>NC_138373.1:121320943-121368885 GCF_054177405.1 Leptonychotes weddellii | reverse complement strand
TACTGTATGGTATTATGTGTATATGCGTATGTTATAAAAATATAGATATATATGAGAAAGACAAGTACCAACCTTAGGACAGTGATACTCATTGGGTGTGAAGGGTGAGGAACTCTGAAGACCAACATGGCAAACTGTTATTTTAGGTAATGAGTACTAGGTGACTATTACATTTATTCTATACATTTTCGTATGTCTGAAATATTTCACAATTAAACAATATCTAAACAGAAATTAACTTTAAAACAAATAAATACATGCATGTGTGTGTATATTTGATTAATTGGAGCATATTTAAAAACAATGTGTGATATTTCTATTCAACATTATATTGGATGCTTTTTTTAGAGAAGCAATGGAAAAATTACTCTTATAAAATATTCTTATTCCTTAATCTGGACATATTACATTTATTACCCAAGTGTTATAGCTATGCTTGGTAAAACACTTTGATTGCTGGAATGATGAAACCATGTTTTCAGCCCTGGTAAAACATCTGTATCCCTGTGTGATTCTTTCTCTGAACATGATAGGGTACCGAAAATGGACAGGATAGAACTGAAAATTGGTGGCAGATAAATCTAGTCCCTTAATAAATTGAACCACTGAAAATGTCAGAGGGGACAGACATAACTCATTGATTAAATTAAAGCACAAAGTTGTGGACGCCAGAGTTGAATTTATGTTTGGAGAGAGTACAGTTTACATTTTTCTTTTAAATGAGGATGCAGAGGACACATGAAAAACAGGGACATTTCAATGATTTTTGTCTCTCTTGGTCCTACTTCAGTGTCCCTTGTTTAACACGGAGGCCAGCAGCCTTGAATGCACATGCTAAAGAGGTACCTGGTTGCTAAGGACTGATGGGCTTTTCCTGGTCACTCACCGTGAACCAGATTTAGCAGTTTCTTTCTATGGGACAGACAGAACTGCCCCAAAGGCGGTGATGGTACAATTGATTGAAAACATGGTCTGGCTGAATAAAGATTAAGGCTGCAATGGTTCTCTGCCATGTGACACAAGACTTTCAACCCCCCTAGGTCCCCTCCTCTGCAGCCCTTGTCTCTCTCACAGCATCTGTCAAAGAAAGCTGTAAACCCCTCTGGATTCCCCTACTCCCAGCTCTGTGTTTCCTTCTGGGATAGCCCTTATTACTTGGAACATAATGTGTGTTTCTGGAACTCCCTTTGGATTTAGGGCTCCCTTAGGGCAAGAATGACTTCTTAATGAATATGTAAATGACTTGCTCATTGTAGACCTACAATGTTTTGGGAAAATATACCTGTTAAATGGATGCAATCAAAAAGAAATTAGAGGGATGTCTGGGTGGCTCAGTCAGTTAAGCATCCAACTCTTGGTTTTGGCTCAGGTCATGATCTCAGGGTCATGAGATCGAGCCCTGTGTTGGACTCTGTGCTAGGTATGAAGCCTGCTTAAGATTTTCCCTCTCCCAATGCACCTGGGTGGCTCAGTCGTTAAGTGTCTGCCTTCGGCTCGGGTCATGATCCCAGGGTCCTGGGATCGAGCCCCACATCGGGATCCCTGTTCGTCAGGAAGCCTGCTTCTCCCTCTCCCACTCTCCCTGCTTGTGTTCCCTCTATCACTGTGTCTCTGTCAAATACATAAATAAAATCTTTAAAAAAAAAAAAAAAAGATTCTCCCTCTGCCCCCACTTCCATGCTCACCGGCTCTCACTCTCTCAAAAAAAATAAATAAAATAAAAGTAAAGAATCTTAAAAAAAAAAAAAAGAAAGAAAGAAAAAAGAAATTAGATTATATATGAAAAGTTTTTTTCTATTCCAATTTAGTGATCCTGGGAGACACACATACACACACATACACGCAGTGTGTGTGGACATGTTTTTGAAAATGCTCTTTTATATTGATGTCTCTGTTACATTCTTCCCTAAATCAATGTAGCATTCTATATTTCTTTTTTTAAATATTCTAAATTGTGACAAAGTTTTGTTATTTAAGGGTGAAAGTGAATTTTGGAATTAGCTAAGAGCCACATAGAGTTCATTTTAATCAAAACATAGCACAGCAATCACATAGTTGATCAAAACCTCATACTTAGAAGATAAAATGCTATGAAAAAAACAAAATGATTTTTTCTTTTTAAGTAGCCTCCACGCCCAACATGGGGCTTGAACTCACAATTTAGAGATTTAGAGTTGTGTGCTCTACCACCTGAGCCAGCCAGGTGCCCCAAAACAAAATGATTTTATACTACCCAAACACATATAAGCATATTTTGATCAACTTCAGGCTCCTGCTAATTACAGTAAGGCCACCCTGAAGTTTCTATGTATGAAACTTTTATATATGATCAGCATTATTATCAGACGTTGATCAGTGGGATGATATTCATCTGTGAGAAACAAAAACCCAATAAACATTTAAAATACCAAGTTTAGTGTAGACTGCACAAGGCTGAGGCAGCATCTCTAAAATATCATCAAAGAATTAATTTTGTTTCTTCCCTGCTCCATCAACCTTAGTGATAACTTTCATCCTCATGACGAGGGAGCAAAAAGCAAGCTGAGGGCAAAGCTAACAAATACCCAGTGACACCTTCCTCCCCCCTCCCCCCCCCACCAGGTGGGCTATGTGTGACATTCCTCAGCACCCCTGGCTGCCCAAGAACAGGGAAGAGGAATAAATGGTTAACTGATAGAGGTCACAGTCATGCAGGACAGGAGTCTCCATCAGTTTGCAACTGTCTGCATGATTTACAAGAAAAAAGCAATCTCCAGAAACCTATAGACTCAATTTCCTGGAGCCCTAACATCACCCTCCCCTCCATAGGATAGAAATCTTATAGAATCAACCACTCCTCACAACCCCAGTGCAGCTCTTTCTGCCCACAGGTCCTGTCCCCGTGCTTTAATCAAAACACCCTTTTTGCACCAAAAACGTCTCATGAATTCCTTCTTAGTGGTTGGCTTTGAACCTTACTTCAAACCTCATCAGTTTCATGAGGGCTGCTGTACTTCGAGTCATCACAAGCATGTTCCAAGCAGCAAGAAGCCCTCTTAGTCTCAAGGGCCTTCCATCTATATGTCATAGGCCAGATTGAGCTATACAGCTACTCTGAGCTATGAGAAAGGCTGGGAGTTGAACATATTCATTGCCTAGCCTCAAAGGTAGAAGAGAGAAGGGTTGGAAATGGTATTGAAAGAGCCATGCTACAGCATCAACTATGGAAGTCTCTTGTGTATTTATCTTGAGGATGTTTCTACATGTCTGATTGTATATATAACTCATCCCTCGTTTTGGTTCTGAAGGTTCTAATTAGAATAATTTGGGGTTCATGCTAATCCACTTGGTTACTTCAGGGAAAAAAAATGATAGGATGCAATCTTCTGAGGTGGCACTTTTGGGGCATTTGACAGCTCACTATGAACCAGAAGGTAGTAGTATTCACCCAGCTTGGTGCACACACAAGAAAGGGGGCCCTTGGGAAACGCAAAGGAAGACCACGTGGCGTACCACAGGGACCTAATTCACAGGGTATTTCCCGTAGAGGTGAGTGAGCGTCTCAGGATTCTGAATTGGAGCTTCACAGCTCTTTGGGAATGTTCAAAGATGTAACTATTGTTTGCACTTAGTCCCCAAGGAATAGTCAAATTATTCTTTCAGAGAAATCCCTTGAAAATGCCATCTGGGATTGGGGAGGTTTGAATAAAATTTTAGCACCTTACCAATGGAAGGTGTGTCTCTCCAATCAGGTGGAGGGCCCCCAAATGTGGGGCAATGAGAAGAACAAAGGAGATAGAAGTGTCTTCAATACAGCACACCACAAGGGAGCTGTAGGCAGGACAGCGGAGGAGAGAGGCTGTCTGCAATGAGGCAGTGGTGGGGGCCATATTTAAAGGGGGAAGGTGAGGAGGTATGGCGATGCCTGGAATTCTCCCTTTTTTGGTAACTGTGCGGGCTTGTAAGTAGCCCATTGGTTAGTGAGGGCCTATGGGTATTTTGAGGTGGGTCGCCTGATGGGCCTGTCTGTACTCAGCCAGGGGGCCCCTTTCTACATCCCACCCTTCAAGCCTGTTTGCCTAAAAGCGGCCTTCAGAAGGGACCTTTAGAATTCATTTAGCTTAAGCCCTCTTATCTCATCTGAGGAAACTGAAGACCAGGAAATCAGGTCCTTTGCACTGGGACACCCTGATGAGGACCGCTTTGGTACCCTTATCTATTTTACCAGTTGGAAAAATTAGGAACACTCCTACTGTGTATTCCCATAGCACCATGTGTTTCCCATACTTTACTGTAAATATTTGTTTAGTGTCCTTCACCCTACACTGTAAACTCTCATGCGGGTAGGGACTATGTCTGTCTCCTTAAATGCAGTATTTCTAGGGCCCAGTACAATTTCAGGGATAGACTAGGTACTCCATATATTTTTAGGGAATTATTAAAAAAAAAAAAGAAGCAATGACAAACTCCACATGGAGTCATTTGCCCCACCCCACCCCCCAGCAAACCAAGACTTAATTATAGTTTCAACCTATCCCAGGAATGTGACCTTTAAATAGTCAATCTGGAATTTTCCGATTGGTAGTGGTGAGGTAATCTATATGTTAAAAACCCTGCTGTTCCCTTCCCAACAAAATAAGATGTCTTGGCCTGAAACAATCCTTTCTTTTCTTTTGCTAATACTTCCTTCCTCACCCTCTTTCCTATAAAAAGCTTCCGGTTTGTACAACTCTGTGGAGTATCTCTGTCCTTGCTGGACGCGAGGCTACCCTATCCATGAATCACTTAATATAAAGTCAATTAGATCTTCAAATTTTTAAGATTTTACTTATTTATTTGTCAGAGAGAGAGAGCACAAGCAGGGGGAGTGGCAGGCAGAGGGAGAAGCAGGGTCCCCGCTGAGCAAGGAGCCCGGTGTGGGACTTGATCCCAGGACCCTGGGAGCATGACCTGAGCCGAGCCGAAGCAGTCGCTTAGCCAACTGAGCCACCCAGGGGTCCCTGAATTTTGTTTTTTAACAGAATGAATAAAGACTAGGTGGTCCAAAAGGTGCTAAGCAATACTTGACAGAGATTGTGATCTTTCTTCCTCAGTCACCAGCATTTTCAAGGCCATTGTTATTCTGGTCATCAGCAGAAATTGGGTAAAAAGTCAATACAGTATTAGACTAAGGACGATTTTACTACCTATTCCATTCCTGACCCCCTTATAACTTACTTTCCCAGAACCAAGGAGCATTTAAGTCCCTCCTATTTGTAAATCTGTGAATAAATGGAAATAGAGATGTATTTTCAGTAAAATGGTACTGAGAAGAGAAGATGTTGAGAGATGGATGCTGAGAAGATGTTGTTTACCTGACAACAGTATATAGACCCAGAAAGTCCGAGTGAAAATTTAAATGCAGAGCTAATGATACTGATACCTGTGGTGGTAAATCCTCAGGACTCTTCACTGAGCCGTCTGGGGTGGTATGCGATGTGATTTCAAATGAGGTCTGTGAGCGAATGGCCAAGAAAGAATTCTTGAGACTTTTAATTGGTGCATAAAGGGTAGTTTGATTAAAGCACGGTGCAGGACCCGTGGGCAAAAAGAGCTGCACTGGGGTTGTGAGGAGTGACTGATTATATACTTTCAAGTTGGGAGCATAGAGAGAAAGGAAGTTTCCAAAAGGACTCTGATATGTTAAAGGAGATTTAAAGGGGGCGCCTGGGTGGCTTAGTTGTTAGGCGTCTGCCTTCGGCTCAGGTCCTGATCTCAGGGTCCTGGGATCGAGCTAGCCCAGCATCGGGCTCCCTGCCCCACGGGAAGCCTGCTTCTCCCTCTCCCGCTCCCCCTGCTTGTGTTCCCTCTCTCGCTGTGTCTCTCTCTGTCAAATAAATAAATAAAATCTTTAAAAAAAAAAAAAAAAAGGAAGAAGATTTAAGGAATCCTGGAGGCCTGGCTATTGTCGAAAGGTTGTTTTTTCCTCTAGCAAGGCATTAACATTGAGACAGTTGGGAGTTCCTGGAGGAATGTCACACTCTGCCTGTCTCGAGTATTTGTCAATGGGATGCATATAAGGAAATTTAATTTTATCTACACTTCTTTTGCCTTTGCTCTCCACATGAGCATGGAATGTATAACCAGTTTACATAGTGTCCTATCTTAGAGCCTATATCCAGCTGGAGCCCAGTGATAAAAACACCTTTTTAACTTTTGCCATATCCTTGGGGTCTGCTGTTTACCTGGTTTTCAATGGCTTACTCTTGGGAGATGGTCTCAGTGTTTTTAAGGTTACAGAGAAAATTGTTCTGTTCAATTTTATTCCAAACGGAGATGCTGTCCGATGTGGATACTGTCTCAATGTTAATGCCTCCCTAGAGGGAAAAAAACAACATTAGCTTGACAACAGCCAGCCCGTGAATCTTTTTTAGCATATGAAAGTCCTTTTGGAAACTTCCTTTGTCTTCACCTCCCCCAAAGTACATAATCAGTTGTTCCTCCAATCCCAGGGCAGCTCTTTCAGTCCACAGATCCTGTCCCTGTGCTCTAAAAAACAAACAAACAAAACAAAACAAAAAACACTTTTGGTACCGAAGACGTCTCAAGAATTCTTTCTTGACTGTTGGCTCCGAACCCCAACATTTCCACATCACTGTCTAGATTGCTGGGGGCTAGAGAACATTTCAGACTGCAGACTGCCTGGTCAGCCAAGCATGTGAGCACTTGGGAATCTGTCATTTCTTATCCAAGGTAAGAATACACTCCAGAAAGAGGAATCAGTTGTTGTTGCTATTTCTAAATATGTTTATAAACCCTTATGTTCACTGCAGGATGGGGCACCATGAAATTAGAAATGATACAGATTTTGAAAGATCGAAAGGTTATTTCAGCAACTCTTGGCACAGATAAAGCTCTCCCTAGTGGTTAGAGAAGAAAAGGTTTGAATCCTCTTAAAGGCTATATTTTCTAACCACTTAAAGAGATTATCCTTTAAATTGGATATTATCATTTTATTTCCTGTTAAGTTATAGTCTAAAACAAGTGGCTCTTAGTGTTAAGCTGACTGTTCCAACCATAATTTTATCTCATTATAAATTGTTTAAAATACTAGTAAATCGGCCATTATGTGTTCTCCTCTTGAGAAATAAAGCTTATGCTCTAAAAATTAATTCTCTCATTCGAGTTTTTCAAAGTCTGTATCAGTAATTCCTCACCTACCTATTCCACAAATACATAGTAAACATAAAAAAGGACAGAAACCATTGTCATATTTTTTTCTACTATTACCTTTCATTGAAGACCCCACATTTTTTCCCCAAAGTTTCTACCTGGGCCCTTTTTATGCCAGTGTTGCAGGATTTTTGCACAGTCAGTGCCCACGGTTCTCGGTCACGCCCCTTCGAAGAATGAAGAGGTAGACCAGACAGTAGTGGGCAGCAAAGCAAGGTTTATTGAGCAATAGCAAAGTGATAGTACAAAGCTCCCAAGGCGGGAGGGGACCCGAGGGTGTTGCCCTGAATTTCTATTTTTTGTGTACTGTTTATTTCTTTAGCTTTTTTAATTTTTAAAAGATTTATTTCTTTGTGAGAGAGAGGAGAGAAAGAACGCGAGCAGGGCGAGGGGTAGAGGGATCCCCACTGAGTGGATCCCTTTGCAGGGCTCTATCCTAGGACCCCAAGATCACGGCCTGAGCTGAAATTGTTGCAGGATTTCTTTTCCTTCGGGGCCCTCAGTTCTTGGTCACATAGCTTCAAAGATTGAAGAGGTAGACCAGATGAAGAGGTGGGCAGCAAAGCAAAGTTTATTGAGGGCTGGTAAAGCAAAGTTTAATAAGCAGTAGTACAAAGCTCCCGAAGGTGGGGGGGGGGAGACCTGAGAGGGTAGCCACCAGAGTTTCTGCGTCTAGGGGTTTTTATGGGCTTGTTGATGGGCTGTTTTAATCTGATTAACCCTCCATGCACCTGTCATCCAATCAGATTTTTGTCACCTATCATATGGGAAAGGGTGGAGGGCTCCTTCCTGGGTGGTGTAAAATCCTTTTAAGGGTGGTTTCCTCTTGCGGGGGGGGGGGGCGGGGGGGAGGTGGGCGCTTGTCCCTGCCTGCCTGCCTGCCTTCCAACTATCTTTCATCACAAGGACGGATCACTTATGCTGTTAACCTCGTAGGACTTTATTTTATTTTATTTATTTGAGAGAGAGAGAGACAGAGATATCAAGAGAGAGCAGGAGTTGGGAGGAGAGGGAGAAGCAGGCTTTCCGCGGAGCAAGGAGTCCGACGTGGGGCTCGATCCCAGGACCCCCGATCATGACCTGAGCCAAAGGCAGACGCTTAACCAAGTGAGCCACCCAAGAACCCCTACCTTGTAGGACTTTATAATGAGTTTTCCACAACATGAAACTGGGTCCCAAGGGTGCAAGGGCACGTGGCCCTGGGGGGTCCCAAACAGACCAGCTTCTGCCACTTAGCCACTGACAAAATCCAGAGGCAGAGAGACAAGTGGTGGTGAAACAAGAAAGGGATTTATTTCAGTGAGACCAGCCCCAGGAAGACGGGGGACTAGCCTCCCGAAGACTGTCTCCAGGGAGCTGAAAATACTTCCAGGTTATGTAAGGAAAGTGTGGGGCAGAGGTCGGTGGGTACTGCAGGTGGGCAGGAAAGGGCAGGCTGATCATTGTCTTGGAGTCATCACGCTGGGTCTTGCTGGCGTCATGGCATTCCTTATTGCTTGAGGGGATAGTTTCAGTTCCCATCATGGGATGCTTTGCCTGCCAGGATTTTTGCCTCAGTTGAAAGGTAAGCTGGAAAGAACTTAATCAGAAAGTATAGATGGAGGTCAAAATGGAAGTAGGTCGTTTAAGTCCTGAGATTAGCTCTTCTGGCATCAGACCTATAGCTTGTAGAATGAGTCGAGTTTGCTGCAACTTTTCTGTACCTCAGACTCTTTTGCCCCAGCAAATTTTCATCATTACATCATTAATTCAAAAATAATAAGTTTCCAAAGTAGTGACTCTTGAAAAATTATAATAGATGCTCAGCTGTTGCCAGTTAATACTGGCCAGATAAGAAATTTATCTTAGATGAAAGCAGAGTTTGGAAAGTCACCATTTAAATAAAAATACATTTAAATGGAATTCTAGCAATAGTGATGGTTGTAGTCTGCTCGGGCTTCTATAATAATACTATAGACTGGGTGGTTTATAAACAACAAAAATTGATTTCTCACAGTTCTGGAGGCTAGGAAGTCGAAGATCAAGGCGCCTGTAGATTCAGTGTCTGGTGAGGGTCACTTTTCTGATTCATAGGCAGCTGTCTTTTTGCTGTGTCCTCACAAGATGGAAGGGGGCAAGGGAGCTTTCTCTGGCCTTTTTGGGAGGGACACTAATCCCGTTCACCTGGGTAGTCCTAATCACCTCCCAGAAGCTTCACCTAATATCATCACCTTGTGTGTTAAGATTCAACATAAGAATTTCAGGGTGGGCGGTGGGAGGGAGGGAGAGATACAAACATTCAGATTATAGTGATCTTCACAATTCTATCCAAAGGCAAATAACCACTTTGGAAAGAAACTACATTTAATTAGCTTCAATCACATGTAGGCTCTGTTAACTGCACTATGTATTCGTGTGTGTGTGTAGTAAGAATAATATGTATGTGTATGGTTGTTTAATTTTTATTACAACCAATCATGTAAAATATTGGTTTTCCTACTGTACAATTAAGAAAATGGAAATGCAGAAAAATTAAGTAACTTGACCGAAGACACATTACCAGTAGGTTGCAGAGCTGGGATTCAAATCCAGACCCTGGTCTTTTAAACTAATATCTGCTCACTCAACAAATATTTATGAAGCATGTACTAGGGGCAGAATATTATGTGAGGGGATGAAGAAGCAAAAAAAGTAAGTCAGAGTCCCTGCCTTCAAAGAAGTCACCACTAATTTTAAAAGAATATGGAAGGGCCTCAGCAGTAGACTAACAGGACAGCACAGAGAACCATGCTATATATGAAAGAAGAGTGGTTTTCCATTTGGAATATTCTTATGAAAAATGCCCTTTCTTCAGAAGAAAACCAGTAACTGAAACTAACAGTTACTTTGGACTATCAAATAGACACTTCCTTGTTTCTTTCCTAATTCAAACATTTTCTTTGAGTGCAGCAATGGCCATGTCTCACCGACTGGGTCAATAGGGCGCAGGCCAGCACGCCTAGTCCTCCAATGCTAGCACCTCCCATCTTTAACTCCCCTGAAGCTGATGAAGTAGGAAGAAGAATAGCCCTCTTACTAGATTTGTTTCAGGGTTAGCAAAGCTACAGACATTAAGTCCCTAATGGTAAGGTGCTCCCCAAATCCTGAATTGTGAGTATATACTCATATCAAGAAGCTGCTGATTAGGTTGCAGATGATTAAACTGAATTTCAAGCAGCTCAGGGGCAACATTTTCTTTCTTTCTCTCTCTTTCTTTTCCTTTTCCTTTTAACCTATTACTTTATTGCTAATGCATCAGAAAGGCAACCTTAGAAAGACAATGGTAATGCTATCCACATTACCCACCTCCCAATTACATTATCATTAGCTGCAATAATCTTTTTGTTATGGTTGTTGTTATTTGTCTTCTCCAATTTGGATGTAAGCACCATGAGATCAGGGACCTTATCTTTCTCATTTAGCACTATGTACTCCATGCCTAGAACTGCACCAGATGTATAATAAATAATATATTTGTTCCACAAATATTTATGGAACATGAGTGAGTGAGTGAAGGAAGGAATGATTGCTCTATTTTAATAGCACTTTTATGAAGCTAAAAACTGTATCCTCTAAAAATGAATTACCCCCTCCATTTTACCAAACTCCTTTTTTCCTCATTTCATTTCTCTGAAGGAATCTACTATTTCATTTAGCAAAGACAGGGCATCAAGCGATATCTGACCCTATTTTCATTGTTGATAATTGTTTGAAATATCTATTTCTGTGTAACAGACATCCTGAAAATATAGTGACTTAACACCACCAAATATTTTTATTAACTTCCCTGTTTCTGTAATCGGGCTGGACATTCTTTTGCTCCACATGGTGTCTACTGAAGCTGAAATGTCTACGATTGCTTCTTCATCCATCCATGTCCAGAATATAAGCAGTGATGACTGGAACATCTGAGAGCTGGCCAGCCACATCTCTGTCTCTCTTGCTTCACATAGCTAGCTTAAGCTTCCGCGCAGTGAGGTGGTCTCAGGGAAGTTGAACTTCTTACCCTGCAGCTCTCTTCCAAGTAAGAGAAAGCAGAAACTGCCACTCTTCCTGAAGCCTTGACTTGGAATTAGCAAAGCCCTACCCACAGCATCCTATTGGTCTAAGTCAGTCACAGGGCCAGACCAGATTCAGGGCGAGGAGGAATAGGCTCGATCTCTTGGTGTGAGTGGCATGCATGTATGAAGAGAGAAGGCATCAAGGGTGACTCTCTTTGGAGACTATAAATCACAGTAATGAGATGGTTCTCCTAAGGTTGCCTGCCTAACTGCCCTGGAAATGCTGTGACTATGTACCAGTATGAGCCAGGCAGGGATGATGAACAAAGCAGCTTGTGGCGTAAGAAGACATTATGCCCTCCTTGCACCTAACTCGATGCTGCTGACATGTTGACATTACTTCATTGCTTTGGTGTGGCAACAGCTCCAGCCAAGTCACTACTGCCAAATACCTGCCCATCAGTCCTAAAATATGACTAATTACCATTATAATGATTCCTCAGCTTTATTAAACACCTGTCTTCTGCAAAATCAAATGAGATTCATGAAGACTTCCTCATTAATCATCATAGCATCCCTTTGAGAGCTTGAAGGATGTAGGTGTATTCTCATTTTAGAAATGAAGGAAGTGCAACAAAGTGAAGCTCTAGGATGGTTATCCAACATCGCACAGCTGGTTGGCTAGAATGAAGGGGAGGGGCAGTGTGTGTGTGTATTAGGTAGAGACAGAGACAGAAACAGAGAGACAGAATAAGAGGGAGAGAGGAAAAAAAAAACCCTCTCTGGGAAGAATAAAAGAGAGTCATCAAAATCATTTTTTCTTTTCCATTGTTATATGGCAGCCATTCACGTGTCTTAACATACTCAGTGATTTCCAGAAAAAACAAACTTCTGTTATAATCAGACACTATGACTTGTGCCCCCCAAAATTATTGTAATGAGATTTAACCTGTATCAGACTAAAATTCATTTTGTTTCTTTTTGGCTCTATGTCCTTGGACAAGATACTGCATTGATGAGTATATGTTTCAATGTTTTGTTGTACAGATTAGACGAAAAGACATAGCACGTAATGTATGGTAAGTGGCTTATAATAGCACCCAATAAATGGAAATGCTTATATCAGAAGTTTTTTGATCTTGAGAATACTAATATGCTAGTTGAAATAGAGGATTTCTAAAAAGCCTTCTCTCTTTATTCTACACCAAGTGATTTTAAAAAACAACAGGGTTGATTAGTAGTTACTGAGTCTGCATGTTATTAAATGCAGCTGAGTTTGTACATTTAGACCCAAGTCTGTGTGACATTCTACTAGTCAGTTAAAGTCTCTGGGTGTTAGAATCCTCATCTGTAAATTAACGGAGCTGGACCAGGTGTTCTCTAAGGTTATCTTTTTTTCACTCCAACCCCTGAGGTTCCATGGAAATAGAAAAAGCCTTTCAATTCTTTATTCAAGCCATCGTTTATGAACATTTTGCCCTCTAGTGGCAAGAATCAAAGGAAACTATTCCTCCTGAGAAAGTTTCATGTCCATATCCCTAATTAAAATCTGATAAATATTTTGATGAACACTTAGGCTTGCTTCAGTATTGTTCCAGTTATGTCTGTGTAAAAATTACCCCCGAAATTAGCAGCTTTCAACAACAAACATTTATGAAGTTTCCAATGGTCAGTAACTTGTGAGCAGCTTAGCCTCAGGAGGCTGCAGTCAAGGAGTCAGCCATGCTCCGGTCATCTGAAATCTTGACCAGGCAGGAGGATGTGATCCAAGCTCTCTCACGAGGCTGGTGGCCGGAGGCTTCAGTTCCTTGCCTTTTGGATCTCCCCACAGGGCCGCTCAAGACATGGCAGCTGGGTCCTCCCAGAGCGAGCTGTCACGGGGTGGGGAGAGAGAGAGAGAGAGAGAAAGGAAGAATCCAAGACTGAAGCTGCCCATGTCTTTTACATACTAATTCAAAGGTTATATACCATGGATGAATGAACTAGAATCACATGGATTCAACATGAGTAAATCTCAAAACAAACTACTCCATTAAAAAGCAAGTTGTTGTAGGGGCGCCTGGCTGGCTCAGTCGGTTAAGCCTCCGAATCTTGATTTCGGCTCAGGTCATGATCTCGGGGTCCTGAGATGAAGCCCCATGTCAGACTCTGCTGGGCATGGAGCCTGCTTAAGATTCTCTCTCTCCCTCTCCCTCTGTCCCTGCCCCCCGCCTCCACTCCCCGCTCGCACACACACTCTCTCTCTCTCTCTCAATAGATAAATAAATAAATAAATAGCAAGTTGTATGAATACATACAGCATTTATATGTATATAATTAATATAAAATACTTATATGATATATAATTATATATAAGTTTATTAATGTATAGTGTGTAAATAAGTCATATGTAAAATATCTAAAGCCCAGTTTGTCTTGTTTAGAGATTACGTGTGTGTATAGTAGCCATATAAACAAAAATATATGTGGAAATAATAAACACCTATTTGGGCATAGTGGTCACTTCTGGTGGAAGGGGGAGGAATGAGATTAGGGAGGTGTAGACAGGGGCTTTAACTGGAAATAATTTTGTGCCTTAAATTTAATTATGACCTCAAAAACATTTGTTATATTAGTCTATCTGCTTTTTAGTAAGTCAGAAATAGTTCTTAAAAACCAAAACATCGGGCGCCTGGGTGGCTCAGTTGGTTGGGCGACTGCCTTCGGCTCAGGTCATGATCCTGGAGTCCCGGGATCGAGTCCCACATCGGGCTCCCTGCTCAGCAGGGAGTCTGCCTCTCTCTCTGACCCTCCCCCCTCTCATGCTCTCTATCTCATTCTCTCTCTCAAATAAATAAATAAAATCTTTAAAAAAAAAAAAAGCAAAACATCTAGTTACTGCTTCTAGAAAAGAGAGAAACTTTAAGACTGTGGAGTGACTTCATTTTGCATATATGTGAGATTTTATGATACAAATATTAATGTAAATCTGGGGTCAAAATGATAAATGATAATTTACATTTATTAAATTTAGGTAGAGGGATTCTTGGATGATGGTTGCCTTGTTCCTTGCATTGCCTTTTTTATTCTTTTCAAAGTTAAAAGAAAAAATATGTAGCAATTTCCTGTAGGAAAATATGCTACATGAGAGAATAATTATTATAAAAAGGGGTTACACCAAGTCATCACAATTATAGCAGATCACCTTTTCAGTATCACCACATGTGCCTAGAGAAGTATAAATCAAACTAGTAGACCAATCAATACATTTTAAAATCCTCACAGCAAATATAGAGCGTTATTACACACACACCCCCCAAAAAATTTTAGTACATAATTCCTCCATCTATCTTGTGACTGGGGCTAAGTAATTCTTTAAGTATGTGGCTTATTTTAATGAATTGGTGGCATGGGAATGAGAGATGGTGATGGGTAAAACCTGAAAACTTATTAATCCTCTGCATAACTTGCTATGCTTATTGTAGTACACATAGTGTGTTTTTGTGACAGCATAGAAAAAACAGAGCCAACAGATGGAAGGACACACAGAAAGAGAGAGATATTATGATAGAGAAAGAGCGTGAATATCTCTATGACATTGTTGAGGTCCTAGGTCTAGTTCCCAGGTATGTAGGACAATAAATCCACTTTTTTACTTGTTAATTTAAATTTCTATGATTTGCAATCAAAGGAATCTTGAGAAGTATACTTATATGCAAGTACTAAAGCATACTAAAATTCTAATTCTGTGTCTTCTGGAGAACTCTAAAGCAGGGGATTTGAGTGCTCATAAGGTCAGATCTGGGTGTCTGAGACCTTCTCCCGTGTTGCTTTAAGGCAAGGGTCCCTAACCTAACCTGATGGCTTGATCCTGCAGGGGTTTTATGAAAGAGTGTGACAGAAAAGTGAACATCCATCAAACTGTGGGTAAAATGATATGTGTACCCAAATATATGTACTTTTCTGGAGAAAGAGTCCATTGATTTAATCACATTAGTAAAGGGACTCAGAAACCAAAAGAAATTAAAATCACTGATAGATAATCAAAAGCAAAAATGTAGTCTTAAAATCTGAATTTCCAGTCTCTAAGTGTATCAGATAACTGCACTTTTAATTTGAGATTTTGAAACAATGGAGAAGCCATGTTGCCATCTTACTAACATCATGAAATGACTTGTTTAAATATAAACCCATTAAATGTTTGAAATACATAATCTAAAAAGCTCATTTCATAAAAAAAAAAAGTTCATTTCATCAAGGGCCATCTGTGGTTACCACTGTCTGAAGGATGGGAGAAGCATATAGATTTAACAAATGACTAGAAATCTGCTTCTTAGGGAAGTTCAAATATTCCCCCGGTGTCATGTAAACAAATAAAGACTGTAGTTTGCTTGTTCTATTTGCATAAAATAATAATTCTCAGCAGTATCAATACATTTCACATGCCACTGATTAAATCTTGAATATTCATGCATGCATTAAAAAGCCTTCTGTTGCTTTGGTGGAACCTAATATCATGAAATGTGTTCCAGCTTTCCTTTAGGGGGAAGAATATTATAACTGAAAATTAAATCAAAGCAGTTGCTTATCAATAAGAACAATCAAGAAAAGAAAGATGGGAGATTGCCTTGGAAATAGTAGGACAGGCCCAAGGAAATATTAATGTTCTGTGGGCCTGGGGCCCAGAGGGACTAATATTCAAGTGGTAATGAGTGTCTTTAGACCTTAAGCATCCGCTGTATGTACCAGTATCATTGTTTGGGTAATGAGACAACAGAATTCCAGAATGACGGGCAGAGTTGAGGAAAATGGAGCAGGATTGCCCATCACGGAGCCCAGCATAATAATGAACAGCCACCTGGAAACTTTGGCTTTGATACCAGGCAAGTTCTGCCCTAGGTAGGTAAAAAGTGGGAAAAAACTTTACTTTCAATGCATGCCTGGTTTGGAATAAAGCCCTTACTAGCCCTTTGACGTAGAATCACAGAAATTAAGAATATCTGTAGACCCAAGTTTCTCAACCTTGGCACTACTGACATTTTGGGGTTGGATAATTCCTTGTTTTCCAGGCTGCAAATTCTTGGGCCCTACCCCAGGCCTACTGAACTATAAACTGGGAATGGGGTCACCCCTCCATGTGAGTCTGAGGTTGGCTAAATTTTAAGAAGCAATAATCTAACTCAACTCTCTCATTTTTACAACTGAAGAAAAAGAGGTTGGTTAAGTATTTACTCAAGCTGGTTATCAGCCAAAGCCATTCATCATTTGTCCGTATCTATAGTTTGCTAAATGGGGCCTTGCGGGAAGAGGTTGATATCCTGCAAGCATATTTTATCCCAACACCATGACACATGAAACATTTTGTTGCACAGCAAACATTCCAAGACTGGCTGAATATATTTCTCAAATTTGGTCTCTCCTAGATTCCCAGGTTTTCCAGGCTTTCATGCAGACTCCTTTACTTTTGTTGACATTATTTTTCTAAAGATTATTTTTTTACCTATTTTTTTAATCTTTTTGCCTACTTCCTTTTTCTTTTCTGCTTTCATCCCTAAGATAGCCAGGCTATAACCTTGATGTATAGCCTTCCAAATCTTTTTTTGTATGATCACATACAAACATATATTCACATATACACACATACATACATATAATTATTATATCTAGCACATAGAACAAAGTATTTAGAACAGAACCTGAAACATTATAGATGCTCAATAAATATTTATTGAATGGTTTGCTTTATAAAAATGGTATAATTTGGGGTGCCTGTCTGGGTCAGTCGGTTAAGCCTCTGCCTTCGGCTCAGGTCATGATCCCAGAGTCCTGGGATCGAGCCCCGCATCGGGCTCCTTGCTCAGCGGGAGGTCTGCTTCTCCCTCTCCCTCTGCCTGCCCCTCCCCCTGCTTGTGCTCTCTCTTTCTCTCTCTCTCTCTCTGTGTCAAATAAATAAGATCTTAAAAAAAAAAGGGATAATTTTTTTTTTTTGAGAGAGAGAGAGCACGAAAGTTGGATGGGAGAGGGGCAGAAGGAGAGGTAGAGCAAAAATCTTTTTTTCTTTCTTTTTAAAGATTTTATTTACTTATTTGTCAGAGAGATAGAGAGCACAAGCAGGGGGAGTGGCAGGCAGAGAAAAGCAGGCTCCCGGCTGAGCAAGGAGCCCAATGGGTTCCTTGGGATTCCTGGGACCCTGGGATCATGACCTGCCTGAGCGAGAGGCAGACGCTTAACCAACTGAGCCGCCCAGGCATCCCTTGGAGATCAAAAATCTTAAGCAGGCTCCACACCTAGCATGGAGCCCGACTCAGGGCTCGATCTCATGACCTGAGCCAAAACTAAGAGTTGGATACTTAACCAACTGAGCCACCCAGGTGCCCCCAAAATGGGATAATTATTTTTAAAATGGGATAATTATATAAATAATTACATATAACAATTTATATATGTACTGTATCTGGCTTTTATCACTCAATGCCTCTAGGTAATCTCTTCATTAGATTTAATTAATTCTTATGAATGGTTGCATAATATCTCACCACTATGGAAGTAATATCAATTTATTTCACTATATCTCTAATTGATAGTCAAGATGCTTTTACTTTTTTGCCACCTTAAATAAATAATAGCTAACACTGAATATGTACCAAATGTGAAGCGCTTTTTTTTTTTTTTTTTTTTAGCATTTTTAATGTATAAAGTCACAGAGTTAAGGTTATTTTTCCTGTTACAGGAAACTGAACAGGGATGGGTAAGAAACTTACTGGTGGGTGTGGCCCCATAGTCCCTTTCACTGAACTGCTTCTACACAAGCAGTAAATGACACAGTTATACACACATTCTAATGGAATGGTGGTTTACTTCTAGTTGACAGTTTTCCAGGAGTGGAATTATTGTGGAAGAATATGTGTATATTTTATATTGATAGATTGCTTTGCAAAAAGGCAGTGACAGTTTGCATTTTCACCAGCAGTGTATGAGAGTGCACGTTCTTCCATCAGATTATCATTTAAAAATATATGTATTTATTATTTATTTTTTGCCAGTCTAGTGGGTGAGAAGTGATATTTCACAGTTATGTTTACATGCTTTTAAGACAGTAGTGAGGTTAAGCATCATATGCTTATCAGCTATTTGGATGAACTCCACTACAAGTCCAATGTCTGCATGGTGGGACAGCAGGCTGGAGATCCACAGAAGAGCTAATGCCCTCAAATTCAAAAGCTATGAGGCTGAAAACCCAGTCCTCCTTCCAACACATTTGTAACAATTAATCCTTTTAGTAGCCTTTCTGAAACTGCTAATGGTCAGACTGCCTGGACTTGATGTCTAGCTCACCACCTATTAGTGACTGAGTTCCTTAAAATAGCAGTAATAAAAATCTGCTTCATAGGATTCCTGGGAACACTGAAGGAATTGATTCTTACTTTATTACTTTCCCCTGTTGTTATTTGTTTTATTTTAGGGATTTGTCACTGCTTTTTTTTTTTAAGATTTTATTTTTAAGTAATCTCTACACGAAACCTGGGGCTTAAACTCACAACACCAAGAACAAGAGTCGCATGCTCTACTGACTGAGCCAGCCAAGTGCCCCAGGATTTGTCATTGCTTTTTGAGTAAATTGCAAGAATATAGGGATGCGATCATGGCCTGCCACTTACAAGACATACCTCTTTTTTTTTTTTTAAGATTTTATTTATTTTAGAGAGAGAGAGAATGTGTGAGCAGGGGAGGAGCAGAGTGACAAACAGACTCCACGCTGAGTGCAGTGCCTGACCTGTGGCTTGATCTCAGGACCCTGAGATCATAACCTGAGCTGAAACCAAGAGTCAGACAAGTTAACCGTCTGAGCCACCCTTCACATCTTGAGGTATTTGGGAAATCTTAGGCTAGGTGAAACTCTTCAGAAGTGTCACTTAGTTACTATCCTTCTGGCTTAGAAAGAAGTATACCAAGACTCTAGGAAATTACCACCAGAAACAAAGACTTTTAAAAATTATCCTACAAAAAATTATCAATCTTAGGGAGTTTTGTTTGTTTTAATGTTGTTTGAGAATTAGAAATGCAAATAAAGTGCCGGCGAAAAGTAGTTTCACAATAAATGTTAGCTATTACTGTCACTCCCTGCCGTCAAGGATTATGTATTTTCGTATTTAGACCTAGCACTTATTTGACAGTCACATAAATATTATCAAATGAATGACTGAGTGACATCAAGGATAGACTGATTGCGCTAATATAGCCAAACTCTGGAGTTCGGGGTCCTAAGTAAGATACCGGGACCAAGAGAAAACTACGGGTAAGACAGGCTCCCCTTGCCCATAGTCCTGGACTACAATTCCCAGCATGCAGCTAAACTCCGTGGTTGCCATGCATCCTGGGAAAGACGTCTCCGGCTCTTCATTGGCTACGCAGGAGAAACGCTTGTAGTTTGTGCAAATAACGCGGGCTTTAGCGTACGCACGCACGGAGATGGCGCAGATCGCGTCTAAGTTCTACGGAACTCAATTTGAATAGACAGATTTTCAGGACTAAAATCCGGTAGGATTTAAGAACAGTTCCACTTCCGGTAACACCGGAAGCAGTTTGAAGATGGCGTCTTCCTCCTTCAACGGGGCGGCCGCTGCGGACGGGAAAAGTGAATTATTTCGTAACAAGAAGCCGAAGCCGGAGAACCGAGGTAAGGTTGAATGAGAACTGAAACCTGATATTAGGATATTGAGTTATGATTGTTTTCTTCCGCTGGCTGGGGACGTGTAACGCTGCCTTAGTGTGTTCTGTGAAGTTGAGTACCTACCATTGTTGAGGATTGGGGATGATGGCCAAGCCTGCGGGACCGACTGGCAGGTATGGTGCCAGCCACGTGTTCCTAACCGCTTTTGCTAGAGGCTTTTCCAAGTAAAGATGTTGCAGAGTTTGTCTTCTGTCAAAGGAAGAGGATTAAGAAATCGTGGAGGGCGCCGCAGGATCTTACGCTCGTGGCGGTGGCTGGAAGTCGTTGACAAAATGAGGGATGGAATGGGGTAGGAATAGGAGGTCGTTGTATATATGAGTGAACGCTGATAATAAAGGAGTGAGACAGATAGGAGAAGGAGGTATCTGGCGTGTTCTTAACGCTAGTTTGTCCGTTAGTGAAATTTTGTAACATTATCATCATTGCTGTTCGTCAAACCGCTAAAATATTAGACGACACGACTCGTACTCTAATTTTAGACTGCCCTACTTGTAAATTGCTGTCTTCCTTTGTAGTCTGGTTTTATACATTTTCTTCAGTATGAATGACAGGAAGAGAGGCTAGAGAAGTAGCCCAAGACCCGAGCAACCAGTCTTATTGGAAGTGTTAAAAACCTTGAACTCACATTCTGTAGGCATTAGGGAAGTATTAAAGGAGTTCTGTTATTTTTAATTATGTAACATAGAGTACAGTCTGTGTACAGTTTGAAGAATAAACACAACAGGTGAGAAAGGAGCACTCAAAACCATTATGCAGAAAAAGTATTACCATACTCCCGACCCCCCTAGGAGCACCTCCCAGATCATAATTCTTTTCCTTTACAGGACATGAGGTAACCATCCTGAATCGTTTTGATCTTCTGTTCTCTGCATAATCTTTACCACCTATGCACGAAGTGGTTTGATTTTGTCAGTTTTTGAATTTTATATGAATGCAAGAGGGCTGTAGACATTCTTCTGGCTTCTTAGGCTAAACTTTGTTTTTCTTATTGAGTCAAGGTGATACTTGTAGCTGTAGTTTATTCTTTTCATTTGATATTGATGAGATTTTCTTCTATGAATATACACTTATTTATATTATCATTCTATTGTTGGTGGACATTTGGATTGTTCCCATTGTTTGCTGTTATAAACAATGCTCCTATAAACATCTTTTTGTGTATCTCCTGGTTTGCATGTTCAAGAGTTTTCTTCAGATTATGTAAGTGGGACTGGAATCCATGAAAGTTAGGGTATGTGCAGGTAATGCTAAATCACTCCCAAAGGGGTTGTGTCAGTTTACACTTCCACTAGCAGTGGATGAGAATTCTTACTGCTCTACATCCACACTAGCACTTGATATTATCTGCATTTTGAATTTCTGTCATTTTGGTAAGTATGAAATGGTGTCTGGTTGGGGTTTTAATTTGAATTTTCCTTATTAGTAGTGAGGTTGCATATCTTTTCACATGTTTTTTGGGCTATTTGCACTTCCTCTCTTGTAAAACTCCTGTGTATTTCTTTGCTAGGTTTTTTGTTTTTGTTTTTTAATTTGTAGCCACTGAAGTGTTTAAATTGGGTAGAAACTTGGTAAGATAAACATTTTAAGTAATCACAGTTATAGAATTGGAGGGATTTTGTTTTTTTAAGGATATTGGGAAGTGATGTATGAAGACTAGCTAATTCTCTGTGATTTGAACCAGAAATAACAAAGTAGATGTGAGTATAAGAAAGAGAAGCAAGTTTACAAGCAAATTTAACAAAGGCCCTTTTCTCAGACTTAGTGTGCATAAGAATCTCCTGATGAGATTATTAAAACACAGATTCCTGGGGCTCATTCCAGAGATTCAGATTTGGTAGGTCTGAGTTGGAGTCCAAGAACTGCATTTCTGACTAACTCCTAGTTCATGCTGATGCTGCAGGCCTGTGGGTCATACCCTTGAGGAGTACGGAATTAAAGCATAGCTGTTAGATTTAAGAGATTCCTAAAATCCAGGACCAGGAGTTTTAATAAATGATGTAGGAGATCATATATGGCCCTTAGGAGACATTTTATTTTATTAAAAGCAGACCTAGACTGAATCACCTTTGTGTCCCCTTAGACAAGTCACTAATCTTTTTGGACTGAACGTCTTTTATAAAACAGGGAAAATAATACTGGTTCTTCCACTACCTTTCACAGTTGTCATGAAGGTGTATACAGAAATAAGGCATATGAAAACTCTTTGGAAAGTCTAAAACCCTGTACCAGTGATTGGTAACTGAAAGTATATGTGTGTGTGTGCACACACACAAACACAAATATATATGCATATGCATGTATATATATACACACAAGGCTGCAATTCAGGAAAGTCTAAAAGGTTATATTGAAAATAGTCATGTAAACAAAGGGGTATTTGGATCTTTAATAGTTTAATGCAATAGAAGTTTCTGGAGTACCCCACTGTCTGTCAGGCATATGCTAATTACTGCGGATCCAAGGAGGGTCCTGCCCTTAAGGAACTTTGTCTTACGAGGCTGAAGTATATGCAGTTAATTTTAATACAGTGTATTGATAATAATGACCGAGGCATGTTCTTTGTTGACTAAAGAGCATAGGAACAGGAACTACAAGGAGAGTATTGGGAAGCATGTAAATGTATGCAAATAGGTGTTCAAAAAAGTGTCCAAAAGAAGGCTAAAATCTTATGTGTAAGTTTCTTCCCCTCTTCAGATGAATCAGAACTCCTCACTGTTCCTGATGGTTGGAAGGAACCGGCTTTTTCCAAAGAGGACAATCCCAGAGGACTCTTGGAAGAGAGCAGTTTTGCAACTTTGTTCCCAAAATATAGGGAGGCTTACCTGAAAGAGTGCTGGCCATTGGTACAGAAAGCCTTGAATGAACATGTATGCACATTTTATATATTTCTTTGAGATTCTGTTCTTATACCTTTACTTTTAAATAAGTATGTATGTTGATAGATTTTTTTTTTTTTAAGGTACTGGCATAACTGGTTAATTTGGTTCCTTTGTTTTTTGTTTTTGTTTAAGAAAAATCTTGAGAGAGAGTGCGAGAGTGTCCTGTGCATGAGTGATTGGGGGGAGGGGCAAAGGGAGAGGGAGAGAGTGAATCCCAAGCAGATTCTGCGGTGAACATGGCACCTGTTCTCACAACCCTTAGATCATGACCTGAGCCGAAATCAAGAGTCAGACGCTTAACCAACTGAGCCACCCAGGCACCCCTGGTTCCCTTGGTATTTTAAACAGCCTGAATATAAGCTTTATTCTTTTTGTTTTATTTTATTTTATTATTTTATTTTATTATTTTTTATTTATTTTTTATTTTTTTACAGAGCGAGAGAGCACAGGGGGAGCAGCAGAGGGAGAGGGAGAAGCCGGCTACCTGCTGAGCAGGGAGCCTGATGTGGGGCTCGATCCCAGCACCCTGGGATCATGACCTGAGCTGAAGGCAGACGCTTAACCTACTGAGCCACCCAGGCGCCCTAAGCTTTATTCTTATATTCCACTTGTTTTTAATTTTGTCAATAATAGATTACTTTGAAAAATTCACATACCTTTAAAATTTAGGGATCTCATGGACTTTCTGAAACTCAACTGTGAACTCCCAAGTTTCAGGATGCCTATTCTATACTGTGATACTTGCCATGTTTCTGTATAGTTCAAGTTGAGGCATGTTCCTGGATGATTTCTTAATTTTCAATTTTTTTTTTTTTTTAAGATTTTATTTATTTATTTGACAGAGAGAGACAGAGAACACAAGCAGGGGGAGTGGGAGAGGGAGAAGCAGGCTTCCCGCAGAGCCCGGAGCCCGATGCAGGGCTCGATCCCAGGACCCTGGGATCATGACCTGAGCCGAAGGCAGATGCTTAACGACTGAGCCACCCAGGCGCCCCTTAATTTTCATTTTAAATGAAAGATGGGGATGTGGCCAACTTTCCCTTGTATGTTGCTGCTATTTCCCTAGAACAGTATATTTGTTTTTGTTTTTCAAACTGTGGATTAAAATTCATTAGTGGAGCAAGAAGTCCATTTAGTGGATACAATGAGCCTTTTAAAAAAAGAATGTACCCAAAAAATAAATAAGTAAAAAGAAAAAAAATAATGTATCACATATGGTAAGGATAAGTTTCATTTTATGAAACTTTTGGTTCATGTATATGTGTGTATTTGGGCACATGTGCACACACTAGGTGGTGATATAAAATAAATAAAATAAAATAAAATGTATATTTCAACTGTGTGACTGCTCTGGAGTTGTTTGTGCCCGTTAGGTATTACGGTGGTTCAGCAAACCGCAAGCTGTTTTACAGCTGTCTGTATCTGAGATTGGACTCTTGTAAACTCATAGAGACCCAACCTTAGGTTGAATTGTTCATCACTCACTACATTGAAATACTCTTCAGAGTATGCTCCAGTCAGAAAATGACATTTTAATTTGCTTTGTTGAAATCTGGTTCTTCCTACTAAGAGTTAATGCATGATTTTCCAGTTATTGCTTCTTTCTGAACCTGTGAGAATTTGTTTTGACTTTGTATTTAGCTAATACAAACCAATTAGAAAGAAGTTTGAAAGGGAAAGTCCATTCTCACCCTAAGGAACAGATGGCAGATCAGAGCTGGGTCCAGGATAGGGGAGCTATATGTAGCTTTTTTTACCCTAGGTCTTAAGTATGGCTTCATTTGCACTGATACATATTTTTTAAACTAGAAGTAATCTTTATTCCAATAAGTACAAAGTATTCTAAAGTACGTATAATGCTTTCAGTTGCGTGTTTCTTATATTCTTTGAAATATGAAAGTAATCAAGTATTCATTATTTATATCAACTACTCAGCTTCTTCAAGGAGGGAGTTGATAGAATGAGAACTTAATTTACAGTAATTAGTAGTTTGATTAGGATAGGCTCTATAATTACCTAAAATTGAAGTGATTTTTAGACAATTGTGTATTTGCTCTTTCCTTTTTGCAGCACATTAATGCAACCCTGGACCTGATTGAGGGCAGTATGACTGTGTGTACAACAAAGAAGACTTTTGATCCATATATCATCATTAGGGCCAGAGACCTAATAAAACTTTTAGCAAGGAGTGTTTCATTTGAACAGGTAAATTTAGAATTACAAAATTTGCTTTATTTGCATCAACATTAGAGATAACATATAGCACTGCATCCTTCCCTCTTAGAGTTTTCATTTTTCTGCTTCGATTTCGTTAGCCTGGGCCTTGAAAATAAATGCATTTGTAAAGAATATTGATGGAATATTTTCTTCATTTTTCCAAAAGGCAGTACGAATTCTTCAGGATGATGTTGCATGTGACATCATTAAAATAGGTTCTTTAGTAAGAAATAAAGAAAGATTTGTAAAAAGAAGACAACGTCTCATTGGTCCCAAAGGATCTACATTGAAGGTACTTTTTTATCAGTGAAAAACTTAAGTGTCTTCCTCTGTCATTAGTTTTTCAGTGTACTGAATTTCAACTTACTGTTCTTTTGATATAGGCTTTGGAACTCTTAACAAACTGTTATATTATGGTTCAGGGAAACACAGTTTCAGTCATTGGACCTTTTAGTGGCTTAAAAGAGGTGAGTACTGTTTACTATCTTCTGTGAATTTTCAGCAGAGAACAAATTAAGTAATTTGGTTATAAGAGTTCATTGGATAATATACTGTTTTGCAATTACTATTTTTTTTTAAATGTGCTTTGTTTGATTTCCCATTGGTAAATACTTTGTGCTTCATGTTGTTTGAGGGAATCATCATTCCTAGATCCTAACATACATGGCCAACCTTTGGCAACTAAAGAGTATCCATTTCCGAATTAGAAGGTCTGCATATCATACTCTTTCCACTACAAATTTTAAGTGGGTTTTTAAGATTTTAGTCTGTAGCACATTTGGGAAATACGTTTACATGTGCTCAAGTGATTAGAGAATTAAATGGTGATAATTGTCATTTGCAGTAACCTATATAAACCAGTAGAGGTCAGATTCTGAAACCATCTTTAAAATATATATTTTTGTCTGAATTTTATTGGAATGTTTATTTAATGTATTGATGAACTTTTTTATCTGTCAGATTTAGTGTTATGAGAAAATCTGTGGAGCAGTTTTGGTTTCTGTTAACTGCTTTGGTTGTCTGGATCTGGCTATGAGGTCTTGTTTGCTTTCTAGGACTCATAATAGCAGATGTGTTAGACCTCTTTCTCATAAGTTATCTGCCCTTTTCTCATGTGGCAATAATAACAAGTATATTGAATACCCTATAGTTTTGTAAAGTCTAACTATATTATCTTATTTAGTTTTCACAGCAGAGCCTTGAGATAGTTTTATTTCCATACTACAGATGAGAAAGCTGGAAGAGGACTTTACCTTATGAAGTGGCATTCCCATTATTTGAGCACGTATTTTCTGACTCTAAATCTAGCTGCCTTCTGCCTAAATTCCACAGTTCCAAAATGTTGTTGTATTAGTTCTATATGTTATATTTTAGCAGTAAAGTTGAGAAACTTCATTGCGTCCAAGAGAGGTTGACTATTACGAAAGATCTAGAAGTCACTCAAAGCAGTTGAAGGAACTACTATATTCAATTTGGTAGTCATTGCTCGGTTCATAGGATATGTTGCAGTATATTAATCCCCTTTCACTTAGTTCCACTTAGTTAAAATCTTTGTGACTAATTCATTTTTCTTTGCAAATTTCAGGTTCGAAAAGTAGTCCTAGATACTATGAAGAATATTCATCCAATTTATAACATTAAAGTGAGTTTATATTACTCTAACAGTGGTTGTCAGACTTCTTTTAGCTACAGAAACCTTTCTTGAAATTAAATCTTTTATGGAAGCCTAATGCAAGAAATAGATAAAGTAAAAGTATTTAGGGTAAATTAGAGGTAGAGTTCAGCCCACTCAACTCTACCCTAGTCCTGTAGTTACATCCTTGGAGACTTAGGTTTCTGTGGTGTGCAGTCTGAAAACTATTGAAGGGGGATCCTGTAATGTATGACATAGTTCTAATACAAAGGAAGTAAGTTTCGTAGAGTTGGTTGTAGATGATAACAATCAGGTTTTCTTGGATGATAGGCCTATTACTATATTTAAAGATGTGATCTTTCAGAATTCTGCCTTTTTCTATTAAGTAGAGTCTGGGATATTTCAGATTGTATTAAAACTTTTTATTTAACACTCAAATTAGAAACTCTTTGAGAGAGATGTTAATTCCTGTGTGCACAGCATTCATGATTATACTTGGAAATGTAACCATGCTGTAATGAACTATTTTGTGAGGGGTATTTGTTAAGCAGTTCACTTAAATTTGATGAAGTTATGAAGTCACTCTTAGATTGGGGTGAAAGAATGATTTTGAGTTGCCTTGGGACATTAAAGATAAAGAGAGCTTGTCTTGTATCTGATGCCTGGTTTGCATCCTTTGATGTCCCAATGTGTGCAAAACTCAAATGGAGTTGGAGAAATATGAGAAAATTGTTTTTATCTGATCAAGAGAAAGTTTACTTTTTTCTTTCCCTGTGATAATTAAAGTACTACCAAAAACTTCCTGCTTTCAGGGAACATTGCTAATTAAGAACTCTCCTCCTATTAAGTTGAATTTTAAAGGTTTTAATGAACTAATGGTTGAAAAGCTGAATTAGTGTCATCTCAGTTTATTTGAACAGTTCTGCCTTTCTTTTTTTTTTTTGAAAGAGAGGGGGAAGGAGCGAAGCAGAGGAGAGGGAAAAGCAAGCTCCTTGCTGAGCAGGGAGCCCAACTTCGGGCTCGATCCCGAGTCCTGGGATCATGATCTGAGCCGAAGGCAAACACTTAACTGACAGCACCCAGGCACCCGGCAGTTCTGCATTTAATCCAAGTTTCTAATGGTTTTCTGATGCTTGGTTTGAGATTACTTTTTTTTATGGAATTGTTTTCTCCTACTGAGGAGATTAAGAACTACTCGGGTTTTTTTGTTTTGTTTTGTTTTTTGTTTATTTTTTTAATTAAAAAAAATTTTTTTTTTTTTTTTAGTTTATTCGACAGAGACAGCGAGAGAGGGAACACAGCAGGGGGGGCTGGAGAGGGAGAAGCAGGCTCCTCGCCCATCAGGGAACCTGATGTGGGGCTTGATCCCAGGACTCTGGGATTATGACCCGAACTGAAGGCAGATGCTCAACAACTGAGCCACCCAGGCGCCCCTTGTTTTGTTTTTTAAAGATTTTATTTATTGATTTGGCAGAGACAGAACAAACAAGCAGGGGGAGCTGCAGGCAGAGGGAGAAACAGGTTCCCCGCTGAGCAGGGAGCCCGATGCAGGGTTCAGTCCCAGGACCCTGGGATCATGACCTGAGCTGAAGGCAGACACTTAACCAACTGAGCCAGCCAGGTGCCCCAAGAACTACTCATTTTAATTGAATTATTTATAGGAAGAGTATTTGTAATGTCTTAGTTTGACAAATGCTTGGCTTATAAAATTAAAAATTCTTACTTTGTTCTTATATCCCCATGACTAAAGACCTTAATGATTAAACGAGAGTTGGCAAAAGATTCTGAATTAAGATCACAAAGTTGGGAAAGATTTTTGCCACAGTTTAAGCACAAGAATGTGAATAAACGCAAGGAACCAAAGAAAAAAACTGTCAAGAAAGAGTACACACCATTCCCACCACCACAGCCAGAAAGTCAGGTCAGTATTAAATGTTGAATTTCTTTACATGAGGGGGAAACCATTTTAATCTATTTTGTTGGAAACTTTATGGAGAGCAATTTAGGTAGACTTTGTATGTGTGTGTCCAGGTATAAGAAACTAAAGGTAAGTGTAAATAGGCTTATTTTGAGCTAAGTGCGTGAGCGCGGAGGGTGGGGGCTTCACAGTAGGAGTGTAAACTATGTCTAGGTGGTTGCTGTCAGTTGTGCTCCTATAGCCACAGTACCTGTTCCATGGATGAAAAAAATTTTAACGATTTAACCCTTAATGCTCTCACTCTGCTTTAGCATCTTTCCTGTGACCATGTGCTATATGACTGCTCCAGTTTTGAAATCTTAAATTCTCACATCCATCCTTTTTCTAAGTTATGAATGCCTCTCATTTTATCACCTGTTTTCTGGCTTCATTTTTTCCCCCAAATTTCCTTTTCTCTCTTGTCCATCACTGTTTCTTGTATGCTGCCTTTTCCTTCTTTTCACACCTGTGCAGCAAAACTCTCAAATTTGATCAGTCCTAAAATTTGGCTTCTTTCCCATAATGTGGCTACTAAACATAGCTGGAGAACATCTTATCTTTGGACTAAATCCACTATAATTTCACGTTTCCAACCTCAGGTAGATCCTCACTATTGTCTGGTAATTCTGTGTGTCCTCTTAATTCTCTCTCTCTTTTCTTTTTTTTGAGATTTTATTTATTTGACAGAGAGAGAGAGAGCACAAGCAGGGGAGCTGCAGGCAGAGGGAGAGGGAGAAGCAGACTCCATGCTGAGCAGGGAGCCCAAGGGAATGATGACCTGAGTGGAAGGCATACGCTTAACCCACTCAGCCACCGAGGCACCCCTGTCCTCTTAATTCTTGAAGCACCCTCTCACTCCTAGCAGATGACATTCATTTTATTTTATGGAAATATTTAAGACCATCAAGTGAGAATTCCTTCAGCTTCCTTTTCTCTCACCTATAATTATTTTTTCTCCATCTGAACCAATTCTTTCTTTACCTGTTCTTTGAGTTCTGTCTTTGAGCCTGTCTCCTGAGGGATCTTATTTCATGATTCCCTCCCTTGGCTGTATCTTAAAGTCTTTCCTTTCTACTAGTGCTTTGTTCTCAGCATGTAAACACATCCCTTTCTGTGTACTGTCTTGTCTTTTCCATAGCCCTGTATTTGGAGTTTGAATTTCAGAGGTTTGATGAAAGGTCAGAGGGGAAAAAGAAGTAATGATCATGGTGATAAAACAATGGAAGTGTTGGTTCATGAGGTCTATTCTGTAAAGGGAAGCAAACAAAGAAACTGTTTGTTGGGGGAAAGTAGAGTGATCTTATTTACCCAGCTGTCATTCCATAACACCTGGTATACTTCTTATGGCCCTGTCCTGTAGTTAATAATTGCCTTATCTTTCTTCCCTATGGCTAAACTTCTTAAAACAGTGATGTCTCAGTTGACTTACTCTGCCAGTTACTTGCTTCATGACTGGCAATTTATTTAACCCATCCGTGCTTCAGTTTCCCTATACATAAAATGGGGATAATAAAAACATCTTTTTCAAAGGATTGTTAATGAGGATTAAATGATTAGTAATTGTAAAGAGCTTAGTAACTATTAAGAGTTTTAAAACATTGCCTTAGATATAATAATGCTGTGTAAGTGTGAGATAAGTCAATTATATATTGAATGAATAAGCTAGTGTTTTCTCTAATTAGTATTGAATTAGTCACCAAATCCTAACAATTCTTGCCTTTCATTTTGCATGCCACTACTTTATTTCAAGCGTTTATCTCTTCTTTCTTCTGTACCTTTTAAATGCTGCTTTGGTCTCTTTCTTTTCTCTCAGAAACCTGGAGTCATTTCTAAATCATAGCCTATCCTCTCACCTGGCATTCAGGTTTCTTCAAGCTTACCCCAGATTATCTTCCTAGTTTCCTCACACCTTTCTGAATCATTGATCTTCTAACCCATCTAAAACTGCCTGCTGTATATTTCATGAACACATCACCTTCTTTCCTACCTCCATGCTTATTGCTTGTATTCCCTTCAGCGTAGAGCACATCTCCTTTTTATGTCAGTGCCTTTATGAATTGATGATAAATTTTTGACCTCACTGTCTTTACCTCAAGGACATTGTGCCTTTCTTAGGGATGACTTCTCATTTACCTTATTTCTGATGTAATTGTAAATACTGATTTCAACAGATTGATAAAGAATTGGCTAGTGGTGAATATTTTCTGAAGGCAAGTCAAAAGAAGCGACAGAAAATGGAAGCCATAAAGGTAAGACTGTGTCTAGCTCACAACATTGATAGCACAGTTCATAGAAATTTGAATTCCTGTTTAATGATAAATTGTGTTATTAATGTATTTCTTATTAATAATGCAGGCTAAACAAGCAGAAGCTCTTAGTAAAAGACAAGAGGAAAGAAACAAAGCTTTTATTCCACCTAAGGAAAAACCAGTTGTGAAACCAAGGGAAGGTAAATGCTTGTTTTCCAATTATTGGTTTGATGTTAAAGTCTGTTAGCTGAAAAGTAAACCCATAGGGAATTTGTCTGAATCTCTTTGAGTGTTAACTAAAGACATAACTATATCTTTCATCAATTCTGTTGACATTTCATTAATCACTAATCCTAGGGACAAGACCACTGAGGTGTTCTATAATTTATTAGCAGCTAATGCCTATTTAAGAATGTCCTGGATTGACGGTCCTCTCCTGACCTCTGATTGTGCTGGAGAAGGACACTTTGGGGTTTTTTTTGTTTTGTTTTGTTTTAAGATTTTATTTATTTGTCAGAGAGAGAGCACAAGCAGGGGAAGCGGCAGGCAGAGGGAGAGGCAGACTGCCTGCTGGAGAAGGACTCTCTGTTGTGAAAGCTATGAACTTAGAGCAGTGAATCTTCCATAGATTTAAAAGTAACTAAAGCAGTGAGATCCCCGAGCTCTGTTATCATGCCTCTCAGAAAGAGCGTATCAGAGGTTATGCTTTTCTTCTCTTTACTTATGTGATCCATGGCTTAAAGTTTGATTCCTATATTGTTATGATGGATTTCTGATCACCGTGGGCTAAAGGACACCATCAAAATAACAAGATCTTAGGAGCTATTAAAAAGTCAGAGTGGGGCACCTGGGTGGCTCAGCTGGTTAAGCGGCTGGCTTTTGGTCTTGGCTCAGGTCATGATCTCTGGGTCCTGGGGTCAAGCCCCACGTCAGGCTTTGTGCTCAGCGAGGAGTTCACTAGAGGATTTTCTCTTTCCCTCTGCCCTTCCCTCCTCGATGCTCTAAGATTAAAAAAAAAAAAAACACTCAGAAAAGTTTTGTATCTTTTCTATTCCTAGCCTCATTTGATCTACCCTTTCCTCTTCTGCATTTTCTTTCCCACTAGTAACACTTGTACTCTTCCTGAAGTAAATTTCCAGAGTAGCCAGTGACACAGTGAGGGGAGGGAAGTCACTGGCATTATTGTACCTGACTTATTGGTCAAAACCAGACATAACATTACTATTTTAATATCCTATATTAATTATATCAATGTTAATAGCTCTAAAAATACTGTATTCTTCTATGTAGATCATTGGTTATGTAAAAGTTAAAAATGTCATTATAATTTCCAGTTTGCTGAGCCTGTGAGTTTTACTTTGAAGGTCGTTTAGTAGCCATTTTAATCTCCGTTTATAATGATTAAAAATGTAGCTATTTTATGATAGTGAAGCCTCTACATCTCTACTCAAGTTGCTGGGAAGTTTGATGATGTTTTATCTTGTGATTCTCCTATGCTCTGAATACTGCTCTTTAAAGGGTGAGAAAAACCTACATTTTTTTTTCTCTGTTCAAACTTTTGGCATTGATTCCATGGTTGGGTTCTGTTACGAGAATCTCCAAATACTCTCAGATCATTGTCTTTATTACCAAAACCTTGTTAAATAAAGTACTACTAATCATTCATTGAACTAATATTTGGAAAACTTTATTTTTAAGTTGTCTTTTTTAAAGATTTTATTCATTTGAGAGAGAGAGAGAGCATGAACAGGGGGAGGGGCAGAGGGAGAGGGAGAAGCAGACTCATCAGCAGGGAGCCCAATGTGGGGCTTGATCCCAGGACCCTGAGATCATGACCCAAGCCGAAGGCAGATACCCAATGGACTAAGCCACCCAGGTGCCCCTATTTTTTTAAGTTTTTATGTGTGGTATTAGATGAAGTAGATTTTGACCTAAAGCTTAATGATTAGTTAATTAAAATTATGGAAGCTAGAAGGGCTGCATGTTAATATTCTTCATGAAATGTAATTTTAAGTTATTTTAATGTGCAGAATGGAAAACTGGCATTTTATTTTATTTTTTTAAAGATTTTATTTATTTATTTGATAGAGAGAGGGAGAGCACAAGCAGGGGGAGCAGCAGGCAGAGGGAGAGGAAGAAGCAGGCTCCCCACTGAGGAAGGAGCCCAACGTGGGGCTTGATCCTAGGACCCTGGGATCATGATCTGAGCCGAAGGCATTCGCTTAACTGACTGAGCCACCCAGGCGCCCCGAAAATTGGCATTTTAATGAATACTCTTGCAGTTCTAAAATATGGGAAAGAATATAAGTAAAACTAATCTCAAATGCAATTTAAGGGGAAAAATGAAGTTTTAATATTGTTGAATTCAGTAATTAGTTTAAAAAGCTAAACTATAGTGCCATTTTCATTTGTACCTTTATTAATGTGCCATTTTTTATTTATTTATTTATTTATTTATTTATTTTAAGATTTTTATTTATTTATTTATTTGAGAGAGAGAGAGAGCACAAGAGGGGGGAGAGGGAGAAGCAGACTCCCTGCTGAGCAGGGAGCCCGATGTGGGACTCGATACCGGGACTCCAGGATCATGACCTGAGCCGAAGGCAGTCGCCCAACCAACTGAGCCACCCAGGCGCCCTAATGTGCCATTTTCATGTGTACTTTCACTAATGTATTTTTAAAGTACTTTATGATTTGTTTTCTCTTCAGTGTCTAACTTTCCTTTAGGCAGTTGTTTTATATTTTAGGCAGGTGTTTTATATTTTACAACATGACCTTTCACCTTTTAACAGTACTCTGAAATTATTGTACCAAATACATATTCTTTATGTTTTCTATGGTAAAATCTAAAGAATTACATATATCATTTTAATTTGTTTAGCTTCTACTGAAAATAAAATTGATGTGGCTGCCATCAAGGAAAAGGTTAAGAAAGCCAAGAATAAGAAACTGGGAGCTCTTTCAGCTGAAGAAGTTAAGCTTAAAATGGAAGCAGATGAAAAAAAGAAGAAGAAAAAAAAGTAACATTAAAAAAAAACCCTGGATGAGAACCATTTAAGCTATCTCCTTTTGTAAAGGATTTTGAGATACTAGGGCATTAGTAGCCTGTATGTGAGAAGGAATACTCTGATCACATTTTTCTGAGTTTATGTCTTTCTTCAAAACAGTGTTTATATAAACAGCTGTCCTTTATAAATATAAATTATTGTATTCTCTGTGTGTTTTTTGGAAAACTTTATGCTAGAAAGTGCTACATATGTCTTTGTATATATTGCACCTAATCTGTTTTGGCGTGTTTTGCCTAAGCATGATTTTAGATGTAATTTTTAGGTTGTTTATATAAAGATTTTTGGAATGTGGCTATTGTAATTATCCATCAAATCCAGTGTTTGATGCCACTGGTTAGTCTTTAAATATAATCATGTCCCACCATTTGGTTTTGAGCAAAATAAATGCAGATTTTGCAGTGCTCTCTCTATTGCTAACGAGTAAACATTTAGGCTTATTTCTTTTTATAATCTCATTCTACATTATGTTTAAGATTAAACAACCCATAAGCAAAAAAAGCAAGGTCCCTTAAATCCCTTAATTACTATACTGAGTCTGGGAAAATGGTAAACCAAAGACCTCAGATTGCAAGGTGGGGGTGGGGTGGGGTGGGGAGACCAGATGTTTAGAATTGAAGCAGCATGCAACAAGTTATGTAGAAATGTTTTTACTAATGAGGGTCAGTGGAGTTATCTAGAATCACCTAAATCGAGCACATTCATTTTGTAGTTTTAGAAGCTGAGACATACAGAGGCTGGGTTACTTACTGAAAGTCATAGCTTTGGCAGCCTGAAAACAATGCTTATTCATAGAAAAGTGGAAAGTAAAAATGAGTTTATTCTAGAGATAGGAAGTTGAACAGTTTTTTTATTAAGGGTTTACTGCAACAACGTATTTTTTTCTGAAATGTTTTAAAATTAGAATTAAAAAATACACCTGTTAATTTTTAAAAAAACACATATCTGAATGAATTGTGGTTTTTTTGTGGATTATATTAGTTTGAAAGAACTAAATGAGGGTATTTGTGCTTGACCCAAATGATCATTATAGCACTCAGTATTAGGATTGGTGGACTAACAGTGAGAAAGAGAGATAGGTATCTGTTGCGTGAAAATACTGGCCAGTCAGGATGCACAATAGAGTAGTAACCTGTGAAACAAACATAAAATATCCTCTTAAATGTTGTTTCTCAGAATGCAATAATACAATTCACATAGATCTTAATGGAACAATGAAAGATTTATGTACATACCTGTGACTTTGTCTCGCTTTGGATTAGCTGTAAAGTCAGAAGAAGAAAAAAAATATGTACTGGTGAGGCTTTATTTTATTTTAAAAAGCCAAGTCTCTAATTATGACCATTAACTGTTGCTTTCACTTTCTTAGTGTTTTTCAAACATTAGTTATTAAAGATTTTTTGTACTAACTATACTAACTTGTTATTTTTAGATTGACCTTATAAACTTTTTATATACTATTACTATAAGTGGAAAATAATTTTACATACCATAACTAGCAGATAATAAATACAATTAAAATAACAAACTATTAGAATTTAAGAATAAAAATAATTATTAGTAATAGTCAATGTGAGCAATTTATTAAAATATTTCCTGGAAATAAGTTCCTCCCTGAGAAAAATGATACTGTTTTATGATCAGTCAGTAATAAAGAGACCATGACCTCTCTCTTACAGGGATTTGGTTTGCATAATGTCATAATTATCCCTCTCTTTTCACTGAGCTTTATTCGGATTTTGACATTCAGAACAATCTGCCTTAGCCTTCTTGATACTTTTCTAATTAAATAGGTACCTTCTCTACACCAGTTCTTTGCCAGCTGGTGTTGAAATCTGTGGCGCAGCCCAGCAACGACGTGGCCAGGGTGCTGGTGAGCATCCCTGATCATCATCCCTGTGAGGGGGCTTTGTAGGGAGTTACCAGGAAGCTGCTGCTACTTTAACTGTTTTGGGCAGTTAATGCCATGAAATCAAGGATGTGCTGTGTTAGTTACATTTTTTCTTACATATACATTTTTTAAATGTTAAATATTCAACTCTTGAATATTGAAACAAATGTACATTCATGCACTAGCTAAAATCATCCCATGTATCATTCGCATACCCAGCACATTATGCAAAACCATCCTGATTTGGCCTCCGTGGGTATTTATTGAACCTGCCAACAGTAAGTACCTAAAGCACCAGAAAGAATTTTTTTCCTCCAATATTTGTCATAATTTGTCAGAGATGGAATCTGTTAAAAGCTCTTTACCCTCATGCACATTAGCATGTTTGCGCTTTATGTTTCTTAAGGGCCCAGGGGCTTTTATTGGATCACAGCCTTCATTTTCTGAATTTTTATCCCGCAAGACTAGAGGGCATTTCAAGGTAGTTCCCAAGGTCAAAAGCTAAAATTCCAGGAACTTTCTTCTTGTCATTGTGAAGTTATTACTAATTATCTAGATTTTTAAAGAGAAGGAATATTTTTTTGAAGGAAACATGCCTTCAAATTAGTGCTTATTTGCCAGACTAGGGTATAAATGAATTAGGCATAATTCCTACCTGTTTGGAATTTAGAATCCATTGGGAAAGATAGCTAACCAGTGGCAATAATTGAATTACTCCTTAAATAATTTAAAATAATTGTCTCAGTTTTCACCACAGATTTTAAAGAAGAAATATGAGGTTTGTTCGTGGGCATAAAAACGTGACAGAGTTTGGGCATAAAACACCAAGAGTAAACTCAACATTTGGGAGTACAGGAAGGATGAATTTATGGATAATAGGTAGTATTTATTGAGTGCTACTGTATGCCAGGTTCTTGTTCCAAATATAGATACTTCTTTCTCTTTTCCTTGATCTGTTTCATCAAACCTGTGAAGAGATACTGCCATCTACATTTTATTTTTTTTGGTTTTGTTTTTTAATATTTTTTATTTTTAATTTTTTTAAATTTTATTATGTTAATCACCATACATCATTAGTTTTTGTTGTAGTGTTCCATGATTCATTGTTTGCGTATAACACCCAGTGCTCCATTCAATACGTGCCCTCCTTAATACCCATCACCAGGCTAACTCATCCCCCCACCCCCCCTCCCCTCTAGAACCCTCTGTTTCTCAGAGTCCATAGTCTCTCATGGTTCGTCTCCCCCTCCAATTTCCCCCTCAATGGAATATTATGCAGCCATCAAAAAACCAAAATCTTGCCGTTTGCAACAACGTGGATGGAACTGGAGGGTGTTATGCTGAGCAAAATAAGTCAATCAGAGAAAGACATGTATCATATGACCTCATTGATATGAGGAATTCTTAATCTCAGGAAACACTGAGGGTTGCTGGAGTGGAGGGGGGTGGGAGGCATGGGGTGGCTGGGTGATAAGACAGTGGGGAGGGTATGTGCTATGGTGAGTGCTGTGAGTTGTGTTAAGACCGATGAATCAGACCTGTGCCTCTGAAACAATACATTCTTTGTTTAAAAAAAGAAGAAGAAGATGGGGGGGGCATCTACATTTTATTGTTGAGGAACTTGGTTCAGACAGTTGCCCAAGGTCACAGTGGTGGAACTGGAAATTGAACCCGGGCATACCGTTTCAAAAATGTGTGGTTTTAACTCCTATGTTATACTGCCTAACTTGGGGAAAAAAAAAAATAATACGCTTTGTAGTATTGTAGCAACATGAAAAATTCAGTTAATACATTGATGCTACGAGAAGAGATTTGTTGCTACATGTTACTGAGTTGCTTTAACAAAACTGCTGTGAGTGAAGTGAATGGTCGAACTAGGGGAGAAATGACCGCTCAGAGAACTGATCAAAAAAGTGTGGCTGTACCTGAAGTGAAGATGAGAAATCAGTGTTTACAAATCAGGAGTTTTTTTGATCTTGCTGAAATGAGCAAATCTTGGGTCTACAGTTTCTATCCTCATAGTCATTTTTTGTTGTACTGATTAGAGCTAAAAAAAGAAGGTTCTTATTTGCTTCCTTAAATTTACCTTGAATATATGTTCATTCCCAGGACAGTAAGCCATCGGCTTGATTGCTACTTGACTCCAGCTTCCCTGAAAATAGCTATTAGGGTAAAGCAAACATTTGCATTCTGAACTCTGCAGAGAAAGTTGTTTCAAACACATTGTATTATTGGTAGATTTTTCCTTTTACTCACTGCAGAGGTTGTCCAAACATTTGTCATCACTGGGGCAGGCACTGCAAGTAGATCCTCTTCTGTATGGCCTTTGAGAGCTTTGTCTGTAAAGTAGAAAAAAGCTGTCCATTAGGAGAGCTGATTTTTTTTCCAATGAAATTTACTGTGAATCTTTGACTAACTATGTAGGATGGAAGTCCACAGATTCCGAGGGTTGAGGGAAGTGGAAGCCTGTTAATATTTATAGAGTTTTATTCTATGTGTCTATGTCTATGAACCTATGTCTTCACCTACATCTTCTCATTTAACTCTTAAGACAACTCTGGAAGTTATTCTTATTTTTATTTTACAGATAAGGAAACTAAAGCTCTAAGAAATTAACTTGTCAAAAATCACAATGTATGGGACGCCTGGGTGGCTCAGTTGGTTAGGCGTCTGCCTTCAGCTCAGGTCATGATCCCAGGGTCCTAGAATCGAGTCCCGCATTGGGCTCCCTGCTCCGCGAGGAGTCTGCTTCTCCCTCTGCCTCTGCCTCTCTCTCTCTATCTCTCATGAATAAATAAATAAAATCTTTAAAAAAAAAAAATCACAATGTATACATGTCAGAGTCACAAGGAAATCTGGATTGGTCTGACTCCAGGGCAACACTTGGCTCTATTTAATTGTCTGGCCTGTATGATCACTACCATCCAAAAAACTGCCCATCCTAAGGTCTCATGACCCACATTTACTCCTCTCAGTTTAGCAAGCCTCCTTGGTTTTAGTTGGACAGGAGTCATTTGGCTGGGTTAAAAAAAGAAAAAAAAAATGAGAGGGAATTTCTAAATTTGTTTTCACATTAAAGATGTAATGTGGATAATAATTACTGTACTAAGCATCCTTGAATGAATTAATTTTCACAATAGCCTATGGGGAAGATACTATTATTTATTTATCCCCAATATAGTTAGAGGTGAGGCACAGAGTGTAAATAATTGACCAAGGTCATACACTAGAAAGTGAAATAATATCCAAGCATTTTATATCCCCATGAATATCTTCAGAGTAGAAATGATGAGAACTGTACATGCATTTCAGTAACTCTGCCATTGCACTCATCTTTTTTGGAAAGGAGTTCTTAATTTTTTGTGTCATGGTACCTTTTGGCAGTCTGGTGGAGCCTATGGACTCTCAAAATTATTTTTACTTTTTTTTTTTTAAAGTAACCTCCATGCCCAGGGTGGAGCCCAATGCAGGGCTTGAACTCACAATCCTGATACAGAGACCTGAGCCGAGATCAAGAGTTGGACACAACTGACTGAGCACCTAGGTGCCCCAAAATAGTTTGTTTTTAAGTGCATAAAATAAAGTTTGTAAGATTATAAAGGAAACCGAGTAAGTTCAAATAGTTATCAAAATGTTAAAAATATTTTTGATATAGCAATGTCCTCTATTAAATATTAAATAAGATCTAGCAAGAATTCTAATGATAGTAACTTTAATGATAGATTACAACCATATTTTGAGATCTCTGCAGCAAATGGAATGTGCTATGAGAAAATCTGATATTTACAAAGATAGAAGTAGTACTAACACAGAGTTACAGTATTGCCGATGGGGCTGAAGTGTTGTCTTCATACATAATGAAATGTTATTTTCAGTAGAGGTTAGTGAAAATAAAGATTTAACTCCAAGTTCATAGACTCAACTCCCCTCCCCTAACACTATAGCTTTACCTCCAAAGTTAAGGAGACATTACTTTTTATTAACACCTCGTTCCCAACACCAAATATATGTTCTAATAATGTTTGGCTCCAATTTAATCTAGGTTGTTTCAGAAACTAAGTTTATCCTCATGCTTGCTTTACACTGTGGAAAATAGTCAAAGGAATATTCTGGTAACAATTATAAAAGACCTCCAAAATACACATTAATTACGGGGATATCTTTCATTGTTAGCACAAAACTCATTGAGTGGTCAAGTTCTAGAATGTTTTTAATAAAATCGTTTGTGCTGTTTCATTCTTTGTTGAATTGTGTATTCCAAACTATAAAGAAGAAATTACTGTTTAAAAACCAGGCTAAAGACAAGGCAGTTATGAATTCTAGGGAAATGGCAGAATTCATCCTGGGAGAAATACGCTACTGGAATGGCCTGCATTTGTCTGGATAGGAACAATTGAGACCAAGAGCCCTAAAGTATTCTGTCCATAAAGAAGCAAGAAATTTTAGTGTTTCCCCTGGTAGCCTGAGAAAGAAAGTCAGGGCCCCAGGACTGAGGAAGAGAAAAGACAGATTTTTTTTTTTTTTTAAAGTAATCCGTGTCCAACATGGGGCTCAAATTCACAACCCCGAGATCAAGAGTCTAAGGGTTACTGACTGAGCCAGCCAGGCGCCCTGAGAAAAGATAGATCTTTAAAGAAAAAGATAAATATGAGTTAAGGGTCCTTAAGGCAGAGCACACTGGGTCCTGTAGGATCTGATGGTCAGGGTTGTCATTTCCTCTAACGTGCTATAATCCTCTCTTCCACTAATCAATCACAAGATAGCCTAGCTCAGAGGGGCCCAGGAGAATGAAGGGAGAATTGTGTCTACGTTCAAAAAAATGCAGATCAGAATGATCTGAAGCGGCCAGGAGGAGGAGTCAAAACTGTCCTGGACAATGACTGACTCCAGAGCTTGAGTTACAGGTGACAGGAGAATTAAGCATCCTCACCCCACTCTTAGGAAATCTCAGAAAAATGGGGAAGATACTGGACTTCTTAGAATTATGTGGAATGGGGGCCTTTGAGGAGAAAAACCAGCTCAGAAGGCAGTAGAAAATGAGGACATCCTTAACTGGCCTCTGTGCCCCCCCCACCCCATACCCTCCAATCCATTTTCCACAGCTCATACAGAATGATCTCTCAATTTAAAGCAGGTCTTGTCACTCCCTTGCTTAAAATACTTGGAGGATTCCTCTTGTGATGTGAATACAGTTAAATTTGCCATGACCTACACAGCCCTGCAAGGCTGAGCTGCCTCCTTCCCCGAGTCGCATCTCATTCAGTGGTCCACGCACTCTGCATTTCCGTCCATTCTTGAATCCTCTCCACAGAAGCTTTGCAGGTGTTTTCTGCAGCAGACATCCATTCATGAAGTTCTTCACATGTCTGGTTCCTTTCTATTCTTCATGCCTACACTCAAGTACATCATTTTATTCAAGTAAGGTCCTGCCTATTGATAGTGTCGATTACAGTGTTACTGGTATTTCCTTCATTACTCCTATCATGATGCAGTTATTTTATTTGTATTTTTATTGTCTTTCTGCCCCATAAATACAAATTCTGTGAGAGTGGGGACTGTGTTGGGCTGGTTCTCTTTTGAAGCTCAGTAAACAAATATTTGTTGAATAATCGAATGTATGAATTATTTGTATGAATAAATGAATGTTACTCTATAGAAGTATTATAACTGGTTTTAAGTTTTCCAACTTATTGTTTAGAACTCTAAAAGCAAGTAAAGTGAGTATAAGCCAGAAGACTTCACATTTGTGCCTCATCATAACAATAACTGTGAGTACTTCTCAAATAATCACCATTGCCAGGTATTACATATACCTGGTGTTTTACCTAGCTTTTCTCATGTAGTTTTCTTTTTCTTTTTTTTTTAAGATTTTTTATTTATTTGACAGAGAGAGACACAGCGAGAGAGGGAACACAATGCAGGGGGAGTGGGAGAGGGAGAAGCAGGCTCCCCGTGGAGCAGGGAGCCCGATGAGGGGCTCGATCCCAGGACTCTGAGATCATGACCTGAGCCGAAGGCAAATGCTTAACGACTGAGCCACCCGGGCACCCCTCTCATGTAATTTTCATAGCTACTTGATAAGTAGACAGTGCTTTTATTATCCTGATCTTTTGCAGAGCAAACTGAGGTTCAGAGAAATTAAGTAACTTATCCAAGGTCACACAGTAAGTGAACCAAGGTAGTGGGTCTCAAGACCCCGTATCTTAACCATTAAGTTATATAAATGTCATGAAAAGTCACCACTGATTGGCTTGATGGCTTTGGCTGGTTTTTCCTGGGTTTTCCCTATTTTCTGACTTTGGGATTTTAAGTCAAAGTTGTTCTCTTCTGAATGACACCTGATTTTAGTCCTTTCACTCCCACCTACACTCAGTCAAACTATCAAACATTTCTTCTGAGCATTACTTCAGGGAAAGAGAGAGAGGCTTCTAACAAATCTTTTGGAATCCCAAAGATTGGAAAAATCCAAACAAAATTCAAGGGAAACAAAGAAAAAAATGTTGGGGCGCCTGGGTGGCTCAGTCAGTTGGGCATCTGCCTTCGGCCCAGGTCATGGTCCCAGGGTCCCGGGATTGAGGCCCGCATCGGGCTCCCTGCTCCGCGAGGAGCCTGCTTCTCCCTCTCCCTTGCCTGCTGCTCCCCCTGCTTGTGTGAGCTCTCTCTCTCTCTGGCAAATAAATAAAATCTTAAAAAAATAATACTAAAATAAATGTTATATATTTGACAAAGGGTTAAAAGCTTTAAAATACAAACAACTACCATAAACCATTAAGAAAATCACTCTAGTAGAAAAATGAGCAGACCATATGCTTCACAGAAGGAGGAATGTAAATAGGCAATCAGATGAAAATGTATAATCAATGGTAGTCTATGAGATGCAAAAGAAAATATGAGATAACACTTTATATCAAATTGGAAAATATTAAAAAATGATAATCCCAGTCCTAATGAAGGAGTATAAATTGGTATAAATAATAGTGGAGGATAATTTGGCCATATGCATTTTTAAAAACTTAAAGATGTTCACATGTATCACTTAGTATACTATTTCTAGGAATTGTAGGGAAATCGATGCGACCAAAGACTTCTATACAAGGTTGTTCATCAGATATTAAAATACAGAGAACAATCTAAATTCTTCAGTAGGATGAGCTGTTGTGTCCATCTAGAGGACAGACTTGGGAGCCAGACAGCCCATCCTGACAGTCACAGTCCAGCTATGACTTGGTGACATATGAAATAGTGTCACCAATGGTGGAACCCTGGGCAGGCTACTCACCCTGTCAGTACCTCAGTTTTCTTAACTGCCAAACAGGGGTGGTAAGACGACCCTTCTCAAGACCTTTCATGAACATTAAGTAAGTTAATATGTATGAAGCACTTAGAAAAGTGCTCAGCGGGGCGCCTGGGTGGCTCTGATGGTTAAGTGACCGACTCTGGTTTCATCTCAGGTCTTGATCTCCTGGGTCTCAGGATAGAGCCCCATGTGGGGCTCTGTGCTCAGCGTGGAGTCTGCTTGAGATTCTCTCCCTCTGCCCCCCCACCCAGCTCAAGCGTGCGTTCCCTCTCTTTCTCTCTCAAATAAATAAAATCTTTAAAAAAAGTGCTTAGCATATAGTAAGCATTTTATAAGTATTACTCTATTTTTTTTATCGTGAAAATAATGTATGTTTAGATTTAACCAATTGGACTCAGTTTAGATGATCCCCAATTTTTTTTTAAAGATTTTATTTATTTGAGAGAGAGAGAGCGTGCCGGAAAGCACAAAGGGGGAGGAGTGGCAGAGGGAGAGGGAGAAGCAGACTCCCCGCTGAGCAGGGAGCCCCACATGAGGCTCGATCTCAGGGCCCTGGGATCATGATCTGAGCTGAACGCAGACGCTTAACTGACTGAGGCAACTGGAAGCCCTAGATGTAACCAATTCTGTTGGCAACATCCAAAGTGTCATGGTCAGGAGCCACTCGAACATATGCCTTCTCTTCATCGGGCCTGATCAGGATGTTGACCTTAGCCATGTCAAAGTCATAGAGCTTCTTCTTTTTTTTTATTATGTTAATCACCATACATTACATCATTAGTTTTTGATGTAGTGTTCCATGATTCATTGTTTATGTATAACACCCAGTGCTCCATGCAGAACGTGCCCTCCTTAATACCCATCACCAGGCTAACCCAACCCCCCACCCAAAGTCATAGAGCTTCTTCACAGCCTGTTTGATCTGGTGTTTGTTGGCCTTGACATCCACAGTGAACACAGTGTGTTGTTGTCTTCGGCTTTTATCAAGGCTGACTCGTTAAGTCAGGGGGAGCTTGATGATGGCATAGTGGTCAAGCTTGTTTATCCTGGGGGCACTCTTTTGAAGATATTTGGGCTGCCTTTGGAGACACAATGTCTTGGGCCATCAGTAAGTATGTGATGTGTGGATCTTCTTTTTTTTGGTGACTGTGGACACCTATCAGCCCTGCCTTCTTGGCCTTCAAAGCCTTGGCTTTGGCTTTGGGAGGGGCAGAGGCTTCCTTCTTCACCTTCAACGCCATCTTTGTGAAAGAGTACTTTCATTATTTTTCTAATTATTCATATGTTTAAAAATTCAATGACATGGAACATGCTCATGGTATAATTTTAAGTAAAAAGTAGAAAATGTGCATTTCCAGTAAGATCTCCATTTTTTCAATAACGTGTATGATGCATAAACACACATATATGTTTAAAGAAAGGTGGGGGCATGTCATGGGTCTACCCTATTTTCCAAAGGAAGAAAAACTGTATCCATTTCAAAACCAAAACTTTCAAAAGTAAATGAAATAAATTACATAAATTGAGAAATTTAATTGAGTTACTTTTTTTGAAAATTGTGCAAAACATGCCAAGTTTTAAAAAAAACAATAAATATAAAGTAACACCAATCCTCCCATTTTGTGGTGTTATTACCATTTCCCATTGATCTATGTCCCTGAAAACATTTTAGTCTTGCCACTCTTAAAAACACGTGCTGTGTATGTATGTGTGTATTTATATAGCACTTGTAAAGGGTGCATACACACACACACACACACATGTATTAAAAAAAAATGTACCAGGTGTTAATGGAGTAGATCTCTGGGTAGAGGAGTTAATAGTGATATTAATTTTCTTTTTTACACTTTCTTTATTATCCCAATTTTCTATAATGAAAATAAATACTTCTAAAGTAGATTTAAAAGAAGTTTAGAAAGAGGTTGATTTGGGTACTTACCCTGGTCCGTAGTTGCATATGAAATGCGCTACATTGGTTAAGCTGTTAATGCCATAAACTGTGGGGCAATATTGTACTGCACAGCCAACTTTATAACTGTCTGCCCAGACAACCTGAAAGAAAATAAGGATTTGTAGCAAGAGAGAGACAATAGGGGCGCCTGGGTGGCTCAGTCGTTAAGCGTCTGCCTCCAGCTCAGGTCATGATCCCAGGGTCCTGGGATGGAGCCCCACATCGGGCTCCCTGCTCCTCGGGAAGCCTGCTTCTCCCTCTCCCACTCCCTCTGCTTGTGTTCCCTCTCTCACTATGTCTCTCTCTGTCAAATAAATAAATAAAATCTTAAAAAAAAAAAAGAGAGAAAGACAATAAAGTGAACATTTGAGTATGAGTAGGCCTTGCTAAACACAGTGAGGTGTATTCACTCCAGCAGGGAAAGCCGTTGTTACCAGGGAGCACTCAGGTGCTCAGAATTCAGCTGAAAACAAGGCTTGGAATTTTATTATTGGGGTGTGTGTGAAATAAACATATACACAATACTAAGATCATTTTGGGCACTTGAAATAAAATAGTGAGTGCTGGGGAAGAGGGGCTGAGCTTGGGTGTCCAGAGAAGGGGCCATGGAGGAGGCGCACTGAGGGTAGAATGTGCAGGAGACCTAAATGTGGGAGGAAGAGCCTCCTGGGCCGAGGGAGCAGAGGCGTGGAGGCCTCGCGGTGCAACCGGCTTGTGAGAGTGGCAGAGAGAAGGCCAGCAGAGCTGGGATCCAGGTAATAGGGAGAGTCGTTCGCATTGAGTTAAGAGGCAGAGGGGCAGGTCTCGGGGAATCTGGTAGGCAAGTGAGCATAGACTCTTTTTCCCATCTCAGAAAGATCTCTTCAGTTGTTATGAAGTCAATGGACTGAGAAGAGCAAAGGAAGAAAGAGGGAGGGCATTTGAGAGGCTGTTTCAGTGGTACAACAAAGACAAGATGGTGGCCCACACTTGGGTGGTGGTGGCCCGTTCCTGGGAATCCATCAAGTTCATGGTTCAGCTTCTAGCTAAAGCTGAAAGGATTTGCTTTTGCTTTAGTGTGGGGAAAGTGGGAACATTTGGGGCCTGAGTAACACTTGTGAGATTAGGAAAAGTAGGGAAGGAGGAGGGTAGGTGGGAGCATGGACAGGGGTTCTGTTCAGGTCGGGTGACCTTTGAGATGTTCAAGTGTGGAGTGACTTTGCTGCTGAAAGTGACCATCTACAGTTCAGGTGACAGAGCAAGGCTAGACATAGAAATCTGGAAGACACGGGACTAGATTAGATCGTAGGCAAAGATAATAGATAAACAAGTAAATGAGAGCATGGGATAAAGAGAAAAAGAAAATCAACCAGCAAAGCATATTGAAAAGGAGTGTGGAGCGGCATAGGAGGGAAACCAAGGTCGGAGCCGGCCTCAGGGAGAGGGGCCTGTGAAGTCGCATAGGTCGGGAGGGCTCCGTACCTGGTTTAGTTCAACATTGTCACATACTTTCCCACATTTAGTGGCACTTTTCCCCCGATTTTTGAACAAGGAACTTTACATTTTCCTTTTGCACGAAGCCCCACAAATTATACAGCTCATCTTAACCAAGAGTGTTTGATGTCACGGAAGCCTAAAGAAAAAAAAATATTTTTAAAGAGCTGGTGTCTGGAGATAAGCCAGCGATCAAATGCACTCCTTTTTACAGTGATACCAAATTGCATATTAAATTACTTTTACACATTTTTTCAAAAGTAATTTTGTGACAAGAATTGAGCCCAGTATGGGAGGATACAGAGGTGAAAGAGCCGGAGCCGGTGGGTGCCTTTACAAAATGTAGAGAAAAGCTGCCGTGGGGCCTTCATGCAAGGGTTTGACTGTGGTGCGGGGAACAGAGGGGGCTAAGGGAGCGTACAGCGCGGGAGCCTGCTCTGCCTTAGTGAGGCTGGACCGAAGCCCGGTGAGCTGGTCTAAGAGCCGGGAGAAGTCTTCCAGAGAGGGCAGTTTATGCTAACCCAAGATGAGAAAGACTCACCGAACTGACACAAGGCTGGTGTGGCTGCAGAAAAAAGTTCAAGTTTACTTTAAAAAAAAAATCAGTGAAAACCACGCCTGAGGGAGAGAGTATAGTGGGACGGGAGATGTGGATCTGAGTCTGCGCTTCTCCAAGGCTTAAAGGTGGGGTCGTGGGTGGGGGAGTGGCTAGGGAGGCTGAGGGGGGTAGGAGGGACAGGGACAAAACCGCAGATAGGGAGCAGCGCTCTGCATTCTGTCCTCTTTGGTTTGGCAGCTGGGGAGACTATGGGAAGGCAGCTCGGGCTCCCCTCCAGAGGACAAGGCGTGCTCTCCTTCAGCAAGGGACCGGTTCCCTTCCTGATCGACATTGGGGGTTGCCCTTTCATCTCACACCAGAATCCCCTGCAGAGAACTGAGGCCTCTAGCTCAGGGGGAGAGCCTGGCCTTATGGCCATGAATCCTCAGGTTTGACCCTTGTACGTATACTTTCCAATCATTTTTGCATTTATTTAAAAAGTTTTAGGGGCACCTGGGTGACTCAGTCATTAAGCATCTGCCTTCGGCTCAGGTCATGATCCCAGGGTCCTGGGATCGAGCCCCGCATGGGGCTCCCTGCTCGGCGGGAAGCCTGCTTCTCCCTCTCCGACTCCCCCTGCTTGTGTTCCCTTTCTTGCTGTCTCTCTCTCTGTCAAATTAATAAATAAAATCTTTAAAATAAAATAAAATAAAATAAAATAAAATAAAAAGTTTTAAATTTCTCTTCACTGTATCTCAAGGTGATTTCACCTTGGAAGCTTTGTTTAAAATGCAGGTTTCTGGGCCTATCTCAGTCCTGCTGAATGAGAGTCACTGGAATTATCCTTGAAATCTGTATTTTTTTTTTTTTAA
>NC_138373.1:121293451-121320443 GCF_054177405.1 Leptonychotes weddellii | reverse complement strand
TTTATTTATTTGACAGAGAGAGAGATAGCGAGAGCAGGAACACAAGCAGGGGGAGTGGGAGAGGGAGAAGCAGGCTTCCTGCCGAGCAGGGAGCCCGATGTGGGACTCGATCCCAGGACCCTGGGATCATGACCTGAGCCGAAGGCAGACGCTTAACGACTGAGCCACCCAGGCGCCCTGTATTTTTTTTTTAATTGAGATATCCCTGATAATATAACATTACGTGAGTTTCAGGTGTACAACATAATGATTCAATAACTTCATACACTGTGAAATGATCACCATAATAAATCTTGTTAACATGTGTCAAAAAGAAAATCACAGGCCTAAAATGGCATGACTTATGCTAGACCATGTCACCAAACTGGGGCCTAAGGCCTAACCTAATTGCACTTTTTTTTTCTTTTAAAGATTTTATTTATTTGACAGAGAGAGACACAGTGAGAGAAGGAACACAAGCAGTGGGAGTGGGAGAGGGAGAAGCAGGCTTCCCGCGGAGCAGGGAGCCCGATGCGGGGCTTGATCCCAGGACCCTGGGATCATGACCTGAGCCAAAGGCAGAAGCTCAACCCACTGAGCCACCCAGGCATCCCCAGAAATGCAGTCTTAACGGATCAGTCAGGGACTTCCTGGTCAGCACCAATAAGCTAATCCGTCAAAGGGACCTCTCCATCCCCCCAAAGGAAGATGAGGTAAACCACCTAATAAGACCCTTTTCTCCCCAAAGGAAGATCACCTCACTCAAAATAATCTTTTTTTTCTGTTTCTTTCTGTCCTGCCTTTTAAAACCTTTCCCTTTCTGTAGCCCCTTGAGCTCCCTCTGCTTGCTGGATGGGATGCTGCCTGATTCATGAATTAGTTAATAAAGCCAATTAGATCTTTAACATACTTAGATGAATTTTTGTTATTTAACACATCCATCACCATATCGTTACAATTTTTTTTTTCTTGTGATGAGAAATTGTAAGATTTACTCTCTTAGCACCTTTCAAATATATACTACAATATTGTTAGCTATGGTCAGTCAGCATGCTGTACATCCCAGACTTAGTTATTTTATAACTGTAAGTTTGAGCCTTTGACCACATTCACCCATTTTTCACCTCCACCCCCACCCTAGCACCTACCAGTCTATTCTCTGTTTCTAAGAGTTTGTTTTTTGTTTAGATTCCATATAAGATGGTATTTGTCTTTCTTGGCCTCACTTCGTTCACTTAGCATAGTACCCTCCAGGTCCATCCATGTTGTTGCAAATGGCAGAATTTTTTTTTCAGGAAAATGTGTTACATATATAGAAATATTCAGCCATAAAAAAGAATAAAATCTATATTTTAACAAGTTCTGTAGGTGATTATTATGCATGCTAACTGGGTGCAATGTTGTCTGTGTTTTCCTTTTACCATCACCTTGGTAAATCATTTTATATTTTTTATCCTTTGGTCTTCGCACACTTTCTTCAGGTGTTGTTTTATCTCAAGTATTCTTAATCTTTGGGCTTCCCACACACACATCTTTAATGCTTTACGCTGTTTCTTTTGTTTTACCGTCTTTTACTTTTCTTTTCTGGTCTCTTAGTTTCCAAGGGTATGCAATGTTAATTACCATTCATTTTGTTTTAATTGGTCTCTTTTTTTTTAAAGTCAGGTTGTAATTAAGACACAGTAAAACCCATCCTTTTTAGGTGGACAGTTCCATGAATTTTGAGAAAAACATAGTTGTGTAGCCACCACCATATTCACTACCTAGAACACTGTCCATCGCTCCCAGAAGTTCCCTTGTGCTCCTTTGGGGTCAGCTCTTCCCCCCATCCCCTGGCCCCTGACAATCTCTAATCTGTTTTCTGTCCCTATCATTTTGCTTTTTCCAGAATATTACATAAATGGGATCAGTTTAAATGTAGTTTTTCCACTCTAGCTTCTTGCACGAAGCATAAGCATTTGAGACCCATTCGTACTGTTGGGCTCACTTCTTTATTGCATGGATGTCCCACAGTTTATTCTCCATTCAAGTTGGTCTCTTTTTAAAAAGCTTTATAAGCATTCAGGTTCTGGGTTCAACATGTGGGCTCTGGGGCTACAAAGATGGAGTTCATATTCCAGCTCAGCCACTCACTCTGTGACCATGACCTTAGCTTCCTTCACTATTTAGTGAGGATGTTTTCTACACCTTTATAACAAAAACATTGCATCTGGGGAACCTAAGGGCAGGGGCATGTCTCTCCTCTGGAGCTAATGCCCCCTTCCCACCATCTTCTTTCAAGTCTCAGTATGAGTCCTTCTGACTCATTATCAGGCCCTATTATCACGAGTATGGTGACACTGCAACATATATAAAACCAGGTAGAGAAGCTGAAACATGTCCCACTTCCATTTGTTTGGTAAGAGTGTAAAAATAACGATTTCAAGAAGGTGGCAGCGCGGCCGGGATTAAAACCAAAAATGAGATCTATGGTGCCATCTAGTGGGCATTCTCAGCACTACCGAACCGAAGCTGTTGCTCCGCCCATATATTGAAGTCAAACAATTCCCGTTTTATAAAGGCGAACTGCTGATCGCAAAATATCTAATCTTCCATATTAATATGCCAAAATTCTTACACAGTGCAAGTCTATCTCTAGTGAAGACCGAGGTAAAGTGTTGATCTAATGTGTCAAGAAATACCACATCTTTATGAGTTAGTAATTGGATCTAAATCTATTGTCTTTACTCTGTACAACCATCCTTCACCAGCCAAAATCTGAAAATAACTTGCTTTTTATTAATAGAAGATGAGGATAAGTGGGGGGTTATAATATCCACTTGAGGTGATTTCCAGCAAGAATTTAAAATGGCAACTGAGCAGTCTTGAATCTCCCGGTAATATTTCTTGCAAGGATCAAAACATTATATTTTAATGTGAAGTCATCTTTAACCACGCTGTCAAAATCTTCTTCCAATATAATTGGCAAAAAAACCCAGCTCATGAAGGAGATCTAACCTTTGTTTAATGCCTGCTAAGTACCAGCACTTTACTAGATAATTTATCTAAATCCTATTATTTAATCCTCACCAGATACCTGATATCTGGATCCCAGCCCTTCCTCTTACCAGCTTTGTGTCATGGGGAAAACAACTTCTTCTTCTTCTTCCTCTTCTTCTTCTTCTTCTTCTTCTTCTTCTTCTTCTTCTTCTTCTTCTTCTTCTTCTTACCCTAGGCAAAGATCTTTATTAACCTTGTTTCAAACTTTATCCTGAGGCTTCTTCAGCTTAATAGCTGCAAAGAATGAATTTTGTCTAAGCAAAAACTGAAAAGAGCTACAGTGTCCAAGAGGCTTGGGCTTAAAAAATATTAGAGATCCAGATTTCATCAGATCCATGAACAAAATTTTAAAAAGTAGCCATCATATAAAATAGCAGCTCACAGTAATAAGTTTTATCTTCTTCAGAAGAGTCAGATCAGTTTGCTTCATTCTCGGAAGCCTCATCAAAATTCCACAAGATCCAGGGGCGCCTGGGTGGCTCGTGGTTAAGCGTCTGCCTTTGGCTCAGGTCATGATCTCCAGGTCCTGGGATCAAGTCTCCATGTCGGGCTCCCAGCTCAGTGGGGAGCCTGCTTTTCCTTCTCCCTCTGTCTCTCCCCCTGCTTGTTCTCTCTCTCTCTCTGTGTGTCAAATAAATAAATAAAATCTTTAAAAAAAATTCCACAAGATCTGGAAATTCCTCCTCTTCCTCTCCTATAGCAAGTGATGCTTTTCCGTCCACAGACTGTGTGGGCCGAGCTTCAGCCCATTTCCTGAACTAGGCAGCCTGTCTGCACCAGGTGGGTTGAAGACGCTGGGTAGCATTTCCGTCAGCACAGCCTATGATGGCGAAAGTGTTTGCTGCCAGGGATGCCTGAACTTACCGGTTGTGAAGGTGGATCACTGTTCCTTGGTTTGTGAACGTAGTCACTTCTTCAATCCAGACATAGTTTACCCCCAGCTTCTTTAAGGAGACCTGAAGTTTTTTTATCATCTGCTGTAGCTGTTCTATGCACCACCTTCTTCCAGTGGGCAGTTCCTTTCCCACCGATGCGTATGTGCTTGCAGTTTGGCAAGTTTCTCCTGGTTCATGATAGTTTCTTTCATCTTGGAGCAGAAATGGGACCCTGCGGGGGGATTAGGGCTGGTGCTCAGGGGGTCCCCTGCAGACCAGCTGAGATTAGGTGCACAGAGGGAAGGACGCAAGGTCTAGGAAAACAACTTCTTCATTTCCCTGAGCCTGTTGACTCATCTATGGATGATTGCGGCTCTCTGACAGGTTTGTGGTGAGATTTGAATGAGATCTTAAACCACGGAGAGCTAAGTACCACACTTAAAAGTGGTTGCTGCGGGTTGTGTTATCCCAAACCCAGGGTGTCCCTGGACTTCCTCTCCAGGATAAGGCTTGCTCTTCAGAATTGGGAGTAGAATGTAGTGGTCTCTTAAGAGAGAACAGGTTAGGATCACTCAGCTTGGGCTCTGATACCCGTATGCAAGGAAATGAGTTTTCTCAGGTCCGAAATGTTGGCCCTCCTTTTTTTGTCCTAGATGGAAGGGAAAAATTTACAAGTAAGCTCAGCTAATTTGGGGAAGGCTATCTCTGAAATCTCAGGTCTAGATGACGTAAAATCAAGTTTCCTCCTCTTGTTTTTAGTCCCTGGAATCATGGTTGTGGAGTGTACTGACTTGCATGGTTTAGGAGTCTGTATTCAGTTTAACAGTCCTTTGATCTGCAGATATTCGCTGTGGTGAGCTCCTAGCCATTCTTCTGAAGTACAAAGCTCATTTGTACCCACTGTACACCTTGTTAATTTTGCCAGGAGTTCTCTTCCTTTTCCTTTTCATTTGATAAACTCTCACTTAGTTTTCAAGAACCAACTGATTTGGCTCCTGCTGTACGAACAACTCCTACGTCTCCAGACCTCCCTTTGGCCACATACGTTGCCGTGTCTTCTTTGCCCACATGGCACCTTGTCAGTTTCTCCACAATGTGCCAACCGTGCGCCCCATTACATCCACTTACACACGTCTCTCCTCACAGAAGCTCGCCTCCTAAGGGTCGGGGCATTGCCATCTGTGTCCCTCATTCCCTGCCCCACCCCGCATTTCTCCTCACTTTGACTTCTTGGCGATTGTACTCCTCAGTAATGTGGTAGGACAGAAAGCCATCGCCCCAGGCTCTGTTTGGCAGGCGTCTGCACAAAGACATATGACCAGGGAGTGCCTTGCAACAGTACCGTGTGCAGGGTAGAAGCTTAAACAGGGACTGAGTGAGAGTCAGTACCCTCAAACTGACAATTATTTTTGGAGATTTAAACAGCGCAATGTTTAATGGTACCAGGTACCACTTGTAAACAACCTGGAGTGAGCTTCCTGGCCCTCGAGGACTTGTAGGATTCTGATGGAATCAACTTTCTGGTTACAATTTTTTGTGAACATAAGCCAAGATGAATGGTTTATGGGATAAGTCTAGAGGAACCTTATTTATATTTTCAAGAAAGGGACCAATGCTACTCGTGGTTTGATAACTCTTCCTTGCTTACAATAATCTTGAGGTGAAAATGTTACTGAAATCTTCCATTCCCCTCACATCATAATAATAAATAGTGATGCCAACCTTGTTTTACCTGTAATGAGACCAGAGGCTCTATATGGCTGAACTACATTGAGAGTTTTTCCAACAACATCGCACTCTTTAAAAACATCTGTTATTCTGGGGCGCCTGGGTGGCTCAGTCGGTTAAACGACTGCCTTCGGCTTGGGTCATGCTCCCAGGGTCCTGGGATCGAGCCCCGCATCAGGCTCCCTGCTCGGTGGAGAGCCTGCTTCTCCCTCTCCCTCTGTCTGCTGCTCTGCCTACTTACGCTCTCTCTCTATCTCTGTTAAATAAATAAATTAAAAAAAATCTTTAAAAAAAAACACCTGTTATTCCAAGTTAACTACCTTGTTAGAAATGTTTTTGCCCTCATACCTCATTTCAACACATTTTTGTACATTAGAACCAGTCAGGCGTGGGTTCAGCACCGTTAGTTATTGGCTTGACAAAGATGCCAGGAAATAAAAGTAAATAAATGAAATGTGGCTGGGATAGGGAGGCAGCAGAGTAAGAAGACCATAGAAGATGGTCTACCTGAGGGATTTGTTTCCACATGTTGCAAACATGCATTAGGGTTAGGAAACCAAACCAGCTTCAATTAAAAAAAAAAAATCTCAATGGGAGCCTCTGAATGTGGCCACTGGGACTAAATCCTGTAGATTTGGGGGGCAGAATAGCCACAGGATGGTTTACACAAGCTTACATGCTGGCCTCTCCACTGTTGTTTCTCTCGTCCTCAGGCGACACACGGTAGGCTCTCTGCCCACGCTCGGAGGAATGGGAGCATATGGAATTGAAGCTTCTGCCAGAGATGCTTATGTCTCCCAATTTTAGAGTCCCAAATCAAGTGCCTCCAATTCCATAGAGGACGCATCCCTGAAAATCCATTCACTCACCACATCCTCTGATGGCTCACAAATGGAATAAAGTCCCCCAGGGGGGTTGCTGTTACCGAAACATTCAAAGTCTGTCCAAAGCCTCACGTTTTAGGTTTACGCACATAACTGAACTCTTCAAGCATGACCTCCCCTGCTATGGAAGTTTGCCCCATTTATTTATTTTTGAAGGAAGCTTGCAACCCCTACTCTTTCATATTTTCAGGTGCACCAGCTTAACTATATACTTTCTTAACACCCGATTCCAGTTTTCTCTTTACCCTTGAAAAGATGGTTTCAAGAGAATACAGGGCAGGGGCTCCTGGGTGGCTCAGTCATTGGGTGTCTGCCTTCGGCTCAGGTCATGGTCCCAGGGTCCTGGGATCGAGCCCTGCATCGGGCTCCCTGCTCAGTGGGAAGCCTGCTTCTCCCTCTCCCGCTCCCCCTGCCTGTGTTCCCTCTCTCGCTGTGTCTCTCTGTCAAATAAATAAATAAAATCTTAAAAAAAGAGAATACAGGGCAGACGCTTACCTGAGTGTAATGGCCACAGACCTTGGTGCATTTCTGAGTCTCGAAGTCATAGTCCTGAATTTCACTGTGCCAATTGGTAATGGCTGAAGATACAGAGAATATGGATACAGACCCAGTCCAGATATTTTCTCCCACGAAAGTGAAATTCGGGTGCAGCTTGTTCGACTGCAGCTGTCTGTTGTGTGCAAACTGACAGTTTTTTGCCCATGCTTTTGCAATTCGGGCTAGTGCTGGGTCCCACGTCTGCCAAAAAAAAACCACATTAAACAATAGGAGGGTCAAGAATGAAAATTGGATTTTGTAAAGATCTTTCAACTACAGTGAGGAAAAAGAGTTGAAGAGCGATCAGCGCAGACACTGGAAGATGAGAAAGCGGATTGATCAGCGGGTGACTCAGCCACCTACCATTAATGAGAGAACAGGAAGCCCTCACACGTCGCAGAACAAGAATTACACTTCTTGCACAACCCTCAAGCCCTGTAGCTGTAAATAGGTACCACCAAACCTACGGGAATCAGGAAACGTTACAAGCCACTGCACCCCCTCGCTGATTAACCGCATCCTGTCCCTTTAAAACCCTCGTGGACAGAAAGTGTAGAGCCGGCTTTTGGACCAGAGGGGGCCTCCTCCCCGGGTGGCCAGCCTCCTGAATGAAGCTCTTATTCCTTTCCATTCAAAAAGAATGAAAACTCTTACCAAACAACGTAACTGGAGTGAGCAAAGTGAGAGTTTGAAAGGGAATGAGGTGTGATGAGGGTGACAACTGGAATAGGGGTCTCATTCCGGTCTTCCACTACCCTATAGGGCCAGTGGGAAAGCTGATGATGGAGTTTTGTGGAATTCAGAATCTAAATGAGGGACACAGATCAACATTTCACTGCGGGCCTATTACGTGCAGAATATTATATGCTGTGTTTCACACAGTTGATGTAATTTAATAAGCACAATAGGCCCTACCCTAAAGAGCCCAGACACGTTAAAAACCTGCTCACAGCCACAGAGCTGGGCCCAAACCCAAGCCTGACCGATTCAAAATTACATCCTTTCTTGAGATGCCATGCTGCCTTCCTGAGAAAGCCAATACTCTGCCAGCAGCAAAAAAAAAAAAAAAGGCAAACTTAGAGACAACATAAACAAACAACAAAACTTTCAAAAATTAACAGGGAAGAAAGTGACAAAAAAAAAAAAAAAAAAAAAAGCAAAATCTATCTATGACCAGAGGAAAGGAAGTATCTAAAAGAGAGAAATAAAATGTACTTGCTGAGCCTGCTTGCAAGAGATGAGTCAACAGAGCTGAACCGGATTCATTTTGATCACAGATTATGAATTTACTGCAGGCATGAATCACGATGAAAAAAAAGAGCATCCCGGGTTAGCAAGGATTTACCTCCCACGTCAGTACACATTAGTTGTCTTTTACTTACTTATGCCACGAATACTGCTCTTTTCCTTACCATGTATAGCATAGCACTGGCTGTTGGATTCACCTCTGATCGGAACTTGTTATGAATCCGAACACAGTCTTTGATGAAATCTTCATTTTCGGTATCTGGCAAACTGCTTGCTGTATATGCATGACTGGGAACTACAGAAACGATCCAAACTGTCATAGCAAGTGTGACTCGCATGCTCGGTCTGCCTGGCATGGGGCCCCGGAAGGTGGACCCCAGAGCCACGGCTGGTCCTGATGTGTGTGCCTCTCTCGGTTTTACTGACTTCAGCTTCGAGAAAAAAACAAAAAGCAGAACATGAGTTCATCACAAGTTTAAAGAAAAGGGTTTCTCCATATATGGTTTGCCGCCACTTTAGGGCTTTTAACCCTGCCTTTGCAGTGGTTCTCAGTAACACAGCACCTATTATAACATAGATTTTTGTGAGGCTGCATCAGACTTTCTTTTGAGTTAGGGGATATTTCCAAGGGAAATTCTAGAATCTCCAGAAATAACAGTCTCAATTTTTACGGAGGTTCTGGTGGTTAAATAAAAACATATTTCTTCCATAAACGTCTTGCAAAATGCTTTTCAAAAACTTTGTAAGAGTCATATCGGTTGGAATATCTGGCTAACATCTTAACTTGACATAGAATTCATTCACGATGGGGTGTGTGTGTGTGTGTGTGTGTGTGTGTGTGTGTGTAACCAAGGGAAAGAGAGGGCAGAGAGAGAGAGAGAGAAATGGTAGAGAGAGCACTCGTCTCAATTTCACATTTTAGTTTAAGTTCTGTTCCTCACTAGCTGTAAGACTTGGACAAATTACCAAACTGTAATCCTCAGCTGCCTATTTACTGAATGAGGCCAATAAAACTTTTTCTAGCCCCTTAATCAGAGAGGATTTGGGAGGATCCAATGAACTAGCTAATATATTAACACGTATTAAATTCGGCTCTGGGTATTCAGTTTCGTAATATGAGATAAACACCCGCCCTCCAGGAGTTCAGAGAAGTAGGAGCTGTGAGACAGTGGTGACAAGGACAGAGACAGTTGAAGGTCTAGGTAGAAGAAAGCACTCGGGGCTAAGGACTTACAGAGGATGCTTAACCCATCCTGGGAAGGGTCAAAATGGCTTCCTACAACAGCAGTGACGTCTTTGCTGAGCTGGAGTCAGACTGGTGTTGATCAAGTGAAAAAAGGGTAAGGAGGTGAAGAGAACTGGAGGGGACAGGGACCACATATCTGATGCAGGCAGGCCAGGTCCAGGTACCCAGAGGGGGTCCCACAGGACCAGCCAAGAGAGTCCTTGGCTTAGAGAAGGATGGAAATAATTTTATAATAATTTATAATAATTTTATTTATTTGTCAGAGAAAGAAAGAGAGAGCACAAGCAGGGAGAGTGGCAGATAGAGGGAGAAGCAGGCTCCCTGCTAAGCAAGGAGCCCAATGCGGGACTCGATCCCAGGACCCTGGGATCATGACCTGAGCCAAAGGCAGACGCTTAACTGACTGAGCCACTCAGGCGTCCCTTTAATGGAAATTCTTAATAGGAAACATTACAGAACTCTAAAGTGGAATTATTGCCCCCCAATATAACCTCACAAAGTACTCATATATAATCTCAGTTGTGTCCAGGCGGCCTAATTTGTACTAGCATTCCTTTCCAGTCTATTGACCTAAGACCCCTAGTCTAGGGCTCAGAGGCAACCTTTTGATCAAGGCAGTGATCGTCAACAGTGAGACCTTCCTGCAGCTTGAGGTGGGAGGCAGGCCTGCTGCAGCTTCCCACCTTCTTCTGAGTCTATGAGCTAGACTGAATTTTGAACACCAGAACAAGAAAAATAAAACCTTGCAAATGAGGAAATTCAGTGACATTTTGTGACCGTTTGAACAATCCCCATTGTATACATATACCTTCCAAGAGTAAGCCATATTGTCTTGGTACTGTAAGGAACTAATCCAATTTTTTTCTCTAATTTCTTGAAAATAATAAGCAAAAGGGAAAGTCTGCCATTACTGAGACCATTTTTACATTATTATGCAAAGTAAATTAGCTCCTCGGAGCTAAAACCCTCCAAGGTCCTAATTTCCACAACAAAACTTTTCACAACAAAAGCCCATGGAAGTGGTTTACTCAGAACAGGAACTTTGAGCTAGGAGCAAATGCAAGCTTCCACTTCTTTTCAAGAAGGCTTACAACTTTGCTGAGTCTTTCCTCTCTTTACCCTGGGTCTTTGCCATGGTCTCTTTGAAAAGTAATGTATGTTAAGAAAGAGCTTTGTTTTCAGTGTTTATCTCTGAATGGCGGCAGTTTAGATTTTTTTGTATTTTCCTTAGTCTTTTCTGTATTATGGAAATATTTTTACAGTGAGCATATAATATCTTTTTTAATCAGAAAGAAAAACTAAAACATTTTTATTTTGGAGAACCATGGAATCTCTATAATCATACACAAATTAACACATACTCACTGCTGATAAACCCATGCATAGATAGAAGACTAAAGGCTTGTCAATGAATGATGAGGTAGGGCTCTCTATCCCAGCATGTTTTACTCAGGAACCTTCTAAAAAAAACAAAAAACAAAAAAACCACAACAGTTTGGATAGCTGGAGATAATTGTATATATTATGGGAAAAATCTCAGCCTTGCTCTGTGTTGTTCTTGACACTTTTTTTTTTTTTTTTTTTAGATCCATGATGAACTTTCTTATTTCTTGGGGAGCAATGATGTAGAATGCCCTATATCCCCATGCCTCCCTAATTAGAATCTGTAAATATTTTGGTTTCAAGAGGTACTAGTCACCTACTACATTGAGAATGGGAGGTGGGTGGGGATGGACAAAGGGAAAGGGTCCAGAAAGGGGGAAGGATTATAATATTAATCAACCTAACACAAACACGACACGGTTATATTGCCTGTGTGATAATACCTCACACAATAATAACTTGGTATAAGCCAGTGGTATGGATGCCCGTGTGTACGAGTTAACTCTAATCCACATCCTAGGAACCATTAGTTAGCACTGAAGGACTCTAATCAGGAATCCATAGTCCAAAGGTGCTTGGAGCATTTCACATACAGTTATGAAAACTGACACCCGAGAGAGTTTGTTAACTAGGGTAAGGATGTTAACAATTTCCATCGGCAAAATGAACACAATTCAAAATGGATGGTGCGTAGGAAGATTGAACATGCCCTCCCGCCATTGCATGGAGGTTTAAGAGAAACAGCCAAGCACACTCTCTTACTGAGACCCCGGTCCCCTGCTCTATCTGAAGAACCTGATCCAGACTTGAGAACGGGTCTTGGGCAAGCCTCTCATACAGGTGAATGGTTGGAGCGTCTAGGGACAGAACAGAACTGTTTTTGTAACTGCTTGCTATGAATGGTTAGACATTTAGCAGAATTTGTCTAAGACTTGCTTTCTTTCTTTCTTTTATTTATTTATTTATTTTTAAAGATTTTATTTATTTATTTGACAGAGAGAGATACAGCGAGAGAGGGAACACAAGCAGGGGGAGTGGGAGAGGGAGAAGCAGGCTTCCCGCCGAGCAGGGAGCCCGAAGCAGGGCTCGATCCCAGGACCGTGGGATCATGACCTGAGCCGAAGGCAGACGCTTAACCGACTGAGCCACCCAGGCGCCCCTAAGACTTGCTTTCATAGTAGCATAGCATCCAATATTGAGGTTGGGATGAGGAAAATAGCCTTTGCCTAACCAGGCTCCCACAGCTTGAGCTTACACATGTTTACAGAAAGAACCTGACGTTTGAAACCACCTGAGTTTAGGCCACGTGGCAGCAGTGACAGCGAGCACCAGGCTGAGCTTGTTCATGTTCATCATCTCACTGTGCTTTCACAACAGCTGTGTGAGATATACATTATTATCCTTATTTTACATATCCCAGTTTTGAGACATAAAGAAGTTAAACACCTGGACCAAGAGCAGGGTACTACTGAGATGGTAACATCGGGTCTGCCTGATTGCAAATCCTGTTTGCAGTTAAGAGCACAGGTTCTTTTTTTCTTTTCCCCTTTAATTTATTTATTTGTCAGAGAAAGGGGCAGGAAGAGGGAGAAGCAGGCTCCCCACTGAGCAGGGAGCCTGACGTGGGACTCAAGACCTGGACCCTGGGACCATGACCTGAGCCGAAGGCAGATGCTTAACTGACTGAGCCACCCAAGTGTCCCCAAGCACAAGTTCTTTAAACGATCTAGGTTCAAATCAGGTCCCATGCACTGGCTGTAGAACTGAGCCTTTTACTTCTCTGTGCCTTGGCTTCTCTATCTTTAAAATGGGAGAGTAACAACATCCACTTCATTGAATTGATAAGAAATTATTTGTTAAAAAAAAGTTCAGTGCATGCAAGGCACACAAATACTACCTCTATTAACTATTATTATTACTTCCTTTTAATAACCTAGGTAGGCACATGTACATCCCATAGGTACAAATGAAAGTAAGTTTAACCTAGAACATTTTCATACTTTATGGCATTACATTTAGATAAGTTAATTGTTAGAAAAAATATATCTTGACAGTATAAAAATTATTGCAATAGATTCACAACGGATTTTGATGCAAATTATTCAGAATGGTGTTAGATTTGTTTCTTAATAGATTCTTTATCTCGTGATTTTTTTATGCCACTGCATTTGATATTCATTTGGATAATCCAAATTATTTATTTTCCTAATTTTAGAAATAGATGGACTCAATTACCCATAATGATATTTTATAATTAGTTTTAAACATCTTTGGAGATTAAATGGAGAATGTCAGGCAAATGCCACTTTTCATTCAAAGGTCCTTCTCACACAAACGCACTGGACTAGAGACATGCTCCTACTAAAAAATATACTCATTTCTTCTAAGATAATATACAAAGCAGGAATATTGGCATTTCATTTGTTAGACTGAAATACTTTTCTGCTTTTATGTTTTGAAGTTTTTAGCTGCATTATACATTTCTTTTCTCTCTCTTTTCAATACATTTTTCTCTACTCAACAATTGAAGATGCATTTTCAAAAAACAATTGCCTTCTTAAGACTTGTAATTTTATAAAGTTTAGTTTTACTTTCATGTCTTGTCTAGCTAGGATGACTGGGAGCTTGGGGTTATATGTAGTTCTCAGGATGAGGTTGATTATATTTGTGCATTCAAGCATAACTATAACTATCTTGAATCTTTTCTTGTAACTGTGGAGGAGGAAAAAGTATTTCCTCACTACCCTTCTAGATTCTTGGCTGAGACACCTCCTATAATGAAAAGACAGATTAACACTGGAAAATAAGCAGAAGTTTAATAACATGTATACCTCCTGTATACACGAAAGATACCCAGGAAAACTGAGTAAGTCCCTGAAATGGCCCAAGCCACTGCCTTAAATACAGAAAGACAGAAGATGTTGCGGGGAGGAGAAAGTCAGTTATGGGAGGTTACCCAGAAAGGCACAGTAAACAAGGGTATTGATTTAAATCATTGCCCTCTCCATTTATAAGAGTTTCTAGAAATTAAGGAGCATCCCTCTCTTCTTATGGGGGGGGTGGCAGAGATGGGGAGAGGCTAACAAATGGAGATTTCCCTTGTAAATGTAAATATTTCCTACAAAAGGGTAATATCTACTCAGTTTTCAGAGCTTTTCTGTTCTGCAATTTCTTAAATATAACCAGCTCAAGATAATCCTCATGCCAAAGAGACATATTTTGGAGTGGCAAATTTTGCTCCCCTTCATTACTAAGGATTCTGTCATATGGTATCTTTTCAAATTTTTTAGACCTAAGGGAAGAAATAATCCAGTCTTTTGTACTCCTACTACTTTCCTTTTGTTGGAGAGGAAAATTTTCCTCTCCCCTTCAAAAGTTCCTCTGGCTGATCTAAGAATTAAACTGACAGGAGATGGATTAACAGGAGAAAATAAAATTTAATTTCATGTGTATGGGAATCCCACATACATAAGGGGTTCAAAGACAGAGAGGTAAAATGAGGTAAATGTGTCATCCTGAGCTAAGGAATGGGGTAAAGGTCAGGGGCTCCAAAAAAGGGGAGGGCAATAAGAATAGGAGATGTTTGATAATTAGATGTTTGTCCTGCCATACTCATGAGTCACTCAGATAAATTTATCTCTGGTAATAACTTTTATTCTTTTTTTTTTTTAAAGATTTTATTTTTAAGTAATCTCTATACCCAGCTTGGGGTTGGAACTTACAACCTTGAGATCAAAGAGTTGCATGCTCTACAGACTGAGCCAGCCGGGTGTCCCTCTGATAATAACTTTTATTCTAAGAAAGACTCCCAATTTAGATTCTTCTAGGCAGTTAAGGGAGGGGCAAAGTTTCCCTTGAGCCCACAGGGTCTTGATTGTCTTCAGCTCAAAATAGTCTACATGACAAAGTGGCATATTTTGGGGAGATTTGTTCTGAATTTCTTCATTTTCTTCAACTCTTTATTAGTGAAAATACATACTCTAACCAGAGTTTTCTTCCCCAAGCAGAGCCAACCACAAGTTAGGATAGTAATGTACACTCCACTGTTTCTTGCCCTCACTGCCTGCAAAGGATTTGTTTTACATTAGCTGATGAGTAAATCCATTTCCACCAATAGCTTATGCTACTTTTCAAGGCACATGCTACTTTTCTAGTCTTTTCTCTTGTGTGGTCACTATTCCATAAAGGAGCCAGGCCATAAGGATGGGTCTCAAAGCAGTGCTCCATGCCCAGGTGCTTGCCTTGTAGTTTTTACTTACCGCCCTCCCCGCCCGCCCCCGTCTGTGTTCTAATGGGGTATAGATTAAGAGGTAAATCCAAGTGATAGTCCCCATGCTGTTCAGAATCTTTTCTCACTGTCAAGGTCTAAAGAATTTTCTGTTGGTTCAAACTTAGCCTGAGTTCCCTCTAGAAGGCTCCTTAGTCTTCATGAAAATAGGATTTTGACCAAACAAGCCCAGGTATGCCCAGAATTGTACTTAGATCCAACAGAAAATCCCTACCCACTGTCCTATAGGTACTAGCCACTATGCAAAGCATTTTCTTTTTTTCTATCTTCAACCTTGAGCTCCTGTCATGTATTCAACTGCTACTTGTCATCTCCATACATCATCTTTCCCATCTTGAAGCGGGAGAGCGAGGTTCTTGTCTCACGGAGTTGAAGAATAAATCTCTCAGACAAAGGAGAGTGAGTAAAGCAATAGAAGTTTATTAAGCAAGGATACAGAAAAAGCTCCCAGGAGTGAGAGGGATCCCGACGGGGTTGCCGCTGAGGGCCTCCACTGACAGTCTTTTATTTAGAACTGACCAGGAAGCTTGTGGCCTTATCATTCTTATGATGTCTTGGCTTGAGTAAGGACTGGCGATGACATCTTTAATGGCTTACTTCTTCTTTTTTAGGGTCTGGTAATTCTTTGTTGGTCACAGGTGACTATCATAAAAAAGACACTCTGCCTACACACCTAGGGCAGGGTGGTCTAGTTTGTTCCCTTATCTCTGGTTTCCTTACACCTCCACATTTTTGTGATTTTTGTGAGCCTGGTCCCATAGCCCCCTACATATCTCTCCCTAGCTAGTCCCGCCTGTCTCTTACTCATTCTCAGTATATTACAACCCAGTCTTCCAAATTCTCAAGCCAAAATCTTGGAGTCCCCCTTGATTTTTGTTTCACCCATTACATGTAATCCATTAGCAAATCTGATTGAAATATATCTGGAATTCATCCACTTCTCACCACTCCCTTTTCTAGCAACCTAGAAAAGGTTTTCTTATCAGCCAGACCTGGGTGTTGCTCTAAGAAGTATAGCCTGCAGACTGTGAGGAATTTGATTAGATATTGAGGCTAATCATATATCAAGGGTGAGGGAGAGCTTCTCATATAGGGGCCAAGGGAAGGCCGCCTCAAGATGGGCCGCTTTGGAGGATTATTTTGAGATTATTTTGAAGCTGAAGATTATTTTGAGTTGAAGGTAATCAAGATCCTGTGAATGCAAGAGAAAGTTTTGCCCCTCCCTTAACTAAGTAGAAGACTCTAAACTGGGGGTCTTTCCCAAAACAAGGTTCTTAGCAGAGATAAACGTTATCTGAGTGAACCATTTGTATGTCAGGGCAAACATCTAATTACCAAATATCCGTTCTTCTTATCACCCTGTGAAATACAGTCTTTCCTCTGAAGTCCTAGACCTCTACCCCCTTCTCCTTAATTCAAAATGACATATATACCTCATTTTGTTTGACTGCCTTTGGAATTTCCATGTCTATGTGGATTCCCTGTACATACATTATTAAATTTTATTTTCTCCTGTTAGTCTGTTTCATGTCACTCTGATTCTTAGTCCAGCTAGAAGGACCTTGAAGTGGATGGGAATTCTTGCTCCCTGATACTCTCAACTGATAGGATTGTTGATAAAGCTGGCCTATGCAGGTCTGGCAAGGATGGGGTGGGGGGCAAGGTTGAGGTCCAGTCAAGAACAGGAATGAAGTCCCATCAAGAAGAGTGTCATGTTAACATACATATTTAAGTACTTCCTGTTTTCTATCCTTTTGTATGCCAGACTTTAGTTGATCACTTCCTGACTTCAGCTTCAGCCACACAGACATCAAGGAACGGTTTTTCCAAAAAGGAAGTCATAGTGGAACTTCTCAATTTTGCCTTTGGCATAACAAGAGAGACAGCATCCAAACGAAATTTATAAGCACTGGGATCAATTCTGCTCAACCTTAAACAGAGTAGTCACTTTTAAAAATATGAACTCAAAGATAATGACAGCATGAGAAATGAGTAACATACATTTCTACACTCTTAAATGTTGCCACACTTCTCTTCCTATATATATATACACAAGAAATATGTATACACATTTCTAAAAACTTCCCCAAGCTAGATCTGTTTCAGAGGAAAACATTTACTGAAGCTTCACATTCTCTGGTTGCATTTCTTAGTTTGGTAAGAGTCCAAATATGAGTTAATTCAGTTTTAGCATAAAAATCTCCCTGATGCTCTCTTTTCTGTTTCTCACAGAGTGACGCCGTTCTGATTTGAAGAAGGCAAGAGAGAAGCTCTTACTTTGCACTCCATCAAGTGCCTTCAGGGCCTCGCCACGGGGGCCATCTCAGAGCGTGCTTTCCATGCTTCCACAGCTAAAATACCAGGCTCTCAGTAGCTCAGCAAAGAGCTTGGTGCGAACTGCATATTGTGTACAGGAAGAGGAGCTCTCCTGTGGGGAAGCTGAGAGAGCTGGTATGTAGTTACCATAGCAACAAGCCTTCACCTTCTGCCATTGTGCTTTTACGCTGCCCAACGCTGGGAAGCCAAATAGTTGTACTCTGGACTATTCCACTTAAACAAAGAGGGTGGCTCTCTTCTGCCGGTCACTACCATGGTGATGGTCCCTTCACAACACAGAGATCCATGATCTTATACTTTCCATTTTACTGTGGCCCACCATGTTCTCAGTTAATGTTTATCTCATTCGGATCCTGGAAAGTATGTATTCTATAGCTAAATTTTTGATGAGGAAATTGAGGGCCAGTGTTAAGTAATCTGCTCGAGTTCACAGCAAATGAAAGAAGTGTATTAAACTAAGGGTCATCTCCCTTCTTCATTTTTTTTTAATTAAAGATTTTATTTATTTATTTGAGAGAGAGAGAACAAGAGAGAGCACAAGCCGGGGGAGGGGGGAAGAGGCAGAGGGAGAAGCAGACTCCCCCCTGAGCAGGGAGTCCGATGTGGGTCTCAATCCCAGAACCCTGGGAGCATGACCTGAGCCGAAGGCTGTTGCTTAACCAACTGAGCCACCCAGGTGCCCCTCATCTCTCTTCTTTATACCAATGACTCATACACCTTTTACACTTGACAGTCCACATCATGACAATTAGTCAGTGCTTTTAATCAGCTCTCGCCAGTGTTTCTGGGATATGGCCAAAGTTTAAGAACCACTATTTTACACCACATGGCTTCTCTTTGCTGTAATGACAACTTATCTCTGGCAAAGTACTTAGGCTGAAGGCACTTATTCACTCTCATTCCCTGTATCTTAGGATGTTGGGACTAAAATTCTCCCAGCTTTCTACCTGCTTCCATTGCTACACAAGCTTTCCTCAGTAAGATTTTGTGAGTACACAACATCCATTTGCACTGAATTCCATTCTTACCCTCATCCTCCTCAAACCTCCCCTCTAGTCCTTGAGGACTTGGGCCAGGGCCTATAACTGTTGTCTCCATTTGGATATCTAACACCCAGCACAAACTTTTTAGCCCACTCTACTTCATTGATTTTAAGAAATCATTCACATAGACTTCTCAGCTAGAGTTGCTCTACTTCCAAACTCCAAATGGAATTATTCTACCTCCAAATTCCTACAATCTACTGCCTCCTACCTCCCAAGTTCTGGCACAGTCCCTGCTACTAAATCTGCTGTCTGTGCTTTTGGTGACTCAGAAGCTTCTCATCTTACTCTCTCATCCATCATGCCCCCTGACTCCAACCTGTTTGTTCCTTTTCACTATCTAGCCTAGATACCAATGATCAGGAACTGCAAGTATGCTCACACCAGTATCTTCCATACTCTCACTTTAGGATCTCCCTGTGAGCTTGGTCAGCCGATCCTTGATCAAAGAACATGTGCTGGTTTAATTTTTACTAAGTAGAACGACAGAAAGTAGAAAAACCATGTCGATGGTCATCATCACAGTTTTTTGTTCCTCAGAATTTTAAATCAGATACACTTTTTTATTTTGAGCAGTGGTGTATCCAAACCTTTTGCAATCCTTAAGCCACTGACACATGCTGAGGAGCTGGTCTCCTGTAATTCAGCTTCCTTAAACTTCTCGACAGGAACCGAATGCCAGGTTCTTCTCTGAATCAGTGTTTCTGTTCCTTTTGACCCAAGTGTCATTTTTTTACTTCTTTCTTTGTCAAACTCCTACTCATCCCATAAGGCCCAAATCAAATGTTGCCCATTCTCTCTTGCATTTTCTGACTCTCCTTTCCTCTGTGTTCCCTTTTTCCCTTTACATACATGTCTTCCTTTTCCTCTAAACTATGAGGCAGAAGCAGTTTGTCTTCATTATATTACCTCTTACTATCTTTCCCTCTGCCTTAGTTCCCTCAGGCCGTCATAAACAGTACAGACTGGGTGGCTTATACAACAGAACTTTATTTCTCACAGTTCTGGAGACTGGGACATCCCACCATCTGTGTGCAGGCTGATTCAGTTCGTGGTGAGGGCCTCTTTCTGGCTTGTAGAGGGCTGCCTTCTCGCTCTGTCATCACATAGTGGAGAGAATGAGAGAGCTCTGGTTTCTTCCTCTTCTTATAAGGACACTAATCCCTTCATGGGGGCTCCACGTTCATGACCTCATCTAAACTTAATTACTTCCTAAAGGCCCTACCTCCTAATACCATAACATCAGGGGTTAGGGCATCAACATATGAATCTGGAGGGGATGCAAACCTTCAGTCAATATACCCTCTAATTCAGAATCCCCACCTCAAATGATATTAAGTAAACAGAAACCTGGTGGGATATTGGACAAGATGTACTCTAGAGTTGGGGCATTGCAAGATCTGAGTCTTTAAATTTGTGCTATCTAGTGTCATAGCCACTAGCCACATGGGACTTCTGAGCACTGGGACTGTAGCTAGACTACACTGAATTGTTTTCTAAGTATAAAATATACACTGGGTTTTAAAGACTTAGTATGAAACAAAGGATGTAAAATATCTCTTTAATACTTTTAATATTGATTAAATGTTGAAATAATAATACTTTGGATAAGTTGGGTTAGTAAAGTCTGTTATTAAAATTAATTTCACCTGCTTCTTTTTACTTTGTTAACGTAGCTACAAAAATATTTAAAATAGCAGGTGTGGCTTGCATTATATTAGTGACATTTTAAATAAATATATATATGTGCAGTATGAATATAGTGACTAACACAGAAGTATGGACCGATAGAGTTTAGGAATATTTTCAACTAGGAACTTCGTGTACAAACCTGTACTTACAAGAATAGTCTATTTTTTATAATTCTGCAAACTATATAGTAAATTCAAGTTTCTTATCAATATGAGATTAAGATTAGAAAGATGTTGGTGATAATGCTACCTTGCCCCATTATTAGAAGATTCTAGGCTATCTGCTCCTCCCCATTCGATAGATAGCTGCATCTTTTTTTTTTTTTTTTAAGATTTTATTTATTTATTTGACAGAGAGAGACACAGCGAGAGAGGGAACACAAGCAGGGTGAATGGGAGAGGGAGAAGCAGGCCTCCCGCAGAGCAGGGAGCCCGATGTGGGGCTCGATCCCAGGACCCCGGGATCATGACCTGAGCCGAAGGCAAACGCTTAACGACTGAGCCACCCAGGCGCCCCGATAGCTGCATCTTCTGGTGCAGTGCCAACCACATCCCTGAGACACCATGGTGAAGGTCGGAGTAAATGGATTTGGCCATATTGGGCGCCTGGTCACCAGTGCTGCTTTTAACTCTGGCAAAGTGGATATTGTCACCATCAGTGACCCCTTCATTGACCTCAACTATATAGTCTACATGTTCCAGTATGATTCCACCCATGGCAAACTCCATGGCACAAATTCAAGGCTGAGAATGGGAAACTTGTCATCACTTGAAAGCCCACCTCAATCTTCCAGGAGCCAGATCCTGACAACATCAAATGGGGTGATGCCGGTGCTGAGTATGGTGTGGAGTCCACTGGGGTCTTCGTCACCATGGAGAAGGGTGGGGCCAAGAGGGTCATCATTTCTGCCCCTTCTGCTTAGGCCCCCATGTTTGTGATGGGTATGAACCATGAGAAGTAGGACAACTCCCTCAAGATTGTCAGCAATGCCTCCTGCATCACCAACTGCTTGGCCCCTCTGGCCAAGGTTATCCATGACAACTTCGGCATTGTGGGGAGACTCATAACCACAGTCCAGGCCATCAATACCACCCAGAAGACCATGGACAGCCCCTCTGGGAAGCTGTGGTGTGATGGCCAAAGAGCTGCCAGGACATCATCCCTGCTTCTACTGGCACTACCAAAGCTATAGGCAAGGTCATCCCTGAGCTGAATGGGAAGCTCACTGGCATGGCCTTCCGTGTCCCCACCCCCAGTGTGTCAATCGTGGATCTGACCTGCCACCTGGAGAAAGCTGTCAAATATGATCACATCAAGAAGGTGATGAAACAGGCATCAGATGATCCCTTCAAGGGCATCCTGGGCTTCACTGAGGACCAGGTTGTCTCCTGCAACTTTAACAGTGACACCCACTCTTCTACCTTCAATGTTGGGGCTGGCATTGCTCTCAGTGACCATTTTGTCAAGCTCATTTCCTAGTATGGCAATGAATTTGGCTACAGCAACCAGGTGGTGGACCTTATGGTCCACATGGCCTCCAAGGAGTAAGAGCCCCCTGGACACTCAGAGCCAAGGCTGCTTCAGAATTCTCTCCCTCTCCCTCTACCCCCGACCTTGCCCTCACATGCACCTGTGTGTGTGCTCTCTCTCTCTCTCTAAAATAAATAAATAAATCTTTAAAAAAATTTTTTAAAAAAACAGCCCTTTTCTGAAAGCAATTTATCTTAAGATAATTGTGATGGCTAAACTTTTAAAATTATTGTAAATATAGAAAGGATAAATATACTTTCTAAATCCATACACAGGCAAAAATAAATATTAATAGATTAGTGCTTGTGTTTATGAAGTACTTACATAATGTATAATGTTGCTAGATTTAATCATTCATGAGGTAAGCTTGTCATGTATCTGAACATGAGTACCTTGTATCTGATCATAACCCAAGCGTTTCCAGGTAGGAATATAAGATATAAATGTTCAAAGAGATGAGGTAGCCAATATAATCATAGCATTGAGACTTACCCAATTAAAGTTTACACTATTCAAGTAGCTACACACTTTTAGCCTAGTTAATTTCTCACTTTTGAGAAGGAAATGATTTTGAACTTGATCAACTCAAAGGAAGTGGTGGTTTCAACAGGAATTTTGCTGTTTTCTTTCAACGTTCTAGATCTTAACTTTTTTTTCCCCTTTGTTTTCTTTTTGCGGTTTCTTTGCTAAAGCATCTTTAGCATGTGCTGTCAGCTGTGGTTCCAGGGACAACTATATTTTTATTACAGGCCATAGAGGACTATTTGCTTTCTTAAGTATAAATAAAATTTAAGAAACAAAAATGTTTTTAAAAGCTTTAATTCATTACCATTACTGTAAAATACTGTCCTTCATCTCTGACCCAGAAGTCCTGTGTTTTCTCTCAGTATCTTTGAAACTGTGGTTGACTAACTTGTTAGTTTGCAAGCAACATACAATCTCGGACCTTTCATAGTTTTAGTTTAGTTTAGTTTTTTTTTTTTTAATGGGAGGCTACTTAGATTTTTTTCTTTATTCTCATGTTGGTTTTGAAAGTGGACTCATTCAAGAATTTGCTCATTCCAACTAAATCACTGAATCTATTGACAAAAAGTTATTTATTATTTTCATTTATTATTCTTCTAATTTCTCCTCCAGGATCTCTAGTAGTGGCCCTTGTTTTATTTCTGATATTGGCAATTTTTGTTTCCTCTCTCTCTCTTTTTTTTTTTTCTTGACCAGTCTTGCTAGGGGTTATCATTTTTATTAGCCCAGTATAGGTAAGCTCAGCCAGGATTCCACGGGGCTGCCTGTTGTGAGGAGGGCTAACAGCTGAGGCCAAAGTCAGTGTTAGGAAAGCCCAACCAGGCAGACAGAAAGGATTGAGAAATAGCAGGCCACGTCAAAAACCAGATGGGAACTCTGCCAACGGGCAGTGTCTGAGGTCATTTGATATCTAAAACCGAAGTCAGCAAAGACGAAGCAAAACAAAATCACACCCATGAACAAGTGAGTTTGTTCTGATTGCCCTTTTGTGAGGAGGACAGTTGTCACCAGTGAGACAGTAACTGGGAACTTTCCTGGTAGGTGTGAAAATGTAGGCCACCCTTTGGTTTAAAACAAAAAGAACTAGAAACTTAGAACTAAAATATATATTATTTGTTATTTTTAAGAAAGACGTTATCTGCCTGTGTTGAGCTGCTAAGATATGCAGGTATGAAATCATGCTTGAGTCTTATGGGTTTGCATGAACAGGTAGGCCCAAGCAAGCAGTCCATTTAACACACGGTCTTCCGCATTTCAAATTTCACTGTTTTGAGGTTTTGTGGTTTTTGTTTTTGTTTTTTTTAGAGAGAAAGAGAGTGGGAGTGCCCGTGCAAGTGGGGAGTGGGGGGAGGGGCAGTGGGAGAGGGAGAATCCCAAGCAGGCTCCACAATCAGCACGGAAGCCCAGTGGGGCTCGATCTCACGACCCTGAGATCAGGACCTGAGCCAAAATCAAGAGTCGGATGCTTAACTGACTGAATCACACAGGCGCCCCCTGAGGTTGTTTTTTGAAGGAAGGGATAGTTGCCCAACAACACATCCACAGTGACTTAACTACAATGGGATATGATTTTTCTAAAATAACAAGAAGTCCAAAGGTGGGGGGTGCAGGGATGTGCGGTAGCAACATGATGCCATTATTTCCCTCACTTTCTGTTTTCCTGTCCCTCCATCCCTAGCATGTGGCTTTTCCACTCATACTTATCTCATGGTCACAGGACTACTGCTCCCTCCATGGCTTCATGTCCATACTCCAAATACAGAGGAGGAGGAGGAGGAGGGGATGGAAGGTGTCTGTTTCAGACTGGGGACACAATGGAGATAGCTAGTTTCCACTTTGTGTAGGGGGCAGAAAAATAAGTTACCTCTGGAGAAGTTATTCAGAAAGCTGCATCTTTCATGTCTCTCCCCTCATTGCCAACTCCCTTTCTTAGAAACAATTCAGCTAGTGATCAGCTAGTTTATCGCCCTGCAACGTGAGTTGAAACACATTCTTTTAATCTGGAATATTACTCCTTAATGCTTTATCACAACCCCTGCCATGTTTTGCCTAATAATTGTGTTACCAAAACCCAAGTTCCGCCTGTTGCTCAATACTCAAGAGACCAGTGTTGACTGAAAAGGAATAGGAGCTTTATTCAGCAGGCTGGCTACCGACTCCACGCTTTCTGCCTCGCCAAGAGGGTTTTAAAGGCACAGGGCGTGGTGGATCAGTGAGGGGGTGCAGTGGCCTGTAACATTTCCTGATTCCGTGGAGATTTAGTGGTGCCTACTTAACAGCTCTCAGTGCAAGAGGCTTTCTGTGTTGTGCAATTCCTGTTCTGTGATGTGTAAGGGCTTTAATTCTTCTTCCAGAAAGAAAAATAAGATTTGTAGATATGAAAGGAGGGTTAGTAAATCAATCATATAAAATGAAGAACACCTGCTAAAGGTTACCATGCCAGTAATGAAGATCAAGGAGGGTACAATTACTTAAAGTGCCTATTTTAATTTTCGTTTATTCCTCTGTTTTGTGGTTGATATGAATTATTGAGAGGATCACTTCATGTTACATTTCTTGCTCCTTTGTGTCTTATACTGTCTGCTATAAAATGCTATCATTCCCTGATCTGTTGGTATCTAAGTTTGGGTTTGTGTATGTGGATGGTCTTTATCTTTTAGACTTTTTTGTATTTGTCAAGGCCTCGGTCACAAAATCAAAGCCCACAAAATTGTCAGTAGCAAAGAAAACCTAGTTGTAACTTATTACTCCCCTGGGTGATGAGCCATGTAACTTTGGGATCGGTTTATGGACTAAAATGTAAACATGTCTGTAGTAAATTATAAGCTGGACACAAAACAAGAGCAATTTCTGGAAATGTGTCTATTGAGACCTGGCTTACAACCTCATGCAAACTCCTCTCAGGGACCTAACCCTGTCACAGCTTGCACAAATAAACATGTCTTGTTTTTCTGAATCACTGGCACTACTCTCTTCTGAATGTGACTGATGATCGGGCATCAACATGATTCATCCATATATTTTTTTGACTAATCCATATTTTAAGATAAAAAGCTCATGGCTTTTCTTTAAGTCCAGCTTCCAAATGATGGTATTTTTAAGTCTGGTTCTCTGTGTCCCACTTGCCAAAACAAATGGTTAGACCACTGGTCATTGACTGAATCGTTATCTATCATTTATCTATCTATCTATCATCTATCTACTTATCTCAGTAAGGGTTTGTGTTAGATATACTGTATATAACTGTCCATATTGCTGATTATGCACCTTTTTTTTTTTTAAGATTTTATTTATTTCACAGAGGGAGAGAGCACAAGCAGGGGGAGGGGCAGAGGGAAAGGGAGAAACAGGCTCCCAGCTGAGCAAGGAGCCCAATGCAGGGCTTGATCCCAGGACCCCAGGATCATGACCTGAGCCGAAGGCAGACGCTTAACTGACTGAGCCACCCAGGTGCCCAAATTATGCACCTTTTTTTCTTTTACTAGAAATTTATTGTTAGCTGTCATTATTTCAGAAACAAATCTTCTCTATCAATCAAGCATTGCCATCCACAAATCAAGTTCTATCTTGTTTTTTCTTTCTGCACATAGAAACTCATATAGTGGGGAACAAGCCTTCAAGGTCAGAAGCAAATCATCTTCTAGGCCCCAGGGAAATGGCTTCCCCTTATTTACAAACAGGTATCTGAATATATCTTTTCCATTTAATCGGGTCATTTTGACGAGCTGCCTGTTTTTAATTTAAATGCTTCTCTGACAATGCCCAGGTTCTTACTGGCATCTTTGATCTTAAAATCACTGGAGTCCCTTATTAATAAAGTCTCAACCAAGCATTCAACCCAGTAGAATGCATATGATTGCCTTTCAAAGGGAAAATGGTGAATAACTGGATCAAGTATTCTTTTTTTTTTTTTTTTTTTTAATTTTATTTATTTATTTGAGAGAGAGACAATGAGAGACAGAGAGCGTGAGAGGGAGGAGGGTCAGAGGGAGAAGCAGACTCCCTGCCGAGCAGGGAGCCCGATGCGGGACTCGATCCTGGGACTCCAGGATCATGACCTGAGCCGAAGGCAGTCGCTTAACCAACTGAGCCACCCAGGCGCCCTGGATCAAGTATTCTTAATGCAAAAAATGCAATGTCCTTTCCTGCAGCCCTCCTTCAGTCTTCTGCCAGAAGTACAATTTCCTTTTGTGTCCCCCAGGGTCTGAGTCCTTAAACTCACCCATGCCTTTCAGCTTGGATTACTCCAAGGCTCCCAAGTAAAGAACCCACCCTTGCTCAGTGGCAGCAGCGGGTTTCCCAACTCACTCACACCATCCTTACCATGGATGAGCTCTGGTATTCCTCCTAACAGAACTGGCTAGCCTAACACCTTTCACTCTTACCGCTGTGTCCTTCTCTCCCCTCAATATTGACATATGGCTCATGCCCTAGGACCTGAGTTACATTGCACATTAAGCCCAGTACCCAGAAACCCAGGAAAGTTCTCTTACTGATCCTCAGGCCCTTATACTGTGATGTCATCACATGGTTTCAGACCTTCCTCGCCTGCCTGTCAATTGGAATTTTCATATCATATTCCAGGAATTATTTCCCTTATGGAGGAGAGTTTAATCTCACACTCTAATCAGAATTGCCTCCCCACTTTTTTTTTTAAC
>NC_138373.1:121268984-121293351 GCF_054177405.1 Leptonychotes weddellii | reverse complement strand
TTTTATTTATTTATTTATTAAAGATTTTATTTATTTATTTGAGAGAGAGAATGAGAGAGAGAGAGCACATGAAAGGGGGGAGGGTCAGAAGGAGAAGCAGACTCCCCGCTGAGCAGGGAGCCCGATGCGGGACTCGATCCCGGGACTCCAGGATCATGACCTGAGCCGAAGGCAGTCGCCTAACCAACTGAGCCACCCAGGTGCCCTTATTTTTTTTAAGATTTTATTTATTTATTTGACAGAGAGAGACACAGCGAGAGAGGGAACACAAGCAGGGGGAGTGGGAGAGGGAGAAGCAGGCTTCCCGTGGAGGAGGAAGCCTGATGCGGGGCTGGATCCCAGGACCCTGGGATCATGACCTGAGCCGAAGGCAGACACTTACCGACTGAGCCACCCAGGCGCCCTGTATCATTTTTAAAAATTCCAATAATATCAGTTTTCTGTTTATGGGAAATGAGTCTCTCAGTCCTTAAGTTTTGTGCTCCTGAGGGGACATGCATGAGATTTTTTCCATTTTGTATCCTCTGGTTTGATTTTATTTATTTATTTATTTGTTTTCCCCCTCTGGTTTAATTTTAGATTGAAATTCTGACAACACTGCCCAACACATACTTCTCCCAGCACGAAAGATCTCTATAGGGGATTTTTGCACCACAGCTCCCCGCCTTGTTTGGGCTGAGATTTTTCTGAGTTGCACTGTGGTCTGAGCCTTTTTCTGACTGAATTTTACAGGTGTCAGATCTGCATTATAGTCTGAAGGCTTTCCCTATCTACTAATGCTCTCTCCCAGCCCTTTGTGTGTGTTTCTGTGTTCTAATAAAACTTTATTTATGGACAGTGAAATTTGAATTTTATGTAATTTTCATGTCCCATAATTTTTTAATTTTCTTAAAAACCTTATTTTAGAACAATTTTAGATTTACGGAAAAATTGTGAAGACAGTACAGAGTTCCCATATACCTCACACCCACTCTCCCCTATTATTAACATCTTACAGTACATTTGTCACAATTAATGAACCAATATTGATACAAGTTCATTAGGTAAAGCACATACTTATTAAGATTTTCTTAGTTTTCACCTAATGTCCTTCCTATGTCCCAGGATCCTATTCAGGATACCATCTTACATTTAGTAGTCTTGTGTCTAGGTTTAGACTCCTCTTGGTTCTGATGGTTTCTCAGGTTTTCCTTATTTTTGATGAATTAAGGAAAGTTTGGTTTTTTTTTTTTGAGATAAGGAAAGTTTTGAAAGTTTTTAGAAGTATTGGTATTTTATAGAATGTCCCTTAATTGGGATTTGTCTGATGTTTTTCTCATGATTTGACTGGGATTCCAGTATTTTTGGGAAGAAGACTATAGAGGTAAAATGCCATTTTCATCATATCATATCAAGGATACATGCTATTAACATGACTTACCATTGTTGATATTGATCTTGATCACCTGGCTGTCGTAGTATTTATCAGGTTTCTCCACTACAAAGTTACTCTTTTTTTGCCCTCTTTCCCATATTATATTCTTTGATACCTCAAGTTTTACAGGCATCAAATAATGAACCTCTTATACTTCTAATTCTGTCTTGACATTGGCTTCAGGAGGATCTGAACTGGCACAGTTGGTTTCAGTAATGATCCAATGAAGCAAGTGGTAAGAAATCATGATCCCTTGCTTAGTTACTGGAACCAAGCCAATTTTTACACAGGAAACCATTGAAGAGGTGACTGAGTTCCTAGGAGGCCACTAATATGCACTTTAACGAATTTCTGAGTATTTTCCAAAAGGAACCCATGGACATTTACTTCAATGAATATATATTTGAAAGGGGGAATATCCACACATTTGGGAAACTGATGGACACATGATCTGAGTTGACATTGAACCAAAGCATCATCATGGAATCAAATCCAAGTGGGACCACAGGGCATGAGTAAGCTACATGAGCAGATAACCTAGACCTCCATTTCACCCACCACTGTTATACCAGCACCCCATCTCAGTTCACACTTGTGATTATATTGAGGGGGTGTCCTGTACATCTAGGTAAAAGTAATTTTTAAAAGCCAAATGTTAATTTATTAGTTGGCCCAAAATGTGGGTGCAAGCAGAAAATGGACAATGACTGCATTATAGCCTTGAAAGGCAGCAGTAAGAGAAAATCTTCAGGGTGTAGCTTTGAGTGGTAGACCTGACTATCCACTTTGTATGGAAGTACAAGTGGCTTGAGATGAGAATCAATATGGACACATGGACCATAGCAAATATCTAGCCATAGGTTAGGAGTTTGGAAGGAAAAGGATTGAAAGGTCAGAAATAAGAGGGTCTGGGGCAGAGGCATGTGAATGGAAATAAAGAAGTGGGAATGGTAGGCAGAAATTTTTTTTACAGATTATTGCCCACCAGATGCATCAAATGACAAAGTAGATGAAATAATTCATCAGTTGACATTAACCAGATTTTTTCCTTTGCCCACCCAGAATTAGCATGATGGGCAGACAAATAGAATGCATGGATGCCACATATAGATCCAGTTGCATAGACTTTCATTTATCAGTGTTGGTCCAGGTACCTCTGTATATAGAATCTACCAACAATGGAGATGAATTCTGGGTCCCTAACATGGCACTATTGTTTGAGGAGACTAACTGGCACTTGGTGGCAAGTTGACTACATTGGGCTCCTTCCATCCTGGAAAAGCCAGTGGTTCATTCTCACTGAAATAGACACTTATTCTGACATCTTTTCTGGGTATGGGTGTGACTTTCCTGCCCTCAGAGTCTTAGCCAACACCACTGTGTGTTTGTTTCTTGAATGTCTGATCCACAGGAATAGAACATTACACAAGCTAGCATCCCATCAGATGTCTCACTCCAATGTTGAAGTCTATCAAATCTGTTTAATAACAGGAATATCAATAATATTCCTCAGATTTCAAATATTTTTAGAGATCTTATCTAATACTGCCCGTAATAAATTCCCCTCACTCAGGCAGTACTTTGAATTTGAGTGGGCATGTGTTTTTGGCAACTGCTTTTGCTATGGAAGGGAAAGAAAGATCCAATGCCCTCCACTCTGCTCCAGCCCACCACTTCTGACCAACCTGGTTTCCCAGCAACATTATACTGAATATTGTGGAAGGGGCTCAAGGCTGTGCTAAATAATTGCAAGTCCTCCTACCCCCTCTAGAGTCACCAAACCCTTAGGACTCTATCTAGTTCCTTCCCCATTGTTGTGTGTTGTTCCTGTGAACATTCTGTATTCATTCTTGTTCTTCCCCAGCCTCTCTTTTTGTAGTGTCTATTACCATCCAGCACTGTAGTTCATTGTTATGGGGAGTTGAGGAACCTATAGAAAACCCTACAATCTTTACCTTTATCTAGTTTTAAGGAATAACATACTTGATCCTTGACCATTTAAATGAAGGGCTCAAGATAGCATTGGATCACTAATATTTTGTTAATATTTATTGACTAAGTGAACTGACTCTTTGACACTTTCTTGATCAAACCCTTAGCTAAACCAAGGGCAAGTATATACTACACGTAATGTAGTATAGACACTCGTTGGAGATTACCTTACTAGTGCCAGGAACATTTCAACAGTCTTAGAATTTTATAATGCAAAATGGAATATATAATACTTTAAGGAATGAACCAAATGGTCATTCACCACTCAAGACCATTTAGGTCAGAACATCCTGGTGAAAGTATATTCCTGAAACTCAGTGCCATGGAAACTGAGTAAGAGTAATTTCCCCTGACATCTCTGGGGTTCATACTAATGATCCCTTATGCAGGGAGTCAACCTGTAACTTGTGTAATAAAGATAAAAGTAAGTATTCTAAGCACATAGAGTATATGGTTCTGGGAGAGATGGAGATGATACCAAGAACCAAGACTTAGGAAATAAAACTTAAAAAGACACTCTATTCCTTTGACCACTTGATGCTATGAAGGATCTTTACATACTGAGTTTTAGTGCCATTATTGCTAATGCCGTTTCAGAATAATTTTAATTAATCAATTAATTAATTAATTTTTAAGATTTTATTTATTAATTTGACAGAGAGAGAGCACAAGCAGGGGAGCGGCAGGCAGAGGGAGAAGCAGGCTCCCCGCTGAGCAGGGAGCCTGATGTGGGGTTCCATCTCAGGACCCTGGGATCATGACCTGAGCCGAAGGCAGATGCTTAACCGAATGAGCCACTCACGTGCCCAATAATGGACATTTTAATGAAAATATCTTTATAGTAATGTCCTGTTAATTGAGTCAGTTACAGAATCCAACTCAAAATAACGTAAGGAAACCTTACTGGATGAAAATAGGATATATTTTGGGAAAAAAAAATACATGTGAAAGGTTGGGATAAAACTAGGCATCAGGGACAACAGCCACTCACTGCTTCTCTGTATTCATTCTTTCTTTCCATGCAGTCTTCTAAACAGCCTCAGAGCTTTACCTATTAAAACTTTTGCCACTGGGCGCCTGGGTGGCTCAGTTGGTTAAGCGACTGCCTTCGGCTCAGGTCATGATCCTGGAGTCCCTGGATCGAGTCCCGCATCGGGCTCCCTGCTTGGCAAGGAGTCTGCTTCTCCCTCTGACCCTCCCCCCTTTCATGTGCTCTCTCTCATTCTCTCTCTCTCAAATAAATAAATAAAATCTTAAAAAAAAAAAAAAAAACTTTTGCCACCAAGGAGAATCTGTCTTGAATGTCTTTCTGGATCTCCACGCCAAAACCTATCATTGCACCCACCTGTGGTCAGCAGACCATCTCCAAAGTAAGGAGACAGAATCACAAAAGCAAAATGATGTTCCCATGGTAACTTGTGGATATAAAAAGGTGAGGTAAGAAGGGTAGGAAAGAAAATGAGAGAACAAATTTTTAGAAAAATGAGAAATTAAGGAAATACAATAACATATACAATACATCCATAATTTACACATGTCCAGGATGGAAGTAAGCCAACAGCAGAATTTCTCAACCTTGGCACTGGTGCTATCTTGGACAGGATAATTCTCTGCTGTGGGGGCTGTCCTAGGCACTGTAAGATTGTTACCAGCGTTCCTGGCCTCTTTCCACTAGATACCAGTAGTACCTTCCTGGGCACAACTTCAATAACGTTTGCAGATTTTGCCAAATGTCCCTGGAAGGAAGGTGGTAAAATTGCCTCCAGTTAAGAACCACTGGCTTGGGCGCCTGGGTGGCTCAGTTGGTTAAGCGACTGCCTTCGGCTCAGGTCATGATCCTGGAGTCCCAGGATCGAGTCCCGCATCGGGCTCCCCGCTCAGCGGGGAGTCTGCTTCTCCCTCTGGCCCTCCCCCTCTCATGTGCTCTCTCTCTCAAATAAATAAATAAAATCTTTTAAAAAAAAAAAAAGAACCATTGGCTTATAGCAATCATATTCCATGAAATCACCTGGAGAATATGTTGAAGAGTAAAGTTAGATGAGTAGAAGTTAGATATACAGATATGTAAGTTAGTCATAGTGGGAACTGAACGTGGTATCATGAAGAATTTACACTTATAAATGCATCAGAATGTCCAGAAATTAGTTTGTTTTCAGTCCTAGGTTGTAACACTTCACAAACTCAAAGTCAGTCTTCTCATTTTTAAAAATGGAAGCAAGGCCAACTCCACAGAGTGGATTTGGGAATTAAAGAATTATGTGAAAGCACTTTGGAAGCTATGAAGTAGTATATAAATATCAGAAAATACTAATAAATAAAAGCACTGTAGAGAATCAGCTCTTTTCTCTACCTAAGGCTTTTTCTTAGGAAGCTGGTTAGAAAAGAGGCTGACTACACAGAAATTATATATATGCAGGGCTTTTTTGTATAATTCTCCCCTTGCCCCATTTAAGAATAGTCTTTTAATATACTTAAGTTAATAAATATGGAGTTTATACCATTTGATGTGTGCTATGTTAGGTATTTTTATTCAGATCATTTATTAGTACTACAAATAGTAAGTAGTTATTTTATATTATTAATTTATGAACTTATACTGTACATATTAAATAATTGCAAGTAAATAACTTTTTAAATTTTTATTTTATTTTACCACATAAATTTGGAAGCAGCCAAATTGCTCAATCACAAATAATTAAACTTTTGACATTTATTTGCCCTTAGTGGCAACAAATTATATAGCCTAATAAAGAATTACAAGGCTTTAATGAAATATTAAACATGAAGTAGAAATAAAAATTTATCTCCTAACAGCATGTACAAGTACCACTTATATTATTTCAAACACACACAATATAAATATACATAATGATATTCAATGCCTTGATATCCCATGGTCAATATCATCACCACCATCATCACCACTATCAATAACAACTATAATAATAATTAATTGATTTTAAATAAAATAAAAAAATAACAACTATAACAGTAATGATAAAAATAACAAAACCAAAGGTTATTAAATGGTTATCTTGAGTTGGAATGATCCTAGGCACCTTAATACTTGAGAAACTTATTAACCCATTTAAGAAATATTTAAAACACACAGAGAGAAACATATTTAGAAAATGGGAATTCCTTCCTTTATAAGGATAACACAGTAAAATCTTAAAACTAATTAGACTGGTCAAATCTTTTTTAGTATTTCTGTCATCACATCTTTACCTACTCTTAGTGTCTAAGAGCTTGCCTTACAATACTTACTATAAAAAACATGTTTTTTGTTTATTTGTTTCTGTTTTTCAAATTTAAATTTGTTGAACAAATATAAGAAAGAGAAGAGAATAAAAGGTATTGCAGTAGTGGTTTGTACATATTCTTTTTTGTTAAAGCTCAGTGTTTTATTTTTTGCTTTTATTTACTTAGTTTTTATATTATACATTTGTCCTATGATGGTGGTAAATCTAAGCTCTCTTCCTCCACCCCTTCCTCCTCTCCATTCTCTTCCTCTCCCTCCTCCTTTTTATTATCTCCTTCCTCTTCCTCCACTTCCTCCACCTTTTCCCTGTCTTCTTCCTGTAACTTTTCTGGCTCTACCTCAGTTACTTCAGGGGCAAATATCATCTCTTCTTCCAATAATATATTTGGAAACCGAGACTGTATTATCAAAACAACTATGATACATATTGAAAAACATAGCATTCTCAGAAAGAAAATAAATAAGCACAGTGGATCACACACAATTGGCCGGGGAACTTCCCATCTGGGATACCAGAATCGGTAATCTGTAAATAAAGAAGCAAAATTGAAAGCTGGATTTTGCATAAGGTAGTTAAATTGTCCAAGAAATAAAGGACAACAATACATACATACGGATTGGTCACGATCTGCATTACCTAAAAAGAAAAAGAAAGTCCATAAAGAATTACATAAAATTCCTTCTTTCTCTAGAAATAAAATAATTTTTCTAAAAATAATGACATTGTTCTCCTAGTCCACAGGTATCATGCTGCCATCTTTGATGTGCCTCCTCCACCCATTAGCCCATCATAAAATACAATATATTCTCTTTTAGTAAAAGTCAGCCTAGTCTGCTAGGGAGAACATAGAAGTGTAGGAATGAGGACGTGTGGATTCTATTACCAATTCTGTCTCTAAATCATTGTCACCTTGTATGAATCACTTCACTTCTGTGCCCTAAAGATTTTTCCAGCTTTACCATTCTAGGATTTTATAATATCTTTTACTTGCATCTCTCTTTTTTCCCCCAGATTATTATCCAAATTAATCTTCTGAATTTACTCACTTTCCTCATCTAATTCTTATTCTCAGGGGCTTTTAGTTGCTCTTCATTTCCTACATGGCAAAGTTAACTCTATAGCTTGGTATTCATTGTTTCTGCTATCTAGTCCATTGCTTTCAAAATACTTTTCAGGAAATAAATTTCCTTCCCTCTGCTGACTGGGGTAGAGAAGATCAGAAAATCATTCCTGGATTCCATTAGGAAGGAAAGTGAAAGGATAAATTAGTTCTCACACATAGAGAACCCAATGGCAACCAGAGGCTTTGTCTTGCAATTGACACTACCCTTACAAGAAAATTTAGAAATCACTCTTCAGATAATCCTAGAGATGAACTGCCCTATTGGATCTTTGAGGTTATTTTAGCTTTTTGTGCTTGGTCTTATTTTCCCTCATATTTTATGCAATGATTTCTATTTTAGCACTCCTTTTAAAAAAAATCTTTTACCACACAGTCTGTATTTTCTCTACTTCATTCCGTGTATGTGTATCTATTGATCACTTAGTTTGAGCAATGATGTAATTAGCATATTTCTTATTTGCATTTTCCTTCATCTGTCATCACTATTTTCCATCGATTACATTCTTCTTTTACTTTTGCACTTGATTGAATATTTAAATACATTTAAATCTACTTACATCTCTATTGTTTATCAGCTTTAAATAGTATCTTTTGGCCCCTTGCTATAAAAGATGGGGAAATTAAGCACATTTTTCTCTCTCTTCTTCTCCCAAGTTTTATTAATTATATCATTTGTATATTGCCAAAATTTATTATATTTACATTTTGTCTTGTATTATAGCCTTCAGAATTTAGTCTTTGTCTATTAATTAAGTCTCAATGCTTATAGTTTTTCCAGTGCAGCTTTTCATTTTCCATTCATCTCTTCTTTTTGGTGAAAGCTTCTAGGGGTTTATTGAGAATGTGCTTGTGAGAACTATGTACCACAAATTTCTTGGTGTTCCCACAAGATTTGTCTATCTGCTTGTACTTGAATAATAGGTTTGGCTGAATTTATGTACAGCATTAAGGACAATATAGGAATTATTCCACTGTCTCTTGGCATTGACTGTTATTGTAGAAAAGTTTCATGACAGCCAAAATGTGCAGGCTTGTCAATTGCCAATGCAGCATTCTACCGCACTGGTGTAAAGCTGATCCTGTGTTGCAGACCTGAGATCAGGAACTAACTACCTTTCTGTGAATTCCTTCCTTTGTATAGCTTCAAGTTAGAGTTTGCCAATGACAGGAATGCAAGTGAACTGTGGAAGATTTAAGAGAAGTGGAAACCATTATTATTCTCCAGGGGTGGTTGTTCGCCAGATACCTAAACAGATGTGAGAATCACAGTGGCTGCTTGGTAGAATGGGAAACTAACTACCTGCTTTGCTGTCAAACACTGATACAGTTTGGTGGGAGCTTTCTCAAAGATTCTTGAGAATTGCAGCAATTTTCTTGTAAGCTTTTGAGAACCACCTATTTTGGTGCTTAAGGCTAAGAGGTCTTCTGTTTCTGCTTCTTTGACCTTTTAACTACAGTTTCTCTGCCTTTTCATAGCAACTTCTGTGATCTTTGCTCCCCTAGAGTTTACACCATTCACGTAAGCTCTATTTTCTATGTTAAACACTATATTGTCAGAATATTTAAAATGAAAAAAAAAATTTAAAGTGGCTGCTTTCCTGACTCAACCCAGACTATTAAACTCTAATGAATTATTTTACATTTTGGTTTGGATGTTTAAAGGATTCTTTATTTTCCTCTAATTTACTAATCAGGGTCTAAATGGAGACTATTTTGCATCACTTTTTCCTGGCACATAATATGCATTTTCTTTCTTTTTTATCTTTAAAAAGTTGTAGTTTGTATTTTTATTTATTTATTTATTTTCAATTGAGGTATAATTGACATATAACATTGTATTAGTTTTGGGTGTACAACATAATGATTTGATATTTGTATTTATTGTGAAATGATCACCACAGTAAATCTAGTGAGCATCTGTCATCATACATAGTTACAAATGTTTCTTCTTGTGATGAGAACTTTTAAATTCTACTCTCTTTGTAACTTTCAAATATGCAATACATTATTATTAACTATAGTCCCTATGCTGTACATTACATCCTCATGACTTATTTATTTTATAACTAGAAGTTGAAGTTTCTACCTTTGACCTTCTTTACCCATTTTGCCCACTGCCCACCTGCACCTCTGGCAACCACCAATCTATCCTCTGTATCAATAAACTTGGTTTTTGTGTTTGTTGGTTTTTTGGTTTTACATATAAGCAAGATCCTATGGTATCTTTCTTTCTCTGACATTTCACTTAGCAAAATGCCCTCAAGGGCCATCCATGTTGTCACAAATATCAAGATTTCATTTTTTTATATGGCTGAATAGTATTCCATTGTGTGTGTGTGTGTATGTGTGTGTGTGTATATATAGATATAGATATAACACATTTTCTTTACCCATTCATCCATTAATGGATACTTAGATTCTTTCCATATCTTGGCTATTGTAAATAATGCTACAATGAACACGTGGGTGCATATATCTTTTTGAGTTAGTGTTTTCATTTTCTTTAAATAAATACCCAGAAGTGAAATTACTGGATCATGTGATCCATTTTTAATTTTTTGAGGAACCTCTTATTTTTTTCCAGTTTACATTCCATAGTAGGCATTCAATGTTTAGATTCAAGAATTTCTATTTCTGAGATTTTTTTATTGTTTCTTTAAATATCTGTACATCTATCTATTGCTTTGTTTTCTGTTCTATTATTTTTGTTCTGTTCTTCAGGGGCTCCAATTATTCACATATTGAATCTGATTTATCAGTGCTTATTTATAATTTTCTCTTTAATCTTTTAAATTTCTTGCTTGCATTTCTTAGGCTTGACCTCCATATCCCTTCCTGTATCTTCCAGTGTTTTTGGTTCCTTGTGCTGTTTTCAATGTGATTTTCAGTTCTTCATTAGTATATTTGAGATATATTAAAAATATTTTTGTTTACCTGAAATTCAAATTTAACTGGGCGCCCTGTATTTGATCTGGCAACCTACAGGCTAATCCTCCACTTGGACCCCCTCCCAACTGGCTCAGACTTTGAAACCCAGATTTAATGTTCTCCCATATTGCCAATTCAGTAAGTACACTTTAATGAAAGGGAACACTGGGGTATCATTTTCTCCTTGTTCCCCATCTACTGTTTCCCCCATTCTCTTTCAGTATTTCTCATTGTTTTATTTCCCCCCTTAGGATCCTATTCTTAGTATATTATTCTTCTTTCTCTGTGTACGGTACCTGGATGAGTTCTTCCTTTTTTATATTTTTAGACTTGTCTACATGCTCATGATTCTGAAATAGAGCCCTGATCTGTACCCTAAGCTTATGAGTCTTATATACTCAGATATTAAACAGGTATTTAAAGCTAACGATGATCAAAATCCATCATCTATTTTCCATAGCTTCTCTCTTCATATAATTCATATCTCAATTGCACCAAATCCGATATTTATATTAGACTCTTTTTCTTATCACTATATCAACTTAGTCTCTAAGACTTGCTAATTTTGTCCCATAAATATTAATCAAATTTGTCTCATCATCTCTATTTCTCTTACAAATACTCCAGTATGAACCTCATCTCCCCCCTGTACTATAACAAAAAACTTCAAATTGATTTGCTTTCCTTAGATTTTGCATTAACACATATTTTTTTTTAATTTAGAAGAATCCCTCATTTAGAAAAAAGTTGCAATACAGTACAAATAACTTTTATTTTGAACCATTTTAATGCAAGTGGCCATTCTCTACATGACCGTAATACACCCAACAAAATCAGGAAATTAACATTGTTACATTACTGCTTTCTAATCTTTGGACTTCATTCCATTTTTTGCCAGCTGTGCTAAGAGTGTCCTTTGTAACAAAAGATCATGTTCAGATTCATGCATTACATTTAGTTTTCATGTCTCTTTATAGTCTTCTGTCTGGGACAGTGCTTCAGTCTTTGACATTCATGACCTTGACATATTTTGAAGATAACATGCTAGTTATCTTGCAGACAAATCTTCAATTTTTTTCTAGACAAATCTGAAATTTGGACTTATTTGATGCTTCCCTGTGATTGGACTTGTTTGTGCATCTTTGGCAGGAGTATCACAGAAGTGATGCTGTGCTATTCTCATTGCACCATTTCAGGTGGTGCAGGGTTTTGGTTTTGGTTTTTCCCATTGCTGATGATGTTCACATGGATCACTTTATTAGGGTGGTGTCTGCTAGGCTGCTCCATTGTGAAATTACTCTTTTCCCATTAGTAATTAAATATTTTTATGGGGAGTTACTTTGGAACTATGTAATACATTGTTCCTCATCAAACTTCTAATTTATTCATTTATTAATTTATATTAGTATGAATCATAGTTTCCTGTTGTATCCAATGAGTTATAATCAATTACTATTTTTATTTCAGAACTCAAATTGTCCCAGATTTGATCACGGAGAGCCCTTTAAGAGGTCCTCTGTGTCCTGTGTGTCCATTTTGCTACATGTCCCCATCACTCTTTGAGCACTTCTTTGCTTTTAGGTATAAAAAGATGATCCGGCTTTATCTGATATTTTCCCTGCCCCAGCCCTGGGACCTTTCTCCAATGAGCCCTCGTTTCTTTTACTGCAGGCTAGAATTTGGAAACCAAGATGTGGGTGCTAGTTGTGCTCATTCCTTTGGGGGTGGGAGGCCACTGCTCCAAAACCATCTCAGAGCTCAATTCATCATAAGATTCATGTTTGTTTTCTTCCTTTACATATTTATACTCCATTCTCTGACAGTGAGAAAACTGGCTTCCATTATCCTTAATCTATTTGTTTTTTTTAATCAATCCCCAGTATGTTTCCAATTTTCATTATTGCCTCTATTCTCTCCCCTACATGGGTGCCCTCCTCATTCTGCTTGGGCTCTTACACCCTACATCTGGCTGTAGAATTGCCCGATTTAGCAAATAAAAATATGTGGATGGAGCTAGAGAGTATTATGCTAAGTGAAATAAGTCAGAGAAAGACAAATATCATATGATTTCACTCATATGTGGAATTTAAGAAACAAAACAGATGAGCAAAGGGGAAAAAAAAGAGAGAGAGAGAGAAGCAAAGCAAGAAACAGACTCTTAACTACAGAGAACAAACTGATGGTTACCAGAAGGGAGGTGTGTGGGGGATGGGTTAAATAGGTGATGGGGATTAAGGAGTGCACTGGTTGTGATGAGCACTGAGTGTTGAATGAAGTATTGAATCAGTATATTGTACACCTGAAACTAATATTACGCTGTATGTTAACTAACTATAATTTTAATAAAAACTTAAAAAATATATATAGGATGCCTAGTTGAATTCAAATTGCAGAAGACAACAAAGAATTTCTCGGACAAGTATATCCCATGCAATATTTGGAATATACTTATACTAAAAAAAATATATCCTGAAGTCCAAATTTAACTGAGCATCCTGTATTTAATCTGGCAACCTATAGGCTGATCCTCCACTTGGATCCCTCCCAACCCTGCTCAGACTGTGAAACCCAGCTTTGGGCTTCTCCAGTGTGTAGATTCCTTCCTTTTTCCACTAGGGCTCTGACCCCTCCAGTGCCAGGTCACCTCCCCCACATTAAAGCTTTCCTCACCTAGCTTGGACTCTGATACCTCATGTGAAATTACCTCTAAACATGGATGCCCCCTTATCTGCATAGATTTTAATACCTCTTACCAGGCCACCCCTATATGTAAATCCTTTCCACATTCTGCTTGGGCTCTAACAACCAATGCCGAACCATCCCTCCATGGATGTGGTCCTTACCTGCCCAGTCTCTGATACTATATGCCAGGCTTCTCACTCCCACCCCATGTTGATGCCCTCCTCCACATACTTAGGCGCAGATACTATGTACTGAGCCCTCTTGGTATGGAGATCCCTTTATCCTGGTATGTCTCTGATACCCCAAGTCTGACCTCATTCATGGACACCCATTTCACTCCATAGAGGCCTTAGCCTCCTATATAAGACTATACCCCCATGTGGACACTGTCCTCACCCTGCTTAGTCTGTCTCTTCATGTCCACCGCACCGTATATGAATCCCTTGTCATTCTGCTTAGGCTCTAATATGTCACATTCCTTGGCCCTCTGTGTGGATGCCTACATTGTTCTGACCTACTTAATGGTTTTAGGGTTGAATTTTTTTAGGAGGAGAAAGAAAAGGGGAAGAGGAAGAGAAAGATTTTTCATCTTGATTCAATTGAAGCAAAGGCAAGAATGTTAAGGTGGATTCATATCAGAGTGGCATTATGATGAAATTGTCCATTAGTTTCTTTATCACAAAATCACAGTGTGCCCCTTACTGTCTCAATTTATCCCCTAACACATTCTTCTAAGCATCATATATTCCAGGGGTGATTGTACTTTTGGATTACATGCTCTTATGTTTGGAAAAACTAAAAGAAAAATTTAAACAAACATATTCTCTACTTTTATCTTTTGAATATTTTGGAGGAAAAAAACTAAAAGAAAAGGCTATTAAATGTGTGCTACTTTACTTCTTTTCTCTTTATAAATATTTTAGAATATCCTATCCTCTGGAGCAGTCATTCTCAAACAGGCTGCTATTTCAGGAATTAACTGGCAAATTTCTTTAGAGATAACTGTTCCTTCCCATTCCTTCTTTCAGACATTGTGGTAGGTTTCTAGGGGCAGGAAAAGGGTAAGAGAGAGCAAAAAAGGCTATGCGGTCTAGAAAAATCTAAAGATGATATGGTTTCAACCTTCCTTTGTTAATATAATAACACCACTCTGATCAAAAGAACAATATTAACCCATGACAATGAAAAACTAGTGTTCAACACTTCATTTTTCTTTTCATCCAATGTGTTATGGATTTTTTTTTATGTTTAAGTTATTTTCTTTATCTTACTGCATAGAAAATCTGTGCATCTGTCATATTTGCTACATCGAGCACAAGTTATTCCTGGTTTATAAGGCCTTCTCGACAGAGATCCTCTACAAAAAAGCAGAAAACATTTAGTTAGAAAAAGTCTCAAATTTCATCATTTAAATAATATGGCTACCAATTTTTAGTTAGGTTATAAAGGTGATTTAACTAAGAAAATGGACTTTAGGAAGTACTGAAATTGGAGATGTAATCTTCTCCTTTTTCTCCCAAGACAATAGTCTCTTCTGAAATGAATCCCCATGTCCTTAAAACAAAGTACTGTAATTTAAGTTTGAGCGAGTTTTAAAGCTGCTTTCATTTTAGTTTGTAGCAAAATTTTCCTTTCAAAATGATGTTATAGAATATTTTATAATTAATTGCTTTCTGCTTGGTACAAATATGTGAAAACTTCTATAGAAATGATCTATTAATTTTCTGAAAAGTTTGCAAGATCCTGAAATGCCTATTGTCCCAAAGACCCAGCTGCATGATTTACTTAGAGGTCTGCCTTAAAAATATGTAAATATATAAAAATATATAAACAAGCAAATAAATTTAAATGGGATTTTACAAATTTTATTTAATCCATTGTACAGAGAACAGAGGGAAGAAGTGAGAAATTATTACATCAATTGCCCAGAGCTGGGTAAGAAAAAGAGGTCCCAAAGTAGATACAAATTGGGAAGCTTATATGAAGGATTTAGGTTAAGGAAAAGGGAAGATAGGAAGAGAAATTATATTTAACAGGAATACTTATTCACTCAGTGTGTAGGTGGAAATTTTAAAAACAAATGTTAGGCACGGACGCCCCTGGTTAGGTCACTCTGGGCCATCTGGAAGAAGGGTGAAACCTAAGAAATACATATTCGCAAACCTGAATATCAAATTTCTGAGTTATATATTATTAGAAGTTTTTGGTGATACCCAGTAAGGTATCCGATACCCATGAATAGCAAGCTTTCAAGTCCATCAAAGACATCGAGTGGTTTGTAGTTATTTGCAGATCACACATTGCTTCTCTGAAGTCACTGCTCCACTATCAGACCATTTCAGGAAGAAATGCATTTTGTTTAGATCTTAGCCAGAACACTAGCCTTTCAGAAATTCAGACTTGATCTAGTTACCTATACCTACACCCTAGCCTACTTTTCCTGCCCTTAACCCTTTATCACTTGAAACAGATGCCTCCAATACAAAAGCAGCACTTCTGTCTTTAGGTACCAGTGATGGAGGACCTTGCCCTTGAACTTATGCAAAAAGCTACTCACTACAAAGACTGCCTTTAAAACCTGCAGCATAGGCCAGTCATCCCATGATCATAATGTCTGATGACTGCAGCCTAGAATAACTTTGGAAAGGCAAATAAAATATATCTGTATATATATCTATCTATATCTATCTATATCTATATACCTCAAAATAAATAAATTTACATCATGCTAGAATACAATGGGCCCTCTTTTCCTAAGATTTGAATTTCATATCACTATTTATATTATATAGAAATGCTAGACTAATACTCTCCCATGCCAATCTTTTTCTTGTTCTGAGTCTGCAAGAAGTTTAACCTAAATCAAGTAGAGTCCGAATCTACAGTACAATTCCACAACAATTCCACAACTGAATTGCAATTATTGGGCTGGATTAGGAGAAAACAACAGTTAAGTACCTATTACCAGCAAGGTCCATTGAAATTTCATAGCTGCCCTGGCAGTACTTGAAGAAACAGACAAATTTCTCTTTTTTTAGGCATATTTTTTTCCCAAGAATCAGCCTAGTGGTTTGCTGAGACCAAGTCAAGACTGAACAGTCCTCTGGAATATTATTTAGACTCATATCTGGCCATACCTTCAGTATATTACCACCTATAGGATATGTGTCCAGGCCCTAGATAAGGACGTGTTGCCTAAGTGGCCTAATGAGTAACTATACACATGTCTAAGCCCAAGTCCATTAAAAGATCATTATTCGGGGCGCCTGGGTGGCTCAGTTGGTTAAGCGACTGCTTTCGGCTCAGGTCATGATCCTGGAGTCCCTGGATCGAGTCCCGCATCGGGCTCCCTGCTCAGCAAGGAGCCTGCTTCTCCCTCTAACCCTCCCCCCTCTCATGTACTCTCTCTCTCTCATTCTCGCTCTCTCAAATAAATAAATAAATCTTTAAAAAAAAAAAAAGATCATTATTCAAATTTATAATACAGCTATACTGTATAGATCATGACCTGAGCAGAAACCAAGAGTTGGACGCTCAACCAACTGAGCCACCCAGGTGCCCCAAAGCTTTCTGTAAAACTCAGTCACATCTCTTCCCTTCACTCTCACATCTTGTACCTATAGGTCTAGGGACCACAGTTAAACACCAATAAAGCTCCTTTGGGATGGATATTATTTAGCTGCACCATCCTTTAATCCTCTCCAAGATACCATCTTCCTTCTGATTGTGCCTTCTTATTCACTTTGGCACCTAGGTCACCATCTCCCTTTTCAGTCAAAATTGTCCTTGTCCCTAAATTTGGGACATAGATGATTACAATATGCTTATGGATGATTCATCCAATAACTTGGTCTGTTACTGGATGTCTTTACCATCTCAAACAATAGTCCATAATTGTTGCTTTTGTAGCCATATTCTAGATCTTGTTATCCCCTAAAACTATTCTACCTCTGAACTCACAAAATCATATATTCCATTCACTGACTGTAGCCTCCTATCCTTGCAGCTTGCTTACTCATGTACTCCTGCCATATTTCTCCATTAAGTTCATTGGTAATGCAAGTCTATTTTTCTGTCTATCCTATTGTCTCTTCTCTATTGTCTGCAAGTCTATTTTCTCTCTGTCTATCCTATTGTCTCTTCTCTATAAAGCTTTGCATATTATCTGGCTAAAACCCTAAAACTCTCTCGTACTGTTTTCCTTTATGTCTACCTGAAAAAACCCCAGTGTTGGAAAAAATGACAGAACCTTACTATCTGCATGCTCCATGTCTACTTCAAGGCTGCTGGGTGTTGCTGGGGAAAAATCATTATACTAGGTAGAGACTCTTTCTATGTTTCTCTAGTCAGCTTCCTCTCTCATTTTCCAGAATAACGCTTTCAAACCTCCCCAACCCTCAAAATTTTGCTTCACTGTCTCCCTCTTTATTCTCAGGATATGATCTGTCCTACTTCAAGTGAAATATAATAGACTTTAGATTGGAATATGAGAAATTTTTTGTCACTAAATATATTAAATTTTTCCCTTCTTCCTTCCTTTCTAATACAACTGAAGAACTGCCCCTCCTCCTTTCTAAGACTAATCTCTTTAATACCATTCCATTTTCTCAGGAACTTGTATCTTTACATATGTATACACACACACACACACACACTCACACTGCCTTTGTTCTTTATAAAGCATTACTTTTATTCTGTATTTGACCTTTCATGTTAATATTTAAATAGGCTCACATCTTTCCCACTTTCAAAACAAAACAAAACAAAACAAAACAAAATAAAGGCAACAATAAAAGAGCCCTCAATTCATTCTCAGCTGGCATCAGTTTCCTCAACCCCACAGAAATGGCTCTTCCTATATTTATCAATGAACTTCTCTTTAATCTGTTATTTTGAAGTCCTTACTTGGTGCAACCTCTTAGAATTAGAAATTTTGGACTACTACTTCCTTCTAAAAACATTCTTTCCCCCACGCCTCCTGTGACACCATACTCTTCTGGTTTTTTCTCCTACCTCTGTGGTCATTCTTGGGTTCCTCCTCCTACTTCATCTCCCTCTAATTGCCCTTAAATGTTGGCATGAGATTCTGGAGGGGCTGTTCCCTTTTTTACTCTATATCGCTCACTAGACAATCCCATTTACTCACATGATTTCATGTGGCATGTACTCTGGCACTCTGCATCTTTGTTCTATGCCATGCCTCATTCATGAGCTTCTGACTCATATAACCACCTGCTTATTGAATCACAGCCAGTAAATCACAGCCAGCTCAAATTCATTATGTTCAAGATGGAATTCATCATCTTCCCTCCCAACAGGTTCAGTGTTTCCCATTGCAGTTAATGGCAATACCAGTCATGCCTGAATTATAATTCTGAGAATCTTCTTTGGCTATTTCCTCTCTCATTACTTTTTGTAAAGATTGATTGATTGATTGATTGATTGATTTTAGAGAGAGAGCATGCATGCAAGTGAGGGGAGGGGCAGAGGGAGAAAATTTTCAAGCAGACTCCCTGCTAAGCAGGGACCCCCTGAAGTAGGGCTCGATCCCATGAGATCATGACCCCAGCTGAAACCAAGAGTCTGATGCTTAACTGACTGAACCACCCAGGCACCCCTCCTCTTTCTCATTACTTAATATAATGACCTATAAATCCTGTTATTATTGCCTTCTGAAAGTGTCTTAAATACTTCTCTGATCTCAATCCAGATATCCTTTGTTGATGTTAAAGCAAATAAATAAGTAAAAGTAATACATGTATAATACTTACAAGTATATGGTGGAAAGGAGGAAGCAGAAAAGGGCAACCTTAAAGGGGAAAATGTCTCCATCCTCCACTTTCCTTCTGTCTCCCCAAAGATAACTTCTGTTTAACCATAATAACGCTTTCAAACTTCCCCAACCCTCAAAATTCTAGCTTCACTGTCTCCCTCTTTATTCTCAGGATATGATCTGTCCTACTTCAAGTGAAATATAATAGACTTTAGATTGGAACATGAGAAATTTTTTGTCACTAAATATGTTAAATATACCTATTCCCTTCTTCCTTCCTTTCTAATACAACTGAGGAACTGCCCCTCCTCCTTTCTAAGATTTACGATTCCTTACCAGAAACAAGTATTTTTTTTCATAAAAATTCTCAGTACTTATATATTGTGATAGACTGCTAGCTATCAATTTAAATATCTCTTAAAATACAGAAATAACAGTATTTTAGCTTGCCACATTAATGGCTAACCTTGCTATGTTTTCCAACTTCCCTTGCAACTTAGATGTGGCCATGTGATCAATTTTATATCCAATAGAATGCAAACTATGTGCATGACTGCCCACTTGGGCTTTAAGAGATGGTCATGCTGACAACACGTTTCTTTTGCCTTACTATGAGCTTAAGCTAGCCCTTATCTGTGACGTGGACTTGATCTGTAGACATAGATTCTGCCTCCAGGGAATGGTTAAAAAACAAGATGGGAGCAACCTGGGTCTTTGAGTGACTAGTAGAGCAGAGCTACCCGCCTAACTGAAATTTCCCATTTCTCTCTTCCTGAATCACTATATTTTCTGGTAATGCTAGCTGCTATGACAAAAGACCCAATCTTACTTTTTATTGTTCTGCATTTTACTTTTTCATCTAACAAGTGAGACTGGTACATAAAGACACCAGTATTTTCAATGGTTATACAATAATGCATAGTAAATTAATTGCTCAGTCTGCTATTACTGGAGTCATTAGTTTTATTTTTTTTTATTTCAGTTTCATGCTATTAAAACATTCTAAAATGGGTATCCTTGTATATATATCTTGGCCAATTTTCATGAAGATATTAATAAGATAAAATTCTAATAAGGAGATTACAAGATCAAAAGGTAAGTATATTTTAAATTTTGTTACTCTGCCAAATCCAGAAAGATTATACCAATTTATTGTCCCATCACATGTGCAGAGTATCAATTAAGCTTTTCCATCTTCTCAGATGGATGAGTGAAAAGTAATAACTTATATTTGTTTTTATTTGAGTTACTTCAGTTATGAAGGAGATTGAATATTCTCTTCATATGATTAATGACCATATTTTTTTCTTTTCAGTAAATGACCTTTTCATATCTTCTGCAAATCATTCTTTTGGGTTGTTTCTCTTTTTCTTCATTATTTGTATGAATTCTTTGTAAATTAATGAGACTAACTCTGCCATATAGTCCACAAATATATTTTCCCAGTATATTATTTTTCCTTTGGCTATATCTATGGTATTTCTTTAGCCATAAATTAATTTTAAATTTTTATATACTCAAACGTATTCATATTTTCTGGATTTTTATGTTCTGCTTGGTAAGACCCAAGCTGTTGACCAATATCTCTTCATCTTGGCTGAGCCCAGACTGCAACTGTGTCTTCTCAGCACTGTGCAGCTTCTGAAATTTCTGTGCAGGTCTTCAGCTTCCAAGCAACTGTTCCTATTTAATCTCTCCAGAATCTTGCCTTGAGATGTATAGCTTAGGAGTTGACCAAGCACCCATAAAGAATTTTTACAGACTTTTGGGGGTCCTTCTTTTCAGCCCTCTCCTCTTTGGGATCCTAGTCCTGAATACAAGGCATCTTAACATCAATAAACACTGATATTTCCTTTGCTCAGAAAATAACACATTCTTTGCTTGGATTCTGTTTCTCTGGCTATGGTTTTGAGAATTCTCTCAGAGAAAACCAAGGCAAATATAGGGTTTCTACTAAGTTCTTTTCTATTTGCAAAGATCATAGCCCTGCATTGGTTATTTTGTAATGCCTAAGCAATTATATTATGTTTTGTCTGATCTTTATAGTTATTTTCATCAGGAGACTAATTCTTATACTAGATTACATAATGTCCAAAAGCAAAGTGGATCAAATATTTAAAAGTTAAAAAGATAAAGAATTATTAGAAGAAAATGTGGGATAAAAATACTTTGGAAAGATTTGTCTAAATAAGACACACACCTCAAAACCCATGAAAAAAAGTATTGATTCTTTTTTCTAATAACAAAATAATTCTCTTTGGCAAAAATAAATTGTATTATAAAGTCAAAAGTTAAACATCAAACTGGGAAAACATCTGTGAATGACATTACATGATAGAACTAATTTTCTTGCTATTTAAACACTCTTACAATTGAAAAAAAAAATCCAACAACTTACGAGAAAAATAGTGAATGTATAGGAACAGTCAGGTCCCAGAAAATAAAATCCAAATTTTCTGAAAATTACAAAAAGATACTAAACTCATATAAAATAGGAGAAGAAAATTAAAAATATAATGAACTTATATAGCAATAAAGCAAAAGGTTTGAAAATATATTATGTTAGTAAAGGAATTGAAAAATAGTCCCACTCATACGTTGATGTAAAAAAACTGTATTAGAAAAATATAACTATTGGAGATCCTGGGTGGTACAGTTGGTTTAAGCATCCAACTTTTGGTTTCAGCTCAGGTTGTGATCTCAGGGTCATGAGATTGAGTCCTCCAACTGGGCTCCGCGCTCAGTGCCGAGTCTGCTTGAGATTGTCTCTCCCTCTCCCCCTGCCCTTCCCGCTCTCTCTCTCTCAAATAAAAACATCTTTTTTTTAAAAAAAAGAAAAATAGTGTGACTGTGATAGATATTCAGTAATATTTACCCAAATTAAAAGTACATATCTTCTTTGACTTAGTAATTCCATGACTATGAAATCATATTAGTATGATACTAACTCATGTGAGAACTACATGTCTACCTGGATAATTATTGCTTGAGATAAAGCTAATAAAAGAGTCTAAATGTCCATCAAAAGGAAAGGGTTGTTTATTGCTTTTATTTTTAAAATTTTTTTTCAAGAGTCATTTAATTTATTTTAGAGAGAAAGAGAGCATGGCAATGAAGGGGCAGAGGAAGGAGGAGAGAGAACCTCAAGCAGACTCTGTGCTGAGCCCAGAGACTGTTGTGGGACTCATCTCACGACGCCAAAATAATGACCTGAGTGAAAACCAAGAGCCAGACACTTAACCAGCTGTGCCAACCAGGCACCCCGACAGCATTGTTTAAATAAACTTTTGCACATCCATTAACAAAACAAAACACTGTAAAGTTCTTAAAAAGAGTCTGGAAACTCTTTGTGTACTCAAATGGAAAGACTTCCAGTGCATATCACTAAGTAAAAAAAAATTAAATAACACCACAGGAAGTGTAGTATGCTTCTGTTTGAATTGTGGAAACACACACACACACACACATAGATACACACACAAAGACAGATACACTTATGTATATGCACAGAATATATCTTTTAGGATAAAATATTGGGGAGGGTAACTGGAAGACAGAAATGGGAACATTACTTTCTCCTTTTGAATTTTCTATCATGAATTTTCTATCATGACTATGTATCAAGTATTAAACATATTTTATTAAAATGACCTAAAATTACAGTCCATTGCAAGTAATGAGAAAGAGGCGATACCATACAAAATCTTAAGGTCCAGCAGAAGTTGCAATAAGAGGAAAATATATAACTGTAAATATCTTCAATATTAAGTAGGATTAAAGATAAAGAAATGTTGTTTACCTTAACAAAAAAAGCAACATATAGCAGCCTCTACTCTTAAAAAATACTTGGAAGATTGAATATCACAAAATAATAAAATAGAAAACAAACAAAGAAATCAGAAAGTATGAATAAATCTGAAATCTTTTCTTTTGAAAGATCAATAAAATAGATTAACTCCTTATGAACTCCATTAAGAAAGGAAGAAAAATAGTCATTATTAATATTTCTCTACATTTACTTTGCCTATAGTTCTTTTCTGCTTTTTTCCATATAGAACTTGCACTTCAATTCTTCCCACTTCCCTCGTATATTCTAATATATTCTACCTCTCTCTTTTTTATTGATGGTTTTCTTTAGCTTATAAAAATGCATTAGCAACCAAGGTTATAAAACACAGCTTTCCTTTAACTCTACACACTAACCTCTTTTTCTTCTCTCTGCTGCCCAACATCTATATAGAGTAGTATTTTAATTTGGCATTATTTTTCAAACTGCAAGTCACGAGTCTTTAATAGTTCATAAAATCAAAGTTAGTGCTTCACAGACAATATATTAAAATATGTAATAGTTGTACTAAATTGTGAATAAAATATTATTTCATATAACATGTTTTTATTTTAAGGATACATATTGTTTTATAGCTATTTCCTTCCAGTTATATACATATTTCATAATTTTAAGATGCACATCTTCTCATATTTTACCATCTCTTCAAACGAGATACATGTTATTGATGATATCTCAAAATCACAGCCAGGCAGTGAATGTGATATGGTTGTCACTGAACATTTGTGAACTTGCCATAGCTCTTCATATTGTCATTGCTTCAAATGGTTATATGCATTGTTTGCACTTAATGTATTTAAACTTCTATTCAAAATGTCTAAAATGATTACAATATGATATATCATTGAATCATAAATTATTATGTATGCAGGAAAGCATGGAAAAAGAACAATCTCATATATAATAAAAAGAGACTGATGGAAAAATAAGTCTAACTGTTATTTTTTTAAAATGCCAGCACATCAACATCACTTGGCATCAGGGAAATACACAAATCAAAACCTCAATGAGATACCACGTCACACCAGTCAGAATGGCTAAAATTAACAAGTCAGGAAACGACAGATGTTGGCGAGGATGCGGAGAAAGGGAACCCTCCTACACTGCTGGTGGGATTGCAAGCTGGTGCAGCCACTCTGGAAAACAGTATGGAGGTTCCTCAAAAAGTTGAAAATAGAGCTACCCTATGACCCAGCAATTGCACTACTGGGTATTTACCCCAAAGATACAAATGTAGTGATCCAAAGGGGCACCTGCACCCCAATATTTATAGCAGTAATGTCATAAGAGCCAAACTATGGAAAGAGCCTAGATGTCCATCAACAGATGAATGGATAAAGAAGAT
>NC_138373.1:121219525-121268884 GCF_054177405.1 Leptonychotes weddellii | reverse complement strand
ATAAGAGACTCTTAATCTCAGGAAACAAACTGAGGGTTGCTGGAGTGGAGGGGGGTAGGTGGGATAGGGTGGCAGGGTGATGGACATTGGGGAGGGTATGTGCTATGGTGAGTGCTGTAAATTGTGTAAGACTGATGAATCACAGACCTGTACCCCTGAAATAAATAATACATTATATGTTAATTAAAAAAATGAAAAAAATGCCAGCACATTTCTAGTTTCTCTCTTACCTCACTAGACTCTCTTTATACTCTTTTGATAACTCTTTGCTTGAAGTTGAAATACTGTAGTGATGTAAGGCTTAGTCCTTAAGTCTCTCCTGTTCTATTTTCCATACTTTCTTTCTCACAAGGTAATCTCATGCAGGACTAACTCATTTCTGCCCCAGCATCTTTACCAGCAGTTCTTACTACTTAGGAACCTATCCTAGACCTTCATCTGACTAGCCCCTTCTCATGATTCATTTACATTTCCCACATTTGTCTGTCTACCCAATGTGTCTGAAACAGAACACTTGATCTTCCCCCAAGGTCTACTCACTTGCAAGCCTTCCCTATCTGATTTAATGGTATCACCACTCACCCAGTTGCTCGGGTTAGACATAGATATCATCCTTGATTATTCTATTCTATTCACCCCTAGAGTTAAACCAATCAGCAGGTATTATCAGCTCCATCTTCAAACTATATCCTGATCTGACCTTTCTTCACCATTTCCATGTGACGACAGGCAGAATTCAGGTAATGGAAGTATAGGTGTTAACAGTGGTAGAACAGAACTTTCCTCTGAGCAGTCATTCTGGGACAATGGCTCACTTACTTCATCCTGTGGCTGTGCCACCCTCTAGGACAACTGAATCTTCTACCAGATCCTCTGTGTCCAGCCAGCAGATGAAAGAAGATCAAGAGTGTGAAGGATCATGTGGGAAGTTTTTAAAGACTAGGTCTGAAGTGGCCTATATTCCATTGGCCAGAGCTTGTCACAGGGCCCCACCAAATTTCTAGGGAGGCTGGGAAAAATATATTCTAGCTATCTGTTTATGAATTAAAGAAAATGGCACCACCTGCCAGACTCTATTTCTTTAACTATTAAATAAAGAAAATTTTCTTTACTAAATGCTTTTGGACACTATCATTTACTTCTTTTGGCATTAGATTCAAGTCATTTTCCTCAATCCCAGATCTCTTACCTTACCTATTGACCTTTTTTTCCCCTCTAATACACATCATCTATGCATCAAAGCTGACTGCTTTTAAATCTATATTCAGGTAATTGTTTCTATGATTTCATACCTGCTTTTACAACAACTCCTTTCTATTTAAAATATACATATGTATGTATTTTGTTAATGTTGCTTTTTATTTATTTACTTACTTATTTATTTGTTTATTTTTACATATGTCCTTCCCAACAGAGTATAAGCGCTTTCAGGATAGACACCATATAAAAAAATATGGAATTCTCTTGCCTAGTCGGTGTTTGGTGTACCTACTACAAATATATATTTAATTAAATGAAAGGTCCTGCAGTCACCTACAGATACAACATGTCCAAAAATAAACAAATCCTTTTCCTCCATACTACATCTTTTCCTAGCTTAGTTTATAAAATGACCTATCACTGAAGCTTAACTTCTCATGGTCATATTTGATTGTACCAACTCCAATATCTAAGTTCAAGACTAATCTAACTGATATTTTTAAAATTATACTTTATTTTGTTTAGAAATATATGAGTTGTATCTTTGAAACTGAAGAATAATCACTAGAATTGATATATATAAATATGTTTCAGTTCATTTTTTCTGATCCTTATGAGCTATCTTAATCTTTATATGAGTATTTTATAGATTAGAAACATTCTCTTTTCTTTTATTATTATTTACATTCCATTTATTCTTCTCTGTTCTTTAGGAGCACCAATTTATAGATTTTATCTGCCCTATATATTTCCTTTCTTTTTTCATACAAATTTTGATTTCTATTCTTCATCTTTGTGTTCTGAGAGAATGTTTCAAGGTTGTCATTGATTTATATTTTCTCTATGGCAAATCTGTTTTATTCTTCCATTCTGTGTTAGTTTCCTGTGGCTACTTTAACAGATTAGTATAAACTGGGTGATTAAAACAATGAAAATTTATTCTCCTAGTTCTGGAGACCTGAAGTCCAAAATCGAGGTGTTGGCAGGACTGTGCTCCCTCCACAGACTCATGGGGAGACTTCCTTGACTCTTCCAGCTTCTGGTGGCTCCAGAAGTCCCTTGGTTTATGGATATATCATTCCAACCTCTTCTATGATCCTTTTGCTTCTTCCTCTTCTGTGTATCTAAGTGCTGAATCTCCCTTTCCCTCTCTTAAGTGAATATATGTGATTGCATTTAGGGCCACTCAAATATTCTAGGCTAAGCTCCTTCTTTTAAGATCCTTATCTTGATCACATTTTTGCCATATAAGACAATACTCATTCTTGCCATATAAGTTAATATTGACAGTTCTATGAATTAGGACCTGAATATGTCTTTGGGGGGGCACCAATCAGCCCCTACACATTCCAATTTTCAATTTGTCTCTCTTATATTCATTTTTACTATTTCATAATACTGTGATGGGTTAATTTTTCTACTAACTATTCTTAAGAAAGATAGCTATGACTGTCTACTTTGAGTACATATCAAATAAAACTTGGACTGAGTTGACTAATATATGTTCTAACCTAGATCCTTCACGGGGCAAACTTGCCAATATTTGTATCAAAAGAAAAATGGTTGATAGAAATTCCAAGACAAAGAAGCTTATGGGACAGGTGGGTGGAAAGAAGAGTAATCCTATCTTGTAGCTTCATACTTATCACTATACTTAGGGGGTACTCCTGCATTCACTACTGTTATTAAGGTCACCAAATACCTTCATCCTATCAAATCAAACTGTCATCTCTCCTTCCTCGTGCTTTTCATTTCTTCAGAGGCAACTCATACAGTTAACCACTTTGGGCATATTGACTCATGTTTTTCACTTGGCTTCCAAGTACCCTTACCAGGACTGTTTAGGTTTTCCTCTTATCTCCTTTGTCTAAAGTTGAAATACCGTAGTGTTCCAGGACTTTATCCTTAAATTAAGCTCTATACTCTCACATAAGGTGATCTCATTCAAGACTGTAATTTATTTCTATCTCAGGGCCTTTATACCAATAGTTTCCTCTGCTTAGAAACCTATCCCAGACTTTCATAGAACTTTCTACTTCTCACGATTCATTTCATGTCCCACATTTATATTTCCACGTAATATGTCCAAATCTAAAACACATTTCCTGTTTTTCCCTATCTGAGTTGATGGCATCATTATTCACCCAGTTGTTCAAACTAAAGACATAGGTATCATCTTGGATTATTGTATCCCATTTATCCCTCAAGTCAAATCCATCAACTAGTATTATTAGCTCCAGATAACTTCATTATATATGCAGAAACACTCCTTTCCTCTCAATTCCCATTCTATGGTAGGCAAAATTCTAAGATGGACCATAAGATCCCTTCCCCTGGTATACATGTCTTGCATAATTCCCAGGACTTTACTTCCATTATTAATAATTTATGTTATATGGTACAGTTGACCTTGAAATAGGAAAATTATCCAGGTGGGCCTGACTCAATAATTTGGGCACTCTAAAAGCAGAGAGTTTTCTCTGGCTAGTCACAGAAGAGAAGCCAGAGATTTGAACTATGGGAAGGTTTTGCTGACTTGAAGATGGGGGGAGCTTTGTGTTAAGGAATGTGGGTAGGCTCTAGAAGCTGAGAGCAACCTCTGGCTGAGAGCTAGCAAGTAAATGTGGTCCAAGTCCTATAACCATATTGAACTGAATTCTGCTAACAATCGGAATGTGCTTGGAAGCAGATTCTTCCCTAGAGCCTTGGAGATAAGAACTCAGTCAAGTTCTTGATATTGGCCTTTAAGACCTTGATCAGAGAATCCAGCCACAACTGTGCATGAACTTACAGCCTACAGAACTCTTTGATAATAAAAGGGTACTGTTTTAAGTCACTAAATTTGTGGTAATTTATTATGTAACAATAGAAAACTAATGCACATGCTAAAACCCTAATCCAAAATAGACTAGGGGCACCTAGCTGGCTCATTCAGTACAGCAAGCTACTCTTGATCTCAGGGTCATGATTTCAGGCCCCACAATGGGTATAGGGCTTACTTAAAAAAAGAATACCATAGTCTATAGCCTGTAATATAGACACAATCTAATTGTGCTTACTTCCTCTTTGTACCCATATTTCCCTATACTCAATGCTCAATACAATAGCAAGGATAACTTTTTTTTTTAAGGTTCTTTTCAAAACATAGATAAAATCATGTCACTCACTTGCTTAAGACTTTCCATTGACTTGGCCATTACTTAGGATAAATTCCAAAATCCTTAACATGCTATTTGGTATAGCTGTCACCTAACTTTCTACCTCAACTCCTACCTCTAACCAATTATTCATTTCTCAAACATGCTAAACTCATTCCAAGCTCAAAGGTTTTGTATATGCTCTTCTTTCTTTCTTTTTTTTTTTTTTAAAGATTTTATTTATTTATTTGACAGAGAGAGACACAGCGAGAGAGGGAACATAGCAGGGGGAGTGGAAGAGGGAGAAGCAGGCTTCCTGCTGAGCAGGGAGCCTGATGCAGGACTTGATCGCAGAACCCTGGGATCATGACCTGAGCGGAAGGCAGACGCTTAATGACTGAGCCACCCAGGCGCCCCTATGCTCTTATTTCTATCTGAAATATTCTTTAGTCATCTTCAGACCAAATGCCACTTTCTCTTATAAATACCCTATCTATATTCCATATTCCATCTGCTTATCTTGCTTTATGTTTTATGGCATATTTTATTATCTAATTAAATATTATTTATTTATGTGTTTATTTATTTATTGTTTGTCTCCCTTCCAAGACTACAAATTAAATATGGTTCAGCCTTCTTTTGTCTTGTTGGTAGATAGATCAGTGCCTTGTACAGAGTTGCTGAGTGCATAAATGAAGACTAGTGACCCAGAGGGAACCTCTTTCCTCCCTTAATTCAGTACCTGGTTCTCTGAATTTTCAATACCAATCAGCAGTTAACTTTCAAAAGTTTCTCCCTGTAATAGATATTGTCCCAATGCTTTCAGTCTGTAGGAATGAAAGGAAGCCTAAGAAGTTTTATAATGACTCTACATCCTGGACGTGTTTTGCGTGACTGCGTTCAGGGTCACAAAACAGGGTCAGGAAGGAGATTTCTCAGTTTAATTTGATTTACATCATAGTTCTTATTTTCCCTATCCAGAGGAATACAATCAGTAATAAGTAATCGATGGTTTTTTGTTTGTTTGTTTTTTCTTTTTGGTTTAGTCCCAGAGCATTTTATTTGGCAGAAATTCTTTTTTAATCCTAGTGTGTAGTCAATGTTTTACTGTTTCCTTGACATATTGATTAGGATATTTTCTCACTTAGTTGGACATTTTAATAATATTACTTATAGTATCATCTTGACCTATAAGAGAATTTCAGACTTTCCAACAAAACTCTCCAGGGATGGAGGCTATTTTGGAAGGTAGTTATTTCCCATCATAGAAAGGTATTCAGGTGTAGGGTAAATAATCACATGGTAAGTAAGGGGAAAGAATTCAAATTTCTTCAAAAGAAGACTTTTGAAGTACTCTTGCATCTTTGAGATATTATGATTTTTTATATGAGACTAGCCTCAAATAATAATGCAACTTGCGAAGGATGGTCAATTAAAAGTGTCTTTCAGTTGCAAAACTGAGGCACTCCTGAAACAATTCTTACAACATACATTTCAACACATCTAACCTTATTTTTGACTTTTACTATAAATATGGGAATAAACTATTTTGGAAAATAACTTAAATCCTATGCTAATTAGGCTAGATATTGTGAAATAATACTGAAGTTAAAATTCTTTTAGGAAGTAATACTTGGCTAATTTGAATGTTAAATCAATATCTCCAAAATATGACTTTTTTCATTATAGAATTTAAACTATTTCAATTTAAAATCTTCAATATCTTATATTTAATTCTTTTACAGTTCACAAAGACAGAAGAATATTTTGAAAGTAGGAAAACTTAACCTTGAAAAGTTCCCAATTTATTTTTATATTCCTTTTAAAATTTAAAATAACTTACCCTGGTGCATAGTTGCATATGAAAATCACTGCATATTTAATACGTCCAACTCTTGTACATGAAGTAACAGCACAACCAACTTTGTAAGATGTGTCCCAAACAAGCTAAAATAAAGTTTTCAAAGAAAACAAAATTTGATTCTAAACATTTACTCTGTCATGTTATAAACAATAATATATTCAATTCACAAAGAACCATTAACCAAGCAATTTAAGGAATATAAAGTATTCTTTATTTGGATGCAGGTAGAGAATTGTCATAGATTTAGGGAAGCATTTCCCAAACTCTATTTAGAGAAACCTTTAGCAGGTTTTGCCTTAGGATAAAGAGTTTGAGAAACACTGATCCAGAGAGTTTTAGAGCCAAAGGCACACATACTGAATCAATTTTCAAACTCCCGTTGAATCTGAGAGTTCTAGGTTATTGACAGAGAGGAAGAGGGAAAAGAGAGGAGATGTTTTAGAAGACTGGAAGCTGTGACTAGAAAGGAGAAAAATGACATCAAGATTACAGAAGGGAAGGAAAAGCAATATAAGAATAGAGAGTAATTGAATGTGGTCAGCATTTCTCTTCTTTTGTTGGGCAAATTCCATTATAAAATAAAATAGAGTCTGGGCCTGCAATTTAAAAATATATATATAAAAGAGCTGGTTTCTATAAAAAGAAAAACAGGTCTTGAATTGGAGTGACAATATGAGAATGACTGAAGCTATTCCAGAAATTCTCTGTATGGCTTTAGTATTTCTAATACTTCCACATAACAAAAAAGTACTTGTCTGTTAACATCTGTGGAAGAGAGAAACAGTTTCTGGTCTCCTTTTCTCTTTATCCCAAGCTTTAGTGGTTTTAAAAATGTGATTCTTAAAGAAATAGAGTGATACATTAAAAGAATAGAGAACAGAATGTCTGCAGCAGTTGAAATGGAGTTAAGCAGGTCAAATACAGGAAACAAAAATGTCTAGGATACCAGAATTAAAGAGTAAAAAATAACAGGAGTAGATCATGGAGTAGACTTGGTTAATTTGCTGGGATTATTAAAATCATATTAAGATGTCTGGCTTTGATATGAGTAAAACAATGGAGAACCACTATAACTTTCTAGAAGAAGAAAGAATGGATCAAACGTCTTTTGAAACATGATTCATTTGATGGAACTTAAAGACATGAATTCAACATGAAAAAATTACAAGATTTTAAGTTCTGCATAAAACATGACATCATAGTCTATTGATTGAAAAATAATCATCTCTTAAATCAGCTTAGAAGTTCAACCAATATTTTGATTACTGATACAAATATTTATAGAAGACCAAGATAATGTTATGTTCTTGTCGTGTTGAGAATGTATGGATAAGATAACTCTCTGTACTCAGTGTAGTATCATATGTAAAGAGATGATTATAAATAATGTGACAGTGAAATAGTAAGTGTATGTAGAGGAAATAGCAAGTGGTTCAGTATTCTTGGAGTATAAAGTGTAAAGGTGGATTGTTAGGAGACAGGAAAATAAGGCTATTAATTTGCTCTTAAAATGCTTTAATCAATCAGTAATATACTGATTGTGTACTGATCTGTGCAAAAAATATCAAGTCTTTTACTTATGTTTATAGTCAAAAATTTAAAGATAATTTTTATTTGCTGGTTTCTTCCTTTTCCAGTGTGTGTCTATTACTTTTAGAAAAGCACCTTTCATTTCTGGGTATGGAGATGAGATTTACTACGTTTAAAGGAATGTTTTAACTGTATGGTTCACATAATAGATGGAATTACAGACATTTTGAAGATCTAGGACTGATTAGAATTTTGACTCTATTAGAAGTAATAACTTTACCATTTGAGGTTATTTATAAAATTGAAACACAATCAATAAAAACTTGGTAGGAAAGCAATTAAGGAGTCTATTGAATTAATATAAAAATTAGATACCTGTTTATAATTAGAACAGTCACTAGAGCAACTGTCATTTTCAAAATGGTACTTTTTCCTCTCTTCATACCAACTTCTGATAGCAATACTTGCAGTGAATTCATTTTCAGGTCCGACCCATATATTTTCACCAATACCATTAAATTTAGGATGGGCCATGTTTAGTTCTTCCAAATGATTATTATGTTCAAACACACATTTTTTCCCCCATGCTCTAGCAGTCCGTGACAAAGCTACATCCCAAGTCTGAAAAAAATGCAAAAAGCAAAGGAAACAAAATAATAATAATGAGGGTTTTTTTTGTTGTTGTTGTTGTTCTCTAAATTATTTTCCTTGAGTTCTCATATTCTATTTAAGGAAAACAATTCTAACTTTGTGATTATGGGCTTGTTTGTGGAATTTCTATGGGAGAAAATGCTTTTGAGTTAGTCATAAATGAAATAACTATTTCCTGAGGCAAAGGACTATCCATTTAACTGTAATTTAAAAATCATATTGTTAGGGTGCCTGAGTGGCTCAGTCAGTTAAGCATCTGCCTTCAGCTCAGGTCGTGATCCCAGCATCCTGGGATCAAGTCTCATATCGGGCTCCCTGTGTGGCAGGCAGAGGGAGAAGCGGGCTCTCCCTGCTTCTCCTCTCCCTGCTCAGACGGAGCCTGCTTCTCCCTCTGCCTGTCACTCTCCCTGCTTGTGCTCTCTCTCTCATTCTCTCTCTCAAATAAAATCTTAAAAAATAAATAAATAAAAAATAAAATAAAAATCATATTGTTAGATGATGCAAATGGTTATAATACTCTTACATGTAGTCTGTTCAGAATATATACTTTTAATCTCATTCCTTTCAAACATGGTAATACAATAATTTAAAATATTCATCTAGGGTGCCTGGGTGGCTCAGTTGGTTAAGCGACTGCCTTCGGCTCAGGTCATGATCCTGGAGTCCCGGGATTGAGTCCCGCATCTGGCTTCCTGCTCAGCAGGGAGTCTGCTTCTCCCTCTGATCCTCCCCCATCTCATGCTCTCTCTCTCTGTCTCATTCTCTCTCTCAAATAAATAAATAAAATCTTTAAAATAAAATAAAATAAAATATTCATCTAACTGAATAAACATCTATTCAATGTTTATTGAATCCTGAGTATATGCAAACTCTTGTAATGTGGGGAATAAAATACAAAGTCAGGCATAAATTTTGTCTTCTATATTTTATAAATATAAAATTTTAACACATAGTGATACTTGGTGAATATTATAAAAGAGGCACATGTAAAGTTTTATGGATAGTCTCAGAAATGTAAGAAAATATCTCAAGATACTGTTCCCTGGCTAGCTATTTAGAAAGATCCAGAAATGTGTAATTTTATCATTATTTAGAGACTCATTTTGTTCACTGCTTACTTAAGGACAAGAGCAAAAACAATACACTTAGATAAATCAGCAAAATAGTTGTAAAATCAAAATGCTTTATACATGCTACAATATATCTGAAAATAAACATTTCTGAAAACCAATACTAAGATTTCCTTAGAGTTTTCTTAATTTCATAGATTATACATAAATATAGAAGATATAGAAAATAAATATTCCTTTAGAATATCCCCCCCACTTTCCTCCCCAAAGGTAATAATTGTTTAAAAAATTGCTTATGTATGCATTTCTCTATCTCTATATACATATTCATACAAACACATTCAAATATAGATATAAGTGGGGAAGTTTTAGGTAGGTATTGGGTGATTTTTTTCTGTACTATTGTAATCATACCAAACACAATATAACTGGCCTTCAACTTGGCAGTTTTCACTTAGATTGTTCCATTTTAGCACAACTCGATCTACCGAAGTTTTACAAAGTCAACACAGTATTATTCTATAGTATGGATACTATAGAATAACTGTTACCATTCCCCTATTAATGGCCTTTTAGATAGCTTTCCATTTGCAAACAATGCTCCAAGGACTATCCTTCTACTGCCTTGTTTTGCATATTTTTACCCATCACATGCTTATTGTGTATTAGTCCCTATTCTGTTTTTTATGCATTATTTCACTTAATGTTCAAAATAATCCCATGAGTTATGCATTATTATTATTGTTTTTACTTCACAAAGGAAGTAATTAAAACACAAAACAAGTTAAGTAGTTTACTTACAGCTACTTATAGTCAGTAAATTGTGGAGCCTGGATTTAAATCCAGGAAGTCTAACTCTTAAATCCAAGTTTGTAAGCATTTAGTCATTGCTTCCCATGACTGTGTGAAAATAAGTTATAACACACTACTGGTGTTTGCTTAATTTGGCGTAGTCCTTTAGAATAGCAATTGCTATATATCATATAAGTTAAAAATATCATATCCTTAAAAAAAAAATATCATATCCTTAATTTATTTATCCCATTTCTCAAATTGGTCTAAGGAACTAATCCAGAAGGAAGAAAAGACTTATGTCTATGGAAATAGTCCTTGCAGTATCATTTAATAATGTAAACTGGAAGCTCCTAATTGCCTGGTAAGAGAATATTTATCCAATAAATTTTGCAGCCATTTTAAATGACAATCACAAAGACTAGTAGCAAGAGAACAGTTGATGAGATGTAAAATAGAAATAGGAGAGGGAAATGGAGGAAAAAAGGAAGAATAACATTGTAAGGGAATGCAAAATCAAGGCCAGGACTGGGATGAGGTGACTGAGACACTCTCTCAGTTGAGTACCCCTGTGCAAAATCTTGGTAATAACCGTATGTCACAGTGACATGTTTTTTATTTGAGTGTATTTTTAAACCCAAATTAAAAGTGCAGTTCCCCGCGATCCTTCACCCTCAGTGAAGCAGTGCCCGGGTTTCTGAGGCCGAGGGGTGGCATCCTGACAAGGAGGTTGTTGGTTTGGGCAACGGCCTTAGAGCCTCACCATGAAGCGCAAGTTAGACCCTCGGGGGAGGACGTTGCCCCGGAGCTCATTGTGGACGTTCACGTACTCATTGATAAAGTGTACGTCCTCTTCGTGAGGAAGTTCCGCGTTCAAACCGAAATCCAGCAGTAGTAGCCAGAGTTCCCAGACCCGCAGCTTCAAGAGGCTTCCTCGCGTCAGGGGAAGTGATTGGGCGCACCATTCCCGCGCAAAGGGCCTTGGGGCCTCCATGGTCGGCCCGCCGCAGACAGGCCAGTGCGCAAGCGCCAGCCCGTCTCTACCAATCTACGCAGCAACGCCGCCAGCTGGGCCTGCTTTCTCAGCAGCTGAGGGAGAAGCAGAATGGAAGTGCCGGGGGTGGGGGCCAGAAGCTCCTTGTAGCTATCTGCAGAACGAACCGAAGAGAGGCTTGAGTTTAAAGGAGTACAGGCTTTTCACTAAACTAAGGTAGCTAAATATTATCCAGAGTTGATTTCTGACACCAGATGATGTGTCATCGTTTATGAGCCATCTGTACACTGAATGCCAGTTGCTGAATAATGAACATGTCTGAGGAACTTTCTAATTATGCAAGGGGAAATGAGCATACTTCCGTGATACTGATGAAAATTCAGTAAATCTTGTTCATTCATTCTTGCCTCTGGGGTTGAAAATTTAGTGCGGGACGCACCCTTTATTATCCTCATGGACAAAAGTATTTCCTCTTTAAGTCGGACTTCCTCACTGAGATTTTGTCTCAGTGTTTTAATAATCTTTTGCGAGGAACCACAGAATAAATGGAAGAATGGAAAGCTCAGCTTTTAAGGGGTAGAGTAGGAATCATCAAGTTCTCATAAGGTTAAAGTATTTTCATTTCATCTCACCAGCACTGTATAGACAGCCTGGAATATCAGAACTCATCATCTCTGACAAATTGTCTTGTTCACAGTTGGTAAGAACTCATTTTTTGTTTTCATTTCGTTCTTTCAGACAAAATGGTTAGTGTCTTAGCAGATTTTGGCTTGGTCTCTTTGCCTTCAAACATTTTGCTAAAGAAAACTTGCTTTGAGGAATATAAGTTCTAGACACAAAATAAAAGCACATATTTGTTTTGGGGTACACATTTGCATATAACATACTGTGTTCAATAGCATTACAGGGGTACTTGAATTCACTGACACTGGGACAGAATTTTGCCACAAAGAAAGCATTGGCAGTTGGTTGGTCAAAATATCTAAAAAAAATGTGCTTTAAAAATTATTAGGTATGGGGGCACCTGAGTGGCTCAGTGGGGTAAGCCTCTGACTCTTGGTTTCCGCTCAGGTCATGATCTCCGGTGGTGAGATCAAGCCTCACCTTGGGCTCCCGGCTCAGTGGGGAGTCTGCTTGAGATTCTGTTCCTCTCCCTCTCCTTCTGCCCCTTCTGGCTTGTTCTTGCTCTCTCTCTCTGTCTCTCTTTCTCTTTAAAATAAATAAATAAATCTTTAAAAAAATGGTGATGTATACAGTTGAAAGCAGTAGACCTCACAAGATGGTTTCATTCATGCCGTTATACTTTTAATAAATATTTATTACCAGGCAATGTGGTAGGTAGTTGAGAAAGACCCAGACTCTGCTTCCAAATAGCCTATAGTTTAGAGAACTAGCAAATTGGTAACTCTTATACCATGTGATAAAAACAAAACCAAAATGCTATTACAGCATGTATGGGGCAATTAACACCCCTTTTGAGGACCATGGAAGCCTTTCTAGAGAATGTGACCTCAAGAAGGTGAAGCATACAGGTGACAGAGCACATTTTAAACAAAGGGAAAAAAGCATGTAAATATACCAGGAGATCTGAAAAGACTAAAAGTGTTTTAGTACCAGCAGAGCATACTATAGGGATGAAGGTGGCATGTGGTGAAAGATGGAATTCCTTTATTATGTTGGTAATGTTGTTAGATTATGAAAATTGCTATATCAAAGCACAAGATAAATAGTATAATGCAATCTTAGATTAGGAAGAAATGTTAGACAATTTTACTAGTCCCATGTATTGGACAAATGCTCTGACACATCACTAATAGGAGATCATTATATCTCTCCTTAAATAATTATACTAAGAAGGAAGTTACTGTCTCTTAGGCAACCCATTCCATTGCAGGACACCACACTCAGTCATAGGTATTTCTTTAGGACCTCCTATATGTCTGAGTCCATGATAGGTGTGGTAGAGCTAGTTTTTAAACCCAAGTGACTAAAATGGAAGTACAGGGAAAGGGCACATGAAGGCATTTAGTTTGGTTTGTGTAGAAAGAGTTTGGGTTTGTTGAGAATGTTTTGCAAAATATCCAGTCTTTCAATGAATTGGTCCACATCATGTGCTTCATCCAAGAAACATTTCAAATGCATTACATTCTAAAATATATTTTTTTCCAAAATTTAAAGAGGCACATAATATTTGAGGATTATTTAATCACTGTTTAACATTTTATGTATTAAAATCACAGATTCTATATCAGTACTGTAGGGGCCAAGGGCAGGCTGTCCCAAGATGGGACACTTTGGCATGAAGACTATTTTGAGTTCAAAAGCAATCAAAACCCAGCAGATTCAGGAAAAGCTCTTTACCTCCCCACAACTGGGAGGTATCTAAAAAGAATTTAGATAGAGGACTGCTCCAGGAAAAGAGTTATTGCCATAGATTACTACATTATACTATGAACTAGTTTTGATAGACAGGGAGGAACCTAGCAAGGTCTGTTTGATCAAAGTCTTCTATGTCCCATTGTTTCTGAAAGGCCCAGCAAACATTTATTAAACATTTACTCTTTTTCATCTTCCTGTGAATTGCGCTCCTTTTCTTTGAGATCCCAGATCTCTGTCTCCTTCTCCTTAGTTCAGAATGACATATATACCTTATTTTGCCTGTCTTTGGAATTTCTATGTCTGTTTGGCTTCTGCATACATACAAAATAAAGTTTAATTTTCTTTTGTTAATCTGTCTCATGCCAATTTGATTCTTAGTACAGCCAGAAGGACCATAAGTAGGAAAGGAAATTCTTTTTCCCCAATGGTACCAAAAGATGTGTTCATTTTCTCATAAATTCGTATACCTTTTGACTTTTTGAACTTTGAAATTTTGGCCTATTCATCTAGCCCTCAAAGAAGTTTTAACTTTTTTAATTTTGAAAGTGGTGATATAATTTAACACATTAAATTTCTTGAAGGCATTGGAATTGTTAGAGGGTATTGACAGAATCATCTATTTCTTTACAAGCAGTGTGAAAAATAAATTATCACTAAATTATTTATTTTACTAAAGTTCTGCTGCAGATGTTCTTTTTGAATATCCATTTACTTTTCTGTTGTGTCTACAGAGCTATTGCCTTCACTTGAAAAGTATAGGTAATTTTAGGATATAGGCTAAGTCTCTTGCTTATCTCAGATGGCTTTGGGCTCATTTTCAGTTTCTGTACATTGTGCTTGAAATTTTAGGTAAATAATACTCTAATTCTACACTCTGATTTTGATAAAAACTAGCAAGTTTAAAAATACATGTTTTATGTACACTTAAGGAGAATGATCATGCAATAAGTCTAAAGATTTTTTTGTTGTCCATAGAGATGTTATTGGGGAGACATACTGTTTTTACTTTACTCTTATTCTTTCACTTTTATGTCAGTCTTCACTTGATTGATCTTTTCTATAATTCAAAAATTCAAATTACGATAATGGTGCATGAGAAGTGTTATAAGATGAAAACCAAACTGATGGTACAAATAAGATGCAGCATTCAAAAATGGAAAGATAGATGTTAGTTCATTAAAATGTAAATAGACAACTGAGAAAGGTATCTGCTAGATAAATGTCAAAGGATTAAAATCATGGATGTGCCATCAAGGTACATTTAAGAATCATTTAAAATTCCTAAGAAAATGAACAGCACAATTAGAAAAATAAATGAAGGAGATAAGCAGGCAATTGACCGAAAAAAAAAAAAAAGCCAGAAACTGTGGAAATTTCATGCTGCATCTATTATTTTCACATATAGATAAGATGTACTGTATATAATCAGCTTCCAGGATGAGTTTGGGCCTCAGGAAATAAAATATAGTGTGCCTCTACCTAAAAGTCAAAGCCATAAAATTGAATATAAATCTGGGAATATTTATATGAAATTTTGACACCTTAATTTATATTACTTCTGTATTCTTGAGGTCAGTATTTATTTAGAGTGGTATGTATGCAATAACTCCTAGGAATCCTTGACCAAAGGATAGCATTCCCTTACACTATCTTTTTTTTTTTTTAAAGATTTTATTTATTTATTTGACAGAAAGAGACACAGCGAGAGAGGGACCATAAGCAGGGGGAGTAGGAGAGGGAGAAGCAGGCTTCCTGTGGAGCAGGGAGCCCGATGTGGGGCTCGATCCCAGGACCCTGGGATCATGACCTGAGCCGAAGGCAGATGCTTAACGACTGAGCCACCCAGGCGCCCCTCCCTTACACTATCTTAACTCTCAAAAAATATATTTGTAAATTTGAATGAAGTTTATAAAAATATGTTTAAACCTACTAGTAGTTCAAGAAAGGAAAATTAATAGCACCTACCTCACAGAATTATTGAGAGGATTATATAATTATTATATGTGAAGCACTTAATGCTTGGCACACTGTAAACCTTACTTAGTGTTAGGTATTACTATTATTAAATTAATAGTATTAATAAACACTATCTCATTTTTACTTATATTGACAAGGACTAAAGTAAATTTTTAACCCGTAGTATGATGTCAGATACATTATGCATTTTATTATATATTTATTGAGTTATTTTGATAAGGAGCAAATCCAATATGTGCAGGTGAGTCCTTGGCGTTTTTTGACAGGGAGCAATGGCAAGTGGTACATAGCTTTCCTTAGGAAAAATGGTAATTCTACGGGGAGTGATGATTTGGGGATTTGTTTATTCCTTTTGCTGCAGTGTATGAACCCGGGTAAATTTAATTACAGAGTATATTACCGGGTTTTAACTAAGCCAACCATTACAAAATGATCATATGTCTTGCTGAAAGGAAATTGCAGATTATAGTTGTAAAGACGCAAGTGCAAGCAAACAGTATCAGTTCATTCTTTTTTAAAAATTTATTTATTTGTCACAGAGAGAGAAAGAGAGTGAGCACAAGCAGGGGGAGTGGTAGGCAGAGGGAGAAGCAGGCTACCGGCTGAGCAAGGAGCCCTACGCGGAACTTGATCCCAGGACCCTGGGATCATGACCTGCGCTGAAGGCAGACACTTAACTGACTAGCCACCCAGGCATCCTGAGTATCAGTTGATTCTTATCATCTTCCTGGCATAAACCTCTCTTTACCACTTGTTTTTTAATTTATTATTATGTCATCCCTTTCAGGTTCAGTTTTGGGTATTTAAAATGTATATTGCTCTATTATAAAAGTACACATAATACATGTAATTAAATGATACACGAATACTTTTGATTTAAGTATAGGGTCACCAACCTCCTGACTTGTTAGGGAATGCCCTGGGTTTAGTGTGTTTTTCTATAACTATATATAACTTTCTAAAACTATATATATATATATATTTGTTGTTGTTGTTGTTTTGTTTTTTACTGATAGGGATGCATAATAAAAAAAAAACTATAGAGACTACTGTTTAACCATCTGTTTATGATCCTTCCCAGGGGTAAGAATGAGATAAACCTGGCCCAGCTAAGACTGATGAGTCTGATCACTTTACCTCCAAGTGATTAGTAAAACCTGTGGCAATTTCAAACAACCTAGTAAGACAAGAGGATCCCCCAAAAAGAATGCACTGTTTAAATCCTGAGTTAACTGCCTTCAGCAAATTGAAAAGGCCAAACCCAGAGCAGTTTGTTTAGTAATTGCAAACTGAATGAAATAGGAGGGTTACTTAAGGTCACTATTAAGAACAAGATCTTCTCAGAGTAAAAGAATTGCTAGTGATGACAGGTCTCCCAACATGTCCTTTGAAGAGTCTGTGGTTACGATCATAAGGAATAGAAAAGACAACTCCTTGACCCAGAATTTTTTCTTCTTGCCAATGAGGGGAAGCCCCACTCAGTAAGGCAGAGGTACTCCACCTAGCAAGCTTCTGTTCACAACTTCAGCATAGAGAAGTCTGCAAATAGAGACCCCCTTTTCTAAGAACTACCACTACTTGCAAGTTTCCATAGCAGTGCCAATTTAATATTCTGAGAACTATTTCTTCAAAATCAGAGGATATAATTCTATAAAAATTCATTTTTATGTGTTCTGTAGAATTTAAATTAATCTGATCTAAGGAAACATGCTTTTGAATGAATAAGGTGTCTGAAGAAGATAAGGAGGTGATTATATTAAAAATCAGAGGCTATTTTAATTATTCATGAAAAAGTTTAATTCAAAAAATCCACGAAGACAACACAATAATAAACAATACAAAATATATGTATATGTATCAGTTTACCTTTAGGTTATTTCAAACTGTAAGTTAAGGAGTAATTAATTATGGATTTGAATTTTAACAATGCAGTAGTTAAACAAATAGCAATAGTTTACCAAAAATATAACGATTCCATATACATGATGACAAATAGCAGTGTGATGGTTAATTTTATGTGTCAGTATGGCTAGACTATGGTGGTAAGTGTTTGGTGAAACACTAATCTAGCTATTGCTGTAAAGGTATTTTTTAGATATGATTAACTCCACAATCAGTTGACTTTAAGTAAAACAGATTACCCTCCATATGAGGGTGGGCTGCATCCAATTAGTTGAAGGCATTTAGAGCAAAGACAGATTTCCTGAAGAAAGAATTCTGCTTTCAGATTGCAACATAGAAATTCTGCCTGATTTCCAAGACTTCAGATGCAAGACTGCAACAGCAACTCTTACTTGAATCTCCACTCTGCCAGCTTGCCCTACAGATTTCGGACTTGCTAACTTACAGTTGTGTAAGCCAATTCTATAAAACCTCTCCTCTTTGTCTCTGTCTCTGTCTCTCTCTCTCTCTGTTGGTTCTGTTTTTCTGGAGAACCTTGACTAATACAAACAGATCTGAAATATAAAATAATTTGGCTTTTTTTTTAAGATAACAACAATCTTCCAGCTATGTGGAAATTCTTAGGTATATGGCAGTATAAACAAAACAACTCTCAGTCATGTTAAAAATACATTTAGGGGTGCCTGGATGGCTCAGTCAGTTAAGCATCTGACTCTTGATTTCACCTCAGGTCATGATCTCAGGGTCATGAGATCAAGCCCTACGTCAGACCCCGCACTGAGCATGGAGTCTGCTTGACATTCTCTCCCTCTGCTCCTCTCCTGCTTGCTCTCTCTTTCTCTCAAAAAAAATTTCTGTTTACAAATATATTTAAAAATGATTTTTAATACTTATAGTGGAGGAAGTTGGTGGTTGCTTTAGTTGAGAAGAAATAGATCTAGATAGTTTAGCCCATAGAAGTCAACAATTCAACATAACTGATTTTTAAAACTGAATTAATTGAATAATTTGGGTTTCTTTTTTTTTTTGTTGTTTTTTTTTTTTTTAATCTTCAGACAAAAGAAATGGCAGGATTGACTGATTCTTTGGTTTGTAGAGGTGTTGTTAACTATACTACAGTTGTATAGGTTTTAAAAGGTATACTCTTTATATCCTGTTATTTTATACAGGGCACATTTTAAAATAAAATCTCCTAAAAGAACATACATTTACCTTTTGAAGGTTTAAAATTTAATTGATTTCCCTTTTAGTTTAATCTGTTCCTATCCATTTCCCCAACTATTGATATGACATTACACGCTATCTGAAACTTTCCTCAATAACATTTTGTTTCTGAATAATGTTGATGATATTCTTAAAGGAAACCACTGGAATATAAGGAAAATATTTAATATCTGAAATGTTCTTTAAGTCTACTGTAACTAAAATGACAATCTAGAAAATTAGAGAGTGGGACTCTTGATACAATGTAAAATTGCATTAAAAAAATCCTTAATTTTTTCTTTTTTTACTGTTACCCTTCTATACTCAATACATCTTTTGTTAAAATCAGGCATTAAATTTAGATAACAGATAAGAGTGTAGAAGTTTTAAGAGTTAAACTGATGAGAGTTACGTTTAGTCATAAACTGCTTGTTTATTGTCATGTCTGAGAACTTTTCTTATATATGAATGATAATTAAAATAGTCTCAGAAGAACAGGAACTAGGCACAATGGATTACATGATATCTGCTGAGGTGTCTTCCCCTGTGGATTCCAATCTGGATATTCTGTCAATAAAACACAACAGTTAAAAGCTCCATTTAGTTTCAAGGGGAGGAAGTAATTGAATCAATATTGAAATAGTTTGATACATACTTTCCGGTTTATCACGTTCTTTATTACCTAAGGTAGACAGAAAAATTATAGAATTAAAGGCATTCACTTGTGGGTGCCTGGGTGGCTCAGTTGGTTGAGTGACTGTCTTTGGCTCAGGTCATGATCCTGGAGTCCCAGGATCGAGTCCCGCATCGGGCTCCCTGCTCGGCGGGGAGTCTGCTTCTCCCTCTGCCCCTCACCCCTCTCATACTCTCTCTCATTCTCTATCTCTCAAATAAATAAATAAAATCTTTTAAAAAAAAGGCATTCACTTGCCTTTCTGGTTTTTTAAACAAGGTAATAAACTTAGGAAACTTAGTTTGGCTTTAAACTTAGTTTAACTTAAGAAAATGAAAGCTTCCTCCACAAATCCCTCAGTGCTTAAAAATCTATATGATGCCTTCTGCCAACAAAGTCATGTCAACAGGTATTTCTAGAGTAGCTTTCACGTTGAAGGCAAAAAAAACTACAATTGACAAAACTATATAAACTAGTTGACTTTACTTGTGACACTCTGCCATGCCCATTTAAATTCCCTGAAAGAGAATGTAATTCCTTCATGTTGACTTTTTGGTTCCCAGAGCCCTCCATTAAATATCTCATTCATTTCTGGTGTGGCTCTGGCTCCAAATTTTGCTCTGTGTCTTTCCCTCATCAAATTTTTTCCCTCTATTTAATAAGATCCTGCAGTTGGTTAGGAATTCATTTGTTTAATTTCTTTCATTCATTTATTCACTTTTTGAGTGTGTACTATGTATTGAACATAATTCTAGGATTTAGATATAATAGTTATCAGGAAAAAATAAAGTTTCCTTACAGAAAAGTAAGGGGAGAAAGTCTATCATTAGTCTGCTCCCATCTCTCAAAAAGGAAGTCAACAAAACTAAAAATTGGCTTTATATAAACACTGATCAACATAAAAGAGAGAAGACACAAATCAAGTCATAGGACTTAAGTGGAACATACCAGAGCAAAAATGTTAATATTTATTTATTTATTTATTTATTGGAGAGAGAAAAGAGACAGAGACAGAGATAACGAGAGAGAGCAGGAGCAGGGAGGAGAGGGAGAAGCAGACTCACCACTGAGCAGGGAGCCTAACATGGGGCTTGATCCCAGGACCCTGAGATCATGACCTGAGCCGAAGGCAGACACTTAACTGACTGAGCCACCCAGGCGCCCCAAAGATGTTAATTCTTTCCAAATTTATTTATAAATTCAGTGTAATTCCAAGGTCTCCTGTGGAATTGATAAGGTTACCCTAAGGTTAATTTGCAAGAGCAAAAGTTGAGGAAGAGCCAAGTGATTTCCGAACAATTTAGAAAAGAAACAAGTTGGGAGAACACCTCCTGCCAGGTAGCAAAACTTATTGTACCTTTGCAGCTTGTGCGGTGCTTTCTTGGAAACCCATTGTCGATAACTGCTTGAATCTTGGGATGGAGAAACTCATGGCAGAAAAGTCCTCATTAAGTAAAACTAGAAAATCCAGATAAAGTACAACAAAACAATGTTTAAGAACCTCAGAGATTTGCTAAAGCAACAAAGACTGGAGGGTCAAGATTTCAGAGCTGGAGATCCACAGAGAATGGACTGATGTTATGAAAGCTGTCTTTTTTTCCCCTGGAGCCATTTGTTCATCTTGGGCCCAGGTCTAGGGCTGAAAATCTGGGCTTTGCCCAGGCAGAGGCTGATTTTGGGGAAACAGAAACCATCGGAGCTTTTGTTGGCCTTGTAGGACCAGAGGGAGAAAATTGGAGAAGTGAGCAGTTTAAGATCCTGGTGAAAGGTAAAGGTGGAGGAATGAGTCCAAGAGATGGCCATTTTGTACTCAAAGTATTTGTTTAATTTTGAAGCTATGAGGAACAGGAGGCTAAAATCCTAGGCTGAAACCTTCTGGAAAACAAAGCAGATTTTTCAGTAATTTCAGAATGCTAAAATAATACAGATTAGAATTAAGAACCTATTAGGGAAAGGCAATAGTGAACGCAGCAATCTCTCAGTGGAAAGCCCTGGAAGTCTGTGCCCTTAGAGCAGAGACAAACAGAGGTGAACCAAGCCTTACATAAATTCTAACCCAGTGTTGACTAAGCTGTGTTTGAATTAAGGTAAACCACCTTGACTCTAACTGTTCAGCAGAGGAAAAGGTAGAACTCTGCATTTTTGTTTTACACGTGTTGTTAGATGTTTAATAGAAACTTATTAGGCATACACCAAGTGTTTTGGCCATGTACTGCTGTGACACAAACTTCCAGAACAATGGCTTAAAACAATAACAATTTATTATTATTTCTTACAATTATCTGGATTGGCTGCCTCTACAAGACAATTACTCTGCTCTATGTAGTGTCATCAGGACTCAATGACATAGTTGCATTTAGCTGGAGCTCAGTCAGGGTTGCAACAGAAAGATGACCTCTCCTGTTCCAAGGCCTTTCTCCATGTGACCTCTCCAGCAGGTTTAAGTGTGGAATTGAAATTCTGGGGGGCTTCCAACAGAGCAAAAGCAGAAGCTGCCAAGTCTCTTCTAAAGGGTAGGCCCAGAACTGGCATAATATCAAGGCCTCATTGAAGAGGAGGAGAAATAGTGTCCACTTTTTTGGGAGGAGTGGCTTATGTGTAAAGGAGAGGAGGAATTATTAGTGTCCATCTTTAAAGATAATTCACCACACCAAGAAACAGAGCATGTTACCAAAACCAAGAGAAAACAAAACAATTTTGAAACTAGAAACAGACCCACAGGTGATCCAGATGCTGGAGATTTCAGAAAGAGGTTAGAGTATTTGAGGCTGGTAATCATGGTGCTTAGTGTATCAAAGGGAGGATAACAACAACAGCAACAAAAATGGTAGGGGAGAAAAACAAGGGCCAGATTGATCATAACTGGACTTACTGGCCTTGGAATAGAATCATATTTTTCTTTAATTAGAGTAAGAAGCAATTGAGGAATTTTTAAGAAAAGGATTTGGCCTGGATTTTCTTTCTGTAAAACAGTTTGGAGGAGGAGAGGTGGGAGATTACTAGCTCAGGCAAGAAATGACAGTGGCTTGGATACTGGGCAGGAAGGGGAAGTTAAAAAAAAAAAAAGTGTATCATTGTTATCTTTATGTCCCTTTAACTAGAAAACATTAGTTTGCAAATAGGAGATATACAATGGATTTATTTATTTATTTATTTATTTTAAGATTTTATTTGACAGAGAGAGACACAGTGAGATAGGGAACACAAGCAGGGGGAGTGGGAGAGGGAGAAGCGGGCTTCCGGCAGAGCAGGAAGCACGATTCAGGGCTCGATCCCAGGACCCTGGGATCATGACCTGAGCCGAAGGCAGACCCTTAACAGCTGAGCCACCCAGGAGCCCTTGGATATATTTTTTAAACTGCCTTGAATGAAATTTAAAATTAGAGGGACGATACTTCTAATTCATTGTTTAACTGAAGTATAATATCAATATGAGAGTATGTATGCCTCATAAATGGAAAGATTGATGAATTATTACAAAGTGAACACATGTAGGTAAACAAAGCATAGGTCTAGAAAGTCCTTCTGGTATCCTCTTCTATTTAATTAACTCCTCTTTGCTCTCTAAAGGTAACCACTATCCTGACTCCAAATGTAGATTAGTTTTGCCTGATATTCTGATACTTGAACTTTATATAAAGAAATCATTTGATATACATTATTTTTGTGTCTGTCTTCTTTCATGGCACCAAATCATCTTTCTTTTTTTTTTTTTTTACAATTTTCAGATCATCTCCTCTCTTCACTGTTTCACTGAAAATTCTTTTTCAATCAAGAATTTATGCACTTATCTTTTAAAAAAAATCTTTGTTCTGAGAGCCAAAAGACTGATAAAGGAAGAGAAACATATTAGCTTTAAATCATAATTAATTTGCACATTGATTAATGTATTACTTCTGCATGAGTCACTATTTTGATAATAACTAATAATAATAACTAATAACTAATACAAATAAGAAAAATTTCAATGAACAGTTATTTTGAGTATAGTAGCAAACTGGATCACAGTTATACCTTACTCCTTTCTGTCCTTTAGCTTGAGAAGAAAATCAGTGAAGAAGGGAGGGATCATCTGAGTTTAAATACGATAATTTATGACAAATGATTTATATCATCATATAGCAGCAATCAAATATTGTCATTAATTATTTATGCACTTGAGGATCCAAATTTTAAAATACTATTAATTTATGGAAACCCTTCTCCAAATAGAATGTTACGATTATTTTTTTTCCTTTTTGCTTACGGCAGAGATTCTCTTTGCAAGTTTCTTCTTCTGCACACAAAGAGCAGGCTACTCCTTTAGTGTAAGGGGGCTTATTTGGAAAATTTCCTCTGTAAAAAAGAGAATAATTGATTAGCCAAATGACTATTAATTGCTCTAATTTTGTACATGAATTTATGCAAGTTGTTTTGGTCACTCACTCATGAATATTGAAAAGGAAAAATAACAACTTTTGTCCCGATTTTATGCTCCTTTTGTTTGTAAAAAGAAACCATTAAAACTGTTTACAAGATGTCCCTAATCCACATGGCAGTTATATTCTCAAATATTCTGTAAAATACAAATTAGATGTGAACCCCTTGTAATTATGCATGTTGATAGCCACAAAGTTTTGTTGTAAACACTATGATTATCTCTTGATTTTGTAAATAGAATGAATAAAATTTAAATTGCAAGCGGAAACATATGCTTTATGTTCAGTACCATAGTTCTTATCTAGTTCTTTTGGTGATGTATCAATAAGACTTGGCAGCTATTATGCCTGCTTTTCTCCCATCTCTGTATCTGTGGAAGACTTTAAAAAGTGTTAATTACCTAGAGTACACAAAGGAAACCATTAATAACATGAGTAGTATTCCATTAAAAAATATGCGGCAATTTATTTATCTATTCATTTGTTGATGGACCTTTAGGGTATTCCAAATAAAGTTACTATGCACATTTTGAACATTCATATATAAGTATTTACATGGGCCTACGTTTCCTTGGATAAAAGAATGAATAGATCATATGGTAGATGCATATTTGACTTTTCAAGTAACTTCCACACAGTTTTTTCAAAGTTGTTGTAATGCTTTATATTTCTACCAGCAGTGTTGAGAATTCTAGTTGCTTCACTTCCTTGTCAGGGCTTGTATTGGCCAGTCTTTAGCCATTCTAATTGTGTAGTGGCATTCACGGTGGTTTTAATTTGTGTTTCCCTAATGATTAATGATGTTGAGCATTTTTTCATGTGCTTATTTGCCATCTGCATGTCTTCTTTATTGATCTTTGTCCACTTAAAAAAATTGAGTTTTAAGTTTTTCTAATATTGAATTGTGAGAGTTCATCCTATATTCTCTATATAAGCCCTTTATTAGATAAGCTTTACAAAGACTTTCTTCCCGTCCATGGCATGTTCTTTTTACTCTCTTACCAGTGTCTTTGAATAGCATTAATTTTAAATTTTAATGAAATCCATCTTATCAATTTGTTTTTTTATGGATCATGATTTTGATGTGGTAGCTAAAAAAAATCTGGCTATTTTAAAGTCACAAAGATTTCATCTGTGTTTTCTTCCAACAGTTTTACAATTTTGGTTTTTACATTTAGGTTTATGATCCATTTTGAGTTAATTATTATAGGTTGTGTGTTGTATAGATCTAAGTTTACTTAGAATGACAAACAGTACCAGCGTCATTTATTAAAAAATATTTTTTTCCACTGCATTGCTTTTGTTCATTTTTGGAAAATTAGTTGAACATATGTGGACCACCATGTATAAGTTTATTTCTGGACTCCACATTCTGTTCCACTGATCTATTTGTTTAACTTTACATCAATTGTTGTGATTATTCTAGCATTAATAATTCTTGAAAATAATAGTGTTTAGCCCTTCTGTGGCACCTGGGTGGCTCAGTCAGTTAAGTGTGTGCCTTCAGCTCAGGTCATGATGTCAGGGTCCTGGGATCGAGCCTGGTGTTGGGCTCCCTGCTCAGTAGGGAGTCTGCTTCTCCCTCTCTCTGCTGCTCCTCCCAGCTCGTGCTCTCTCTCTCTCTCAAAAAAAAGAAAAAAATCTTAAAAAAAAATAGTGTTAGCGCTTCAAATTTTTTTTTTCAGAGTTGATTTGGCTATTAAAAGTCCTTTTCGGGCGCCTGGGTGGCTCAGATGGTTAAGCATCTGCCTTCGGCTCAGGTCATGATTCCAGAGTCCTGGGATTGAGTCCCACATCGGGCTCCCGGCTCAGCGGGGAGCCGGCTTCTCCCTCTGACCCTCTCCCCTCTCATGCTGTTTCTCGCTCGCTCGCTCTCTAAAAAATAAATAAAATCTTTAAAAAAATAATAATAATAAAAATAAAATAAAAGTCCTTTTCATTTCCATATGAATTTTATGATCAGTTCATCAATTTCTACAATAAAAATCTGGAATTTTTGTTGGAATTATATTGAGTCTATAGATCAGTGAAAATTATGTCTTAACAATATTGAGTCTTTTAATCCATTAACAAGGTATAATCTCTTCAATTATTTGTATCTTTGTTAATTTCTGTCATGAATATTGTGTAGTTTTCAGTGTGGAGGTCTTTTATGTCTTCTGCCTGGTTTATTCCTAGATAGTTAATATTTTTTGATGCTGTTATAAATGGTATTATTATTTTAATTTAATTTATGATTATTTATTGCTAGTATATGAACATGTAACTGAGTTTTGTATATTGATCTTGTGTCCTGAAAAATTACTAAGTTCACTTATTAGTTTTAGAAGAATTTTCAGATTTCATTGAATTTTTTTTATATAGACCTGTAGACCAGAAGTCAGCGAAGTATGGCCCATAGGCCAAGTCTGGCCTATTTTTGTGCCGTCTGCAAGCAAAGAATTTTTTTTTTTTTTTACATGTTTAATGGGTTCTTTAAAACAAAATAAAAACAAAGATGAAGGTAACAATATATATGGCATGCAAAGCTTAATATATTTACTCTCTGGTACTTTACAGAAATTTTTTTTTTTACTATTGGTATAATATTACATATAGGTTTTTCACAGCTGTCCTTTATTAGGTTTAGGAAGTTCCCTTCTATTTCCAGTTTTCTGAGAGCTTATATCAGGAATGAATGCTTAGCTTTTTCTCAATCTATTGAGATGATCATGTGATCTTTATTTTTAGGTTGATTAATATGGTGAAATACATTGATTGATGTATTTATTTTTTTTATTTTTTATTTATTTTATTTTTTATTTTTTAAAGATTTTATTTATTTATTTGACAGAGAGATAGAGAGAGAACACAAGTAGGCAGAGAAGCAGGCAGAGGGAGAGGGAGAAGCAGGCTCCCCACAGAGCAGGGAGCCCGATGCGGGACTCGATCCCAGGACCCTGGGATCATGACCTGAGCCGAAGGCAGCCGCTTAACCGACTGGGCCACCCAGGCGCCCCTGATTGATGTATTTAGAATGTTAAACCACCTCTATATGCCTGGAATAAACTCCATTTGGACAAGGTGTCTTAGGCTTTTACTATATTGATGGATTCAAATACTAAATTTTGATTAGGATTTTTGTACATATATTCACAGGAGATATTGCTCTGTGGTTTTCCTTCATTTCATTTATCCTTTGCAATTTGTGTCCTTGGAGGAATTTTTCCATTTCACCAAGTTGCCTCTTGATTGATTAACCCCACTTTCATTTTTTTTTTTTTTGAAAGAGAGAGAGCGCACACATGAGACTGCCATGTGTGAGTAGTGGAGGAGGGGCAGAGAGAGAGAATTTTAAGCAGGTTCCACACTCAGTGCAGAACCTGATGCAGGTCTCTGTCTCACAACCCTGAGATCATGACCTAAGCCAAAATCAAGAGTCAGAGGTTTAACTGACTGAGCCACTCAGACACCCCAACCTCACTGTCATTTTGAAATGACTTTCTTTAGCTCTAGTATTACTCTTTGTTCTAAAATCCACATTATTTGTTATTAGACCCTGCTGCTTTCTTTTGACTAATGTTAGCATAGTAAACCTTTTTCCATTCTTGTACTTTTAATCTATTTCTGTGTGTTTCGTTGTTTGTTTATTTAAATTCCAGTATAGTTAACATATAGTGTTATATTAGCTTCAGGTGTACAGTATAGTGATTCAATAATTCTATATATTACTCAGTGTTTATCATAATAAGTGTACTCTTTAATCTCTGTCACCTATTTCACTGATTCCTCCAACTACCTCCCCTCTGGTAACCCATCAGTTTGTTCTCTATAGTTAACTATCCATTTTTTTATTTGTCTCTTTGTTAATTTGTTTGTTTTATTTCTTAGAGTCCACATATGAGTGAAATCATATGATATTTATCTTTCTCTGACTTATTTCACTTAGCATTATACTCTCTAGATCCATCCTTGTTGTTGCAAATGACAAGATTTCATTATTTTTTATGGCTGAGTAATATTCCATTGTATATACCTACCACTTCTTTATCCATTCATGAATTGATGGACACTTGGGTTGCTTCCATAATTTGGATATTGTAAATAAAGCTGCAGTAAACATAGGGGTGCATATGTCTTTTCAAATTAGTGTTTACATATTCTTTGGGTAAAATACCCAGTATTGGAATTACTGGATCATATGGTAATTCTGTTTTTAAGTTTTTGAGGAACCTCCATACGTTTTTCCAGTGACTATACCAGTTTACATTCCCCCCAGTAGCACACGAGGGTTCCTTTTTCTCCACATCCTAACCAACACTGGTTGTTTCGTGAGTTTTTGATTTTAGCTATTCTGACAAGTGTGAGGTAATAATCTCATTGTGGTTTTGTTTTGCATTTCCCTGGTGATAAGTGATGTTGAGCATCTTTTCATGTATCTGTTGGCCACATGTATGTCTTCTTTGGAGAAATTCTGTTCCTGTCTTTGACCCATTTTTAATTGGATTATTTGGTTTTTTGTGTGTGTTGAGTTGTGTAAGTTCTTTATACATTTTGGATACTAACCCTTTATTAGATATATCATTTGCAAATATCTTCTCCCATTCAATAGGTTGTCTTTTAGTTTTGTTGATTGTTTCCTTGACTGTGCTGAAGCTTTTTATTCTGATACAGTCCCAATAGTTTATTTTTACTTTTGTTTCTTTTGGCTTAGGAGACATATCTAGAAAAATGTTGCTATGGTTGATGTCAGAAAAAGTACTGCCTGTGCTCCCTTCTACGATTTTATGGTTTCAGGTCTCACATTTAGGTCTTTAATCAATTTTGAGTTTATTTTTGTATATGGTATAAGAAAGTGGTCCAGTTTCATTCATTTACATATAGGTGTTCAGTTTTTCCAACACCATTTATTGAAGACACTGTCTTTTTCCCATTGCATATTCTTGCTTCTTTGTCTATTTTGGGGCTCCCTATTCTGTTCTATTGACCTATGTGTCTTTTTGTGCCAGTACCATACTGTTTTGATTGCTATAGCTTTGTAGTAGATCTTAAAATCTGGGATTGTGATACTTCCAGTTTTGTTCTTCTTTTTCAAGATTGCTTTGGCTATTTGAGGTCTTTTGTCATTATGTACAAACTTTAGGGTTATTTGTTCTAGTTCTGTAAAAAATGCTGTTGGTATTTTGATAGTGACTACATCAAATCTGTAGATTGATTTGGGTAGTATAGACATTTAGCAATATTTGTTCTTCTAATCCATGAAATGGAGTATCTTTCCATTTCTTTGTATTGTCTTCAGTTTCTTTCATCAATGTTTTATAGTCTTTTAACTCTTTGGTTGAGTTCCTGGATATTTTTATTATTATTATATTATCTTTAAGCTCAACACGGGGTTGAACACACGACCCTGAGAACAAGTCTGGAGCTGAGATCAAGAGTCGGATGCTTAACCAACTGAGCCACCCAGGTGCCCCTTATTATTTTTGGTGCAACTGTAAATAGGATTGTTGTAAATGTTAATTTCTCTTTCTGCTACTTCATTATTAGTGTATAGAAATGCAATTGATTTCTGTGCATTGATTTTGTATCCTGCAACCTTACTGAATTCATTTATCAGTTCTAGTAGTTTTTTGGTGGAGTTTAGGGTTTTCTATATATAGTGTCATGTTATCTACAAATAGTGAAAGTTTTATTTTTTTATTTTTTCCTTACCTATTTGGATGCATTTTATTTCTTTTTCTTATCTGATTATTGTGTCCAGGACTTCCAGTATTATGTTGAATAAAGTGGTGAGAGAGGACATGCTTGTCTTGTTCCTGATTTTAGGAGAAAAGCTCTCAGTTGTTTTTTTTTTTTATCATTGAGGATGATGACCTTTATTATGTTGAGGTATGTTCCCTCTAAACCTACTTTGTTAAAGGTTTTTTTTTAAAATCATGAATGGATGTTGTACTTTGTCAAATACTTTTTATGCATCTATTGAAACAATCATGTTTTTTATCCTTTCTCTTACTCATGTGACATATCATGTTAATTGATTTGTGAATATTGAATCACCTTTGTATCCCAGGAATAAATCCCATTTGATTGTGGTGAATGATTTTTTAAATGTATTGTTGGATTCGGTTTGCTAATATTTTGTTGAGCATTTTTGCATCTATGCTCATCAGAGTCATTGGCCCATACTTCTCTTTTTTTTTTGTGGTTTCTTTATCTGGTTTTGATATCAGGTAATAGTCTCATAGAATGAATTTGGAAGTTTTCCTTCTTCTATCTTTTGGAATACTTTGAGAAGACTAGGTATTAACTCTTCTTTAAATGTTTGGTAGAATTTGCCTGTGAAGCCATCTGGTTCTGAACTTTTGTTTGTTGGAGTTTTTGATTATTGGTTGAATTTCATGGCTGGTAATCAGTCTGTTCAAATTTTCTTATTTCTTCCTGCTTCAGTTTTGGTGGGTTATATGTTTCTAGGAATTTATCCATTTCTTCTGGGTTGTCCAATTTGTTGGCATATAATTTTTCATAATATTTTCTTATAATCCTTTGTATTTCAGTGGTATCAGTTGTTATTTATCCTCTTTCATTTATGATGTTGTTTATTTGAGTCTTCCTTTTTTTTTTTGTTTTTTTTGGTGAGTCTGGTTAAAGTTTATCAGTTTTGTTTATCTTTTCAAAGAACCAGCTTCTGGTTCATTGATTTGTACTATTGGGTTGTTTTTGTTTTGTTTTGTTTCTTAGTTTCTATTTTATTTATTTCTGCTCTAATATTCATTATTTCCTTCCTTTTGCTGGTTTTGAGTTGTGTTTTCCTTTTTGAGCTCCTATAGGTGTAAGGTTGTTTATTTGAGATTTTTCTTGCTTCTCAAAGTAAGCCTGTATTGCTATAAACTTCCCTCTTAGAGCAGCTTTTGCTGTATCCCAAAGATTTTGGACTATTGTGTTTTCATTTTCATTTGTCTCCATGTATTTTTTATATTTCCCCTTTCATTTCTTGGTTGACCCATTCATTGTTTAGTAGCATGTTATTTAACCTCCATGTATTTATGTTCTTTACATATTTTTTTCTTGTGGTTGATTTTTCATTATTTCTGTCTTTATATTTAAAGTGTGTTTATGTAGGGGCACAAGGCTGGCTCAGTCAGTGGAGTTTGTGACTTGATCTCAGGGTTGTGAGTTTGAGCCCCACATTGGGTGTAGAGATTACTTAAAAATAAAATTAAAAAAAAATAAAATGTGCTTTTGTAGGCAGCATATAATTGGTTCTTGATTTCTTATCCTTGGAATCTCTGCCTTTTCTTTGGGTTTTTGTATCATTTAAATTTGATGTGATTATTTTTTTTAAGATTTTATTTATTTATTTTGAGAGAGAGAGAGAGTGGGTGTGTGTAGGGGGGGAAGGGGCAGAAGGAGAGGAAGAAAGAGAGAATCTCAAGCAGACTCCAGGCTGAGCGTGGAGCCCAGCACAGGGCTTGATCTCATGAACGTGAGATCATGACCTAAGCTGAAATCAAGAGGCAGATGCTTAATTGACTGAACCACGCAGGCACCCCGATGTAATTATTGATATAGTTAGGTTTAAGGCTATCATCTTATTTATTCTATTCATCTCCTCTGTTCTTTGTTCCCCTTTTCCTCTTTTTCTGCCTTTCTTTGGATTAATTCAATATTTTTTTTAAATCTAATTTTATCTGCTTTGTTGATGCCTTTGCTATAAGTAGTTTTATTATTTAAGTAGTTGGAGCTTATAGTATGCATCTTTTACCTATCACAGTCAGTTTAAATTATTGCACTTAACAGAGTAGAAGAATCTTAATATACTTAGATTTTTCTCTTTTAGCCTTTATGCTGTAGTTAGCACATATTTTAATTTTATGTAGTTGTAACTCTCATAATACATTGCTATTATCTTTGATTAAACAATTATCCTTGGAAGAGAATTAAATAATAAGACAAACTGTATTACTCATGTAGTTACCATTTCCAGTGGTTTGAAAAAAATCTTTTAATTTTGAAATGTATTTTCAAACGATATAGAATTCTTAGGGGACAATTTTTTTTCTTCCAGTATTTAAAGATATTGCTGTTTTCTCTCTGACATTATTTCCACTGAGAAATCTGCTGTCATCTTTATCTTTGTCCCTCTGTATGTAACATGTCTTAGTTCTCTGACTGCTTTTAAGATTTTCTCTTTATTACTGGTTTTGAAATGTTTTATTATAAAGTGAGTTAGTATAGTTTTCTTCATGTTTCTTGCGACTTGGGATTTGTTAGCCTTTTTGGTTCTGGGAGTTTATAATTTTCCTTAAGCTTGGAAAGTTTTGAGCTATATTTCTTAAAACATTTTCTGGCCCTGCCTTGTTCAGGAAATCAATTCTGCCTAAACTTACCTCACAGATAACTGATGCTCTTTTTATCTTTTTTGGATTTGTTTTCCCTATATATTCTATTTTGGATGATAATAAATAAGTGTTCAGTAGTTCTGCAATTTCTCTGGTATTTATAAAAACTGTACTTTGCTTGAAGTTTTAAGGCTATGAATTTGTCCTTCTTGTTTTTGTTTCTGATTGAGAGGCAACCAAAGAAAATACAGAGATATACACATTTGTACTTCTCCATAGCAATTTTGGCACATTTCAGATCCTTTTTGCAAATTATGTATATTTATTCTTTGCCTGTGTTTTCATTTTTTATACATTTAAAAAAAATTTTTGGTTGTTAAAAGAGTTGGACCATTAACTGATTTTTATCTTCTTCCTTGTACAGATCTATTGGGATTAGAGTTCCAGAATTTCATTTTTGGGGACTCCCATAGGCTAATGTTATATTTCCATTTATATATGCAACTATTAGCAAGGCAATTAAAAATTATGGTAGTCTTTTCTTAGAAGAATGTGCATTTCACTGTCATTCTCAATCATTTACTCATCCCGGTTATGTCATATTAGAGAAACATCTGCCAATCTATTTTGTGTTCCAAGTATTTGGATATTACTGTAGCAATGTATTTATATTCTTTTTTTTAACTTAAACAGTTTCCATAATTTTCATTCTCAAGTTTAAGTATTTCATGACAGGTATAATATTTTACATAAGGTAATGTTCTCTCACCACCTTCTATTTTAATGTATTTCTTGAGTAGCACTACAGAGGGAGACTTCAACTTATTAAAAATATACTGGTCTCTTTAGTATAAGGTTCTATTTTGAGAACAATTCTTTTAATTTAAAATATTTTTAATAGCAAAATAACTTACAAAGGTCCATAGTTGCATATGAATATTGCAGTTTCAAATCCCCCAAGTTTAGGACACATTGTTACTGCACAACCAACTTTATATGAATTGGCCCAAACTACCTATAAGGAAAGGAATTTTAAAATAAAATATGCAAAACAACTTTATGCAAACAGTGTATTATGGGAGCAGGTATAATCTTTGTCATGCTACCAAAAATGAATGCACATAACTATACTCTCTGTTTATTTTCTTAGTTTTTAATATTAACTTTAAAACAATTATTTTGTTAAGGCTACTTTCCTGAGGCCTATCTATCTAGTTTTCCTCACTGTTAATTCTCATAAATCAAAAGGAGAATATACCATAAAGACAAAATTGTATTTTTTCTAGATGACTTATGAAATATATTTTAATTTTCTCTATGGGCATATTATATAAATGATATCAAAATCAGACTATAAATGAAAACAGTAAAACTTTTATTTCTTTTTCTCAGAAAAATTCTACTTCATTTTTTAAATTTTGTGGTCTTAACCATATTCTTACCTTTGTTAAGTAAGCAAGAGACAGATAAGAATAGAGATTAAGAACATAATGAGTCTTCTGCAAAAGATGCCTGCCACAGAGATGATGTATCTTTATTTTTGTATAGTTGCAAAGAATAGTAAAGTTATCAAAATGAAGATGACTCCTATGGAAAACTAGACAGGAGAGAGAGAAAAGAGTGAAGATTACTATTTCTTTAGTAATAGTAAGAGATGAGAGAAGAGTAAGAGAGAAGTAAGAGATGAGTGTTGCTTCTAACCATGTGTGTGGCTTTAGAGACTGACAGCAATTCTGAGCTTGTTTCCTACTTAATAAAATGAGATTAAGCTTGATCCTTAAAATATCCTTTTCCTTTTGAATGTTTCAAAAAGTTAAAAAGCCATACAATTGCAAGTATACATTTTTTCCAAGAATTCATGTTTAAAAATTTGGTTCATGAGTATGTGGCTACTCCATGAAATTCTATTTGCTTAATGTATCTAAGTTACGATTCTGTTTTGGCTTTGAGAATGGTAAAAGTAAATATTGACTGTGTAGGTTTAAAATGTATTGCTTTCATTAAAGGGACTAGATGTGACAATATGAACATTGGCTGTAACTTCAATATGAATATCTGCAAATAGTAAATGCAGGAAATTTTTAGCTCATTTTGTTTAGAACATTAAGCAAGATATAGTAGCTGAACAAGTAGAAAGAATGCACTCATTCCTAATTACTTAAGCATATGTGTAAATTAGCCAGTGTGGAGTGAGCTTCCAATTCTGATGTAGCAATGATAGTGGAAAAGGAGTATTTGGGAACAGGTTCCTTTTGACTTGAAGCAAAAGAGAGAGACAAAGGATTATATAAAGGCTGTGAGTTAGTCTTAATGCCGTATTAGGGATATAACATTCTGCTTGTTATCAGTACACCTGACATTTGGATTCCATTCTTTTGATTTTCCCAGCAGTAGCCAAACCATATTCTTTGCAGACATCTATCCTGAAAAGGGTTTCCAGACTTACAGTGTCCTACTGTTGGACAATGAGTGAATAGAAGGGAAACATGGAAGCTGCTAATCTCTTTGTTCAGTGCTCCTCTGATAAAAATGACTTGCTTTAAGTCACTATATACTAATACATCTTATACAGATGAGTGAGTTTGGAGAAGAAAGTTAGCTCTTTTTATTGCTTAAATGGAGCTTCCTACGAGTTCAGTGCCATTTTTAGGATTCGGTTTATTTAAAAGTGACTTCCACTTCTCACCAAAAATTCCCACTGAAATAACCAGAATACTTGGAAAATAATGAGAAATAAAGTGGACATCAGTATCTTGAAAAGGATAATGCCCTCTGCGAGTTGAGGGGAAAGGATTCAGGCAGTACAATTGTCCCAGATTATTGCTTTGAGAGAGTTTCCAGGCCATGGCTGGGGGGTTGGGAGTTAGGAAACCAGCAGAAGCTTGATGGATTCACACAACTGACAGGCAGAGCTGATTGGGGAGACCAAGGAGGCAGGAGTTTAGAGAATATAGTACTGTGGAGGTGAAAATCTCACTGTGATACAACTGTAGAGATCTACAGGGAATCCTCATGGTCAATTCAGCAGAGCATTAATCAGCATGTATGTGAAGAAACTACCCGAGGCCTGGGAAAGAACCATTCTAAAAACTAGAAGAAAGATGCTAAGACTTAAACAGGGCCAGGAATAGAGCCTGTTACTACTAGCCACTGGAAAATACCAATTTCTAGGGCATTGGTAGAGTATGCACAAGAGTCTTGCTTTGCAAGAACCAAAAGAATTTAAAAAATTTCAGGTAATGTAACTGTATTCCAGAAGACAGTTCAAGAATATTTAGAGATATATAAATAAACCCAGCATTCAACAAGGCAAAATTTACAAATTTGGGAATATAATAAATTTACCCAGCAGCATGATAAGAAGCAGGAAAATTTGACCCATAATGAAGAGGGAAAATCAGTCCATTGAAACTAACCCAGAACTAACCTAGATGCTAGAATTAGGAGGGAAAACATTAAAATAATGATTATAACTGTATCCCATATGATTAAAAAGCTAGATGAAAGATTAAACATACTAGATACGGTCATTGATTGATTAGTGAACTTAAGATAAAGCAATAAGACTATCTGAAATTAATCACAGAAGAAAAAAATCAGGAAAAGAGAGAAGAGAATATCAGTCAACTGTGGAAAACTTCAAGTGGCCTTCTACATGAGTAACAACTCTGCAAGGGAGTAGCAAACGAGAATGACAGAAATATTTGAAGAAATAATGGCAAATGTTTTTCAAAATTTGATTTAAACTGTAGAGATACAGTTCCAAGAAGCTCGTTATACTGCAGCAGAAAAAACTGCAGTACATTATTATGAAATTGCTCATGACCTGTAATAAAGGAAGAATTGTAAAAGTGAGAGCAAAAAGACACATAAAGTACAAAGGAATAAAGAAAAGATTATAGTAGATTTCTTGTTGGAAACAATACAAGTGAGATGACAGTGGAGTAAGATTTTTAAAGTCCAGAAAAACAAACAAACAAATGAAACAAACAAAAAATTCCAGTACATAGAATTCTATTCCCAGTATAAATATCTTCCAAATGAAGATGTGTTTTTAGATACTCAAAAGAAACTCAAAAGAAAATGCTAAAAAATTCTCTTTTGATAGAAATGTGCATAAATAAGAACTAATCAACAAAATGTCAAATATTTACCTGTGTATAATGGCCACAAGCTTTGGAACATGATAGGGTATTATAATCATAAAATTCAGTTTCATTAAACCAAGCAACAACAGTAAATTTTGGTGAAAATATGCTTAATCCACCTAACCAGATATTTTCTCCAACAAATTGAAAAGTTGGATGGCATCTGTATGATATTGATAAACAGGAGTTGTGTTCGAATCTGCACTTGTTTGCCCACGCTTTAGCAACCTTCGCTAAACCATCATCCCAAGTCTGAAAGATAAAATAATTTAAATTGAATCATGCATATTTGCTTGGATTAAAGCTATTCTAATGATCGTAATCCAATTTTAAGTTTATTTTAATAAAATATAGATTTTTTTGGTATTATGTTTACAGTTATTCATTTTTTTAGTTCTACTTCAGAAACATTTAGTACCCACTCTATGGCAGTTTATCTTTGAATTTCCAATACCTTGCAGATGGCCTTGCACACTAGAGGCACTCAACAAATATATTCGAATGTGATTTAAGTAAGTCAAGAGTTCACAGTCTAGTAATTCGGGTCATGCAAATATATCATAAGTGAAAGATGAGTACCCATTTACAAGTAAAAAGGGACAATGCCTCTTAGCACACCAGGAATAGAATTTCCTTAATTTGATCAAGAATATCTACCAAAACCAAAAAAACAAACAAAAAATGCTACAACAGGCAATCAATATAATGGTGAAATATTGAAAACTTTCCCCCAAGATTGGGAATGAAACAAGATGTCTCATTTTTTCTATTTAAAATAATACAGGAAGCTAGTTGGTATAATAAAATATGTGAGCTATAAATACATAAGAAAAAAGACATAAAATGTATAATGACTGGAATCTGTCATTATTCATAGATAACAAGACTGGGTACATAGAAAATTCAAATGAATACACAAACAAAACTATGGGAAAAAAGTGAAATTATCAGTTTCCAGATATCAGGAAAATATACAAAATTGTATTCCCATATATACTTCAGAAACAAATAATTAAAATATAACAAATATATAAAAATAAATTCAATAAATGATATAAAAAAATCTCTACACTAAAAAAGCTACAAAAACATCACTAAGATTAATTTGTAAAGACTTAAATAAATGGATATATGTAAATGTTTATGAACGGGAAGATTTAATATAGATAAAGGATTGGATATTGATATTTAATCCACTTCTAAAAAAATCCAAGTAGCTTTTTTTTTGGTAGAAATTGATTTCAAAATTTATATAGAAATTCAAAGAACCAACAATAGCTAAGACAATCTTTAAAAAGTAAAACAAGGCTAGAGGACTTACTGTATCAGATATCAAGACATCATAAATCTACACAAAGACATTGTGGTATTGGTATAAAATATGGATAGACAAATATCTCAATGAAACAGAATAGAGTCCAGAATCAGTTTTTGACAAGAGTGACAACATCTTAATGTAGGTATTATTGGCAAGATGATTTTTTAATTTAAGTAAGCTCTATGCCCAGTGTGGTGCTTGAACTTACAACTCCAGGATCAAGAGTCACATGCACTGCCAACTGAGCCAGCCCCTGGCAAGATGAATTTTTAAAATATTTTTATTTCAAATTAATTGTAAATTCACAAGAGGTTACAAAAATAGTACACAGAGGTCCTGCGCAAACTTTGCCTGGTTCCCCCTCGATAATGTTTTATGTTACTATAAAACTATATCAAAATGAGGAAATTGACATTGGTACAATCAACAGACCTTAAGATTTCAGTAGTTTTACATGCATTCATTTGTGTGTGTGTGTAGTTTTATGCAATTTTATCACAAGTAACCACCCCCACGATCAAGATACATATAACAAATTGTTCTATCATCACAATGATTCCTCATACTAATGTTTAAAAGTCATACTCACTCATTCCCCCATCTAGTCACTATCACTAATGTGTTCACCATCTCTATAGTTTTGTCATTTCAAGAATGTTACATAAATAGACACGATATGTAACCATTTTGAGATTGGTTTTTTTTCACTCAACAGAATTCCCTTGAGATCCGTCCATAATGTTCCATGTGTTCATAGTTTATTCCTTCTCATTGCTGAGTGGTATTCCACAGTATGGATATACCACAGTTTGCTTAACCTTCACCTACTGATGGAAATTTGGATGTTTACCAGTTTGGGTTATTACAAATAAAGCTGCAATGAATGTGTGTGAACAGGTTTTTGTGTAGCAGTTAAGTTTTCCCTTTTCTGGGAAAAAAGGAAAAGGAAAAAGTGCCCTAAGAAGGCAATTGTTGGGTCATATGTTAAGTGTACATGTGTTTTTTTAGAGTAAAAGGCCAAACTATTTTCTAGAGCAGCTGCAACATTTTAGATTTTACATTCCCACCAGCAAAGTATGACAGATATAGTTTTTCTACATCCTCTTGAATATTTGATGTTGTCACTGTTTTTTATTTTAGTTTTTCTAATTGGTGTGCAGTAATACCACATTGTGGTTTTAATTTGTATTTCCCAATGGCTAATGTGTTGAACATATTTTCCATTTGTGTGTCCTTGTAGTGAAATGTCTCTTCAGTCTCTTGTTCATTTTCTAATTGACTTTTTTTTTACTGTTGAGTTTTGAGAGTTCTTTATATATATTCTAGACAGCAGTTCTTTGTGAGATAAGTGGTTTGTGTATATTTTCTGCTATTCTGTAGCTTGTCTTTTTATGTATTAACAAGGTATTTTAAAGAGCAAAAGTTTTTAATTTTGATGAGGTTTAACTTACTGACTTTTTTTTAACTTGCAGTTTTGATGTCATGTATAATCAAAGTAATCTGCCATATTAGGAAGCCTCAATAGCTGTAGATTCTGAGGCTTTTCCCCACTTTCCCTTCTAAAAGTTTTATAGTTTTGTGTTTTACATTTGTTCTAATTTTTGTATAATATGTAAAGTTTAGGTCAAAAATTTTTTTTATTGTTTGTTTTTTCTTTTGCTTATGAATGTCAAAAGTCTGTAGAGTTGTTCATAGTATACACCTGAAGGATCTGTAATAATATGCCTGATTCATTCCTGATATTGGTTATTTGTGCCATTATCTTTTTTATTAATCTTTTCAAAGAATCAGCTTTATATTCCACTGATTTTTTTCCTATCATTTTATTTGCAACTTACATTGATTTTTCCTTTTCCATTATTTTCTTCCTTCTGCATGTTTATTTTGCTTTTTTCTTGTTTCTTTAGATAGAATTTAGATTATTTAAGAGCTTTCCCCTTTGTAATATAGCCATTTAGTGCTATACATTTCCCTCTCAGCACTGCTATGGCTGTATTCCATAGGTTTTGATATATTGTATTTTCAGTGTGTATTTTGAAGTTTTCCTTGAAATTTCCTCTTTGACCCATGGATTATTTATAAGTGTGTTTAATTTCCAAGTGTTTAAAGAATTTATTATCTTTGTGCTATAGATTTCTGGTTTGATTTCATTGTGTTCTAAGAACATACTCTATATAATTTCAGTTGTCTTAAATTTGTTGTTTTCACTTTATGGTTCAGGATATGGTCAATCTTGGTTAATGTTCCACAGGCACTTCAAAGGAATGTGTATTACTTAGTTGTTGAGTGGAGTCTTCTATAAATGTAGTTAGATCCTAGTTGGTTAATGGTATTAAGTTCTTCTATATCCTTGCTGATTTTCTGTCTGCTTGTTGAGCAGAGTGTTGAAATTTTCAAATGTAATTGAGAACTTCTCTATTTCTTCTTTCAGTTCTATTGGTATTCCTTCCTATATTCTAAAGGTCTGTTGTTTGGAGCATACAAATTTTTTATTAAAATTTCTTTGATGGATTTATTATTGTATCATTATGTAGTGTTGTTCTCTGGTGTATTTCTTTGCTCTGAAATCTACTCTATCTGATATTAATAAAGCCACTCCTGCTTTCTTCTGATTAACTTTCATATGACAGTGTCTTTCTCCAACCTTTTATTTTCAATCTACCTATATCATTATATTTGAAGTGAGTTTCTTGGTAATCGCATATTGTTGGCTCATGTTTTTGTTTTTTTTTAAATTCATTCTGATATTCTCTGTTTTTTAATTGATGTATTTATACCATTTACATTTAATGTCCTTATTGATAAATTAGAGCATAATCCTACCATTTTATTGTTTATTTTTAATTATCCCTTTGTTTTTCATTCCTGTTTCACTTTTCCTGCCTTCCTGTGAGCTACTTGAACATTATTTAGAATTGCACTTTGATTTATCCATAGTGTTTTTTAGTATATATATATATATATGTTTTAGTGGTTGCTATAGATATTACATAATTTATGTAACTTGTCACAAACTACTGGGGCCAGCATTTTACCAGCTTGACTGAAGTATAGAAATATTGCTTCCATTTATGTTCTTTTACCACTCACTCCACCAATAATATAATTATCTTAAATATTTCTTCCACATATATTAAGAACTATATCAAACAATATTATAAAATTTGCATCAACTGTCAAACTAATTTAGAAAACATAATGGAAGAATACTTTGTTATATTTACCCATATTTTTACCTTTTGCCTTGTTTTTTCTTCGTCCCTGATATTCTGAGGGTCTTGTTTCATCATTGTCTTAGTGTTTGAAGAAATTTTCTTAGCTATTCTTTTAGAATGGGTCTGCTTATGACAAATTATTTTAGTTCTTCGAATCTGAGAGTGTTTTTTTGTTTTTTTGTTTGTTTGTTTTAATTTAATTTTATTATGTTATGTTAATCACCATACTGTACATCATTAGTTTTTGATGTAGTGGTCCGTGATTCACTGTTTGCATATAACACCCAGTGCTCCTTAATTTCATCTTAATTCCTGAAGTATATTTCCTTTGGGTAGGATTCTTGGTTGACTATTCTTTGAAATTGAAATTGAAATAGAAAATGTTGTACCACTTCCTCTGGGCTTCTGTGATTTGGATGAGAAATTTGATGACATTGAAATTGTTGTTTTCCTTTAGGTAATGCATTGTTTTTTTTTTCCCCCACTGCTTTTAAATTTTTTTCCTTGTCTTAAATTTTCTGAAGTTTGATTATGATGTATCTTGGCATGAATTTCTTTGGGCTCATCATATATGGGCTTCACTCAGATTTATTGTGCATGTTTTTACCCAAATTTTGGAAGTTCTCAGCCACTATTTCTTAGGATATTTTTTCTGCCCCTCCCCATCTTTCTCCATTCCTTCTGGGACTCCAGTAACATGAATAGATATTTTGTTCTTGCTGTATAGATTCCTGATGATCTGTTTATTTTTTTGTCTTCAGTCCATTTTCTCTCTATTGTTCAGATTTGGTAATTTCTATTGTTCTATTTTCAGGTTTACTCATTTTTTCTTTTGTCATATTCATTCAGCTATTGAGCCCATCCAGTGAGGTTTTTTTTTTTTTTAAAGTAATCTCACACCCAACATGGGGCTCAACCTCATGACCCCAAGATTAAGAGTCTCATGCTCTACTGACTGAGCCAGTCAGGCACCTCCATCCAGGGAATTTTTATTTTGGTTATTATACTTTTCAGGTGTATAATGTCCATTTAAATCTTCTTTATAACTTCCATTTCTTTGCTGAGACTTTTCTACTTTTTCATTTGTTTTAAGCATTTTTATGAGTGATCTTTGAAGCATTTTTATGATGAGTCCTTTAAAACTTCTGTCAGATAATTCTAATATCTGTGTCATCTGGGTGTTGGCATCTGTTGTGTTTTCTCATTCATGTGGAGATTTTTCTAGTTCTTGGTAGGATAAGTGATTTTTCATTGCATGCTTGATATTTTGAGTTTTATGTTATGAGACTCTAGATTTTACTTAATCCTCCTGTTTTAGGAGAACTTCACTAACACTGTTCCAGTGGGGAAAAAGGAATACTGCCTCTTTATCACTTGATTGGTGGATGAAAGTCTAGGCTTCCCACTCTTACTATCCCTGTGGGATACCTTGTTGCTACTGGAAGGAGATGGACATCTACGTTCCCCTTTTGCTTTTGCTGACATCATCATCCCACTGGGATAGTAAGGGTTGCCTTTTTATCACCAGGTGGGATGAAAATCTAAGCTCCCTACTTGGCCTCTGCCAATACCACAGGAGAGGAAGGGGTATCTCAATACCTTGTGGGACTGGAAGTCCTGACATGGCCTCCACTGATACGATGGGAAGGTTGTTATGAGGGCCACTTCATTACTGCTGGGTGGTAGTAAAAATCCAAGTTCCATGATTGGCTTCTTCTGATAACCCTGGCTGAGAAGGGAAAGGGAACCATATTACTGCCTCATGAGGGCCAGAAGCTTCCTCACTTAGCATCCTCTGGCACAACATTGGTAGAGAGGAGGTAAGAGGGGTGGTTTACTAGCATCAGTCAAGGATGATAGTTTAGGCTCTCCACTTAGCCTTTGTTTAAAAAGATAGGAAGGTTGTTGCTTCCCTTCCTCACCACCACTGTTATTTGTCCAGAATAGGGTGGTTATTGTTTAAAAAAAAAAAAAAAAAGGTTTCTTCCTTACTAGACTGCCTTTTTCTTTGTCAAGAGAGAGCAGTCTTTTCTTGAGGTTTTATTTTCTGTATCCATTGGTATTTCTGGATTTTAGGCTTCTTTCATACTTAGTCCAGGATATACAGGAGTCAAAAAGGAAATACATGGAACTCACCCTGTGTCAATCCTTGAGTCTTGGAGTCTCTAGCTACTTTGTCTGCTTTTTTTCTTTACAACTTTAAGAGTCTTCTAATATTTGTCTTATATGTAATATCTGAGGTTTTTATCTATACTTAATGGGAGGGATGGTGCAAATGGATCTACTCATGTCAGGAAGATGATTTTTTAAATTTTTTGCTCATTGTACATCCCATTTCTATCTCATAACTCCAAAAAAGACATTCCCAGCAGGTAGATAGGTTCTCTGTAATTCCTTGCCTCAAGAATTGTGGGCATGGCAGAAAGCTTAAGTAGCTAAAAATAAAGGCTACTACCAGTATTAGAATCATAGCCTTGAGCATACAGCAAGATTTCAAAGGGAATAGTAGGATGGTAGCCTAGGAAAGTAGACTATCTAACATAGTTCTCCCAGTCTCCATCAAGATTTCTGTGTCATAGAACTGTCCTGGAATCATGTCCAAACCTGGAAGGATAGTGATATTGGCATCCCAATGGTGACTAGTTTGGAAGGATAATAATGATTATTGACTTGACTATTAAAATGATTCCCCTATCTTTTGGAACAAAGACCCAAGGTTTTTTTGTATAATAATGGGGAGAAAGGAGTCCCTAAAATGTTTAAGATTGCATTTTTAATACCCTTATCAATGTGAAGACTAAAAATTACAATTAGGGTGACTTAATGGAAATAAATAAATGACATTTCATTTCCATTTTAAGATTGTATATTTAAATTCATACTACTAATTTCATTGGCTAGCTACTTATATTTTTTGATATTTTAATCATTCATATTCCTTCAAACTACAAAAATAGTTACATGAAAAACTTTGTTTACAGTAGCCAAGAGAGACTTCAGCAGGTCCTAGAGGGTGATTCATAATTTACTCTTCTGAAAAAATGAATAGACTGAGTGATGAGTTCTCATATACCACCCCTCACCAAAAATTATACATACTTGGAAGAAGTAAGATACCACAAACATAGAATATCCATTTTTTTCACAGTTACTATAAGACAGATACAATTGCAGAACCAAACAAGAAATCAGCAATAGCAAACAAATATTTTCAAGCCAGGCATTTTCACTTAATATATTCCTAGCTATAGCTTTTATGCAGTTCATTCCTTTTCCAAGATATTTCAATTTAGCTATAGACTCTGGAGGTGTTACCTCCTCTTAACACCTTTGAGAATCCTAGTTTTTTGTCTGAATCATTGGGAGGTTTTTTCATTTTAAAAGCAAAAAAAAAAAAAAGACCAGCTTAAATTTGGTATATATTTTTTTATTTGTTAAGATTTTATTTATTTATTTATTTGAGAGAGAAAGAGAGCACTCAAGTAGGGGGAGGATCAGAGGGGGAGGGAGAGGGAGAGAGTCTCACACTGAACTCCATGTTCAGGGTGAAGCCCAGTGCAGGGCTCCATCACAGGACCCTGAGATCATGACCTGAGCTGAAACCAAGAGTCAGATACTTAACCGACTGAGCCACTCAGGTGCCCCTAAATCTCGTATATATTAAAAATATATATATTAGTTAAAACATAGTTCTAATGGGGAAGTGAGTAGGGGGATGGGTTAGCCCAATGATGGGTATTAAGGAAGGCACGTGTTGTAATGAACACTGGGTGTTATACGCAAATAATGAATCATGAAACACTACATCAAAAACTAATGATATACTGTATTGTGACTAACATAACATAATAAAAAAAAAAAAACACAAAAAAACCCCCATAGTTCTAATGTAGAATATCTTGTACCAAATCATCCCCTATCAAAAGTATGGTACAAGAGAAAATTACTCTCTCATTCTAATTAAGACCTAGTCTTAATATACAAATGGTGAACACAATGGCTTTGAAAGAGTAGGAATTAATATCTGATGGGTAAGGAATTATATGCATTTAAAACATGTATTTCAAGCCAGTTCAAACACACAGAATATGTATAAATTATAATTATCTAGATGTATGTATAACTAAAAAAAATCTATTTGCATTTTAGAATCCCAGGGACTCTATAAAGCTCATTTCCCCCTGATTGAATAATGTAATTAAACATCTTTCTAGAAAAAATATTTAATACTGCATGATCTCACATATATGTGGAATCTAAAAAAACAAACTCATAGATACAAAGAACAGATTGGTGGTTGCTGGAGATGGGGGTGGGTGAAATTGGTGAAGGAGGTCCAAAGGTGCAAACTTCCAGGTTTAAGGCAAATAAGTTCTGGGGATATACAATAAAACATGATGATGTGACTATACCTAACCATACTGTATTGTATATTTGAAGTTGCTAAGCAATTAATCTTAAACATTCTCATCCTAAGGAAAAGAATTGTAACTATGTGAGGTGATGGACGTTAACTAAACTTGTGGTAATCATTTCACCATATATACATATATTGAATCATGTACACTTTAATACAATGTTATATATCAATAAAAAAATGGAAAAAAAGGCCTGAAAGCTTTCAGGGTTTATTTGTTAACATAGCATCATAGTCTACCATTTTCTGATAAATACAGAGTTTTTTTTTTTTAAGTTTAAGTAATAATCTCTATACCCAATGTGGGGCTTGAACTCACGACCCCAAGATCAAGAGCCACATGCTCTACCAACTGAGCCAGCTGGGCGCCCCTGATAAATATAGAAATTGACATGAGAAATGAGGTGCTTAGTTTTCCTGGATGATCAGTAGTGAAAGACAGGAGAATCCTGCTGAAGACTCAGCCAACAGTTAGCACTTCTGTTTCTGGCCAAGTTGGAGTAGCAGGACCAGATTTACCTTCCCACTTGAAAAAAAATATGTGAAAAAGCAGGTGTCAGCACACATAACATGAGGCAAAAAAGGCCAGTGCTCCCTGAGAGTAGGGAAGCTAACAAGGTAATCCTCAGCTTACTGCCTTGAGAGAATTTTCAGGCCATAAAGAAGTACCAGGAAAGAGAGACCTGCATGGAGAGAGAATTCCAAAGATGTTCAGAGGGTCCTGCTTGAGTATTTAGCAAAGTATTGATTATCACATGTATATGAGGAACCTACCCAAAGTCAGGGAATGAATCACTCAAAAAGGTAAGAGAAATATTACCTAATGCTCACTCAGTCCTGGGCATAGTGCCTCTTCTCACTAGCCAGACTGGAAAACCTCATAATCTTGGGAATTGTATAGAGTACTCAGAAGGATCTTGGCTTAGTTGTGGGAGATATTTATCCCTAGCCTAAACCATTGTTTTTTTCTGCCCAACAAATCTTAAAAACAAGACTCAAATGGATCAAAATGCCAGGTAACATGAATGCATGACAGGAAGAAAGTCCAGAATATTTATAGAAATACAAAAATAACCATCACCCAACAAAGTAAAATTAGCAGTATCTGGCATCTGATAAGAAATTATCTGCATACAAAGATGCAAAAAAATACAACTCCAAATGAGAAGAAAAATCAATCAATGAAAATCAAACCAGGACTGACACAGATGTTAAAATTAGTAGACAAAGCAAGACTGAGAAAAAAAAATTAATTAAAGGAGCATCAGTGAACTGTGGGAAACTTCAAATGGTATAATGTACGCGTGACTGGAGTCTCTAATATTTAAGTAGACAATGGCTCAAATTTTTCTCTTTTGATTAAAATCTGCAGATCCCAAAATTTCAATGAACCCCAGGAAACATGAACAATGTGATACCAGGGCACATCAGATTGCTCAAAACCAAGGATAAAGAGAAATTCTTAAAAGCCACCAAAGGAAAAATGCATATGATATACATGGGAACCAAGAAAATGATCCAGCAGATTTCTCATCCAAATAATGTATGAGAAGATAGAAGACAGTGTGGTAACATCTCTAAGGTTCAATTTAGAATTCCACACACAGTGATAATATCTAGCAAAAATTAAGGAGATCAAAAGGTGTCCAAAGATATAGATTTCCAGTTATAAGATAAATAAGTACTATCCATATAATGTACAACATGATTGATGAGGAGAATGAAAGCAAAAGAAATGTGGATAAAATTAAATTTCCTTACAACCTGCAGCCCATTGACGAATACTTGAGATAGGCAGAGTAGGAGATTCCTCAAAAAACAACTTTTATTAATTTTTATTTTTTTTAAAGATTTTATTTATTTATTTGAGAGAGAGCCCAAGCTGGGGGAGGAACAGAGGCAGAGGCAGAAGCAGGCTCCCCACTCAGCAGGGAGCCACTACCCGGGCTCAATCCCAGGACCCTGAGATCATGACCTGAGCCTAAGGCAGAAGGCAGACGCTTACCGCTTAGCCACTTAACTGACTGAGCCACCCAGATGCCCAACTCACAACTGTTTTAATGTTAATGCTTTGATAGAGGCAAAAAGTAACCTTAGCTTGACAATAGCCAGACCTCCAGGATCCTGTAAGTCCTCTTTATTTATTTATTTTATTTTTTATTTTTTTTAAGATTTTATTTATTTATTTGAGACAGAGAGAATGAGAGACAGAGAGCATGAGAGGGAGGAGGGTCAGAGGGAGAAGCAGACTTCCCGCTGAGCAGGGAGCCTGATGCGGGACTCGATCCCAGGACTCCAGGATCATGACCTGAGCCGAAGGCAGTCGCTTAACCAACTGAGCCACCCAGGCGCCCCCTCTAAGTCCTCTTTAACATATGCAAACCCTTTTGGAAACTTCCTTTGTCTTTAGCCCCCTCTCCCAACTTAAAAGTATATAATCAATTGCTCCTCACAATCCCAGTGCAGCTTTTTCTGCCCTTGGGTCCTGGCCCTGTGCTTTAATAAAAACCCCTTTTTGCACTGAAAACATTTCAAGATTTCTTTCTTGATCATTCCCTCTTGGCCCACATCACATCAGTGATGATTATGATTAACACTGCTATATGATATACAGGAAAGTTGTTAAGAGAGTAAATCCTAGGAGTTCTCATCACAAGGAGAAATTTTTATCCTTTTTTTCATTCTTTTTTTTGGTAATTGTATCTATATGAGAAGATGGATGTTACCTGAACCTATTGTGGCAATCATTTCACAATATATGTAAAGCAAACCCTCATGCTGTATGCCTTAAATATATACTGTGGTGTATGTCAATTATTTCTCAGTTCAACTGGAAAAAATATATAGTTAATAAAATTGCATGATAGGGAAAAGATTAAGGAGAAACAAAGACTTTTATAATATAAAAAATGGATAAGATTAAAATCAACAGACCAAAGTATAAGAAATGTTAATGTCATTTAGGCAGAAGGAAAATGATACTAGGTGGAAATATGGATCTGCACAAAGAAATGAAGAGCACCAGAAAATGTAAAGGGTAAAATAACAAAAGCTACTACACATTTACAAACTCAAAACTATAAAATAAGGTAAATGCAAAGAAGGCTTGTTTCCATGTCTTCTTCACCCTAGTCTTTTCTTCACTCTCCTTCAGCTAGCTATTTAAATTTAAATTAATATTATGTATATCCTTTTATTGCTTCCTTTGGAGAACATAGCATATACAGGTGTTTATGTAGAATGTATGTATATTTGCATATATTTGCATATGTATATGTGTACATATTTACATATATATTCATAGGATGTATATATTTACATATATACACAAATATATGTGTATATATATTTAAATAGCATTTTAGTGACATAAGATAGTCCTTAAAAAAATATTCAAATAAGTATGCAGGAAATGCTGTATAGCAAATCCATGTCATTGACCACCCTAACCTATTGGAGATTAAAGTACAAATTATATATTAAACTAGTTTAACAATTTTGCATTAAAGAGATCAGTTTATTTTTGTTTAATCAAGTGTTTCCCAAACATTGTTGAAACCTCTCTTCCCTCAAAAAAATGCTTTCCCATATAGAATAGTGCAGTTTTGAACTTCAGTGCCTGAATTGTGATTTTATAATACTTTCATTTTATTTTCCATTGGATAGAAAGGAAGAAAGCTGGAATAGATATGTTTTACAATGTAGCTACATCTGCATAGCACATAAGCAAAACTATGCTGTCAACATTTATGTTCATAATTTCATAATGATATATCTGCATGCAAGAAAAAATGCAAGGGAAATTTCTAGTGATAAAATTTATAGTCAAGCATTTATTTAAAAACTATAAATTCTTATATATAAATTTTTATTATCTATAAATTTTTAATAATCAATTTTATGCTCATTCTTCAGTAGAGGACTCTTTTGCCTTAATGTCTATATGATGGAAGTCTGCAAAAGACACCATCAGTTCAATGTTTTTGGAATTAAACTTCACATATTTATTATTTTTCATGGAAATGACAATCTGATATTCAAATGTTGATTTCACTATTTACATCCTTGTAGAACATTCTTAAAAATGAATATTACACATGTAGTACTGTTTCAACCTTGAGTTCATAAAATGTAAAAGGTAAGAGGACAAGAG
>NC_138373.1:121180593-121219425 GCF_054177405.1 Leptonychotes weddellii | reverse complement strand
CCCCCCCCCCCCCCGCCCCAAAGGGAGCTAAGCGTTGGCAAGATACAGCTTCAAGTTTTCCTTTTTCGTCCACTCTTATCGCTATCCTGGAGGATAGCCCGGCTAAGGCGTGATTCTTAACTGCATGCTGAAAGTACAGATTAAATTCATACAAATGAGTCTATCAAATTTAGCTCCCAGATACCTTAGGATGAACCAGAGAAATCAGATCCCAGCCGGTTCTTTCTCACCATGTATTTCACGTCAGCCGCGGGGGGCCAGACTTTGCTACGCATTTCGTTATGAGCCTTGATGCACTGGTCTTTAAAACTCTGGTCTTCGATAGAGGGGACTTTAGTAGACGATTTACTGGCTACCAGACAGAGACCTAACGTCCATAAGCAACTCAGTTTTTTCCTCAGAACCATGGCGGGATGCAAAATATGCTCTGACTGCGTGGACCAGTAACGGTTCTGCCAGGCAATCTTCCTTGGCCCCTGAGGACCACGCTCTCTGCTGGCTCCATCCTCCCACAGAAGCTCGAGCTCAGCGTGGGGATGCTCAGCAGGCTGGCCCCCAGAGCGCAGGGCCAGAACCTGAGGCAAGACAAGGCAGCAGGATTAGCCCATCACAAAGCCCTGGGCTACAGGAGAAAAGCCTGAGTCGCTGTCTGGTGCAGGGTTTTAACCATCCAGGGCGCTTTCTGCGGACCCAATCCAGAATCACTTCGGAGGGCCCCTGAATTGCAATCCAGATTGCAACAAATAGGCGGCACAGTGTTATGTAAAAAGGCAACATGTATTAGATGCTGAAAACGGACCAGGCCTGTACAAAACTCTCTATATTAGTTACACATACTCAGCTTTCATATATAGTTTTACTGTTTTAAATAAACTGCAGCATTATACTGCCCATATCTCCAGAAATTGGTAATAAAGCAAGAATAGGCATTTTGTATACTCCACATAGTGTGATTTTTGCTTTGCGGAACATTTAATAATTTGCATTTGTTTTCTCATTTGGAGACAGACTGCCTAGAAAGATAAAAATAGAGAGGTGCAGCCAAGTAGTTCCTCTGGACAAAATCTCATACTTGATATCTGAGTATGGAATAAACCTATGGGTTTGGTTACTAGTAAACTTCTGAGAAAGGATAGCTTTAGTGGGCATTCTAAAGACTAAGGCAGAGTACATTTGATCTTATTTTACCTACATTGCAATATAAACCAACTTCATTTAGCTTAATATTTTAAATCCATTATATCAGTTGTTATTTAATAACAAACCAGCATTTTGTGTGTGTGACATTAAATGACATTTTCCAGTATTTCTGTGTTTCAAATAAATATCTTTATTTGATGATTTGAGGTTGCTTACAATGCCATTTAATTCAAGTAAATACATATTTATATCTACTGAATATTCCAGTCGATAAATCTTGCCACTAAAAAAAAACTTTGATGCAACTAGTTACCATTTTTAAATAGAAAATTAGGGCGTGCCTTGCTGGCTCAGTCGGTGGAGCATGTGACTCTTGATCTTGGGGTTGTGAGTTCAAGCCCCATGTTGGGTATAGAGATTACTTAAAAATAAAATCTTAAAAAAGAAAAAAGAAAGCAGAAAATTAAATTATAAAATGGGAGAAAAATACAAGGATCTTAATGGAAATTCTATTGAGTAGTGGAGAAAATATTTGTCAGCCTCCGCTGATGGAAAATTGCAATATATGTGACTTTAGCATTACTTACAGAGTTCAAACTGAGCTTTTCATATCCCACACCCCAATCTGGATCCTTCCACAATTTCCCTATCTCAATTAATTACAACTTCATCTTTTTGATTTCAGGCCCCAAACTTTGGAGGCTTTGGTCTCTTAGCAAATTCTGTTGCCTTTGTCTTTTTATTTTTAGAACTTGATCACTGCTCAGCATTTGAAATGGTACTCCTTGATTTCATGGATAATTGCAATGGCTTCCTGGTGGAGTTTCCTTCTCCTGCTCCTAACCTATACTTTATTCTCAAGACAGCAGTCAGAGGGATTGTATATAATCTTTAGCATACTTAAATACTTTTGAGTGTCTCTTATATTCTAGGCGTTATTTCTGATGCTTGGGATTACAACCATAAGAAATAAAACAAAACAATCTGCCTTTCTGGAATTCTAGTGAAGGGAGGCAGAGAATAAATGATAAACATAATAAATAAATTCTATAGCATGATAAACCTGATAATATATACGGAAAAAATAAATCAGGCTAAGGAGTTTGGGAGCACTGGGGTGGGTGTGGAGGTGAGGGTGGCAGGTTGTGATTTCAAATAGGGTGATCAGTGCGGATGTCTTTGAGATGGTGACTTCTGAGCAAATACTTGAAGGGGATGCAAGAGGGACGCATATGGCTACTGGAGGAAGAGTGTTCGAGGAAGAAGGAGTTCAAATACAGGATGGAACTATAATACTTGGCAAAAATCATGTGGAAGATGGGAGAGCTTACTGATTATAGCTGAACTATTCTAAGGTCCTTATATTCCTGGGGAAGAGTAGAAATATGGAGTAATTTTGACTTTGTTAAGTGATGCATACATGTTAAACATTTAAGAATCACTATTAAAAAAATAAGAATACCAAACCATAGAGGGAAAACAATTTTTTGAGCATTTCTAGGACCTCATTCAATTGTCTCTATGTATACTTATCTTCATATTCATGTATTTAAAAACAAATTCTCAACACAACATCCAAAATGATCCTATTAAATCTAAGTCAGATCACTCCTCTACTCAAAACCTCCCAACTGATGGCTTTCCATGGCAGTCAAAACAAAATCCCAAGGTTATCCTCACTATTACCTTCAAGGCCCTAACTGAAGAGGCCCTTTTCTGATCTCATCTACTTCCTTTCCCTTCCTTTTCTCTCCTCCAGATACTCTGGCCCCTTTATTGTTCCTTAAAAAAAGTGAAGGTCCTGCTGCCTCAGGGCATTTGCTCACTTCTTTTGCCTAGAACTCCTTCTTCCAGAAAGCTACATGGCTAGTTTCTAATCTCTTTGGAATATTTGCTCAAATGTCATCTTTTCAAAAGACCTCACAGTGGTATTTTACATTACCCATCCTACACCTATCACTTCCTATTGTCCTTTTTCTGCCTTATATTTCCCCATAACCCTTATCCTCATATCATATGTAATTTATTTACATTTTCATTTCTCCCTTCAATTGAGTGGAAGCCCCATGAGGCAGGGATTGCTTATTATTATTATTTTTACTCCTGTATCCCCAGCATCTCAAAAGAGTTCAATATTTGATGAACAAATTAATAAATGAATCTTTTAAGACCCAAATCATTAGTTCCTTTTATGAAGTCCTCCAATTAGAAGGAATCTTTTGTCATTAAATCACTTCATGATCCTATATCTGATTACTTTATTTCTCTTTTCCCCTCTGTATTAGAGTTATCCAGAGAAACAGAACTAATAGACATATATTCCCACCCCACTCCCTTTTACACACACAGATACATACACACAGATTTTAAAGAAATTGACTCCCACAATTGTAGGAGCTAGCAAGCCTAAAATCTGTAGGACAAGCTGACAGGCTGAAGATTGGGGTAAGAGTTGATGTTGTAGTCTTGAGTCTGAAGGCTAGAAACTCAGGCAGAATTTCTATGTTGCACTCTGGAAGCAGAATGCTCTGGGAACCTTGTCCTTTGGGGGTACTTTTGGAGACTTCACCACAAACGCAAGATTGATTAACTCCGTGGCCGTGGTTGATTAATTCAACCTCTAGCCCCTGTCACCTCCTAGGAGGACTGAGGGTGGGACTGAAACTTTCAACTCCAATCACAGGCTTGGCTTCACTGGCAGCCAGCCTCCATCCATAAGTGATTTCTAAGATTCACCTCATTAAAATAACAAAAGAATGTTCCTTGCTCTTAACATTTAGGAAAATTCCAAGGGTTTTAGGAGCTCTGTGCCAGAAACAGGGAGGAAGATCAAATATATATTTCTTATGATAAATCACAATATCACAGCCTCCTCTCTTTCCAAAACCCTCTGATGACTTTCTGTCACACTTATAAAATCCAAAATCCTAGGTTTGGTCCACAAGGCACAATTTAGTCTGACCATGGCTAATCTCTGCCCTCTAGTCTACATTCTCCACTAGCTCACCTGGCCTCAGCCACATCTATCTGCTTGAAAAGGATGCTCTATCCCCAAGCCTTTTGCACTTGCTGTTCTCTTTGTCTGCAGAATTCCCCTCAGCAAAGCCATACATGATCCTACAATTTGTCCTTTCTGTCAGTGTCTCTCCAGTAACCTGTTGTATTTTTCTTCACATTAATTGCTACCTGAGATGATATTATTTATTTATCTAATGTTTGTCGCCTCGGATTTTAACCTTCACTGAAACAATGGTTTTATTTGCTTTATTGCTATATCTATCTATAGATCCCAGAACAGCTACTGAACACTTATGCCCTCAATAAATATTATTAATTAGGAAATGAGCACTCCTTAATTTTCTAATAATGTTGTATACAATTGTAAGCTTCTTTAAGAACTATCTTATTCATCACATACATACTAGAGGCTCAATAAATATTTTAAACTCAGTTTGAAAGGCAGTAAATACTAGGTTGGCTTATATACTTTACTTTTTCTAACACTGGATATATTTGCAGATAGTAGGTGTCCAATGGATGTTTGCTGACCTTCAAATGCAGATTATTTTAGATCTGCAAATAATCTAGGTTAAATATGGCTAATTTAGTATTGTTTTGTGTATGAAGAAATTAATTGGCTGTAATAACAGCAGAACTTTTATGATTAATTGTTTTGAAAATTGGCAAAAATGTACAATTTATATGTATGGGCTAAAGGCAGGCCACCCCCAAAATGTGCCACTTTGTTATACTGATTATTTTTAAAAAAGTTACTTAAAAAACAGCCAATGAAGAACACTCCTACCTGCTCCCTGCTTTGTTTCCAGAAAGCAAGAAATAAATGTCCCATGTGAAAGGACCCTTCCTATATCAGGACGTAAGAGACATCTTTATCACCAGAGAGAAAATTTAGAGCCCAGAAGGCTGCATAAACCACCCTTGTTACTTTTTACTAATATACTATCCCAGCCCAAATTCTGCTTAGAATAATTTACTAAAGTCCCAAAGTTAAGTTTTCTTTGTTTTCTCAATACTTCACAGATTTATTGTCTCTTGGTCCAAAAAGTATAAAAACTGCCTGCTTTGGTCATTTCTTTAGGTCTCAATTTCATTATTGGGCCCCTGTGTGCACATGCCTTATCTTTTTCCCTTTTGTCTGTCTTGTGTCAGTTTAATTCTTAAACCAGCTGGAAGAACTCAAAGGGTAAGAGGAAAATGTGTTTCTCCTCTCTCTATATAATCAATAATAATCCAGTATTATTGCTTTTGTAATAGACACAATGTCTGGATTGTATAAATGTGCTTTTTAGACCATAATCTTAACGGCTTAGAGAACTATATTCAGGAATACTGAAGCAATTTAGGTGTAATAAGCTTAAGTGCCAGGAAGGATACGTCCTCATGTTATTTTCTTGAATATTTATCTGTGGAATGGGCAAGGTTAGTTGGGCATTGGAATTGTTTAAGTTCTTTAAAAACTTTTTACAATTTGAAGTTGAGTTTTTTGTTTCATTTTTACTTTCTTTTTCCAGTTTAATTTTGCTTTTCTTTCTGTGAGGGGGGAATGGGTGGATGAATTTTATATAAGGAAGAAATAGAAGGAGTTAATTACCTTATACACATTGCAATACAAATATATATATTTGTATTTTTACTACAAAACTGACTCCAACCTGCAAATTTAAATATATACATTTTAGGGGAGCTAACTTTGAAAAGACTCTCTAGATTAGAAAAACAACTTGATTTTGTGGTTGGAGAACTGGATTAGGCTTCAGAGGGCCTTAGTTCTACTTTGAGTATCTGACACTTGGCTGTGTAATTCAGAAAAGTTATGGGTATATTACAGTGGAATGGAACCTAAGAAATTTCTCAAACCAGACCATTCCTTTTATTGATGAGTTGATGACCAAAGACATTGTATGCAGAGCAAAGAATAAAATGGAAATTTCCTGATTCCTAGGCTTGTTCCCTTTCCATTGTATTAGAATTTTCATTTATATCTCTATACATCTATATATTTATGTATATATAATTATATATCTCTCTATAATACTATAAAGCGGTCTTGTCTTTTTAAATAATTGCAAGTTCCTTGAGAGTGGATATTACAACATAATTTTTTCCCCTCATTACATCTCTCTGGGATCTGAACTCCTGGTAGATGCTCTATAAAATATGTTAAATAGAACTCACTTAAAGAAGAATTATACAACAGCCGTCTGGATCCGGGCCGGGCTTTGGCTCTCTCTCTCTGAGTCGAAGAAGCCCAGATGAGTGAGTCCTCTTCCAGATCCCCGCCGGGATTTAGAGACGCCCCGGAACTAGTCCCCGGACGAGGCTCAGAGGCCGCTATAAGGTTTTCAACACCGCCCTCCGGTAAGTACCTCGGCTGGGTTGCTCGCGGCGCGGGCCGGGTTGTCGGAGAAACGACCCTACACAGCATGGGGCAGGAGGTGGCGTGGAAGGAACGAAAGATTTGGGCCGATGATCATCTCTTCCCTGGAAGGGAGAGAGGGTTTGGCGGCCCGGCGTGGGGACGCCTGTTGCTAGGCAACCTGCAGCCGCGGGCCTGGGCTTGCTGGAGTCTACTGGGAACTGTACCTTTCCAGCTTGTCCTGTCTGGAGGTTCTCGGTGGACTTGCCCTCGTTGATAACTTTTTCATCCTTCCCACTGTGGAACTGCTCTTTACCCAGCTTATTGGGTCAAGTCAGGTTGGATGTCCCGTGTGTCCCACCCCAGTCCATGAATCTAAGATAGGAAGAGGGCGGAGCATTAGTTGTACTTTGCAGGTGCAATGATGTATAATCTTAACTTTGTGGGGAGTGGATGTACAGACAATTACTATGAAATTAAGAATGATGCCAGGTTCATTCAGATACTTGGGTCTGTTATCACCTGGGCCCCAAGATAAACTTGGTCCTCACCTGCATGGAGGTTAAATACTAAAACTTTTTCCTTTTTCCTTGATTATGGGATGGATTGGATCAGTTTATTCTTCACTTTGCTTTATGTTCTGATTTGGTGTAAGCAAATTATAACCACTAATGTCACTAACCAAAAGAGAACTGGTGATAATTGCAATTGGAAATAATCATCCTTAAAAAATGAGAGAAGTGGGAGGTGAGTTCAGTTCTTTTTGGTAGCAATAAAGATAATATGGTAAGATTTGAATCTGTTAGTCAACAATATTCATTACATGCTAGCTGTAATATCTCATGACTTGGCAGCAGATTGGGTGGGGACAGAGCCATTCAGAAGTGCTTTTCCCTGCTCCTACCATCTCTCGTCCCCAGCATAACCCAACTGTATATTCCATGCTATAGGACCAGGACAAACTTTGGTATGCATTCCAAAGATCTGCTCACATGCCATTTATTTGAAATTCTGATTCTTTTGCCACCAGTTTTAGGTTTCTGGTGCTCTTGAGTCTCTGCAGCTAACTCCCCTCTTTCTTCTGTCCTGTATAAGCAAGGGTGTAGTATTAGAAAGAGGTCTGAAACTGGTGTAAATTCATGCTCAGTAATAACTGGCAAATAATTTGGCAAGGTAAATGTGCCCGTTTTGGGGTCTCAGATTCCTCAGTTTGAAAATCAGAAGGTCGAGCTGTTTTATCTCTGCAGTCCTGTCCAAATCTCAAGATTCTTTGACATAAGGTGTCAGTAGCTTCATAGCTCTAATTCTGGATTGTAATAGATCCTGGAGTGTTCCACAAATGATGGTTGCCCCTTGAATATTCCTGTTATATCCAATGAACCATTTGTATGCTACATAATTCTGAAATAACTCCTGTCTGAGTTGACTGAATTCACTTACTTAACAAATATTTAAGTTCCTACTGTTTTCTAGGCTTTCTGTTAAATGCTTAGATACAAGGTGAGCAGAACCATAGCCCTTGCCTTTATGAGGCTTACAGTATAGTGTGAAGAGTAATAACTACCATTCATGCTTTGAATGCTTTATCTATTGTTTGAGGACAGAATTTATATGTGGCATTGTGATCCTGTCATAGTTAGGTTCAGAGAAAGGAAATGAAGAATATGTTTAAAATGTGTACAGGTATTTGACTGTGCATTAATTTCTTTATTGACTAAATAAATATTTATTAAGTATCTGCTATATTAAGGACATGCGACACCAACCTTCATGGACTTGACAGTTTATTAGGGACATGAAAAGAGTTAATGATAAGTGAAGAGTAATGACTGTCAAGCTTGGGGAAGTACAGGGACTAGAAGGTCCTGGACAGAGGATTTAAATTTTGTTGTTTTTGTTATTTGCAAATGAATGATGGTTATTTAAAGTGACCTATAGTGATTTGAAATGGCTACAATAGTTTCTAAGGTATAAATAATTGTGTAGTTGATGTGTGGAGAAAAGCACTTAGCTGATTGCTCAGCACCCCTATTTCAACTTGGGTTTGTTGGCTGCTAATCTTCATGGCAAATACAACAGCTTTTGTGATGTGATTAAAAGCAAACAACAGCCTTCTCTCCACCCCCTACCAAAACAATAACAACTTTAAAAAGTTGCTTCTTTGTGAAAGGTAACTCAGAAAAAAAAAGTCAAATTATTTTTAAATTGAATGATTTGTGATGTTTTCAGAATATGTCTACTGTTGATTACTCTTAGAGTAGAAATCTAGTCTTGGGGTGTGGGGCTTTAGGGAGGGGGGCTATGGAATTGGGTAAATGGAGCCATACAGATAAATTAGTGAAGAGCTGGGATATCTTTCAGGATTTCACTGGGCCTGGGTAAAACTACATTTTAATAGTAACAACGATGGCTACCATGTATTGAATAACCATGTTTTACCTAATATAGGGAGATGAGAAAGGTGCTAACATTAAACTCATTTTACACACTAGAAATGTTGGCCCAAGCTTACATTACAAGGAAGTGTCAAAAATGAGGATTTTAATGTCAGTCTAACTCTATGCTGACACAATGCCATGCTATCTTTCCTTAAAAATTAAAAAAAAAGTTTACTATTAAAATAACTCCAAGTCTAATAATAGAAAAAGTATGAATTGTTAAACAACGTATCCTCAGTAATATAAGATTGAAGTGTAAAAATCTTCAAAATTTGCATGACTGAGATATTCACCTGATTTTTGTTTTATACATTTTTGTTCAAGTTGATTATTTTCAACCTTCTCTTACATGCATTTTTACCAGTCGCCTCATAATTGCTAATTGGACCATCCATTCTATTTTATTCTTTGTATCAGAGAATACTGTTTGCATTAACACATTTTTTCATCTGCTTACTGCAGCAAAATCAAAACTCATAAAGGTTTAGGAAGAGAGTAAAGAAAATAAATTTACATCACTTTGTGGTAGAGAAGTACAAGCATTCGTTTCCTATTACTGTAAAATTCCTATTACTATTACTACTGTAAAAAATTACCACAAACATAGTGGTCTGAAACAACAGTTCTGGAGGTCAGAAGCACAAAATGAGTCCTACAGGGCTAAAATCAAGATGTTAGCAAGGTTGGTTCCTTCTGGAGGCTCCAGGGGAAAATTCATTCCTTGCCTCTTCTAACTTGCAGAGACTGCTCATGACCTCTACCTCCATTTTCAAAGCTAGCTATCTAATATCTTCACTCCTCTCTAACCTGGCTTTCCTTCTTACATCCTCTCTTTCTTCCTCTGATCATCCTGCCCCCCTTTTATAAGGGCCCTGGTGATTACATTGGGCCCTCCAGATAATCCAGGATAATTTCCACACCTCAAAATCCTTTACGTAATCACATCTGAAGAGTCTTCTTTGTCATGTAAGGTAAACATATTCACAGGGTCCAGTGATTAGCACATGGACATCTTCAGAGGAACCCTATTCAGACTAGCATTTGCCCCATAAATGTTGCCCCACATAAGGTAATTGCCCCACAAAAAGTTGATTTTGGTGAAAGAAGTAAGAATGATTAACCACATGATTTCTTTCCATGAAGTAGTATTATGTAGCTTGTATGGCTAGTTTAAAATTAGAGTAAGAGTTATCATTTTGTATGTTTTTTACCCTTTTCAAAGTATACTGCAGACGTGAACTTGAATGGATTTAGAGGTTAAAGGCATTGCTGCTTCTCCTACGAGTCAAACTCAGCCTTTCACTGGAAGAAACAAGCTGCTGCAAGTACGTGTGCTATATAATTTTCCTCTTGTAGGATGACTCATTAAATAATTTTCTGACTCTTTTATTCATGTTTATGACAACTTATACTCACAAATATTTAGGATCCATATTTCCTAGATTTGAAGAATTGAGTGGCCAAAATTGAAGATAATCATTATTTCAAAGTGGGTCATTCCCTGAATTAGTTTTATTTTTAAAAATCAGGCTTATTATTATTGTTTTCATATTCTTATTTAAAAAATTATCTGTATGTATCTGCAGAAAATATAAGAAATAAGGATAGTAGAAAGAAGAAGAGAATATCAATATACATCTTGTGTTAGCTAGGTAGAACGAGACTCAAAGCTTTTATTACTAGGATTTTATTCTTCATAACCTTCATAATATCACCACTGTGTATATATATCATTGATTAAGTACAAGGTTATAGCTGCTTTGTCCTTGTTTCCACCACAGAATTGGGGATATATAAATTTTAGTTTAGAAATACATAAAAGTGACACATACTTCCTTGCTATTCTTTTTTAAAAAAATATTATTTATTTGTTTATTTATTTGAAAGGGGGAGGCATGAGCAGAGGGAGGGAGAGGGAGAAGCAGACTCCCCACTGAGGAGGGAGCCTGATGCGGGGCTCGATCCCAGGACTCAGAGATCATGACCCAAGCCAAAGGCAGATGCTTAACCAACTAAGGCATCCAGGTGCCCCATATTCACCTTTTTAAATAAAGGGCCAGCTAGTAAATATTTTTGGCTTTATGGGCTTTTGTTTCTGTTGCAGCCACTTAACTCAGCTATTGTAATGAGAACATATAGATAGTTCATAAATAAATAAATGGTTGCATTCCAATAAAACTTTATTTATAAAACAGAACTGAGCCATATCTGCTGACCCCTGGCCCAGGGATTTATAAGCTATAATTTGTCTGTCTTCTGAATTGGCTAGCACAATTTTGTTGGAATTAGACAAAGTAAATGCCATTCTGTAATAGATAGTCTGTGACTTCAAGACTTTAAGTCTGTCAAAACACTTTCTGGGGGATAATCATGGTGACGACCATGACTATGACAACTACACTTATATTCTATTTAGATTTTCTTCCTAAAGTTGGATGATATCCTGATGTTTCCCAAATACGATTAAGAAAATCTTTGGGACGCCTGGGTGGCTCGGTTGGTTAAGCGACTGCCTTCAGCTCAGGTCATGATCCCAGGGTCTTGAGATCCAGCTCCATGGGCCCCATGCTCAGCAGGGAGTCTACTGCTCCCTCTGCCTTCCCCAACTTGTGCTCATGCTCTCTCTCTCTCTCAAATTAATAAAATCTTTAAAAAAAAAAAGAAAATCTTTTATATGTGATAGAAGTGTGCTGCTATTTTAGGCTATGATATGTATGTCATTTATATAAAATTGACCCTTAAACAACTCAGGTTTGAACTGCATGGGTCCACTTATATGCAAATATATTTTCTCTTCCTTATGATTTTCTTAACATTTATTTTCTCTAGCTTACTTTATTGTAAGAATGCCGTATAAAGTACATATGAAATATGTGTCAATTGACTGTTTGTTACCAGTCAACAGTAGGCTAGTAGTAGTTAAGTTTTTGGGAAGCCAAAAGTTATATGTGGATTTTTGACAGTATGGGGGCGGTAGCTGGCACCCTTAACCCCAGCATTGCTCAAGGGTCAACTTAATATATATATAATTTAGTGATATTACATTTTTACATTTTTAACTTTCTATTAGGATAGTATTTAAAATAATGCCATATTAAAGCTTATACTGAATTGAATTTGTTTTCTCTTTTATGGTCAATTAGAGTGATGAAGCTCAGTGTTGAATGTAATTTCTGTACTTGCTATCAGTACCACAAAAATGACCAGTTTTCAGAAGTAAGCCAGAAGTGTTGACGCATGAATTGTTTCCTGCCCTTATTAACTTGAATTTTCTCTATGACTCATATATATTTCTTATTCTGTAGTGTCTGAGCTCACTCTAATTTTCATATCTTTGCACAATTTTTTGGAAGTAAGATTGAACATCTGCAAATGTGTACATATATATATTTGTCACTTCTTTGCTTAAATCCTGCAGTTTTCCCATTACCTTTAGGACAAGGTCCAAGTTCTTTGACTTGTATTATTATGTAACAGCTCTGGCCCCCACTACCTCCTCACACTCTGGATTTCAGCCCTCTCTAGCTGCTAACTCTTGCCTGTGGGCTAGTGCAGGATGAGTTGTTCCTCCTGGCTAAAGCAGTATTCTCCCCTCTGTCTTTATCTGGCTAACTCCTACTCATCCTTCAGAGTTCCATTTAAAGGTTACTTTTTTTTTGTTTTTGGAAACGTTTCCTCAATTTCCTAGACTTGTTGGGTAAAATGCTATATGTAGTTGCTCAGGCATAGCACGTGTTTTTTTTCACATTATTGTTTGAGTAAATGTCTTGCCCAGCAGGCAGAACACCGTGAAGATAAGGATTGTCTGTGTTGCTTATCATCTTATCTCTGTGTCTCAAGCATAGTAGGGAGGGGCTTAGTAAATATTTCTTATATGGAGTTTACTGAGAAAATGATGATCAGCTTTATTGCATTGACTCATTGCTTATCTTTTTTTTTTTTAAGATTTTTATTTATTTATTTGAGACAGAGAGAATGAGAGACAGAGAGCATGAGAGGGAGGAGGGTCAGAGGGAGAAGCAGACTCCCTGCTGAGCAGGGAGCCCGATGCGGGACTCGATCCAGGGACTCCAGGATCATGACCTGAGCCGAAGGCAGTCGCTTAACCAACTGAGCCACCCAGGCGCCCTCATTGCTTATCTTTTAAAGTATACATAAAGGGTATATACATACTGATTTTTTCTTTTTTTAATTAAAGCAAGGACAGACTTCCAGGTCATGGGCAATCCAGAATGCTGGCCTACCTGTGTAAGTCACATTTCTTTACACTTGAGCTATTTAATGGGTAAATATTTATAATATATTAATTAAAAAGGAAAGCAAAATTTTATATGTAGTTATGATTGTGAACCACAGGAAATTTGATGTGCATGTGGATGGCCTGAAAATTGCTATGCCAAAATTAAAGTAGGATAATAGGAAGGAGGGTAATACTTCTCTTGTTTGTATTTTCTTTAATATTCTTACATTTTCCTGAAAAAGTTTATTGTTTTATTTAGAAAACTCAGCTAAATGAATTTATTAAAGAAATATGTGAAATTTTGAATTTTATAACTGGGATAGCCAAAATGACTTTAATCTGTGGCTTTAATCTTATCTTGATGAATATGACAATTTTATCAATCTTCTTTAAATGATTTTATTTGTGGACTAGACTACATTAATTTATGTTTTATATTTTACATTTTTGCCTTTTAAGATTTGGAAGGATATGACTTTTATATTCTTTCAAGTATTTTAGACTACAGGGCTTACTGGAAAATAGAAGTTAAAAACCTAGTACTTTATTAGGCTGAACCATATGAAATTACATTTTTATCGATGAAAAATGGGCAAGTATCAGCAATTTCATGTGGTTCTACATAACAGATACCTGTATGCTCATCTAGACAAAAAATCAGGGTACGAGGTACATGCAAGCACTTGATACAAGATACTCAGTATGTGTTGACAGTCAATCATGTGCTGGTAAATATTTAACAGCTGGTTTCCTGAAAGTGTATTATAAGTTTATTTTAAATTTTACTTGTTAATTATAAATAAACTTAAGTATATTTTAAGTTGGTTATAAATTTTACTGATAGAGGATATATAGTAAGCAATTTACAAATACTAATAAAATGTATAAACTTTTTTATAAATTCCATGCAGCCAATTGATTCTCACAGAATGCTTTCTTTGTTTCTTGCTGAATTCTGGTATCTGTAGCCAAGCTATGGTTGCAGTCCATGAACCAGTGTAGTTCCAATGTGAATGTTGGTTGATATTTTCATTTATTGTAAAGTGATGTGAGTGATGTATTTGTTGACTTACGTAATAGTTTTGGATACTGGGACAATATTTCCTCAGTTTTTTGTTATTCACAATGTGACAGTTACAGATATGATACACTTTTAAGTTTAATCTGCACCATTAATGTTTTCTCCATGCCTGTTTTAAGTCTCAGAAACCAACAAAATAGGGGCGCCTGGGTGGCTCAGTCGTTAAGCGTCTGCCTTCGGCTCAGGTCATGATCCCGGGGTCTTGGGATCGAGCCCTGCATCGGGCTCCCTGCTCGGCGGGGAGCCTGCTTCTCCCTCTCCCACTCCCCCTGCTGGTGTTCCCTCTCTCACTGAATCTCTCTGTTAAATAAATAAAAAAAACTTAAAAAAAAAAAAAGAAATCAACAAAATAATAAATCAAGTCCTAATTCATAGCATGTGCCAGTTTTTGTGTGAATGATCCCACTGTGGCCGATTTCACCCTATGTTTATAGTATCCCACTGAACACAGAGTTGGAAAGAGATGCACACCCTTATATTACCACACAAATGCCATAGATGTAAATAAACAAAAGTGAAGTACAGTAAAGTCATTAAGAAGTGATGACTTTGAGTATTTATTACCTTTATTTTTAATATAACTTACTTATTTATAAGTTTATATAATTTTATTTTTAATAATGCTTTGTTAACAACCAGCTTAAAAACTGCTGGGCATTTCCTTTTACAGCTGGTAGGTACAGCACACCTTTGGCTTTAGTGTACCTTTTTATTTATTTATTTAATTAATTATTTTAAGATTTTATTTATTTATTTGTCAGAGAGAGAGAGCACAAGCATGGGGAGCAGCAGGCAAAGGGAGAGGGAGAAGCAGGCTCCCCGCTGAGCAAGGAGCACGATGTGGGACTGGATCCCAGGACCCTGGGATCATGACCTGAGCCGAAGGCAGATGCTTAACCGACTGAGCCACCCAGGAGTCCCTAGTCTACCTTTTTATATAAGATGTAGCATGTATGATTTGCAACTATTAAAGCCTCATTTTAAAAAGTTATGAGTTGCATAGATTATTTCTTTCAGGGTTCCACGACTTGATTTGGGAAGCCTCATTGACTCTGACGAGGAGGTAATTTTTACTTGGTATTTACTATAATAAACATTTGAACAAAATATTGCATATAGTGTATCATAAGTATTATGTAATTTTATTTTAGGATGATTTTTCATACATCCCACTTACTACTGCCCATGTTCATTTTAACCCACCAAATTCATCTTCTGCTCTTAGTTGCATCACACCATGTCAAATATCACATACTCAGCATCATCTAAATGAACTGGTTAGTATTTATTTCTTATTACCAACTTTCAGAATTATAATGTGCATTTAAGCACTGTATTTAGTCCAGAAATTTTATTATGTTCAGTCTGTGATTTGTCCAGTTTAAGTATTGTACATATTAACATCCCAATCATGTTGGTGAAATAATTCTACTTTGTTTTACATTTTTTTTCACATAGGAATAGTATTTTAAAAACGTCTTATACAGGGACGCCTGGGTGGCTCAGTTGGTTAAGCGTCTGCCTTCGGCTCAGGTCATGATCCCAGGGTCCTGGGATCGAGTCCCACATCGGGCTCCCTGCTCTGCGGGGAGCCTGCTTCTCCCTCTGCCTCTGTCTCTCATGAATAAATAAATAAAATATTTTAAAAAAAAATGTCTTATACAATTAGTGAAGTACAGGTTTATCCTAATAGGAAATCCAGGAATTTAAAAAATATGGTAGAGTATTAGATCAGATCTTGCTGGTTTAACAATGTGATTTGTCTCTTGGAAATTAACTTATACTTTGGGCTACTAGTATGCTATGGAGTAACTAAGTAACTATTCTTATTCCAAGCTATCTCCTTGGGACAATATTTACACTTCAAACAATATTTAGTGTTTTATTTTGTGTTATGAACACAAGTTCTGACCAGTATTCTATGAGGAGGGCTTACTTTTCTGTCTTTGTTAGTCTTTCTCCTGTAGCTGGTTCTATTTTTTTAAACTTGTATATATATGTTACATAAATATAAATATAAATATATTTTATTTATTTATTTTTTTTAAAGAGAGAGAGTGTGTGTGCGGGGGGCAGGGGAGGGGCAGAGGGAGAGGGAGAGAGAGACTCCTAAGCAGGCTTCATGCCCAGCACAGAGCCCGACGCGGGGCTTGATCTCAAGATCCTGAGATCATGACCTGCGTGGAAATCAAGAGTCAGAGGCTTAACCAGCTGAACCACCCAGGCACCCTTAGCTGGTTCTATTCACGTTCTCCTCAGTCTCATTTTGGATAAATTGCACCAGTAGTACCCTAGACTGTATCATGCTACAATTTTCACCCTGAAACTTTGTTTTATCCTTCTCTAGGTTAGACCTGGATATTATCAACACTTTTCAAGGGTCGTGCTGGCTTTATCCTCCTTTTGGAGTGGCTATCCCCCTTTGGGCCAATATATATGCCATTGTGTTTGCTTAGTACTCCTTTTAGATTTTACTTATCCACTGGCTCTGTTATCTCTTACTCCCATGGGAATGTGGTAGGGAACTAAATAATACCAGAAGGTGATATATCTGAAATTCTACAAATGACAACCAGCGCTTCTTAGTGTTCGTGATCTCTAATTCCTGTAACTATTCTGGAAGAAATGCTTGTCAGTAGAGTTTTTTCTGGGGCAGGAATAAAGGGCCTATCTAAAACTCTTTTTTTTTTTAAAGATTTTATTTATTTATTTGAGACAGAGAGAATGAGAGAGAGAGAGCATGAGAGGGGGGAGGGTCAGAGGGAGAAGCAGACTCCCTGCCGAGCAGGGAGCCCGATGCGGGACTCGATCCTGGGACTCCAGGATCATGACCTGAGCCGAAGGCAGTCGCTTAACCAACTGAGCTACCCAGGTGCCCAAGGCCTATCTAAAACTCTTAAGAAGAAAGAAAATTTAATTTTTGTCTTCTCAAATTATTTTAGAACCAGGACTGATCTTCAGCAGGGAAACCAGGTACAGGCTCCCTGGTACTTAAGGCTGCTGCCCGTTCTGAGCCATTACATCTGCTTTGATTGCTCAGTGATGCTATACCAGCTGAACGTTTTAAATATCACCTCTGGGGGCGCCTGGGTGGCTCAGTCGGTTAAGCGTCTGCCTTCAACTCAGGTCATGATCCTGGGGTCCTGGGATTGAGCCTTGCGTAGTGCTTCCTGCTGAGCAGGGAGTCTGCTTCTCCTTCTCCCTCTGCCCCTCCCCCACCACTTGTGCGCATGCTCTCTCTCTCTCTCAAATAAAAAAATAAAATCTTTTTTTTTTTTTGTTTAAAGCTACATATCTTTGTATCCTGTCTTTTTTTTTTAATAGACTATTTTTTAGAACAGTTTTAGGTTCATAGCAAGTTTGAATGGAAGGTACAGATATTTCCCTGCTCAGTGGGAACCTGCTTCTCCCTCTCACCCTGCTGCTCCCCCTGCTTATATTCTCTCTCTCTGTCAAATAAATTTAAAAAATAATAATAAATAAATATCACCTCTGTTTAGCACATAGATCATAATGATCTGTTTCTTAGGCATAAATGTTAAGATAAATGATAAACCTATTAATGTTAATAAGGAAAATTAATAATTATTTTGATTTTTCTGACAGATAACATACTTCTTATTTTTATATCTAGGAGCAAGACATAATTCCTGAAAACTTGCCAGCACCAACAAGCAAATATAAACTAAAATATCAGCAATATAAAACTGAAATGAAAGAGGGATATGAACAGTATAGTCAGAGAAATGCAGAAAAGACAAAATCAAAGATCACACAACAGTGTCCAAGAAACAAGATAGATGACAAGGTAATGTATAAGACTTTATAAAGTTCTGATGAAATTTAAAAAAATTACATGTACTATGGAAATCTTTTTGTCTGGTATGTTTTGCTGTTAGTCATAGTAAGTATAGTAGCTAGCATTTATTTCTGTGTGCTAGGGACTATTTTAAGTATTCTGCCTGCATTAGCTAGTTTATTCTTAACAACAACTCTAAAAGTTTATTATTATCATTTTCAAATGTGAAAACTCTAGCCATATGACCTAGTCATCTTTTCTGTGTAAGGAGTTTTCCATTTGACTTGGGATTTGAAAATAAGGCAGTATTAAAAAGCTGTTTTTGATGTAGCTATCTTGAACTCTGTTTGCCTCACAGTCTAAATTTTAAAGTTGAAAAGTGATTTCAGATGTTGCAGTAACCCTATTTTATTCCAAAACTGTCATCACTCCATGATTGTCTTCTGGTTCTTGTTGGGAGATATTTTTTAACATCATGAATTTCTAAGTTTATACTTTTATTTAATGTTAATTAGGTGTAAATTCATCATTCATGAATATAAGAGCAAACTAACCATAATCAATTTAATGGCTTTTCATAAGCGTATAGGAAAGGTCAACCTTGAATTGTGGAAAGAAAGGTTTGGAAACATAGTTTATGATACTACTGGCCACGAAGGAGAGAATACTTAAATATAATTCTTAATTCAGTGAATTTTTTTTAAAGATTTTATTTATTTATTTGAGAGAGAGAGAATGAGAGACAGAGAGCACGAGAGGGAAGAGGGCAGAGGGAGAAGCAGACCCCCTGCTGAGCAGGGAGCCCGGTGCGGGACTCGATCCCGGGACTCCAGGATCATGACCTGAGCCGAAGGCAGTCGCTTAACCAACTGAGCCACCCAGGCGCCCTAATTCAGTGAATTTTTTATAAGAATAATGTATTTTCAGGGAAGTTTGCTGGTTGTATTTGCTTAACATTTTTATAGGTAAAAAGAATTGATTAATTTATAAGTAGGTATAGCATATCAGCTATTTTATCTAATCCATGTAGGAACTATCTTGAACTGACTTTATCACATGGTGTTCAGTGGAAAGAGTAACAAAATTAACGGATTATTTGGTCTCTTTTATACTAAGACAGATTTCCAGATCCAAACAGATGCACACAAATATAATAATCTGATGTCTGTAATAATAGGCAGGATAATTTCATAGCCCTTTAGCACCTGGCCATATAGTTGTAGGATCTATAATGTGATATTTAGGTCACTGTAATAATGTTGGGAAAATAGAATGAAGATTTCTATAAGTTCATGCTTTATTTGCTGCAGCAAAGTGGTTTAAAGTTTTGTTTTTTTTTAAGAGAGAGCGTGCGCGCGCGCGCGCACACACACACACACACACACACACACATATGCGGAGGCCTGGGGGTGGGGGGTGGGCAGAGGTAGAGGCAGAGGGAAAATCCGAAGTAGGCTCCACATTCAGTGCAGAGCAAGATGAGAGGCTTGATCTCACAACCCTGAGATCATGACTGGGCTGGAAATCAAGAGCTGGATGCTTAACTGACTGAGTCACCCCAGGGCCCCTAAAATTTTTTTAAAGTAAAACTGGTTTCCTTGAACATAGGTTCAAATGAAGGCATTTGTTTATTTTTGATTAAGGGAGGAACAAATATTGCTTGTGAAGCTTCCCATATGATTGGTAAATGCTTGTATAGTATGAATGAAGGGTTTTATAGAAGCCAGCATATTCATGTTTTCTTCTGGAAAAAATTCTGTTTTGCTTTGATTTTTAAAATCTACATATAAATGTATATAATTATTATTTCATATGTTCTTGATAGCCTTACAAAAAGGCCCTGGTTTCTCTACATAATAATTTTATACTTAATGGGGTCAAGCAACTTTTTTGATGTCTTTTTAGATATATACCATTATGAAAATCAAAACTGCTGTATAAATGGGCTATAAGTAAATCCTATTATAATTACATTAATTAACACTGGAATACTAATCTCTGGAAATAGAATTGCTTCCTGATATCAGAAATGTAAGCCCCTCTATAAAGCAGGGAACAACATGTAAATTGATTCTTTTTACTAATTAAAAAGCTAAAGTTGGACATATTTAGGATCTAGGACAATAACTAAAGGCCATAACCACCATAATCAATCAAACAGTAAAATAAAAGTTCCCCTCGCTTGTCTAATGGCAAATTTCCTTTGTTGAGTTTTTCTTCCATTTAGTATAAAAAGCTGATGAATCTCTTGTTGTCAAATTGTTACCTAAGATGTAAACTTATATTTTAAATAGTGAAACATCTTTAAATAAAGCATGAAAGTCATGAAACTTCAATTTTATAAAAAATTCTAAGTCAGTGAATAAAACAGACAAATACTTTTGCCCTTACAGAGTATATATCATAAAGGAAGGACTTAGCAAGAAAAAAAATGAATGAATCAATCAACCCATATAGTCTGACAGTTGGTGATAAATGCTATGGATGGAAGGGCACTGGGAAGAGCAGGGCTCAAGTTAGGATTGCAATTTGTACAGATCACCAGAAAGATCTTTCCCATAAGGTAGCATTTCAACACACATCTGAAAAGGGTGATGCACAAGCCACTCAGTGTCATGAAGTGGGAGGGGGCATGGAGTGTTTAAGAAATATCAAGGAAAACAGTGTGGTCAATGGAGGAAGAGCAAGGAAGAGATGGGGAGAGAGTTAAAGGGGGGGCTGGTAGGCAGATCTGTGAGGCCTTGTGGACTACATAAGGACCTTGCCGTTTACTTGAGGCAGAAAGCTACTTTGCTATGTTGAGGATGGGTTTTACTGAGAATAGGACCAAGTTGGAAGCAGAAAGATGTTTGAGGAGGCTGTCACAATAATCTATATGAGAGATGAGGATGATGGCTTGGACCCAGGCAGCAGACTTGGATAAGAAGTGGTTGTGATGAGAAGCCAGATTCTGGATAGATTTTGAATATTTGAGAATATTTGCTGAGAATATTTGCTGATGGATTGGTTGTAGGCTTAGGAGAAAGGGATGATGAAGGAGGACTGTAAGGTTTTTGGCCTGAGCTGTTTAATTTACCTTATTTAATGCTAAACATCTTTTTGGTGCCTGTTAAAATAAATAACTATGCAGGAAAAAAATATATTAGGAGGTAAAAAAATTATAAAGTATCCTCATAAATTGATTTCCCAATAGTTAATACTTTTTTTTTTAAAGGTTTTATTTATTTATTTGACAGAGAGAGCGTAAGCATGGTGAGCGGGAGAGGGAGAAGCAGGCTCCCCACTGAGCAGGGAGCCCGACCCGGGACTCGATCCCAGGACCCTGGGATCATGACCCCAGCTGAAGGCAGACGCTTAACCAACCGAGCCACCCAGGCACCCCATAATAGTTAATACTTATACAAGATGCATTATTCATTTGTGAATAAGTATTTATCGAGTGCTCACTGTGTGTGGTCCTGTTCTGGCATCAGGAATATTGAAATAAAAATGACAGACAAGGTTCCCTCCCTCATGGAACTTATAGCAGGAGAGGCAGACAACATTCATAAAGAAATGTATAATAAGATTTCATGTAGCAATCAAAGGTCACGAAGACAGAATAGAGTATGAATATGGAATGTGACCTTTTAAGAAAGGTCTAAAGTAAGAAAAAACCCTGGAGGAAAAACTCTTGTAATCTATTAAGTTTTTGGCAGTTGCTATCCTACTGGGACATTTTTGTTGTTGTTGTTAAAAGAATATGTGTACACCTTATATTCAGAGAAAAATTTAGTGTTTATCTTTAGGATCCCAGAGGATCCTTTATCTCAAAGGATATATCCCATCTCTTAGTACTTAGGAATTTCATTTTACAGAGGAGTGAACATACCCATTTTTATTAACTTTACAAAGACTCAGGTGGGCAATAATAGTATAATAGTTGCTACCTTTTATCTGATGCTTATTGTATGTCAGATACTTTTATAAGTGTTGGACATTTCATCTTTGTGTGTGTGTGAAGTAGTTACTGTTACTATTATTAATTCCCCTTTTAATTCCCATTACCATGGGTAAATTGAGGCACAGAGAGGTCATCTAGCTAGAAGGTGGAAGAACTGCATTCAAATAGGGCAATCTGATTATCAGAGCCTGTAACGTTATACACAAAAAACTATTGTTATGTGTTATGTATTGTTATGTATACATAGTTGTACATAAATAACTATTGATGTGTTCAGAGGTTATTTAACACATTATTTTGTTAAAAACAAATATGCTAAGTATGTGAACTAAGTATAAACTCTCAAGAATTCATTTATTGCTTTCCCTTACAGTGTGTAAAAGGTGAAGAAGCCATCGTGGATGGTCTTACCACTCTGGATAGGAAAGCCCTCTTACAGCAGGGTTATGCAGACATCCCTTACAATGCACAAAGGAGTATGAGAAAATCTGATGCTGTAAGTTATCATGATCTTTACTTACTTCTTAAGCCATTAAGATAATTTGCTGTCCAAGATGTTGCAGACTTAAAATTGAATAAATAATTACAACAATTGAATTTGTTCAGCAGTGCATGTTCACTAATGTGTAAATTGAATCCACATTTTTACAAATGGTTGAGGTTTGGTATATTTACTGTGGAGAAATAGTCTTGAATCTTTGAGAGTTTATGAAAATTTAGTTTATACTATTGAAAATGTTAATTGGCTGCTATTTTTGTCAGTGGGATTATTTAGCATCAGCCCTATCCCCAAAGTAACCTAGTTATTTTTTGAAAGTGATAAGCTAATAAGACTAGAGAAATTCCAGCGAGTTAAGGAAAAGGGCAAGAATAAAGTATTTTTTTTTTTTTTTAGGAAAAGGGAAGCGAAACTCTAAATTCTCAGTATTAACTTCAAATTGTGTCTTTTACAAAATCAGTTAGATTGTTGGATGAGTATCACTTAGGCCAGATCTGGTACAAATAGATAATTACATTTCTATAGTGTCCTGGGGTAATCAGACCAAGCTGCTTCAAGTTGGAGTCCACTGGTCACCCCAGACCCCCCCAGGTGATTAAGATCTTAGACATCTTTGTAATGGATTGATGAAATACCAGTGTGTGGTGCTTCAAAAGCTGGGAAAACTCTGGTTTAGGTAGCCTAAATAATAATAAAGCATTATGGTTTTAGATGGTTATATTATCATTATCACAGAGGAAAGTCACTATATATTTTATTTGGATTACAATCACCCATAATTAATATGTTCTCAGTTGACAGCAATGTGTAATCAGTGTCTGGATCTTGGACTGATTTTCTGTGGATGTCTCAAGTTGCTAATTTGTTGTAGTTCTTGTCCTAAAACAACATAAACATTATTTTCTATGCCTATTACTATTTAGACATTTATGTTTAAGAGAATAAGAACTATTACCAGGATTATCCTAAAATTTAAAAAGCTACTTTATAAGGCAAAATAGTCTTCCAAATAAGGCTGATTTTGATATGTTCCTCAAGTTCTACTTGAAATGGATGTTACTGATACGTAAGGCCCATTGGGTATTGTTCTTGGTGTCATCCAAAGCCATCTGGGTGTTAGCGGATTTCTTTTACTTAAGATCACTTTAATGCACTAAATTCAGCATCAAGTATTTTACTTTATTGTGGTAGCACATATTTATCTGTTTTTTCCCCAAGGACATGTTTGCGTGATTAAACTTTGAATGCATTTGAAATTAGTACTGACTTATGTTTAAAATCTAGGTGGAAACTTTTTAATTTAATTTTTAACTACTTAATTGAACACCAGAAGCAGTGAACCTGTGGTTTTTATACCCATCTCTTTTAGTTTGCTTGTCATTTTTCAACATTATTAGATCCTTTGCATCTGTGTGACTTCTGCTTCTGCTTCTGCTTTATGTTTACACAGACCTTAAAATCAATGTGCCTGAGGGCGGTTCTAACCTTTCCTACAGTAAAGCCACCATAAATGCCAACACACAAGATGGGCTTTCTGCATGGGCTCTGTTCATTAATCTCCCCTCTTCTGCTCGCTTCTGGGTTTTGCACCTATGTTCTGGCTGACCTTTTCTGCATATAATTTCATATTTTACTTAGTGTTCACTTTCATCACCCTTAGACATAAAACACACTTTGCTGTGACTGTAAGTTACCATATGTTTTCTAACTTTTTAATTGCTGTTTTAAATTTATTATTAAACAAAAATCATTATAAAGTGTCATGAGCTTAGAGAACATCAGATGCAGTTATATGTTAAATGACGTGAACTGTATTTATATGGGGCATATTTGGATGTGTAAACTGTATCTTAATTTCTACCAACCCCCCCAAAAAGGCCAAATTCAGTTATAGACTAACATTTAAATAATTGTACCCAAATTTCTAGGTTTCTTAGGAGTTTCTATGTATGATATGCCTTTAGTCATTCTTACTTGGAGTTTGTGTCCATTTTGAATAGAGTGCTCTCCCTAAGGTTACAAAGCCTCCATCATAAGCTACATTATTGTACTTGATTTCATTTATTGGCGTGATCAATGGAGATGACAGGAATTTACAGTGTAGAAATAAAACAAGCTTTATTTTGACCCCTTAGTTTTTTAACCTCTTTCATTTACTCTTCAAAAGAAACATTTTAGTAAATATAGTTACATTATAATCTAATTGGAATTGAACGATTACTAATCTTTCGGTGTGATATAACCTAAAATGTAGTAGAAGTATTTTCAAATGAGTTGAAAAGCAAAAAACAGTGTGAAGATAATTTAATCAAACCAGTAATTGAGAAAAGTTGACCAAGTATTAATGGATATTATGCATAGAAAATATTATCCTTTTAATGACAGGAAGCTTTATGAAAGATTTTTATTTTTAAATTTTTGATAAAGGGTTGAGGGATTCCAATTCAATTTTAGCTTCATCTACTATAAATAGTTTTAGAACAAACTCTTTTCGTGTCAATGTTGGTATTCTTCTTGGAGCAGGTTAAAGTGCTTTTTACAGGGCATCTGTCAAGGAGAGGGATATCATAGTCTCCTCCTCCTTTATTCTGGCTCCATGAAATTCAGATGCAGCGCATGGAAATCTCTGATGATTTCTACCGAAATTAAAGTGCATTATTTTTTAGGAAATAAATGCTATTTTCAGATTAAATTATTGGAATTTGTTTTTATTAATGATGGATATAGTAATCTCTATTTAAGAAGGAAGTTGGAAATTTAGCATATATTTTAGGGTTCTCGTGTTAACTCTAGTGTTGTTCTGTTTTATTGATAATGACATTTAAAAAATTTTCTCTTCTTAGGAAATTGTGGCTGCAGAGAGGAAGAAACAGACTGTTGCAGAGCAAGTGATGGTAGACCACTTATCTAGGTGAGAGTAAGTAGTCATGAGTGATAGAAATCCAGTCAGAAAGTTTTCGTTAAATTTTTTTTATCCTTAGTCAATCAACCAGTGGCTGACTCCGAGGTTCCCACACGTTCCCCGTTCACTGCGCTCACAGTGTTGGAGTGATGGTTTTTTATAGCATTCCTAGGCCAGTAGAAATACCCAACAGTTCTCTTTGTTAAGTATTTTTCTCTAACTATTTACTTCATGACAACTTAATGGCCATTTCAAGAAAATAATACACATAAATTAAAAGAAAACATATTTGTTTTCATTTTGTTTGTTTTCACTCTTAAATAGCCACAATTACTGGTATGCACCTTCTGGTGCATGGCACAATCTCTCAAACCTTAGGATTGTTGAGGATGCTGTCACCTTCACTTTCAATTCCACATGGCACTTGCTATTCATCACAGCAACTGTAGAAAATCCAGCTTTACAAAGGTTTGACCTCACTGAAAGAGTGATATCTTGTTGAAACTGTGAATTACCTTGAGGTGATAGTTCATGTAGTCTCCAACAGATATCAAGTATAACCGTGTTTCCCTCAAAAATTAAAAATATCCCACGTAGTCCCTGTGAGTTCCCTGTGGCACCCTGGAGTTGACATGGTGCACAGTTTGGGAACTGTGGGACTGTTAAGAATTAATCTGAAGTTTCATAACTCTTAGAAAACTGTAAAGCGTTAAGTACCTGCTGTGCTAAAAATTGCATGATAATATGTAAATACTGTAGGATTTCAGAAAAGGCTGGAATAGTCTAGGAAGTCTTCAAGGAAGAAGTAAGACTTATGGTTAGCTTTGAAAAAAATTATTTCGGTGGCAGAAAGATATTCTACATGCATGTTTTTCAGTAAGTGTCTTGAAATAATTAATTATACTTATAGTCTTCAATGTTCCTCTTTCTGTTATCTTTTGAACTCACTTTGTTGATGTTTTCACCCGCACCGTGCCACCTCAGCATGTCCTCATAAGCTAACTCATGGCGTCTGTGTTGCTCAACTAATCGTGATTTCTCAGTTCTCATTTACTTGACCCAACAGCAGCATCTGTCTCCACTGAAAAGTTTCTCCTCTTTGAAATACTTTTCTCTTTCCCATTTGGCTTCCTGCACACAACACCTAGCTGGTTTTCCTCCTTCCTTCTGCTCCTTCTCAGTCTCTTCCCCTGGTTCCTTTTCATCACCCCTGTCCTTATACGTGGGAGTACACTGGGCTCCATTCTTAGACTTTTTCTACACTGACTTCCTAACTGATCTCATCCAGCATCATGCCTTTAAAAAGCATTCATATGCTGATGCTTCTCTGATCTAAGGTTCCAACGTAACATTTGCCAATCTGGGTTCCTCGAAGTTCTTTTCGCTCCTTCCCCATGACCAAATCCTCTTTAATTTTCCTCCAAGGCACCTCCATTCTTTAGGTTATTTAGACCTAAAATGTTTCTGATGCTTTTGATGCCTCTCTTTTTCTCAAATCCTATATTCAGTTTGTCAGCAATCACTCTCAGTTCTACAATCAAAATAAATATACTCCTTCTGCTGCCATCATCCCTGTTCATAATATCATCTTCTTTTTCCTGGATCATTTCAGTCTCTTTCTAACTGGACTCATTGTGTTTGCATTTGCCCCTCGTTGGTCTATTCTTAACCCAGCAGCCAGCGTACGTCTATTAAAAAGTAAGCCAGATCAAACCCTCCAGTAATTTCCCATCTCAGTCAGAGTAAAATCTATGTATTGGTTATATATTACCACAAAACCAGTATCTTAAAACTACAGTGATTAATTAGAACTCATGTATCTTCAGATCAGCTGTCCACGCTAGGCTTGGCTAAGTGGCTCTTGCTTTTTACTTACTTTGGCCAGTTATATATGAACAAAAGCAGTGGTCTCAGTTCTGAGCTTAGGCCTTAAGAAGCCTTATGTGTTTCCACTTGCCTTTTTGAGCTTTTGCCATATTGGTGAAAAGAACACAGCTTGGCTAACCCACTGAGCTCAAGAAGAACATGACTCTGCAAATGCAGCTGGGCCACTTAGCCAAGATAATGCTAGATGAGCAGATCCCCAGCCAACCCACACTTACATGAGTTAGTTTAATTGAGATCAGCAGAGGCATCCAGCTATATATAATTGGCCAAAGCAAGTCAAACGGCTAAGCTCAAAACTAAAGGGTGAGAAATTAGTACAGTGCACCTATAATGAGGCCATGGCAAGGATGTGGATCAGGAGTGCTAAAAAAATTATGGTCTATAATATAGTTTACCCAAGCCCTACATCATCTGTCCACCATTTGAACTTGGACTGCTTTTCCTACTTCTCTCTCTCTTGTCTATTCTGCTCCAGCCATTCAGCTTCCTTCCTGTTGTGAAACATACCAGGTTCACTCCTGTGTTAGGTGTTTTGCATTTATTTTCCCCACTGCTTGGAATGATTTTCCCCTAGAAATCCATATGGTTTCTTACTTACTTTGCTTCATGTCTTTATTCAGAAGTCACCAGCAGTGTCTCTTTGTTTAAAGAATAATAAGGGAGAGACATGGAGCTGAGTTGTCTCAAAATTTTCAATTTATATTTAGATAACACTTATAGAAAGAGAGATTGATAGGAATATTCACTTTTTTATGGCCAGAATTTTTTAATTATTAAATTTATTCATTCAGTATCTAGAAAATGTATAATTCTGACAGTAGTTTAAATTTGTATTTGTAGATGAGCTTTTCTAGCTGCTTATAAATATGTGAATGCTAGAATAGTGCATTATCATATTGAGTTGTCAGACTTTGTATTTTCCCATATAGGGCTGTAATCAGTGATCCAGAACAAAACCTAACCGCTGAGGGACAAGAAAGTGCTCGTATCTTTCCAGATTCAAAGATAGCACCTCTTCGATTTAGGAAAAGAACACTACATGAAACTAAGTAAGAAAATTGTACTTATATCAAATGAAGATATAGTATTTTATAAATGAATTAAAGAAGATGTACTTTTGTGTCTAACTGAAAAGATTTTTTTTGGCTCAGTTTTGCTTTTTTCTATATAAAGGGGAGTGGAGTTTTTGGAGTTCGGTTCCCACTTGTGCCACTTTAAGATATAGGGATAAACTTTGCCCTCCAGGTTTTTTATTTATAATTTAGGAATAAGAGTTATAACCTGGGAGATAATGTATGTGAAAATACAGAATATAGCAACTGAGACATTTATATATACTGAATATCATAATATATTCAAAATTATTATTGCTTACAAGTTATTATTATTATTATTATTTTGCCTTTTACTTTGTAGCTTATAAAATCTTTGGACTTTCACAGTTTTTGGGTGCAGTCGACTTAAATTTCTCAACTACTTCACTGGCAGTTGACAGCTAGCCTCAGCATTAAGAGACAAAGAAAATCCACCAGTTCGTGCAGCAGTTCTCTCATATTTTCAGACTGCTATAAATGCCAAGAAGTTCTTAGAACTGTTATTTTTTTGGTCTCATTCTTATTTTCTTGAAGAGTCTATTTCCATACCTTTAAATATTCAAAGGAATCATGTATCAACTTCCTATGGTTGCTGTAACAAATTACTACAAACAATACTTTAAACAACACAAATTTATTTTCTTACAGTTTTGCAGGTCAGAAACCTAAAATCAAGGTGTTGGCAGGGATGCATTTCTTGTGGAGGCTTCAGGGGAGAATACATTTCCCTGTCTCTTTCAGCTTTTAGAGGCTTTCTTTATTCCTTGGCTCTGGCCTTCCTCCATGTTCAAAACCAGCTACGGTCAGCATTTTATCACTCTGACCCTGGGATCGTGACCTGAGCCAAAGCCAGACGCTTAACCGACTGAGCCACCCAGGCACCCCTCTGATACTCTTCTTCTGTAGTCAACATATCCCTCTGCTTTCTTCTTACAAAGACACTTGTGATTGCATTGAATCCAGCTGGATAATTCCAGATAATCTCATCTCAAGGTCTTGAATCATATATGCAAAGTCCCTTTTATCGTATCATGTAATTGTAACATATTTACATGTTCTGAGGTATAGAGTGTGAACAACTCTGGAGGGTCATCCTTTAGCTAACACATCTAAACTTCTCTTTTTTAAAGTAAGCTTTTACTGAAATAAAATATCTGTGCACAAAATGTACACATTTTAAGTGTACAGCATAGGAATTTCCACAGACTGGACAATGCTCATGTACCAAGTCCCTAGACCCAGAACTAGAGCGTTCTTAGTGCCTCAGCAACTTGCCTGTGCTGCCTCCCAGTTACTGCCCACGTCCTCTGCTGCCCCAGCTTAACCTCTCTGCCCTGATAGCATGGATGCTAACTGCCTTGTTGTAAACTTACTGAAATCACAAAATTTGGACTCTAGGTATCTGGCTTCTTTTTACTCAACGTGTTTGTGAGTTTATCCGTGTTGTTATTTGTCATTGTCTTTTATTCTCATTTCCATACAGTATTTCATGGTATTTAAATATACCACAGTTTATTCATAGCTGTTGATGGACATTTGGCCTTTTAAGAATGGTGCTTCCATGAACTTTGGTACATGTTTTTTGGTGAACGTATGTACTCATTTCTGCTTAATACATACTTAGAAGTGGAATCGCTGGACCATTTAGTGCACATATGTTCAGCTTTAAAAAATACTGCCACATAGTTTTTCAAAGGGGTTGCTGTAATTAGCATTCCCACCACGAGCAGTAAAATTCGTATTTTGGTCCTTACCTGCCCGATTCTTATTCCTGTATTGTTAAGAACTTGGGTAGAGAGAAGTGTTTGGTACTACTTACTGGATACCTAAAACGCTAACACAGAACTTTCCACTTGTAATATAAATGTCTTATTTACTTCTTTTATCTTTTCAAGGAGACTGTAGACTCCTTGAAGCTATTACTTCAACATATCACTGTTAAATTGAGTTCTATTCACCTTTGAGAAGCAATATAACGTAATGGTTATGAGCAAGGTTGGGCTCTGTCATGCACTAATTATATGACTCTGTAAAGTTTATATGTAAGATGTGATAATAGTACTTCATGGAATTATACTGCAAGCAATGAATGAACCAACGTGCATTTAAGTGATTTTAATAATGGCTGGTGTCTGGGGAGTTCTCAATAAATAGTAGCTGTTATTATTGCTGTTATTTTCTTGGCATTTAGAGTTTTTTCAGGCATGTAGTGAGCATTCAATAAACACATTAATACTAATGGATTAAATTGAATTGAGAAGACCAATCTATCATGGCTCCACTCTGTGTTCACAAACTCCTTTGGCCCATAGGCTCTTGTCTGTATCCTGCTTATTTTTCAAAGACCTTGATTTTATAGAGGTATTGCTTTTCAAGATCCCAATGACCCATACCCTTTCTATTTACATTATTGCAGTTTCATTATACCTGCAGCTTTATTGGAGTGCCATAAAATTATTTAGGAAGGAGACTAAAGATACATCACCAAATCTTCAGATTTTTTATTATAAAGGAGTTTACTAGTAATAGGATGCTAAAGTGTGGACATTTGGGTTTTGTTTCATATTATTAAACAGAATTCTAGGACTAGCAATCTTTGTGAGATCATTTAGTGCCATCTGAAGGCCATAAAGATTACTCAGCTGATCAGAGGTCTTATAGCTAGACTTATTCAAGGCTGGAACCTCATCTAGCACTTTTTCCACCATTCTGTTATTTTGGTAAGGTATGTTTTCAGCTACCCGTGACTGAAAATTTGACTGATAGTGACTTTAAAAAGTCAGGATTTATTTTCCTACAAAACCAGCTGCCTGGAGGTAGTGTTGGTTTTAGTTCAATGGTTCAGGGATGACACAGCTCTGGGCTGGCTTCCTCAAGATCTTGTTGGCCTTTCTGACATGGTTGCCTGATGGCTGCCGGGGCTCCTAGCATCACATCCCTGCCATGTTCAGAGACAGGAACTGTTCCCATGCCACTCTCCTATCAGGACAAAAGAAAGTCTTTCCTCGAAGATTATTGGCAGAACTTTGTCCCTTAGTCACCTCTAATGGAAAGAGGCCAGAAAAGCAAATTAGATGATTGGAGGGAGGCAAAGGAGAACAGGGTTAGAAATGGCTGCCAGTAGCACTGTGATAGGACCAGTTACAAGTGTGCTATTTATTTGTGTAGCACTTTGATACTATACCTTCTAACACAGAATGTATGTGTGTGTGTGTATTATACACTGTATCCAGGATTATTTCCTGAGTCTGCTTCAGTTAGCTAGCACTCTCAGAAAAAAAGAGGTTTATAACTTCATCTTCATTCTGTGCATTTCAACATATCAACATAACCGTTTTTGTACTTTATCTTTTACATCAACATCAAGTATAGGAAACTTGAAACTAATTATTGACAAATGTATTTCTTAACAGGATAAGAACCCATTCTACATTAACTGAAAATATGCTTTCTCATAAAGTACAATTTGATGGTAGGATCATATCAAGGTAATTGTGATTTTATTAAACTTTACTCCTATGATTATAAAACAATATTCTCTTCAAATAGAAATAACAATAATGAGATTAAATTTGTCACATTTAAATGTAAAATGTGAATTTAGAATGAATATTTTTAGGTAATATTAATGTTACAAAAATTATAGAAACTATGAACCAAAAATAAGACATTTTAATTAGAAGTTACTTAAAAAATGATTTTAAAATGGCTTTCAAAAAGAAACTTAGAAGGGAATTTTTTAAAGATACATAATATTACTAGAAGATGGTAAAGCATTTAAAAATTAAACTTTATGTAAGCTGCTGTCTTTGATTTTCTTTTAATGGCTTAACTTAATAGTAGATTATTGATAGATGCAGGACAGTGAGAAGGAAGATGATTCTCAAATCTGTTACCTCTGTCTTAGAAACTTCCAGTCATACACAATGCTGATGTTCTTTGTGTATATTAAAGGTGAAGTGTGTTTTTAAAAATTATCAAGTTTGTTCAGTGATTTTAAACTTTCTATCACAAAGATAAGTGTCTATCCTTGAGTGGCTTCTTGCAAGGTCAACATTTTTTAAGGTCTTTCACTTTATCTTAAAAGTCTATGTCAAAATAGTAATCTACATTGTAATATATCTATATCCTATCAGTGTAAGATAAAGCTTTTTTCTCCATCCAAATCTTACTTAAATTGACACTTCAGCAAGCCATGCCATGTTTCCCCATAGCTTCCCATAACCCTCGCTCATTGCTGCACATTCGAGTAATGCTATTCTTTGACATACACAATTCTGGTTTATTACTTAATTTGAAAATTACCCTATTTGAAAATCTTTAATATCATTCTGTTTTTCTAGAAATGGACGTGATGCTTGCAGAGAGCTGGTTGGGTTCTTTTTTGCTCATGACCAGTCCCTAACAATTTATGAATATCGGCAATTTGGGAAAAACAGGTATGCCATAAAAATTGTTACAACTCTCAAGATGATTACTTCTGAGAGAAGCTGAATAACCTCACATTTTTGTCATTTAACTTCTAGAACAAATGTGCTTCCTTTTATTCAAAAAAACATTTATAGTCATCAGTGTGGACGAAGAAAAGGAAAACACTACCAACTTGGTGATTTTTATGTTGTAAGTGAAGTGTATATGTATGCGAATGTTTTAATGCCAGATGCTGAATTTTGTGGGATGGTGTGGGGGTAGAAGGAACAGGGTTTCTAGTTTTCAATTTATTATCTCTACTCCTTATCGAGCAGGGGCTAATGGTTGATCTTTCCCCGGGAGGTTCTGCCTCTCAGGTCCAGATCCCAGTGGTCTGAAAGTAAGCATATAGCATTTATTCCTTGTAACACTCTATCCCTCCCTCACAAATCTGCAATATAAGTTTGGGAGAGCTTGTCTCTTGGTACTTTTGAAGACCCTCCAAGGCTATACCACTGGGTAAGTGGCTACTTCAATAGTCCCAGGAGTAATGGTCCACGTCATGCAGGCCTATCTCCTGTAGATGCATGTTCTTCTCTATATGAAGGGATACTTGGCCTTTGGAGCTATCACATATCTGATATTTAGCTTCTCTGCCTTGTGATTTCCCCACCTCACACACCTCCTGACTTATGGCGTATAACAAAGATTCCCTAGAATGGGTCGATCATAGGTAATACTACAATTTTGTATAGCGCTCTTAAATTTTAAATTATTATGTTCACATTATCTCATGAGTAAAATTTAGCACTGTCCACATTGACCATCCACATAACAAATATCTACTCATAGGCTAAGCATTTGGAGATAGAACAGTGAATAAGTTAAATCAATTCCCTATTTGCATGGAGCTTACAGTCTGATGGGAAATACAGTCAAATAGGAGGGCCACATCAGAGGGGCAATGATTCAGTTTTGTTGGGTCAAAGAAGGCTTCCTGGAGACAGTGCCGTCTAATATGGATCTAGAAAAGGCTGGGATAGATAGACAGGAGAGGATAGGAAAGGGCTTCTAGGAGGAGGAGACGGCTTACGCAAAGAACAAGCATTAAAGAGCATGGCTTATTTGGAGAACTGGAAGTCGTTCAGTCTGGCTGAAATTTAGTTCAAGGTGGGAGTTGGCAAGAGATGAGTCAGAGCTTATTAAGGGTAGCCTTATATTAAAGAGTTACCTAGAATGTATTGGGGAATCATTGAAAGATGAGAGGGGGATGGAATGAGGGGAGCTGACATTATCAGGTTTGTGATTTAGAAAGAAAGATCTCTCTTGTTACAATATGGGGAATGGATCAAAGACTAGGAGAAAGAACCAGATTGGATTGAATTCTATTAATTAGGAAGGAGGTTATAGCAACCTAAATTAGGCAAGTGGCTGTGGCTATGAAGCTAATTAGAAGAAAATTTTAAAGTCTTCAGGAGGCAGAATCAATAGGATATCGTGACTGGTTATGTGAGGAGTTGGGGATGAAGAAGAACTTTACATCTTAGCCTTGGATTAAATACACTAGACTAGTCACTCTAGCCTGCCTCTCGAGAGCTAGAGAAAATCAGCTCCAAATCCCATTTCACATACCTGTATACAGAATGTTTAATGTCTATCCCAACATTCAAGTTACCTCTAGGTCTGAACTGCTGCTCCAAAAATTTAGTATATTTTATGATTTATTCTTACTATCCTGTTCTATATTTGCCATGGTATAGGTCCTCCTCTCCGTTTTCTGACTCCTACCATCTCTTGCTCTTCCCACAATCTTTCATTTCTTTATGCAGAAATACTCGGCTTATTTTTCTTTTTTGTGGAGGTGGGGGCGGGTCTTGTCTGCCTTCCAGGTGTTACTCTGGAACTTACCTTTTCACTTCTGTATGCCCCACGAAGGTGTTTCCCAGACACTCCCTAAAAGGACTTTTAGGTCAGCTGTTCAGATAATAGTCCTGTAAACGTGCGCATGTGCCCACAGACATGCATGCATAAAAGTGCACCCACACGTTCACTCACAAGCATGCATCTATTGCTTTGGATGCATGACTCAGAACTCATAGATAGACCTTATGCACACAGAGCTGTATACATACGTAGGCTCATATGCATTACACTGCTACACCTATCACATAGTCTCTTTAATTGCTTCATATAGTCATTTCAAGAGAATTGATAGACATTTTAAAGAATGGAGAGAGTACTGTACTTATGTTTTTTAACTAAATGCTCCAGGAAAAAAGAGAGGAAAGAAATCTCTCCCCTTATTTTCAAGAGAGATAATTAAGCCCCTTATTTTAAATTTGTGTTTGTTCATATTTGGCCATACTTATTTGAGCAACTCTAGGGATTTTTGATAGGAATGTTTTCACCAAAGCCTTGCTGCTCCAATTAGGTTACAGTTCGTTTTACATTTATGTGATGTTTGTTGTCGAAAGACCAGGTGAAAGAGGGTGATGAATCTATTAGGTCATCAATTTGCAGTACATCTTTCTGTAAATCAATAGGTCTGTTTCTGGATTTAAGGATGTCATAATTTCAATTAAAATTACTTGTCCTTTCTTCCTCTGACTCCTAAAAAATTGGAGTTCTTATTTTTTCACATCAATTGTTAAATCTAAGATTGTTCTAATGGAGAGATTGATTGGGAAATTATTTCCTTTATTTTCCAATATTATTAGCTGAAGCCTGTGTGGTTTCTAAATATTCTCTGAATATACTTTTTTTTTATCAGTATAAAAGTATACCGTGTCAAACGTAATGAGAATTGAATATTTAAATTTAAATTGAATATTTAAAATTAGTGTTCATTGTATTTTACTTCTTATATACTTTCTAGCTTTAAAGAATTCATCTGTTAATTTCTTTAGGGTGCAAACTTGACATTTTTGAGTTCTGATCATCCCAGACTTCCAGAAAGCATAAAAGAAAACACATTACTTATACTTCGGATCACTAATATTGATCAGATAGCTTTGGATTCTCTCAAGTAAGTCAAATATGAAAACACTATTTTTTATTATCATAAAATGATCTTCTATCCTAAAGCATTTTGACTTTAGTAAACTTTATATTTTTGAAAAACAAAGCATAGCTATATTTGTCTACTTCATGGGCTATATTGTACTCAAATACACTTTATGTGTAGGAATAGTTAAATAAAGATCAAAAGTATTCCATTTTATGTGAAAGGTACCTTATTAATTTGCCATGCTATAACACTTTTATTTTACCAAATGCCACCAAAGCAGTCAATTTTAAAAGGTAAGCTTATAGTACAATATTATAACATTTCCCACATTTTTAGTGTAATGCTTTTTTTTTTAGCACTAAAAAATGTCTTGGGTCTCACATGATTATAGTATTCATTGATTGATGATTTGCATAATGAAAAAATAATGCTATGGATCAAAAAGTGGTTTTATTTTTATTTATTTATTTTTTTAAGATTTTATTTATTAATTTGAGAGAGAGACTGAGATAGAGAGAACATGAGAGGGGGGAGGGTCAGAGGGAGAAGCAGACCCCCTGCTGAGCAGGGAGCCCAATGCGGGACTCGATCCCGGGACTCCAGGATCATGACCTGAGCCGAAGGCAGTCGCTTAACCAACTGAGCCACCCAGGCGCCCAGTGGTTTTATTTTTAAATTTTTATTTTTTAGAGAGAGAGAGAGCAAGCACGGGGTTGGGGGAGAGAAGGTCAGAGGAAGAGGGAAAGAGAGAATCTTAAGCAGGCTCCGCGCTCACCAGCATAGAGCTCAATGTGGGGCTTCATTCTCAGGACCCTGAGATCATGACCTGCGCCAAATTCAAGAGTTGGACCCTTAACTGACTGAGCCACCCAGGCGTCCCTCAAAAAGTGCTTTTAAATGAATTTGAGTTTTTATAGTCATAGAATAGATATTATATAAAACGTATTATTTATATATATTTTATTATATATAATATATATGTATGAACATGTCAGTTGCAATATATATTATTTGTATATATTTTATAATATATGTACTCTGTGATTTAAAAAATTCAAATTCATTTAAAAATGCTTTGATTCATAGCATTCATAGAATTATATATAAATAATATATATTTTATATATATTCATATTTATATATGAATTATGTAAGTAAAATGTAACAAACATAATCACATATAATCAATAAAATATATATTTTTTATTTATTTTTATTTTTTTAAAGATTTTATTTATTTATTTGACAGAGAGAGAGAGTGAGAGAGGGAACACAAGCAGGGGGAGTGGGAGAGGGAGAAGCAGGCTTTCCTCGGAGCAAGGAGCCTGATGTGGGGCAAGAACCCAGGACCCTGGGATCATGACCTGAGCCCAGGACTGATGCCTAACGACTGGCCACCCATATATATATAGATATATATAGATATATATTTTCATATATATACTTACATATATGTTTTTAAATCACAGAATATGTGTATATATATGCTATTCTTGCTGAGTGTTTCTTGGTGCTGTATGCATTTCAAAATGACAATAATTGGTGTACTGTATGTGCATTAGAGGCCACATCCCATAAATTGGCTAAAGGAAGTCTGTTTCTTTGTCGTTTACCGTATGTCTCAAATGAATGCAGTTTTTTTGGTTTTTTAAAATAACGTTTTTACATTCTGTACTTTCAAAGTTAAAACTGCTTTTAAATTTTATAGTTTTAATTATTCTAAAAGAACATTGAAATAGCTACAAAATGAATGTAATGTTGAAGGTAGTTCTTGCAAGGTTTAAGGATTTTAGCTCTTGATTTAGCATATTTAATTTTTCTGGGAATTACAGCAGCAAGCGAAGCTGGGCCTTGAGAAATCTCTAAGCACTCTTCCAACTCTGAGAGTTTCTTTGAGTTCAGAATGGGGAAGAGCTTAGAGTTTCCATACTCAAGATTGCAAAACAATATATTTTTATCACTGTGAACATATCAGTTACAGAACTGATTCTGTGGAACATGAGGATGATACAACCAGTCAAGAAACCAATGATAGGCTTGTCTTAAAGGCCATTCAAGGTATGTATCATTACTATTGTCTCAAGTAGTTTTAATTTTCAACAATTTTCTTTGCAAGCAGTAAAGCAGTATTTTCCGGACATTTCTTAGTTTTACAACAAAGGCACTTGATTTATATTTCCTTTTTTCTTCTTCTTTATGAATTTATACATTTAAAAATATTTTTATAAAGCAGATGGATTTGAAAAAAAGACAAAAATATTTTTAGGATTTCTTCCACTTTAGTGATCTTGTTTAACTAGTATTGTATGAATTATGAATTTAAGAATTTTAGAAAGTACTAGATAGTATGGGTTTTCTGCATGAAATGAATAAAATGTAAGTGATTTTTATAATATAATACTTGTCTTATCCATGAGATGATATCCCAAAGCAATTTATGACAGCCTCCTGTAAAAGAAAAAAATGCTAGCCTGGGAGCCAGGTTGATGTTTGGACTCGGCCATTTAATAGACATGTTACACTGTGTAAATCTCTTGCACCTCTTTCTTCATCTCTAAAATGGGGATAACCTGTTTTATTAACTTTCCAGAGTTATTGTGGTAATAAATGAAATATATGCAGGCTTCGGATATGAAAACATGTTACAGATTTTGTTTCTAGAGTCCAGTCTTATAACCACCCAAGTATATGAGGCTCAAATAGACAGTTCCTTTGATGACTCTCATGGTCAAGAAGGAGGAAGACATTAAACAAGTAATCAGAGAAATCAACTTATCATTTATAAGGTTTGATAATTCCTGATTTGTCATTTAAAAATGATATGAGAGTAAGAAGACTAGAAACAGATTTAAAAGTTGTCTGGGATTGGGGTTTGAATGCTCCCAATATTCTTGATGTCATTGTTAGTAAATCATTTTCTCTGTTCTGTCGTGGTCAGCCCCATATTTGTCACTGTTGAATCCAGTGACGTTTGTTCCTTATTATATTTAATAACTGCTTTAGTAAAGTTAACTA
>NC_138373.1:121164740-121180493 GCF_054177405.1 Leptonychotes weddellii | reverse complement strand
TTTTTTTTTAAAGATTTTATTTATTTATTTGACAGAGAGAGACACAGCGAGAGAGGGAACACAAGCAGGGGGAGTGGGAGAGGGAGAAGCAGGCTCCCCGCAGAGCAGGGAGCCCGATGTGGGACTCGATCCCAGGACCCTGGGATCATGACCTGAGCCGAAGGCAGTCGCTCAACCGACTGAGCCACCCAGGCACCCAAGTTAACTATATTTTCTTAAGTAAAGATGACACAAACTGTGTTAAGTGTAATTACTGACCTGCAAAGAGAATGCTAGAAGCTTGAGAATATAACTAAAAATTCCTAAAAGAAAGGGCTGCTTTAAACGTGTAAGTATAAGATAGCACTGCAAAGCCTTGATGCTGTTCAATATGTAAGTTACAATTTGAAGATTTCAAATATTTTAGAAATTTTGAACTCATTTTTGAGTGACTTGCCTCGTATCAATTTTATAATTGTAGCAAAGAGGAAAGAGATTAAAGATGTGAGATCATTAGATGAAGAGGAAGCCTGGAAAGTAAAAACTAAGATTTTATTTGTAACATGTAGATTATTTTCATGCTGATAAAGTGATCCCTTATTTTTCTATGTAACACTTTCTCCACACAGTGGTGCTATAGTTCTAGTATATTTACGTGTGATTTTGTATGTAACACTCTTTACTAAAGGCATTCTATTTTTCAAAATCTTTTGTCAGTCCTCCATACCATCTAGTTGCATATTCACATCCCTTATACCGCTTAGATCAACTTCAATTTTTCCTACGAGAGAATTGATACATTTGTGTATAGGAACAATTGGTTTCCATTTCTCTTCTTCCTAAACAGATGCACTAAAAGAACAGCTACACAAAAGGGGTGTTCGTATTTTGACTGGATTGGGAAAATATCTTCAACAATTGGACAAGGAAGGAACTGGACTTTTAGATAAGGCAGATCTTAAGCAAACTCTACAAGTGTTTCACTTAGAACTGTCTGAAAATGTAGGTACTGCGATGAATGACATAGTATTCTTAAGTGGTATTATTAACTTTTCTATTGAGATTTTAGTAGTTCATGTGTCTCTTTTTTTTAAAAAGATTATTTATTTATTTATTTATTTATTTATTTATTTATGTATTTATAGCATGAGTGGGGGAAGGGGCAGAGAGACAGGGAGAGAGAGAATCTCAGGCAGAGTCCACACTGAGTGCTGAGCCCCTGAGATCATGACCTGAGCCCAAATCAAGAGTCGGACGCTTAACCGACTGAGCCACCAAGGTGCCCCCATGTGTCTCTTTCTTTTTGCTTCATAATCAGTGTTAGCCATCAGGCGACAAGTCCTGTTAAATTTTAAAATTTCAATATTCATTCCTCCCTCATGTATTTAAGAAGAACCTAATAAGTAGGCATTGTTCTAAGCTCTGAGAAGGCATACTCTATACTCTTAAGGTCTTCATAATCAGAGGAAAAGAAAGATGAAGGATTACAGAAGACTATATGTGTTAAATGGAGAATGCTTTCAGAACACATGGGATCAATTCCAGGCCAGGTTATGGGGAAGAAGAGAGAAGATCATAGCATTCCTGGAGGAGGGTATATAGCTGAGCTGAGTTCTGAAGGATGAGGAGGAGTTAAACAGGCAAGAGGGGAGGGAGAATGTGGGTCAGACAATGACTACTTCACACAAAGGAGAAGCACATGTGAAGGCATGAAGGGGAGGGGGGCGTGTAGCCTGTTCTAAGAATTGCAGAAGGTCAAAACCGACCCCCTGCCCCCCATTAAGCAACCAAAGCTTTTACACATCCTGTTCCCTGTGCTGTGAGCAATCTTTTTTTTTTTTTTAAGATATTTTATTTTTTATTTGACAGAGAGAGAGAGAGTAGGAGCAGGGGGAGTGGCAGGCAGAGGGAGAGGGAGAAGCAGACTCCCTGCTCAGCAGGGAGCCCGATATGGGGTTCAATCCCAGGACCCCGGGATCATGACCTGAGCTGAAGGCAGACGCTTAACGACTGTGCCCCTGCTGTGAGCAATCTTCCACTGGACCTTTGCATGGCTGGATTTTCCATCCTTTAGGCTTTCTCTATGGGGAGCACTACACTGACGCCTCTGTCTAAGGGAGTACCCCATCTGATCCCTGGTCCTCTGTATACCATTTACCATTTTATTTTCTTCATACCACTTTGCAAGTATTTTCTGGCTTTTCTGGCAAGTAGAGTTTTAGTTCCATCAGGGCAGGGACCAAGGTGCTTCTGGTTTCCTGCTGTGTCTAACACCTCGAATAGAACCTTGCATATGGCAAGTGCTGAAGAAACAGCCTCAGTTTACATAGATAGATGTATGGAAGGAAGGAAAAGAGAAGAATGGAGAGAAATAAGCCTGGTGGGGTCCATTACCTTAAAGCCTTGCATGCTATGCTAAGAAGTTTGGGTTTTATTCTAAAAGTAAATTTGAAACACGTCTACCTCAAGGGTTTCAGATCAGAGATTCTCTTGAATTGTTCTCTCTTGCTTCAAATGGTCTTCTCACAAGACAGTGTATTTTGTGAGAGGAACACTGAGAATTGAATTTATGAGATACAGATTCAAGTTCTAGACTTACTACTTCAATGGTGTGATCTTACACAGGTCTCTTAACTTTTTTGATTGACAGGCTCTGCCTGGGCAATCCACAGATAATACCTATGGTCAGAGTTACTTTGAACGTCAGATGAGAAAATTACACAGCAATATGCCTTTTCAACTAAAATTCTGTGCCTGTGTGGTGTTGTTTATCATTGTTGTGACATACCTGTCCTTTGTGTTTTTTACCAAGTTTAACTTTGTGGCCTGCACTTAGTGACACATACTAGGGTTCTTCTAACTTTATCTCTTCCTCTCAATAATAATAATAATAATAGTAAAAACAGCAATAGAAAATTAGAAAGCCTTGGTGTGTTTATCCACAGTCATACAGGTAATTAATAACTGAGTTAGACCTAGAGCCCAGATAGTCTAGGTCAGCCTAGTATTCTTTCTGCATCAACCAGTACTTCTCTTTTTGGTTGATTTGCTAAATTTTTGTCACTGGAGTCAGAAATGAAAACTAAAATAATTATATAAGACTCCTAACATAGGGAGAACATATATTATGAAAATACGAGTAAGCTTCCCTTTTTCCCATTTTAAAAATAATATTCCCTCCTTTTGCCCCTATAATATCACTAGAGACTGCCCATGCAATGATAAGCAAAAATAAGAACTCAAAAATCACCAATCTGGGTCTAATTGTGGAACTAGTTTGGGGAAAGCATAGTCATTCTCCTTAATTTGAAATTTAATAAATTGATATGCACCATAAGTAGCCTAATTTATTAGAGATACTATCAATAAATTAAAGCTCAGGTTTTTTTCCAACTGAATTATCATTTTCCATTCTGTACCATATCTTAGAAAGAAAGACTTATATAAATTTGTTGCTACTTTTGGTAAATTATTCCATTTTTGAAAATTATTTCTTTTAAGCTTCAAGCATATCTTTTGATTCTAGTATTCCATGAGTTGGGCATGCAAATTCATCTTTTATCTGTATTATGTATGATTTTAAAGGTCAAGCTCATTTTTAAATTTAAGAGCACATTTTACGGACACTTAAAGTTGGTCATGTACTGGGCATTTTGACAGACAAATTAGGGGTTATTGAAAATTGGGGGGCAGCAGGGCATCTTAAGATTGAGTTTTTCTTATTAAAATTTTAATTGAAAAAGGAGGAAGTAGAAGAGAACTTTTTTGAGTCCCATTGTTTGTCAGTCACCTTGCTAGATAGCTTATTTACAGTCTCATTTAAAGCTAACAACTTGACTGAAACTTTGAAAATATATTTATTTACCGGAGTTTAAGAAAACTCCATCTGTATTTTTTTTGTTGTTATTAGGAACTCTGTGAATAGAACATTCTATTAAATTGTGCATTTGCAAAGAAGTAGGTGGCAATGGTAAAATGAACAAACTGGCATAAGGATTTACTCAAAATAACACCTTTCAGTGTGAATTGTGGAATAATATTGGAGCCATTCAGATCCTCTGTGCTTTGAAACATGACAACCAGCAGAAATACTCTTAGTGGCCCTAATGCTATTGGAATCACTGTAGAACCTGAAGTGAATTTTTAATTGTCACGTTTATAATACATTAAAAATAATTAAATGTTCAAATTCAAGTAGGTGGTGAGCATTTTTGTATAGAAAGGAATCAAACTTAAAATAAGAATTTGTGACACGGGCACTCCTAAATGACCCTGAACATTACAGAACTGTCCACCACAGAGTTCCTTTAAATAGTTTTCTTAGTGCCTTTGTTTGGGTTTATATGTAACTTTTTGGAATTGTTAAGTCTGATACTTTGTCTGGGGCTACAGAAGTAGTAACAAAATATTACTAAGGTGAGTTTTGTTGTGGTCATATATAACTTTAAGGTGAAACAGTGGTCTCTGAATATTTCTAGGATTTTGAGTCTGTGTGGCAAATTCTGAACGGCAATGGCAGTGGCAAGGTTGATTATGGAGAATTCAAACGTGCCATTATTGGTGAAATGAATGAATACAGGAAATCGTTTGTTCGAAAGGTAACTTTGTTAAGTAATCTTTTAAATAGTTACTTTTCAAAAAGATTTTTAAAATTTTTGTTATTTGAGAGAGAGAAACACTCCCCGCTCGCCCCTGCACGCGCGTGCGCAGGCGCACACAAGCAGGGGAGGGGCTGGGGGGAGGGGCAGAGGGAGAAGCAGACTCCCTGCTGAGCAGGAAGCCCTATTCGGGACTCCATCCCAGGACCCTGGGATCCTGACCTGAGCCAGAGTCAGACTACTAACTGACTGAGCCACCCAGGCACCCCTGAAATAGTTACTTTTAATAGAGTGTTGGGTTCATTATTTTAGAACTTTATTGAATTACCATTGAACATGTTTTAAATTCCTTTACCTGTAATTTATTTTGAGATTAGTAAAATACAGGCAAACACATACATATACAAATCTACCAGGATAAAGCAAAATAATTTATGCATATGTTTTAGGAACAGATTTTAAAAGTAAAATCTGAAATCAAATTTTGGTTCACAAATTACTAGTTCCATAAATTGCTGGCTCCGAAAATGACTAGTTATGTGATTATCTATTATTAAATATGTCTGAGCCTTAGTTTTTTGTCTCATAGAGTTGGTATGAGGATTAAACTTGTAAAATTCTTAGCATTGTGGCTGTTCCAGTGTCAAGGCTCAATACATGTTATCTTAGGATTGTGACTAAGAGATGTTTCTCTGGTATGCATATTAGCCAGCTTTCAAATGAAGATTAAAATGACGATTAAATTGGAATTAAAAACAGGAGCCCTGATTTTTTTTTAAAGATTTATTTATTCATTTTAGGGAGAGAAAGAGAAGCATGCTTGGGCATGCGTGAGTGGGGGAAGGGGCAGAGGGAGAAGGAGAGAGGATCTCAAGCAGGCTCCACCCCCAGCACAGAACTCACAACCCTGAGATCATGACCTGAGCGCAAATCAAGAGTCCAGGCTTAACCAACTGAGGAACCTAGGCACCCCAAGAGGCCCTGATTTTTATAGGAAAGTACATATTACTCAGGTTCTGCTGGCCAACTTTAGAGCATACTTTTGAGCAATGTGGTTTCTTTCTCTTTTGAATATGTACCTGTGTATAAGTATCTAATATTGAAACAAAGCTTTTGTGTATAGAAAAGTATAAACAATTACATGAGGTATAAATCTCAAATAGAAAAATCAAAATCTTTACTGGCCAAAAGACGCGATAAAAACTTTATGTTAAATGAATTCATCACATAATAATTTAGAAATTTGCATTTATTTGTACTTTACATGTCCTGGTGACAGATTTGAGTATCAGGAGTAGAAACTGGCTTAGGGCTTCAGTGTATAATGGGGGGGGGGGATTCAGCCCATAATAGGTACCCTATTTCTGTGAACACATTATTGTGAATAAACAAACTTGATTCTAGTTTTGACTCTTTCGCAAATGTGGGCTGTTGCTTTGGGTTGGTTGTGTGTTTCTATATACCCATTCCTCTTCCCCATAAAATATTTTTTTATTTTACGATACCAAAAATTGCATTGAATTAGAGAAACAATAAAACAACTGGCATATCAAAAGGTAGTGTTAAGTTTCAGGAAATAGAGTAACATAAGCCATTTAAAAAATATTGTACTTTCTTACTGATTTTAGTAATGAATATTTGCATGTTCACTTTTTGAATCAAAATGGTCCTGGCAATTTGTTTTGGCCATTTATCAGTTTCCTATAAATCCTAGAGCTGGAAGTTACCAGAAAGGTCTTTTACCCAACTGTGCAGTGTGAGAGGAGGAAAGCCAGGGCAACAGAGGTTAGCTTACTGTCTCAAGGTCAGGTGCCAGAAAGTGCAGGTTACCTTACATCTTGCTCCGATATCTTCCTGTGTTCATGATGCTTCCTTCATATACCAGTTTAGTACTTTTAAACTGGCTTGTTTAGAGCTCAAGGATAACCTTCTACAGAATAGAGAATTAGGTTCTCATGTCTAATGATTTCATAGAAAAAAATAACATTTCTCTCTTATTTAGGCCTTCATGAAATTGGATTTCAACAAAACTGGCTGTGTGCCTATTATAGACATAAGAAAATGTTACTGTGCAAAGAAGCATCCTCAAGTAATTTCAGGTAATTATTATGAGTCAAAATGCATTAGATTTCTAAAATGTTAGTTAATAAAAGTAATATCTTATATTAACTTACAGTGCGGACTTGAGGCCATTAAGGGAGGAAATAAACAATTATTTTTTAAACCAGAAACATAAGAGCCATTTTACCTTCTTCGGCAGCAATATACTAAAAATTCTGAGGTCTATTGTCTGTGCTTATTCTTTTTCTTCGATGTTTATAAACTGAGATTGAACTTTTATTTCTTGAGGAATTTGAGTTAGGACAGAATGGATTTAGAGGACAGATAATTACATGTGTAAGTTCTCTGGGTTAGATTTACTGTATCTTTGTATACTTGGAAGATTTAAGGCAGAAAGTGAAAGTGTTTCTCTGGGAATGGAGGTACACGTATAATGGGCATACATATGTCTATCAAAATTTGAGGATCTAGAAAATATCTCAAATACATACAGGCGATTTAGGATGGTTTGGCTTAACAATTTTCTTTTTTTTTTTTTAAAGATTTTATTTATTTATTTGACAGAGACACAGCGAGAGAGGGAACACAAGCAGGAGGAGAGGAAGAGGCAGGCTTCCTGCCGAGCAGGGAGCCCGATGTGGGGCTCGATCCCAGGACCCTGGGATCATGACCTGCGCCGAAGGCAGACCCTTAAGGACTGAGCCACCCAGGCGCCCCTGGCTTAACAATTTTCTAACTTTACAATAGTGTGAAAACAACGTGCATTTAGTAGAAACTGCACTTCGAATTTTGGATTTCGATCTTTGCCCTGGCTAACGATATGCAGTACGATCCTCTCTTGTGATGCGGGCAGCGGTAGCCAGTCATGTGACCAGAAGGGTCAACAACCCATACACTTACATAACCGTTCTATGCCCATACAGCTATTCTGTTTTTCACTTTCAGTACAGTATTCAACAAATTATATGAGATATTCAATACTATATTATAAAATAGGCTTTGCATTAGGTGATTCTGCCCAACTATAGGCTAATTGTAAGTGTTCTGAGCACGAGTAAGGTAGGCTAGGCTAAGCTATGGTGTTTGGTAGTGTAGGCGAATTAAATGCATTTCAGCACAAGACAGTTTCAGTTTACAATGGGTTTATCAGAAATAACTTTATTGTAAGTCAGGGAAGATCTGTAATTTTAAAGATTCATTACCTACTATATTGCTTCTGACTGTAATTTTTACATAGTTGATTTATAAATAAACTATTATAAAGAAAGTTTTGGCCGCAGTAACTCTCCTCTTCATCACACGTTCCTCTATAGAGGTAACACTTAATATCATTTAATATATATACATTTCAGTCCTTACTCTATGAATTTTCATAGCTGTATAGGTACTGTAAATATCAAATACTTCTTGAAGTTTTTTTTTTTTTTTTTTAACATGACAGGTACACTAAACACACTGCTATGTAGTTTACTTTTTACACTCAAAAATATGTTTTGGAGCTCTTGCCATATTAATCCATATTGGGCTACCTTATTTTTATCTGCTGCATATTATTCTTTTTAAAAATCAATACACTACAATTTACCTAGTCTCCTACTGGCAGACTTTAAATTTCTAAGCAATGAAGCAATGAATATGCTTATTTGTGACTCCTTAGGCTCATTTCCTGCTGTTTCCTGTGGGGGGGTAATTTCAATACCTAGAATATCTACGTTTCAAATTTTAATTGATACTTACAAATTGCATTGTAAGATGGCTATACCAGATTATATTGCCATTAGTTGGAGAATTCATTGCCCCGACTGTCATGCCAACACCAGAGAATTTTGCCAGTCTGATAGAGTAAAAAAATTTTTATTTGCATTTCCCTGGTTATTTGGAAGGTTAAACATATTTTTGTATATTTTTTGATCATTTGTAATTTATATTTTATGAAGTTTCTTTCTAATTTATGATTTTGATCATATACTGTTAAATACTATAGAATACTATTATTCCAGAATTTTCCCTTAATATTTTTATTATTAAAAGAAGATATGTTGTAATTATTTTGGTTTATCATCACTAACCCTTGTAAATGGTTTATTTATTACTTTTAATTATGAAGTGAAAAAACCAACACTTTGTCATAAAGATTAAAGCTAATCATCACTAGCTTCCCAATTTCTAATAGTCTCTTTTAGGTCAGAATAGTTTAATTTGCTTATCAATGACTTTAAATGAACTGCAGTTTCCATAAGAAAATTTCGAGCATTATTGAATTGGAGTTAGCATATCTCTTCCTTTAAACCTATGTCATTCTCTGCTTTTCTTCTTTAATTAGTCTTGCTAAATATAAGAACAAGATAGTTTACTTATTTCAAAATTAGGGGATTTCAACATCCTATATTGTTTTTCTCTTTGTTTTCTCCCTTCTAATAATTTTAATTAAGTTGCTAAAGTAGCATTAGTTTTGTTAGATGTCATTGAATTGTTGGTGAGGGTTTTGTTCTTGTTGGATAAGCCTTCATTAGTTTAAGAAATTCCATACCTCATCTTTGCATCACATTAAGGAAGATAAGCTAGTAGGTACAAATAGTCTTAAAAAAAGGAACACCCATTACAGTTTTTTAAAATTTAAAGTCTAAAAATTTATTATTATCTGTCATTACAAATTATAATCTTTTCACATGCCCATCTCTGGAAAATAAATTATTTACAATTTTTTAAAAAAAGATTTATTTATTTGAGAAGGAGAGCGAAAGAGTGAGCAGGGGGAGGGGCAGAGAGAGAGGGAAAGAAGTAGACTTCCCAACAAACTCAGAGCCTAATGCTGGGCTTGATCTCATGACCCCAAGATCAAAGCTGAGCCAAATCTAGAGTTGGACGCTCAACTGACTAAGCCACCCAGGCGCCCCTAGATTATTTACAATTTATAATTAATTTCAAATTAAGGCTTTTATAGCACAATTTAACTATAGAAAATACTTTCTTTTTACTTTACTTAAATAATTTATTAGAAAAAGGTATTTTCAGCTTTAATAGAAATGAGATGTCCCAAATGTATTTCTGTGTAAAGATAGTAGAAATTTATCATTGTTTATTAAAATACTTCATGGTGTCTAAGAAGAGAGAAAGAAAGGTTAGTTACAAATGATAAAAGGTATGTATTTCTTGGGTGGTGATACAGTGGAGGTATAAAATTCTTGAGTATTTGAAACACAAATTTAAATAAAAAATGTTTTCATTAAAAAACAGTATTTTAGTATATGAGCTGTCGAAGCGAGCACTAAAAACAGTATTAAAACTCATTTGTTCAAAAGTATGGATGGTAAACAGAGGAGGAAATCTCTTCTGCTAACAGCTATATATTTTTATATAGATTAGATCTTGGTTAATTTTAATCCTTGACTAACAATCACAAATTCACTCTATTGTTTTATATTACCATTTCTGCACAGCATAATTATTCAGTCCTTGTTCATTCAGCCGTTTTTAAAAATAAAATAATTGTTCTTTGTTTTGCACACATTTTTAAAAGACCGCGAACGTCTGAAGCATTTTTTTAATGTGAAAGGCACTTAATCTCAGTCCATTAGAGGACCTCTGGTTTTTAAAAAAGATCCAACTCTTATCCTAATTTTGTCCACCTCATTAGACAATTAAGGTGGTATTCCCAATTTAAGTTTGTTATTTTAAAATGCAACATGACTTCAAAATGATTTAGAGGGTCATTTAGATTTTTCTGACATTCTTTTGCCTTTATATATGGATCTCTATTTTCTTTGAGTATCATCTGACCATATTTGTAGCTTCCTTTCATCTTTTAATTCCTCTTATTAAAAACTTAATGAATGTCATTTCTCCTTTTACATGCTAGGATCCTGGGAGTAGATCTAGATCCGTGTGAATAGGGTAGCATCTGAGATTGCTCCTTCCCTTTAACTGATGACAATATAACCCACGCTACTTATTTAAATAGCTTATTGTTCTCTTTCTGAATTAAAAAAAATCAAATGAATTAAAAGACTGCATCAGATATTTTATGTTCCTTCTTTGTTTTTTTTTTTAAAGATTTTATTTATTTATTTGTCAGAGAGAGACAGACTGCGGGAGCGCACAAGCAAGGGGAGCAGCTGAGGGAGAGGGAGAAGGAGGCTCCCTGCTAAGTGAGGAGCCCGATGCAGGGACTTGATTCCAGGACCCTGGGATCATGACCTAAGCTGAAGACAGACGCTTAACTGACAGAGTCACCCAGGCGTCCCTGGTTTTTGTTTTTTGTTTTTTTTTAAAGAACTTTTACAGTATTTTAATTGAATTTAAACGGCTGTGAAAGGGTGATTCTAGAGATATAAAATTTCCAGGCTTAATATATTCTTCCTTATTTGCTAAAATTGACCTGCTTCTCCCAAATTAAACTAAGTGGCATATTCTTTTTAGAAGTACTTTTCAGTCACAATCTATGGGTGGAGACTACAATGTCTCAATCATCTCAGTAATACACAGGGTTAGGAATCTTAATGTGTATAGCATGGTCAAATGAATAATTTTTTTTCTTTTTTTTTTAAGATTCTATTTATTTATTTATTTAAATTCAAGTTAGTTAACATATAGTGTATTATTAGTTTCAGGATAGAGTTTAGTGATTCATCAGTTGCATACAACACCCAGTGTTCATTACATCAGGTGCCCTCCTTAATGCCCATCACCCAATTACCCCATCCCCCTACCCCCCTCCCCTCCAGCAATCCTCAGTTTGTTCCCTATAGCTGAGTCTCTTATGGTTTGCCTCCCGCTCTGTTTTCCTCTCATTTTATTTTTCCTTCCCTTCCCCTATGATCATCTGTTTTGTTTCTTAAATTCCACATAGGAATGAAATCATATGGTATTTGTCTCTCTGACTGACTTATTTTGCTTAGCAGTTATGTTCTCTCTTTAAATAACAAACTGAAGAATTGTAATTTTTTTACATATGTGATTCTCAGTAGCATCTTCCTATAGAATGAAATTAATCCTATTTCGTATGACGTAGTGGAAATAGCCTCCTTAATGTCAGAGATTAAAATAGAGTGATTTAATCCAGTGAAAATTCTTCCGGCAAAGATTTTCATAGGCCTCCGAATCTTGTTTGCAGTAATATTTTCTAGCTGCAATTATGAGTAACTGATTCATAAAATAACTAATGCCTGAATATAGGGATGTTTTTCACACATTGCATTACTGCGTTAACAGCCTATAAATCTTTGAAATTATTTACTTGTTTTCTTCTTTCCTCATTTCTAATGGGAATAAAGCTGAGTCCTCTACAACATTAAGATATATAAGAATATGGACAGTAGTGACTGTTACTTTGTTTATACCTATAGGACACATCTGATCAGAGGCTTAAAAATTGCCTCAAATGTGTATTAAAGTCATCACCATTAAATTTTGATTCATGCAAGAAAATGTTTAAATAAATTGGATGGTATTTTGACATAAGATTTGAAATTGTTGAAAAGATTTCATAAGGTGATTAAGTATTTCTGTATCATCATCAGTCATTTTACTAGTGTTTTAAGGAGATTGTTTCACAGTTGGTACTATCTTACAGGCCTTTCCACAGAGGAAGAAATCAATTTATCTTTTCTAGAAACATTAAAAGATGCCTGCAGCAAGTCGGATGAAGTGTCCTATGGGGAATTTGAAGATTACTATGAAGGTCTAAGTATAGGGATAGTAAATGATGAAGATTTTGTTAATATTGTACGTACTCCGTGGGGGATTTAATTTTTTTAGAATGAGTGTGTCTTCAGCACTAAGCATTCTAAAGGAGAGATGAATTGAATGTAAAATATGGTCAAACCCTGGAATATATTTTTCTAGGACTTCTTTTTTTTTTTTTTTTCTCAAACAGATTGAGTCTGGAAGGAGAAATCAGAAAGAGAGCTGAAGGGGTATATGTCTAGTCGTGAGCATCTCTGTGTGCTTGCCTGTCTTCTAAGTGTCTAAAGCTCTATCTTGTTGATTCATTACTTATCTTGAATATATTTTAAAGGTCATTTTTTAAATTAGCCTTCATAGGAAATTTACATCTGTATCAAACTATATGAGAGCTTCTATATAGTAACCAAGTTACTCATCCATTGTTTTTTAGCTATCCATTCTCAAAAATATGATTGCCACCCATTCTCAATTTGAAGAACTGGAATTGGGCCCAAAAGCCTGTAAGACTTCAAATAGTTCAGCTTGCTTCAAACATATGAAAATGTTAAAGGAATTAGAGGATATGCAAGAGAAATTTTCCATGCAGTGTAGATGTTTTCTGTAACATAAATATTTAGAATGATGGAGGCTTACCCTTAAAATGCTTACTTAAACACTGGCTTGTCTTGTGGATTCTTCTAAATTATGTGCTGTTGTTTGTCCAGTAGAGCACAATGTAATTATTCAAGTGATCAGATCTGTTTGATCTTTTATCCTATTTTTAACTGCAATCCTTGTTACCTACACAGAATTACTGTTTAGCTAGAAACAATACAAAATGGGAGGGAGAATATTTTCTTAGATTTTTAAATAAAGATCTCAAAAAGTGCATTATCCCATGTATGGACTAAGGGATAATTTAGGAATTCTTAACAAAATGTAAAAGGATGTTTGTGTCCTAAAATGAACGTATGTTATTCTAAACATTTCTTTTTGTTATGCTAAACAATGAAAACATTTTCTTCTAAATAGATATTATTTAATGGTTAGATATATTGTAATTGTCCTTTCTATTCTTATGTTGTTAGGTCATATTTTCTTGTGAATATAATCAGAAAATCTATAGGCTGTCATCTTGTGAAAAAAGGGAAGATTCTTCTGGGATTTAACATGTTAATGTCACAGCGTACTCTTAAATAAGCCTCCACCCTTTTAATATAAATAATCATCTGTGTTTGCAAAAAATTTCTCTACTTAGGAGCTTAGGAATAGTTAATTTCTCATTATTTTACATTGTTATTTCAGTGTAGAGTTAGAAAATACATACTCAATATGTTATTTGTGTATTTTGTTAAATTTTAATTGGTGGCACAATAAATCATTCTGCATTTGCTTTACTGTCTGAATTCTTTGATTTTGGTACAATAAAATCTATTATTTAGTATTCAGTTTACTAGAAGAGCATTTAATTACGTAGTTACATTTTCAGTCACCCACAACATAATAACCGACATTTGAAATTCTATGCTTAACAGTCTTCAAGAGTCTAAAATATCTTGATTAACTTTAAAATATTAAATATGAAATTCTATGTTGTAGTGATGTTACATGAATTTTATAGTTAAGTATATTTCATCATTCTTTAGATCTTTAAAAGGTCTTTGTTTGTGGCATAGAGTTGCTTCCATACTGTTTATTGAATTCTACATATTAATTTTAGTGTCTCTATTCTTATAAATAATGCTTTATGGAATTTTTGGGAAAACTCAAACTGTATTAGAAAACAAAGGATACTATTTAGGAATTTTAAGCTATATTTTAATTAGGAAAGAATATACATTTGAATGTTAGAGCAACTAGAGCATAATATAGATAAAAGTATATGTTCCTGTTTTAAATTTTATAGCAAAAGACCATATGTACTTAATGAACCAGTGACTCTGCACAGGGTAGAGTCACTTAAAATAATCCATAATTTTGATACAGCTATAAAACACATTTTATTAATTACTTTGATTTCCAGTCAAAGTTGTTGTGAATTACTTCAGGACAGAATTGTGTTTTATAGGCTATGCTTACTGCAGATTCTTTAACATGCATATATATGTGAGATTATGGTTTATAGTGCTTGAATAAATAAAATATGTACTGTGATAAAATGTAGTCACTACTAGGTTGGCCAGCAAGGACAAACATCTATAGTGAAAGTGCTTAAAGAAATAGAAGGAATTGAACCAACATAACAAGCCGAGCAAGAGAAGAGCAAAGAGAATTCGGTGGGTTGATAGGGAAGGGTTAGAATCTGATAATGAGGAAAAGCTCTTGTTATAGCCTTCCATTTTTATTTTATGGTTATACAGACTTCTAAGGAAAACATATTTTTTGAATGCCTTCATATATAAGTGCCTCATAGTGTAGCCATTGTTCATTTGATCATGATTTCATTTAACCAGTCATGTAGAAGGTTGACCATTAAGCAACACAGAGGGTAAGGGCGCTGATCCCCTGTTTGGTTGAAAATCCACCTATAACTTTTGACTCCCCCAAAACTTAAGTACTAATAGCCTACTGTTGACCAGAACCCTCACCGATAACATATATAGTCGACTAACCCTTATTTTGTATGTTACATTATATACTGCATTCTTAAAGTATGCTAGAGAAAAGAAAAAGTTGTTAAAATCATTTTCAATACTGTATCAAAAAAAAATTCTAGTGTAGGCGGACCTGCACAGATCAAACCCATATTGTTCAAGGGTCAGCATATTTACTGTGTGGCACTATTCCATGCAATTTCCAAGGCTCTCGATAGTCTAGATTTTTCTCACACGCTGTATATCCACTTTGTCTCAAGTCCTTTGGTTTCTTACTTTTGAATCCAACCTTTTCACTGTTCTCAATGCCTGTTCCTTTGCTCAAGCTCTTACCACCTTTCATGTGTATTACCCCCACATCAACTCTGCTTCCTCCCCAATCCTACTTTAACCCATCCTACACCTTGCTGTTAGAATGATCTTTCTAAAATGTACTTCCATGATTTAAGTCCTTCCATGGTATCCTATACCTTTAAGAGAAGTTCAGACTCCTCACCTTAACACATAAAACCTAAATAGCCTGGTCTCCCTAAGCTCAACTCCCTCTCCACACTCCACTCTCCTTGTCCCCCCAGCCATTCTGAGCTACTTATAGTTTTTAAACTGGATTGTGAGGCGTCAAACCTCTGTGACTTCAGAACTGCTCTGCTGCTTTTGTCTAAAATGGTTTCCTCCATTAGTGCATCGAAGTTAACTCACACTGATTTTCTAATACTACTTCAAGAACCATCTCTTCTGGAAAGCTAAAGCAGAGAAACTCTTGAGTCTGATATAGTTGTCCTTCTTGGGATCTCAGAGGCAGCCTGTATGAGCCCTTCATCCAGCATTTATCACTTCATACTATAGTTATTACTTCG
>NC_138373.1:121127715-121164240 GCF_054177405.1 Leptonychotes weddellii | reverse complement strand
AACATATAATGTATTATTTGTTTCAGAGGTACAAGTCTGTGATTCAAGAGAGAGCCTAAAGGTAACATAGACCAGAAAGGAACACAGACAATATACAGTAACAGTCACCTTACAGGCAATACAATGGCACTAAATCCATATCTTTCAATAGTTACCCTGAATGTAAATGGGCTAAATGCCCCAATCAAAAGACACAGGGTATCAGATTGGATAAAAAAACAAGACCCATCGATATGCTGTCTGCAAGAGACTCATTTTAGACCCAAAGACACCTCCAGATTGAAAATGAGGGGGTGGAAAAAATTTACCATGCTAATGCACACCAAAAGAAAGCTGGGGTGGCAATCCTTATATCAGCCAAATTAGATTTTAAACCAAAGACTATAATAAGAGATGAGGAAGGACACTATATCATACTTAAAAGTTCTATCCAACAATTGATCTAACAATTGTAAATATCTATACCCCTAACATGGGAGCAGCCAATTATATAAGCAATTAATAACAAAATCAAAGAAATACATTGACAACAATACAATAATAGTAGGGGACTTTAACACCCCCCTCACTGAAATGGACAAATCATTTAAGCAAAAGATCAACAAGGAAATAAAGACTTTAAATGAGACACTGGACCAAATGGACTTTACAGATATATTCAGAACATTACATCCCAAAACAACAGAATAAACACTCTTCTCTAGTGCGCAAGGAACATTCTCCAGAATAGATTACATCCTAGTTCTGATTCTTCTTTAGAAACATTTGATAATTAAATGGAAATTTTTTCTTTTCATATTTATTGGCATGAAAAATGTACAACGTATTTCCTATAATTTTTATCTCCTCAGTGTATTTATTTTCTTTCTTATTTTATTTATGCTTGTTTCTCTCTCTCTCTCTTTTTTTTTTTTTTTGGCAAGGTTTATCATTGCATTTTTCACTTCCCTGTAATTGACTCAAAGAATCAGCTCTTGATATTAGTCAATTATATTATTTCCCCTTTATTTTATGTTAACAGACTTATTTATGTTTCGTGTTTACTTTTTATTATTCTTTGTTAAGGTCTACCTTATAGTGAATTTAGAACAGGAGATAAGTATGCTTTTGAATTATTTTTATTATATATTTTAAACTGACTGAAGGGGTTCAAGACAGACCAGAATGTGACACTTCGGTATCTGGATTATCTTGAGCTGAAGACACTTGAGACTCTGAGGGCACAGGAAAACTTTTGTCCCTCCCTTAGTCACACAGAAGAACCTAAATTGGGGGTCTTTCCCAGAATAAGGGTTATTAACAGAGATAAATTTTATCTGAGTGACCCACCTGTATGGGAGGGCAAATATCTAATTAACAAACATCTGCTTTTTTTATTGCACTGTGAAGTACATTCCTTTCTTCTGAAGTCCCAGACCCCTACTCTGTTCTCTTCAGTTCAGAATGACATATATACCTCATTTTCCCTGTCTTTGGAATTTCCATGTCCATGTGGATTCCCCATACGTACATCTATTACATTTGATTTTCTCCTGTTAATCTGTGTCATGTCAATTTTTTCTTTTCCAGCCAGAAGGAATTTTGAGGGGACAAGAATTCTTGCTCGCCAACATAACAAAAACTCTGAAATTCACACTTCTGTTTCAGTTTTAACTTCCTCTTATATAATTTGATATATGTTTTATTATCTTTAAGATGTATTCCTCTTATTCAAATTATAAGTGTATAATTTAGTATTCAATATTATTTAATTTAAAATGTGGACTCTTTAAATTAAACAAACATTATTTTATTCATTTGCTGACTATTTGAGGTTCTACTATAGAAAAGTGTTGGTATATCAACTTATATGACTTTTGTAATAAATGAACTCATATGAAAGGGGAAAAATTATATCTCACTATGATTTAAAATTGCATTTCTTTGATTACTAAAGGAGTTTACCATTTTTCATGTACTTTGTTGCCATTTTAATTTATTATTTGGAAAAATACATCTTTTTATTATTTTTCCTTAATTTTCTACTAAGATGGCATCTTTTCCCTATTGATTCCCCAAATTCTGTTCAATAGTTAAGATTTTGACCTATTCATAGGTTACAATTTTTTTCAATTTGTTTTTTTTTTTTTCTTTTTGAACTATTTTTCTTTAGTGTGGATAGTTTTCATAACATTTTAAAATTGAGCTATAATTTACCTAGAGTAAAATGCACAGATGTCAAGAGTACCATTCGCTCAGTTGGAAAATATGTAAATCCATGTGACCAACATCCCAATTATTGTATAGTTCAATTACATCATCAGAGAAAGTCCCTTTCTACTCCTTTCTTATTGATCACCTGTCCTATGCTTCATGCTGACCAGTACTGTTCTGATTTTTATTGCCATAAATTAGTTTTCTGTGTTCTATAGATGCATATAAATAGTCATACTATATTTACCCTGCCTATATTTACTCCGAATGATGTCTGATTCCATTCACTCAACATAATATCTGTGAAATTCTTCTTTGTTTTTGTTTGTTCCCTTTTCTTACCAAATGGTATTTTGTTGAATAAATATACAAAAATTTTATTATCTATTTGGATTTTCAGCTTTTGGCTACTATGATTAATTGGCTCTGATAACATTTTGTTAAAGACTTTTAGGGGATGTATTGGAATTGAATTTTTTTTTAATGTAGAAAGAATTTTAATCAATAGAAACAACTCAGAAATTATGGAGATGAAGGAATTTGCAGACAAAGATATTACAATAGCTATTTTAATTATGATTCATATGAACAAGAAGGTAGAAAAAACATGATCATGAAAAGGAGAGAGCTGGGAGATATAGACTCAAATTGAACTTTTTGAGGTAAAAAAAATACAATATCTGAGATGAAAAATAAAGTGGATCAAACTACAGACTGAATGCCTTGTGCCCCCACAACTCATATGTTGAAAGCTAATCCTCAATGTAGTGGTATTTGGAGGTGGGGTCTTTAGAAGGTGATTAAGTCATGAAAGTGGAGACTTCATGAATGGAATTCGTGCCCTTATAAAAGAGATCCCAGGGAGCCTCCTTGCCCCTTTTGCCATGTAAGGACACAATGGGAAGGTGGCCATCTGTGGACTTGGAAGTGTGCCCTGACTAGACATCAGATCTTCTGTGTCTTCATCTTGGACTTCCCAGCCTTCAGAACTGTGAGAAATAAATGTTTTTGAAGCCCCCCAGTCTTTGACATTTTTGTTCTATCAACCTGAATAGACTAAGACAACATTCACATTAAATTGGACCCAGGAGCAAAAAAGATCAATGAACTTGAACACAAGCTGTAGAAATTATACAAATTATTTGTAGACACAAAAATGGTGGAAAGAATGAAAAGAGTATTAGTACCTGTTGGATAATATGAGGCAGTGTAATATGCATGCAACTGCCATCTCAAAAGGAAAGAACGGAGAGAGAAGGGATGAGAGAAAAAAACATTTGAAGAAATAATAGCAAATTATTTTGCATGTTTGAAGGAAACTATAAATCTCCAGACCCAAAAATCTCAACAAACTTCAAGCAGAGTAAACCTTATGAAAACTACACTAAGGTACATCTTAATCAAATTGCTGAAAACCCATGGTAAAGAGAAAATCTCAAAAATATCCAGAGATAATAAAGACAAAGGACTTCACTGTGGTACAATTTAGTTGAATATAATATTTGTGATCAGTACTATTTAGTTGACTTAACACATTCAATATAGATTATAATAAAATGATAGAATTTAATCCTCACTTTTGAAGTGCTTTACCATTAATCTCTCATAAGATCATCAAATTATCAAGGAAATTTAATAATAGTGAAAAATCTGTATCAACAATGAAAATTAGAAGAGTGTGGATCTTGTTTCAAAGATTTGAGGAGTCTCCAGGCTCTAGAAGAGGGGAGAATGTATTGGGGAAACCATGTTATCCTTTAACTCACCTGCATATAAAACTATAGCCTAATTCAGAAAGAATTGAAAAAAACTATCACTGCCCCTAATTTTGAATGGCAAGAGCTGGATAAAAGTATGGGTTGCACAGCATTTGGTAATTAAATCTTACCACCAGAAATTTTCTGGATGCCAGGGTTAATGCAGTGGAGGGAGCCTGCTGTACAGATTATTCTCATATTACACTTTTAGCTAAATCAGGGAGACAGTTGAGGGTAGTTCCCAGTGAGAGCTGTCAAGCCAATGAGAATAATTTTATAGAAAGCATTGGGACTACTCCATAATTACAGACAAGAAAATCTTCAGTAAAGAAGAGAAAACCCATGCTTTTATTTCATTTAAGTGCAGTGTCCTTGACCATTAACTTTCCAAAGTAAAATCATAATAAATCTAAGTTTTTCTCTTCTTGCTTTTGTGACTTACATAGGACCTCATTCTATTTCTTACAATCCATCTTAACCCTACTACTGTTCAAATATAAGCTTCCTTCTCTAAGGTTAAGTAAACTAAAAAGTTGACCAATGTATTGAAAATTGTACACTTTTAAATGAGACTACTATGAGGAATTAAAACAAATGTCCACCTGTAAAACAAACTTACTATAAGAAAGTAGAGAAACTTAAAAAAAATCCATGATCTGTAAATGTATTAAAGTTCAAGAAAACCAGAGTAGAGAGTCATTAAAGATCCATGAAAGATACTTAGAGATTAAAAATAAAACTGCTAAGTTTTGAAAATGCAATTAAGGAAAATTGTACAGAATACTGATTGGATTGTACCAAACACTGAAAAACGAGTTAGTACTTTTATCTTCCCAAATTAAACAGAAAAGAATGTGATGATAATTGGGACAATGAGATTACATGAGAAGACAGATGACTAAATTTATACTGCCAATTCTTTTCTATGTGTCTGCTGCAGTTTGATGTTTTAAGATAATGCCTCAGTGTTTCACTATGTTAGTGATGATAGGTTGAAACTTCCCAAACTGAAATGCACAGAGAAAAAGATTGACAAAAAGAGACCAGAATATTCAAGACTGTGGGGGTACTTCAAACGATATAACATACATGTAGTTGAAATACCAGAAAGAGAAGAAGGAAGACAGCAGAAGAAATACTTGAAATAATAATCTCTGAGAACTTCTCAAAATTTATGACAAACATCAAAGATCCAAGAAGTTCGTAGAACATAAAACAGGGTAAATACCCAAAATCCACATCTAGGTATATTATACTTAAACTGCAGAAAACCAGAACAAAGAGAAAGTCATGCAAATAGCCAGAAGGGATGGATGGGGGAATCTTAATATAGAGCACTAAGTATAAGAATTACGGCTGACTTCTTGTCAGAAATTATGCAGGCAAAAGTGATGTTAGCAAGAAGACCAAAGAAGACATACCTAACTCATATCCACCTCCCCAACAACAACAATAATTTGGCATCCATCCACAGACAAAAGTGCCTTTGTGGGAGCTTTGGGAATCCAAATAAGACGTTGTGAAACCTTTCTGCCGTCTAAGGCCAGGAGGAACTGTTTTGAGAATTCAGGCTAACAATGAGGCAGCTGACTCACCAACCATGGTCCCACCATAGATCCAGAAGCAGTTCCATAAACGCTGAGAATTTGGCTACTGACCCACCTGGCTTTGGTTCTGTCACCAGCACCACATGTCAAGGGACCTGGGACAGTCACATTCACTTGTGTGTTGCATAACAGGCATGCAGGACTCAGTGCTGGCTGTGGACCCTGAAGTGGTCTGTAAACCAGCTCCAGCCTCTCTTGGCTACAATCTAGAAGGCTGTAGATTCTAAAAGGGCCCTGTAACTGGAATTTACCCTATCCTAGTCATAGTCCATGAATAGACCTACTGGGACAGGGACCCAGCAAGAGATATATCTATAGTCCTATATGGGGCTCCAGCTCCTCATAGCTGCAGGCTACCTGCAGACCTGAGAGTCTAGGATCTCAGCAAGAGACATGTCCATCTGCACCCCCCAGAGATCCTGAAAGGGCCCTTTATTGGACTCTAGTCTCCTCCCAGCCACAATCCATGAAAAGGCCTGCTGGCAAAGGGAATGGGCAGGAGAAATTCCCAGGAGATCTATAATTTGCCTGACAAGGAATTCTAAATAATTATCTTAAAGAAACTCAATGAAATGTAAGACAGATAAACAATGAAAAAATTTTGGATAACAATGTGTTAACAAAATGAGAGATTATTTATTTATTTATTTTAAAATTTTTATTTATTTATTTTAGAGAGAGTGACAGCAAGAGATCACAGAGGGAGAGGGAGAAGCAGACTCGCTGCGGAGGGGAGAGCCTGACTTGGACTTCAATCCCAGGACCCCTAGATCACAACCTGAGCCAAAGGCAGATGCTCAACCAACTGAGCCACACACGTCCCCCTTTTTTTTTTTTTAAGATTTTATTTATTTATCTGACAGAGAGATAACAAGCAGATAGAGTGGCAGGCAGAGGGAGAGGGAGAAGCAGGCTCCCTGTTGAGCAGAGACCTGACATGGAACTTGATCCCAGGACCCTGGGATCATGACCTGAGCTGAAGGCAGACGCTTAACCAACTGAACCACCCAGGCGTCCCAAAATGAGATTGTTAATTATAAAATAGAAACCATAAAAAAAAAAGAACCAAACAGTAATCCAAGAGCTGAAGAATACAATGATAGAACTGAAAAATTCAGTAGAGGGATTCAACAAGACTTGGTCATGCAGAAAAAACAATCCGTGAACTCAAAGACAGATTGCTTGAAATTAGCCAGTTAGAGGGAAAAAAAGCAAACAGCAAAAAGAATGAAGAAAGTCTACATAATTATGGGAACATTATAAACATTATAAACATAGGGATCCCAAAGAGAGAGAAGAGGCAGAAGATTACTGAAAGAAGTAATAGCCAAAAACTCCCCAAATTGAGGGAGAGATATGGACATCCAGGTACAGGAAGCTCAAGGAACCCAAACAAGATCAACTCAAAGAACATCACTATATTCAAAATACTAAAGACAAGGAAAAGATTTTGAAAGTAGCAAGAGAAAAAGAGCTATCATATGCAAGGGAACTGGCAGAAAGCTATCAGTGATTTCTCTGCAGAAATTTTTTAGGCCAGGAGATGGAGGGATCCTAGAATAGAATGCAGAAGGTGACAAAAGATCTGTCTGTGCTGCCAGTGTATGAAATAATCTCACTGAAGAGGATGGGGAAATACCTGTTGACCTAAGTAAATAAGTAGAATCTATAGGACTAAAGGCAAAGCAACCTTTAGGTAAGCATTGTGATCTGCTCCAGTGGTAACATTGTTTCCCACGTGTATGAGTTAACAGTTCTGAACCACTATACCTGTATACTGGGTTGAACAATTAAGTAAACAAATGGTGACCTGTGGGAGCCAGGTTTCTCACTGTTGGATTAGGAAGTTAAAGATAATCGATGTTAAAATAATTCATGTGGTAATGGATTAGACTTGGAGACCTCTGTGTGAACTCATATTTAGCTTAATATAGTACAGATGGTTACATATAAAAGTGTTTATAGATATGTGCATGTATATGGGTTAATATACATACATATATTTCCTTATTCTGTCAGCTGAGGGAGCTTTGAAGCAGTAACACCCAAGTAGCAATGAACACACCTAGATCTTTGTTTCAAATACCATTCTCCATTAAAAGAAACCAGGCCTTCTTGGGGGAAATGACTGATTCCAGGATTAGGGCAGGGAATATTAAAAAATGAGCTTGGAGTATCTTATAGTACCAGAAAGTCCTACGAAAGTAAGGAAGCAAAGGGTTCAAAAGCAAAGCAAAACAAAACAAACCTCCAAACCCCAATGATCAATACTGGTTTTTTAATTGTGACAAATGTACCATAATAACGTATGATGTTATTAATAATGGAAGATGGGTATGGGTGTATGGAAACTCTCTTTACCACCTTTCAATTTTTCTATATATCTAAAACTATTCTAAAGTAAATATTTATTTAAAAAATCTGTTCCAGGAGTAAATTTTTTTCTTTTCTTCCCCCACAGTAAAATGTTTTCTTTGATGTGTAATTCTCTCCTGCATGTCGTTTATATAGTAGCCTAAAATAGAAAAGCCACTAAGATAGACTCCTACTAATGTAGTTTGTAACTGAATATGCCCAGGAGAAGAAGATCAATGGGAGAAAGAATGTCCTTGTGATATTACAGTCAGAGACCCTGCAGAAAATCACAAAATTCTTGGAAAAATTTCCTATAGGGAGAGCACAGAGAACCTCATGAACCCAAACAGCTGGGAGTGGGACCCTGAGTTTATCCTTTTTGGCAAGTACAAAGGTAATTCTTATTCACACTAAAGATAATGAATCACTGTTTTATCATGTGATGTACTACTGGGCACATAATATATACTGTCTCTCTAGATTCTCTTTAATCTCTACCCCTGGGAAATAGTCATTTAATCCAAGGTTGCTGTTCAGTCTAACTGAACCATGACCAGCTCATATTTCTCCATCTTTTCTTAGAGGTTTCTATAAAAGACCTTGCCTATACCCACAAACTGTCTTAGAAAGAACTTATGACCAATAAATTTCCCTGACCTGAATGCTTAGAGTATAGAGATAAACAAAACAGACATATTCTTCATCCTGATAGAAGTTACAGTCTGGTGAGAAAGAGAAATATTAAATAAATAATTATATAGAGAACTAATCGACTGTAAATGTGGCGAGTGCTACGAAAGACTAAGGATATAACTGGACAATCTGTCCAGTGTTTGTGTTTCTGGGTGGAGGGGTGTCAGGAAAGGATTCCATAATGAAATGGTTTTGAATCTGAGACATGAAGGATGAATTGAGTTAGCTGGATTAAAGCTGTGGAGTGTGGAGTGTCAGTCAAGAGAAGGAGAGGTTTACAGGCAGAGGGAATAGCATGTACAATAGCCCTGCGTGGGAAAATCCATCGGATGATACCGTGTTAGAGACATCAATAAATGAGAATTGGATTATCCATTCAACAAAAGCTTATGGGATTTCTATTATGTGCCAGGTTTTTGGATGAAAGGGAGCCCTCTGTGGCTGGAGCACAGACAGCAAGAAGAGAAGGAAAAATATACTAGGATTAAGTCTCTTAAAAATTCCTTTCATGAAGTTCAAAAATTATACCATTATAATCTTTTGTGGAAGTGTTCTTCAGATGAGACCATCTTTAGGATTTTTCACTTTTTTTCTGTCTTTTTGAATATTAGAGATCTTAGATTCTCTACAGGCTTGTAGTAGCTCATGTATTCACAAAAATTTCTCAAAGATTAATGTCTATCAGATATCTTCAGCAAACTCATTGGCAAGTTATTTTACCATTCTTGGGATGATTCACCTGGTCTCAGAGAACTGGCCTCGTTTTGAGATGTTACTGTGTCTCTTTAAATATCTTCTGCTCTGGCTTTACACTCCCTCTTTTTGGTGTGTTTATTCTATAGTAATTCACCTTGCAGGAGAATACAAATGCAAAATAGTTAAGTTTAATTTTCTTCTCGTAATACATAAACATATTGGCAAGATGCCCCATCCTTGCTTGTCTTTTTGCTCCAAAAGTGCACAAAAAGTTTTTAAGTAGTTTTTAAAAATATTTTTATAACTTTAAATGCATTGTGAACAAGACTTCCTGAAAACATTCTTAAGTGCTACTATTTTGTCATTGTCATGAGTTTGTCTTTTTAAATCAAGTGTATCCGAAAGCTTCCTTTGTGGAAATATCAGCTTTATTATTTCTGCCCCCATATTCTTCCTCATCAGAATCTCTTCCATAATGATGTAAGCAGAATTACATTTTTAGGAGCATTTTGAAAACTCTTGAGGTCTTCCCTCTTAGGTTCTGACTGCCTGAATCCATTTTCACTTTGTTCTTAAAATAATAAAAAATACTTCCTTCTAAAACATAAAGAATGTTGGCTGAATGTGCCAGAATTTTCTTTTGCTGTTATTTTAAAACCGTAAGTCAACATTTTTTCCTGTCTCCAAGGTTCTTGTCACTTCTACTTTACTAACCGATTTTTCCTTCTTGGTCATCGTTAAGTTCAGAGTAGCAATTTCCCACAATGCTCCTACAACCTTTTAAGAAGTAAAATGGTCAGTAGAAACCATCTAGTCACTAACTATTTTGATAGTCCAGGCACTCCTACCAGCTTAGTAGCCTGAGAGCATTTTTTTTTTAAAGATTTTTATTTATTTATTTGATAGAGAGAGAGAGAGCACAAGTAGGCAGGGTGGCAGGCAGAGGAAGAGGGAGAAGCAGGCTTCCCGCTGAGCAGGGAGCCCGATGCGGGGCTTGATCCCAGGACCCTGGGATCATGACCTGAGCCGAAGGCAGACGCTTAGCCGACTGAGCCACCCAGGAGCCCCTGAGAGCATCTTTTGGTAGCCACTTGGGTAGAAGTATTATGGCAGTTAACTTAGCTATAGTTCGGCACCATAATTAATATTGTATTTTATTTTAAAAAGTTACAGAACAAAAATGAGTTATTGTTACTACAGCCCACAAGGTTCTACATGATTCTGATATTGTGTTCCTCTCAAATTCCAACTCATACTAATAATACCCAGCTCACACTCTGCACAGGGATTTCCTTCTGAATCTTTAAGTTTCAGCCTACCATTTCATTTCTATAACAACCTATTTCCCTTCATATCACTTATTATAACCTGAAATTGTAATACTTATTTATGTTTGCTTACTATATTATACCAATGAGAAAATAAATGCTAAGAGGTAGGAAACTTTTGTATCTTTTCATTATGATATGCTCATGTATACATGTGCTCGTTCATAGTAAATCTTTGACAAATAATTGTTGAATAGGTGAGTAAAAGGTATCCTGAAATGTGAAGTTCTTTGCAAAAATGAATTAAATAAAATTGTTGAGCAGTTCTTTGCCATATACAATTACTAAATCAGAATAAGCAATACATACTTCTGGGGTGCCTGGGTGTGTCAGTTGGTTAAGCAACTGCCTTCGGCTGGGGTCATGATCTCAGGGTCCTAGGATTGAGCCCCCCCATCGGGCTCCCTGCTCAGCCTGAGATCGAGCCCACGTCGGGCTCCCTGCTCGGCGGGAGACCTGCTTATCCCTCTCCCACTCTGCCTGCTTGTGTTTCCTCTCTCGCTGTGTCTCTCTCTTCAAATAAATAAATAAAATCTTAAAAAAAAAAAAAGCAATTCATACTTCTTTTGAGTAACCTCTAGTAAAAGACCATAGAAAAGTAATTCTGGTAATGAGAGGTGAAGAAATACAGACCATTTAGATCATCTAGAAAAGTGGACAAAATGTTATATATCTCTGTACATGTAATGCATGACAACAATATCATTTAAATCTAGAGAAATAGATTTAAAATATTCTAAAATCCTTGCATTTTCAAGAAGAGGCTAAAAATATTACTTATCTTAGATATTCATAAGTCAAGAATACCTATTGTGATTTCCATGGTAAACACCTTCTCAACTGACAGAAGAAAAATATGAAATATTAAGATATGCTAATTCATAAAATAGCAATAAAAAGGAGAAAATGAACATAGAATAAGTTTGACCAATAGAAAATAAATAAAATACAAATAAAAATATGTAGTAAAGACATTAAAAGTAAAAAGAACAAATGTTTCAATCAAAAGATTATTAGAAATTAATGAATGAAAGTATCAATAGAAACAGGTTAATTACCTTGTTTCAAGATATCTCCCTGCAAGGTGTCTATTAATAACAAAGAAAAAAACTAGAAAATATCCAACGGCAAACACCACTTAACAAGTGATCCGAGTTTGTGGTGCCTGGGTGGCTCAGTTGGTTAAGCATCTGCCTTCGGCTTAGGTCATGATCTCAGGGTCTGGGGCTCGAGCCTGGAGTTAGGCTCCCTCCTCAGTGGAGAGTCTACTTGTCCCTCTCCTTCTCCCTCTGCCCTTCCTCCTACTCATGCTCTGTCTCTCTTTCAAATAAATAAATAAAATCTTTTTTAAAAACCCCAAAAAACAAGTGATGGGAGTTCATTTCACAGGTAATAAGAAAAATTGACTTCTTGCTCTTTCTACATGGTGCAATGGGAAGATCACAGCACCAATTTATGGGATTACTGTCAAAATCATCTGATCATCTCAGTAGATGTAAAGAAAGCATTTGTAATACTTAGTATTAATTATGATTTAAAAACCCTCTTAGGTAACTAGGTATAGACAAATTCTTTTTTAATGTGCTAAAGGGTGTTTTGAGACACCTACAAAAAATATCATACTCACTGGCTAAATGTTGAAACCTTAACTCCTCAGAAGCAGAACAAGATAAGGAGGGCTCCTATCTCAACTTCCTTGGACATTGTATAGAGTATTTGTGAAATTGCAATAAATAAAATGGTAAGCAAAATGTATAAAAATTTTGGGAAAGTAATAAAACTACCATGGACTTTAGGTGTTTAATGATATTCTTTCAAGGCAATAAAGTCATTTTTTGGGCAACTATTGTGTACAGCTTGAAAAAGCCTGCTTATTTGTTAGGATGTCATTATCACCTTGCTGCTCACCAGTATCAACACTTAAACTTATACATGATTATGTTATCCAGAACAGTACATATTATTATAAATATAAATAAATAAATAAATAAATAAATACCAAACCAACCTGATATGTGAATGTCCCACAGGCTTTTTGATCTCATAATTTTATAATTTTCATAATTTCTGGATCATAGGAATTCAGGTAAAAGACAAGCATTTAAAAATATAAGATATTGGTTTTATTATATATTAGTAATGAACATTTATGGTATGTTGTTGGTTTGCAACCTTGGGAGTTTCCTAAGTGAAATCTAAACCGGCCCCATACATGGAAAGAGGTAGACCACTCCCTACTGGTAGGTGGCAGTATTAACAAGCAAGGAAACTTACGAGGCTTGTCTTGGGCGGTGCAAGACGAGTAGATCTCTGCACCCACCTGCCAGAATCTTGAAAGTCTTTTTTTTTTTTTTTTTTAAGATTTTACTTATTTATTTATTTGAGAGAGAGCGTGCAATAGCACAAGGTGGGGGCGGGGAGGGGCAGAGGGAGAGGGAAAAGCAGACCTGAGCCAGCAGCAGATGCTTAACTGACTGAGCTGCCCAGGCACCTCAGAGAATCATGCAAGTTTATATAGAGGCCTTAAGTGGGTTCTGTCAGGTATAGGGTTAGATGGTCTCAACAACGCATTGCTTATTCAAGGCTGTGTCCTTGAAAATGGCTCCCACTGTTGGAATGGTGGGCAGAAGCATGTTCCAAAGATGGGAGGAGGTTGAGGGGCATCAGATTGCCTGGATCCAGCTAGTCCTATCCACGACCTCCTCTGACATGGTAACAATCTCTATATCCACATTTTATGTCAGTTATTTCATTTATTGCTCACAAAAATACCACAAGCCAGTGCTAATATTTAACTCACTTAACAGATGGAGAGATTAATAGAGCAGTCAATTGACTTTCCCAAGGCTATACAAATAATGAAAGAGATGAGATTGAAACAAGTATATGTGAATGGAGAATATGTTTTAATCACTAGGCTACATTTTCTTTAATACTCTAAAAATTGCTTTTATTTTTCCACCTGTTGTTTCTTTCTTTCTTTTTATCCCTGGCTTCATTAATCAAGTATTTAAAAATTTTCCCCCATTTTTCCTTCTATTAACTTTTAGTTAAAAATCACTTTACTGTTAAATTTAGTGGTTACCTAGGAGATTACAGTATACATCTTTGATGTATTTTAGTATAAATTAGTAACTTTTTTAAAGATTTTATCTATTTGGGAGAGAGAGAGAGAGCACAAGCAGTGGGAGGGGCAGAGGGAGAGCAGACTCCCCACTGAGCGAGGAGCTGATGCCACCGAGGGGCTCCATCCGAGGACCCTGAGATCATGACCTGAGCCAAAGACAGCCACTTAATCAACTGAGCCACCCAGGCACCCCACAAATTAGTAACTTTTTAACCATATACCAAACAACCAAGAGACATTAGAACATGTAAATTCTCTATATTTCTGTTTTATAGTATTTTTATTTTGTTTTTAATTTTATATACATTTTAGACAGCATATGATATTATTAGTTTATAAAGTCAACATTCATTTGGATTTAGTTACATATTTATCTTTCTCATTGCTCTAGATTTACTTCTTTCATCCCATTTTTCTATCTGGGATCCATTTATTTATGCCCAAATAACTTCCTTTATTTTCTCTTTTAGGAGGATCTGCTAGTGACAAATACTTTCAGGTGTGTATATACCTATGTGTGAAAACGTATTTGTTTCATCTTCATTTTTGGAGAGTATTTCTGCTGTATATAGAATTCTAGGTTGGCAGTTATTTTCTTTTAATACTTGGAGTTGCTATATTTTATTTTTATAACATTCATTGTTTCTATTTATAACTCAGATTTTGGTTCTTATACTGACTCATTTGAAGAGATTGTGCCTCTTTTTGGCTATATTTAAATATTTGCTTTGTCTCTATTCTTTAGCAGTTTTACTTTGATGTGCCGAGGTGTGTGTATGAGTGTGTGTGTATAGTGAATGTGTAGATGTATAAATGAAATTAAACATGTATTTAATTAGTGAGTTAAATTCACCAATAATCAAATGAATGAAAAGTAATACAGCAATAATAAAGTATTTTCCTTCTATTTTAATAGACAACATAAATTATGCTTCTTACTACATTCTAAGGCAGAAAATGTGAAATACATTCTAGACAGCTTTTCATAAAATATTGAAAAGTAAATATTTGAAATCTAAAGGAATGACTGGTACATATATTGAAAATGTGAATAATCAGAACATATACCAGCTAGTCTAGATATTAGAAAAAAATCTTAATGCACTTACATGCTAAATAAGAGGTGCTACATTTTTCTGGAAGTAAAATGTCCAACCCTGTGGGGTCCTCTTATCTCTTCCAGGGTAGCATATGTGTAGTGGACATGTTATAGTATCATTCAGCAAATTTTATTTCCAGTTGTCCTTTATGGCCAGAGTTTCTTCATTTCATTTTCTTTGCAAGTATTTTTGCTCCAATATAGTAATTTTATCTTCACAGGAAGAGATTCAAGACTTTTATTTTGTTAGCCTGAGAATGGGGCTTCTGGGTACTCTTCCTTAATGAGTTGTGCAAGTTACCAGCCTTGCCTATGCTTTTTTAGTCCAGCAATGGCACAAAGATATTTCTGTATTGCTTTTTTTTCACTGCATAATAGAATCTAGTAAGATTCCCATGAGTTAGAGTCTGTGGAAGCATTTTCCTTACTAAGAAAAAATGCATGTGAAATTCATTTGCTTCTAAATCCTACTGGAAGTGATGAAACTTGATGTTCCCTTGCGATTTGGACTGCACATTTCTAAGACTGGGACAAGACTACAATTAAATTTCTAGTTTCCCTTATTGCCTAGAGGGAGAGTTCATCCAAGCCAATCCAGGCATTGCTTTCTCATAATTTCTTTTGCATCTTCTATGACAACACAACACATTTTGTTCTCTTATAACCATTGAAGTCAGAACTTTCTCCCTATGTCTAACAAAAATTCCTAAGCTTACAATTTCATTTGGTATTCTGTTGTTCAGATGAGAAGTGAGAGTTTGAGACACATTTTGAATGCATAAACAATGAAGAAGCATTTGTTTTATACTGGACATTTTCTCTGTCCTCTATTTATTGCTACTGTTACTCAGAGCATGGAAGTAAAACCTAATGGGAAGATGGATTAGGTAGGGATGATTGACACAGTTGATGGGAGAAGGGTTGAAGGATTCTAAGGCTGGTGATTCTGCTCTCTGATCTTAACATTTTAAAGCATGGAACCTAACATTTCTTCTGTTTAAAATTATACATTCTCCAGACCTATAGGTGAAAAACAAGAAAGAAGATAGATATGAATTAGATTGTGAATAACTTTGCTTTTCATAAAATCACGAAGATTCAAGAGAGGAAAAATGTCAGGAAAAAAAAATTGAGCCATAAGTAGTTGCAGTAGCTCAGCATATGCCAAGGAGGGTTCTCTCTGTTTCCTCTTGATCTCTCCACTGCACACCCTGCATTTCATTAAGGAAAGTGGTATGCCTCCCTGGATTCTGGGTGACTGATGCAGGAGATAACTATGTCAGGACAGTCACTATGCAATGATGAGTCTGAGCAGAGACTTGAATGACATGAAGAGCCATCCAGGAAAAGATCCGTAAGAATAGCAATTTAGGCAAAGGAAAGAGTAAATGAAATGGTCCCAAGGCAGGAGTTTGTTTAATACATTAGGGACTAGAAGTAAAACCACTGGTTGGAGCTTAAGGTTATATTTGCAGCATTATAGGAATCCTTGTAGTTTCTACCATGATCTATAGGATCTATTGCCTTCGAAGCCCTGAGCTTCAGTGGAGAGTGCTTTCCCTGGCCCGCCCTACTGGAGAAACTATGTTGAAACATCCCATAGAAAGATCCTGAAACTATGGAAATGGCAAATTATCAGTCAGCCTCAGCTGATCGAGCCCACAGCCATTTCAGTCTTTCCATCTAAGGCCACAGATATCATGGAGTTGAGGATGAGCCTTCTTTGTCATGTTCTGCCTAAGTACCTGAATGACAGATTTGTTAGAGATCATCATAATATGTTGTGGTTTTAAGCCGCAAAGTTTTGGAGTAGTTTGTTAGACAGCTATACGCAGAAGGAATTTGGTTCTAGGAGTAGAGTGTTGCTATAATAAAAGCCCAGAACATTTGCCATTGGCTTTGGAACCCAGGGGTAGATCAGAGCTGAAAGAATCTCAAGTAGACTGTTAGAAGCTGGAAAAACCTTGGGGAAACTGTTTCTAAGTGCTTGGAGGAAAGTGAGAAAACTATTACTGGAGGATAAAAAGAGCATCTTGTTATGTAGTGGCAGAAAGTGTGACCATACTGTTGTCTATAGTCATGTGAAAAATACAAAAGGAACCCAATAAACTCATGAATCTGGCAGAGGAGCTTTTCAGGCAGAAAGTACAAAGAACAACTAGCTTCTTTTTGCTGCCTGTAATAAAATATGAGAAGAGATGCACCAAAGAAGAAATCTCTTAAGTTTTTGAGCAGAGTTTAGAGAAATTTTGTAAGCTGGAATTTGCTGGATTTGAAAATAACTCTCTTTTCTCAATCTCTCCTAGCAAAAGAATCAAAGTATGAAGAAATCAAATTCAGATGGGGCTATAAAATTCTTCATTAAAATCCCCAAAAAGGTATAGTTGGTGTGTTTCGCAGACATTTTCAGTTAGACAAAAGACACCTAAAACATGTAAAGGCATGCCTCCTAGACCTTCCCTGTTAAAGCAATGGAACTGCTCAGTCCCCTAAAGGTTTTGTATCACAACAGCCTCACAGAGGACCCAAGGTTTAGATGGACTTTGAGAAAAGATTTGGGAATGTATCTTTTGTTTAATGGAATATATTATTTGATACACAAAGATATTAAAGGAATTATATTAGCTTGGACTGAAAGGGGCAGAGAACGTACAAAATGAAGCGAGGCTTTTGGACTCTACCTACTTCAGATAAGAAGCAGACTAAGAAGCTTCCTTATTTTTAGGAAGACGTTTTCTTCTTATTTTTTAAGTATAGATGACTAATATTAGAACAGGGTATTAACTGAAAAATAGTGTCACTAAATTAATTTAAAAATTAGGAGGACATTGATCTAACCCTCCAAATACTCTTTAAAAACCTTTTAGCTTTTCAAACTTATTGTATATTATGGGTTTTGTAATTACCCAAGGAAATACCACACTTAGAAGTCTTAAGAAAAGGAAGCAGAGATGAAAGCATTAGAATTACATTGTGAATAAGGTTGAAACCTCAGAAATCCAATAAAATAAGAATCCAATACCTAAAATTCTAGTTATAGAAACTCAGACTCATAAAGAACAATTTCTTCCACATTGCCTACAATATTCAACAAAATTCAGTACAAATATTATTGAAAAAGACAACCTTTGCAGGCAAAACACCTGGATTCAAGTTTTATTTACTCCAATTACTACGGTCTTGATTTCAGGCAATTTAAGTAACTTCTCTATATGTACATGCCCTTATCTATAAAATGCAAATGATCATAGTACATATACTAAAGTGTAGTTGTGAGAACCAAATGGAAGAATACATAGGAATTATTTAGCACAGAACCTGGAAGATGGTAGGTACAAATAATGATAACTAGGATCACCATTTGCAATATAATCACCACTGCAATTATTTTATCATCGTCATCATCTTCCTTATTATTATCATCACAGATCACTGGAAACTGGACACTAAACTGGACATTGGGGGATATAATTGTGGCCAAAATAAACTTGATTCTAGTTCTTATAGTCTAGATGGGAGACAAACAATTAAACAAGGAACTGGGTTCTCAGTGTCCTGATGATGGAAATAAAGGATGCTATGTGCATGCACACAGTACTGAGTACACGTAGTACAATAGATTTTAGTGCATGAAGGAAGCTTTCGAGGAGGTAATCATGTTTAAATTGAGATTTGAAGGTTGACTAGCAGTTTACATGTGAGGAGGGGGCAGAGGGCTCCAGAAAAGGAACAGCATGTGGGAATGTCCCCAGGTGGTTTAAGGAAGAAGAAAGCATCAGGAAGACATGATCCAGGTGAGATGGACAGGAACATTTTAAGGAATTTGGATTTACTGTGAGTGCAAGAGATAGCCATTGATAGGTAATCAATCAAAACGACAAGGACACCTTAAATATCTCTATTCTCTGAAAGACCATTCTGACCATGCCTTGCAGAATAGATTTTGTGGCATCATACTGAAGGCAGAGAGCTCTGTTATGGAGCTGTGGATAGATATCTTGCAGGTGAGAGATGTTGACTGCTTGGACAATTAAGAATGGAAAAAAAAAAAGAAAAGACTTGAAAGATGCTTAGGAGAAAGAACTTTCTGAGCTTGGTAACAGAGTTGACTTTGGAGAGGAAGCAGAAAAAAGTCTGTCATTAAAGTCTTCCAAATTTTTGGCTTGAGCATTTTGCTGCCACTCAGTAGATTTCAGGAAGACTTGGAGAAGGCTGAACTGGAGATTGAAGTGATGGATGATGAGCTTAGTTCTAGGCATTCTGTTTGCTCTGCTTTGGAACAATTTAGTTACAGTGCTCAATTATGCTTTTTAACTTGCCTCTACTTACCTAATACATATGTTTGGTCATTGCCTAAAAGGGGACAAAACTATCTGTTGAAATGATTACTAGTAAAAGAAGGAAGTATTATGTTTAGGATTAGGGAGGAATGTGTATTGTAAGTATTCTTTTGGCTCATATTTCATTAATAAATTGTATCACCCATCACGGTAATGAAATGAAATCAACCAATGCTGCTCTCAAATCAATTTAACTAAATGTTCAAATTTAATTATGGCAATAAAAAGATTCAAGACATTCAGAGAATACTGGATTCTTTTTAAGATTATGTATCTAAAGATGGCATTGAAACTGATGTTTTTCCTCTAACAAAAATTCAAATAATGTTTTATATCTCTTGAAAACAATTAACTGTGTGTTTTGGTGTGAGGTATAATATTTTTCTTGAGAGATTGATTTTGTCATGGTAATCCATACTGTAGTTTTATATTGTTTTTCACTTCTTTCTCACAAATTACATGATATTCTCTGCTATCCCATAGTTCTATTTCTTTAAAAAAATAAATAAAAATAAAAATGAAAAGCAGGTTTCCATGGTCTGGTTAAAGGAGAAGAATTCTAATGTTTTCCTCTGTCTGTATCCTCTTTAGAATTGCCCCTTTGCCCTGACTGTTATTTTTACTTGCCTCAGTTCCGTTTGAAACCTGCATACAGTAGCTTTTCAGAAGCCTGCTTTTCCACCTGTCTAGATGTTTTTCTAATAATGAAGCTAAACTGGTGTGCCTATATCTGCTTTAGTTTTATTGCAAGTTTCTTTCAACTTCCTTATTTCTTGAGCTCTTACTTTTTATTTCTTGCGGAAACCAACCTGATTATTTCCAACCTTTTACAGAACAGTATTTGTGACTCATGGTTTCCATTCTTCTCCTTTTATATCAAACAAACACAGAGTCATTTTAAAATAGCTGCCTTACTTACCTATTTTGATTATGCTTTTATCATATGCTGTTTATTTAACAGAAGGAAGAGATATAGCCCTGAGATATTTTGATAATGGGTTTTCAATTCACTAAACAATTGGTATCTTTCAAGTTTGTTTATTTTTTTGTCATGTCTGCAATCTTCTATTTCCTATTCACATCATGGTTCTACATATATTCAAATCATGGCTCTACCATTTACTCTCTGGGACACAGGCAATGGAATTAAACACCTGTGGGTTTGAATTTTACCAGCTGTCTCTTATTAGCTGTGTGATATTGGGCAAGTTACTATAACATTTCAGAGTCTCAGTCTCCTCATTAGTATAATGCTGGTAAAATCACAGGTTGAGGATCAAATGAGTTATATCTAAAGCTCTTGGCATTTTATTTTGTGCTTAAGTACTTAAGAAAGTTTTGACTACTGCAATTACTAATAATTCTTTTTCCTTAATCACTGTAACAATTCCTTGCCTAATATGAAGAAAATGAGTATTTCAACACTTGCTTGTTAAGACTTATTGTAATGAATAATAAAATTATATATAAGTATACCTATAGTTTATCTTTAATAAATGTTAGTTCTCTTCCTGTCCCATCCCTCCTTGAAATAGTCTGCAGATGCAATGTTCAGCTAATTTCTTGTCATATTTTTATGAAAATTCACTTCAATATAGCTTCCCATGGACATTTCATAAGGTGAAAGATGTTTCTTAAAAACACGGATTTCCAATTGCAGAAATTGGTGCAGAACAAACCAACTGAATCAGAATCCCAGGGTGGAGACTTGCATTTTAAAAATTTTCTCAAGAGAGTCTGATATACTTCAAAGCATAGAACTCTTCCAAGGCTGGGAAGTTATAAAGAAAATGTAAAGACAGGAAATCTGGTAATGTATATAATGTGATAGAGTAAGTCATACAAGTGTGAAATAATTACCAATAGAAGGCAGGAAAGTACTAAAAATACAGATTATAAAATTTTAATGAAATTTCTTATCTAGCATCCATGACCTATTGAGGAACAAGAACATTAGAAAGTAAAGTGCACTTTATTGATATCTGCCAATATCTGAGTGGTAGAGCAGTCATTCTAGAAAAAAACTACTGCTTATTGCCCCTTATGTAAGTTACTTACAATGACTTCAAGTAGTATGGTGGATAATGCGTTGCTCCATTTACTAAGGTTATCTATCTATCTATCTATCTATCTATCTATCTATCTATCTAATCTATCATTATCATCCATCTATCATCATCATCTATTAAAATGAATGGCTGGTGCAGAGGACTATGACCTATAATTTTTCAAAACAAGAAGGTTATTTTCAACTCTTGCTTTTAATGCTCATCAGTCAACATCATCCTATATTCGTGGAAAATTTTTCTCTTCCTTCAACCTAAAATGCCTTTCTCAGCACTCTTGCACATTAATTTTCTAAGTATACAGTAAGCTCAAATTGGCTGTCTATGTTGTTATGCTGGGTATTTATACAGAGACTCTTGCTCTTGACAAGCAATGCAAATATATATTTCTGGCAAATCAAATGACCAAGTTGTAAAATTAGTAATCCATGAATTCGTCATGTGTACATCTATCTTATCATAATTGTCATAAGTAACTATGCTGGGTAGTTAAAAAAAAGTGTATTGCCTAAATTAGGTCATTAAAAATGGTTAATACATACATTTTCAAGTTAAAATAATTTGAGAAGGATGCAGACTTACTGCAAGGATTCTAGGGTTTTCACTTCATTACATCTCTGGGGACTATCCAGCATTTGACCTACTTTTGACCTCTGTACAAAGCAGGATGGTAGAATAGATAGGGCTTAGGATTGTCATCAGAGGATATGGTTATGGCCCTGCTTCTGTCAATTATTAATCATGTTATTTTGGTGTGAGACTTCGTCATTTGGCAATAAAAGTTACTATTAGTAGATGCCTAAAATGTTCCAGAAACTTTCTTAAGTGTTTATTGGCCTTATGTCATTTAATCCTCATATTAAGTATGGTGTCATTCTCCCCATTCTATAGAAGAACAAATTGAGGTCCAAGGAGTTGTGCAATTTTCTCAAGGTCAGACCTCTGGTGAGTAACACTCAGATAATGAACTCCAGTTTACCTGTCTCCATGGCCCGTGGACTTAACCACTGTGAAATACTGCCTCTCAAAATGTATGGAATAAGGAAAATATATCTCATATATTTTCTTTTAGAATTTGCAATACCTGATATAAATGTTATTGTTAAGAGGATAGGTAAGTAAGCTCAATTTTTTTTCTTTTTTTTTTATACTTTTCAGATAAAGGGAACTTAGAGGATGAATCAGCTTTGTAACAAACAACTCCAAAACTTACTAGCCTAGATATAGTCTTGTTTTAGCTCATAATTTTGTGGGTCAGTGCATTTGGGCTAGGTTCAGCTGGACAGTTCTTCTGGACATATACATAAGAGCAAGGCAGTTCTGCTTCTGGGAATTAGCCGTGATTCATCTGGGGCAGAGATAAGAAGTTTTAGCTGTCAGGGGCACTCTATTTCTTTTAGGTATTTATTTCTTTTAAATCCTTGCTCTATTATATCCTCTGACTTGTTTCCTAATACTGGTTCTTTTTTTGCAAATCTGTGTATGTGTGTGTGTGTGTGTGAGAGAGAGACAGAGAGAGAGAGAGACAGAGATTGAGAGATACTGGCATATCTGTCTCTCATCATCAAGCAGGCCAGTTAAGACTTATTCTCATAGCACCAGGGTAAGGTTCCAAAAAAGAGAGAGGACAGAAGTATGCAAGACCTTTTGAAGCCAAGGCTTTAAACTGGTACAATATCACTTCCACCTCATTCTGTTGGCTAAGGCAAGTTACAAAGCCAGTGCAGATTCAGAGGTTGGAGAAAGAGATTTGATGGGAGAAGATGCAAAGTCACATTATAAAGGGGGCATATCTATAGGGTGGGATGGGCAATTGTGGCCATTTTTTAATCTGCAGAGGAATTGTGTCCATGAATATATGGCTCTTTGAAGGTGAAGAATATTTTTAAAATCCTTATACTGAACTTTAAAAGAGTTAATTTGTTCAACTGTTAAACTTTCACAAGTATGTCCTCCTGACTGTCACAATGTGGCTTAATGAGATCAATCCACGTTTCCGGTGGTGATGTAGTGCTCCCTGTCGGTAGTCCTTCTGTGATGCTGACTGGAGGACATAAAGAAAGCAGCATTTCAATTACTTCTCAGCCAGGGGTAATGTCCATGGGGTCTTTTAAATCCTTGCTCCTCACAGGCCAACAAAGGAGATCACAACTGTTTGTTCCACCTCAGTTTTCCATTGCCATCTTTCAAAAATTTGCTTTCTTTTCACTTTTATCTGTCTTTTACAGAAGCATCAGGGAGTTAGTTAGCTGGAGGGGTTTTCTGTTCTCTCCTGTCTTATATAATGAAGCCTGGATATTTGTCTTAGGATCTTCCCCTCTTATACTGACCAGAAAAAAAAAAAAAGAGAGAGAGAGAGAGAGACTGTATTTCATTCACTGCTTTGTTTATCAAATCTCCATTGGTATGCACATCTCTTCCTTCTATCTTTCCACATTCTTATTTTCAAACTTATCTGAAATGTTCTCTGGTTTCACATCTAGTGCTTTGTGAATCACAAGAAAAGTTTGAATTCTTCTAAAAGATGATCCTCTTGTCGATGTGATTATTTCTAGATAGCTTATATAACCTCAGGCTCAAATTGATTCATTAGACCTTTGTTTTCTCATTTCCCTTCCATGAGTCTTTTGCAGCATTCCCCACCCCCCCTTTGGTTTCTCTGTAGATCCCTCATAATACAAATTTAATTTTATCAAGCTAAAGGCTTCCATTATTGAGTTCTGCCATCTGTATGAGTTATCTTTCTGGAAGTCTTATAATTTAATGTGAATATTTCCTCCATTTAAATTAAAAGGGGTAATTCATGTAAAACATTTTGCACATAGTAAGATCTCAGTAAATGTTATCTATTATTATAAATGCTTCTGTTACTACACTTACTATTGCTAATTTATTTTAAAGCAAACCATATGCCTTTTTCTCCCTATTGAATTTACATTAAGCTATATAAGGAACCATCTAGATAATATGAGAATGTATGTTATAATTTGAATATAATTTTTCTTTGGAAATTTTCTGGCAGTTGAAATTTACTATCACTTATTTTAAGAAATGCCTCAGAGATTGATAATAGTACTAAACTAGAATCACTCCCTCAGCAGTTAAGCTTTACACTTGTGTGTGTGTGTGTGTGTGTGTGTGTGTGTGTGTTAGTAAAGGCAAATTTCTGTTGTCACAAGGCTGGGTCCATATAGCTGTTCCTGAGGTTATTACGACACATGGACTGACATACTGTTAGTAAATTTCTTATGAGTGGATACATATCATATTATCTTACATTGGTTTCCTAGACATTAATAACCTTCCAGACACTTTTTAGTTCTTTACTTTGTTTAATGATCTACTGTCCTAACAGATAGGTGTTCTCTTAAGGAACTGTTTATATTTAACTGTCCACCCTACAGTCCTATATATTGTGAAAACTTTCTTATATAGTAATTCATAACTCTTGCACTTTCTCAATCGCGGTGTCAATATCGATATGTTTTTCAAAGAGACTTCTTCCCATGTACAACCTGGTGTTTTACCTACTCCACGGATTTCAATCCTTTCAAGCTATACCTGTGGAATAGAGTCTCTCTCTCTCTCTCTCTCAATATACACACAGACACAAAAACACACGCTCTGTTTGGTGGTGTGAAATGGTATGGGTTGAACTGTGTCCCAGCACCATCCCCCTCCCCCCACCAAAACAGAAAGATGTTGGAGTCCTAGCCTCCAGGGCCTCAGGGTGTGACCTTATTTTGGAGATAGGGTCTTTACAGAGGTGATCAAGTCAAAATGAAGTCATTAAGGTGGGCCCTAATTTGTTATGACAAGTGTTCTTACATAAAAAGGGATACACAGACATGCATAGAGGGAAAATGATGTGAAGAGACACAGGGCTAAGAACGCCATCTGCAAGCCAAGGACAGAGGCCTGGAATAGGTTCAGTTCTCACAGCCCTCAGAAGGAACCAATCCTGACCACACCTTAATTTCTACCTTTTGCCTCCAGAACTGTGAGATCATAAATTTCTGCTGTTTAAACAGTCCAGTTTGTGGTACTTTGTTACGGTAGCCCTAACAAACTAATACAAGGCCCAATAAAAATTTGAGAGGAAGAAATTGGCTAATTAGATAATTGCTTTGGTACTTGGATATCTGTAGCTCGCCTCTGTTGCTTCTGATAAAGAAACCTGAATTTTCACTTGCTAGAGCATTATGTTCCTGGAATAAACTTTTTAAACTTGTTTTGTTTTATATAACCATGATGTGGTGACTGGAGACCTACATTTGACTGGAAAGAGCAAGCCAGAGCCATGTGTAAGACGCGAGAAACAAGACTCACTTGTCACCTGTAAGTAGACCTATCTCTCCCATCAGCTGTCATTAAGGAAAAAAAAAAAAAAGGAATTGGTCTTAGAGATGCTCACTTGTTGGGAGGGGTGGGGCAGTGGGAAGAGAAAGGGTGTGGAGAGTGGGGTGTAAACAAGGCAGGCAGAAGCTCCAGAGAGGGTGGGGATAGAGCTTCACGGAAGAAAAATATATGAACCTGGTTGGTACAAGAGAGCTTCCCCAGACCCACCCACCCACCCACCCTTTCCTGAGCTCTGTGCTCTGGCGCGGGTGGTTGACGGCGAGTGGTGCGGAAGGGACAGCTCTAGCAGCGGCTGCTTTCGGGGGAGAAACAAAACCTGCAGGTCCGGGTCGGAGCCGGGGGACTTCCCCTTCAAGTGGGTGAGCCCTCCTGACCTCCGGTCAGCTCCGCTGTAGCCGCGGCCAGCCGCTGTGCCGGCTCCCGGCGGGGTCGCGGAGCGCCGGCTGGACCCGCCCCGAGCTCCATGGTTTGCCCAGCCCTGCGCGATGGTGACTCGGGGCGCGGAGGTTGGCGCGGGGCGAGCCGGCAGCTCGCAGAATGAAGGCGAGGAGCGCGGCCGGCGGCCGGCGGGGGCTGGCTCCGCGACCCCAGCGCCCCGAGAAGCGGCCCAACCACCTGAACCCGGAAAACGCCAACAAGTAGTTTCTCGTTGGAGAAGGGCGGCTCGGCTGGGTGTCAGGACTCAGTCCGGCTGCCCGGAGAACCTCGTCCACTCGGAAACCAAAGCAGAACCACTTTTCTGTCGGTCTCGTTAAGGTATCTGGGGGCGGGAGGGAAAGGGGGTGATTTGCCGGGAAGGGCATGCTGACCCTGCAGACAGGCATCCCCCCACCCCCCTCCCGTTCCGCAATGGGAATGTGGAGGTGAAGCCCTGGGGAGAGGTGGCTGGGAGACTGGAAACGGGGACACTGTCAGCTCAGGGATCGGGGGGTGTGCCTCCAGCGGCTTTTCCCAGGGCCTCGCCCCTCCTAGAAAGCAACCCCCCCACTCTGCATCCCCCAGGCGTTTGTTTTTCTTGGGAAGGGGGATGGGGTGGGATGCACTGATCATTCGTATTCTCAAAAATGGAACCTAGTTAGTGGTTTCCTTTTCCCAAGTAATAATAATATTGACAACAACAACAACAACAACAACAGTAATAATCTGAAAAGGAAATTGGATCAGGAAATTAGTCACAGGTCTCCTTGGTGAAAGGCAACAGCAGGGAGCGTTCAGTCTTTTTGCCTGGTCCGTGAGGGAGAGGGGGAGTTAACCGAGAACAGGGCACGCAAAGGGCACTCCCCGAGTGCCAGGGCGCTGCGAGCCGTCCCGAGTACCGAGGGTACGCGTGGAATGGGGGCTCTCCCGCCCGACTGGGGGCTCTCACCCAACACTGCCAAGTTGCCTCAGCGGAGAAACTCCTTGGCTAAGGGAACTGCCTCCAGGCCAAGGAAGGAGGAAAGAGGGTTTAGGGGAGGGGAGCAGAGGGGCCAGGGCAGGGGGAGAGTAAGGAGCTAGAGAGGAGGAGAAAGGGTCTAGGAAGTAGGGATAAGGGCTTTGGGGAGAGGAGAGGAGAGGAGTGGGGGTTCGGGCCTAGAAGCAGGTTCTCTGTGAGAGGGGACGGAGGGGAGGGAGGGTGAAGGGTGAAAAGATGAAGTAGGAGAGATCAGAGGAAGGGGAGAAAGGTGTGAGGCAGGAAAGGTGTCCTGGAAGGTCAGGGAGGCTGGGACCACTTTCCTTGGTGTTCTGGAAGCCTGGGGAAGGTGTGCTGCTTGAGGCGGGGACAGGGCTGGGCGCGCATCTCCTTCTGGGAGGGTCAGTTGCCCCTCGCCTGTCTCCAAGCCGGCATCCTGGGACTCGGGCTCGGAGTGGGGGTGGGGGTCATGGTGCGGCTCTGACGGCCGAGATCTTTAACTTGGCGCTGTGTTCGCCTCCCCCCAGTCATGTCTGAGCCACAGAGATGGGCAAGATCGAGAACAACGAGAGGGTGATCCTCAATGTCGGGGGCACCCGGCACGAAACCTACCGCAGCACCCTCAAGACCCTGCCTGGGACGCGCCTGGCCCTTCTCGCCGCCTCGGAGCCCCAGGGCGACTGCCTGACGGCGGCGGGCGACAAGCTGCAGCCGTCGCCCCCTTCGCTCTCGCCGCCGCCGCGACCGCCCCCACTGTCCCCCGGGCCGGGCGGCTGCTTTGAGGGCGGCGCGGGCAACTGCAGTCCCCGAGGCGGCGGCGACCACCCCGGGGGCGGCCGCGAGTTCTTCTTCGACCGGCACCCGGGCGTCTTCGCTTATGTGCTCAACTACTACCGCACGGGCAAGCTGCACTGCCCCGCCGACGTGTGCGGGCCGCTCTTCGAGGAGGAGCTGGCCTTCTGGGGCATCGACGAGACGGACGTGGAGCCCTGCTGCTGGATGACCTACCGGCAGCACCGCGACGCCGAGGAGGCGCTCGACATCTTCGAGACCCCCGACCTCATCGGCGGCGACCCCGGTGACGACGACGACCTGGCGGCCAAGAGGTTGGGCATCGAGGACGCCGCGGGCCTGGGGGGCCCCGACGGCAAGTCTGGCCGCTGGAAGAGGCTGCAGCCCCGCATGTGGGCCCTCTTCGAGGACCCCTACTCGTCCAGAGCCGCCAGGGTAAGGCCAGAACCGCCCCCTTTCCTGCTGCTCCAGCCCCTCCAACTCCTTCCCCAATTTTCTGTTCTTTTCCATCAAAGGCCTCTGGGACGCGGGAGGGGGTGGGCGGGAGAAGAGAACAGGGCTCCCTAAGGAGGAGATTAGAAGCCCGTCTGGTGTCAGGTAAACTCAGGGACCCTGGCTGCCATCCTCCCGGTCCGTCCCCTTCATCCTCCTCTTCTCCTCCTCCACTCAAACTGAGATTTACTTTAGCAGATGGGAGCTAAAGGGCAAATATCGACCTCTCGGGAAGCAAGTCTGTCTGGAACCTTGTCCTGAAACTGGTATCGTGCTTCGTCCTGATTCTTTTTTTCCTGACTCTTTTGTTCCAACTTTTCCTTTAGTTTGGATGTTTCTTCAGGTCATCACGATTTGACATTTTCAGTGAGGCCTGACACTCCTTCACATCTGACTCAAAGCAGTGGATCCAATTAGGGATCTAATCTGAAGACAGAGGTGGGGAAATGGAATCTAGTAGGTGGCTGGAGGGGGGGGTGTGCGGGGGGGGGGGGGTCATGGTGCGGCATGGTCCTGTCTCCTTCCAAAGGAGAAGACTGCTGAATTGTTTGTCCCAGTGAGTTGACCAGAGAGCCCACCTGCACACTGAATTGTGGAGTCTGGTCCTTTCCGCCTTGGGCTGTATCTATGTTTCTTACAGGTTGAATGTGAATCAGTCACTTTGATGCTAGTTTAGTCCAGTTGTCTAAATCTGGGTAATTTAGATTGTTGCAAACTTTATTTCTCTTTAGATTGTGACTCCGTCCTCAATTTTTCTTTTCAGTTTCTAGCTTGAATGACAGTTTAAATTTAGTCCTTGACACTCCCAATTAATTCTTCAGAATCCCATGAAGGGACTGTAAAAGTTACCAATAATAGTTTCTCCAGTTTAAAGGAAATAAAAGAAATATAAATAACCAAAAATTATACAGTATGTGAATGGTTTTTAATTATACACAAGAATGGAGTAGTGTATTTAGTTAAATCTTTGCGACTGCATGTTTCTGGTTTGCTTCTGACACCCAGAAAAAATACCCCCTAGGCAGCCTCACTTTGGCTCCATCCTCATTATTGTCTTCTTCTGTATGTCAGAAGTCTCTGCATCTGAGATATTGTGCGGCTGTCAGTCTAATAACTTCTCAGAAGATGTGTTTTTGATACCACTTTAGAAGGCTGAGGATATGTTTTGTTTTCAGTTTGAAATAGAATATGAAAGAGACAATTTCAAGCATTGCTCCTCTGTTGGTTCTGGCATTTAAATGCATACATAAATTTTAGTATGCCCACATTATTATATTTGAATATAGAATCAATAACTTCAACTCTGATATCTTCCTTTTAAGACCATTCTATAAATTCAGCAACAGTTGGATTTAAAGCAAAAACAAAAACAAGTGCGTATTTACTTAAGTTAAATCACAGACTCATGACAATTACATCTGTGTTTTTTTCAATTCCAGCTGAGTGCCACAGTGCTCTTTCCACTTGGTGGCTAAAAAGATAATCTGAATTTGTTTTTAGGCTCATCATGTGATTTTTCTTTTCCAGATAGCGCGCTATAAAAGAGACAGAACGTTTTATTATCTTTCCTCATGATAATATAATGTCTTTTATTGTAGGCTAGATTGCATAGCAAAAACTTTATGATGGTATTCAATTTTTATTATTGCTATGGAAATTGATTTTATTGATTATTGGTCAAAGGGTAGATTATTAACTTGAAAATAGTTTTTAAAAAATCTTACTAAGATTTCATTGTAACAATATTAAGGGTTTGATATGCATCCATTTCAGGTGAGGAAAGAACACAGATATATTAGAGATTAACACAAGGTCAAAGAGCCATTAGAAGCAGAATCAGCTGAGAATCACAGACCTGGAAATTTTCCTTGAGGTCACTTCATGAAGACCCTTTATTTTATAGATGAGGAAAATGAGGACTGCAGATGCTAAGTGATGGCCAAGGTCATACAGCAAGTTAATAGCAGATCCAAAATTATGCTGGAGGTCTCATGACATCCTCCCCAGGTCCTTCTTTACCACAACCACTGATTATAACTGACTGGCTTATGAAATCTCCGCAGATCATGTTGCTCTTGAGATTTAATGCAGCATAAGACACTTCCTAGAATTTGAACTTTGAAAGGTCATCTATGACTTTTTAAAAAATTTATGTATTCCAGGACTTTGGTAGAATTTTTACCCTTCACTGCCCAACATTAGAGTGAAAATATGGAATTCAAATTGACTTCTTGAACCCTGTTTGAACTTTGCATTTTTATTGACCAGTCGATGTGTAGTGTTTTTCTTTCTTTTAGACTGGCTAACATCTATGGGACTTGTCTTCAGGGAAATCCCTTTTCAAATTATTAGGGGTTGCCTAAAAAAGAGTAACCAGAAGTTGCCGTTCTACTTAAATGTGATTTAATATTTTTATATAAACTCTTAGTTCAGATGATGGCCTGACTTAATGTTATCTGACTAGTGTGATAAATAGAATTACATTGGGAGGTCACAGGATGAAATTATATTTTGCACGGACATGATTCTAGAAGACATAAATCAATTATCAAGTGTGGTAATTTATAGGTAACTTCAGCTGTGGTCTTACTGCCACAAGTCTTGTTCTTAATAGAAGTTAAGTATTTAACTTTTATAAACCCTCTTTACTTTTTTTTACATTAGTTCATCTTTTATTGATATACTTGAGATGAACATTTTTAACTGTCTGAATTCCTTTTTCAGTTTGTTATACCTGTCATCATCTTTATCTTTTCCCAATATTGAGGAGATTGATTCAATTATATAGTAGAAGTGTTTTATTTCTAACTTTTATGATCTTAAGTGCCACACTGAAACAACAGTGATAGGAACGGGATAATTAATTTAATTTTATAACACTGCATTTTTGCTTTCTGTTTTGGTTGGCATTTCCCGCTTCTATTGCTTTATATTTATGATGTAAATACATATTTGAAAGGTCAAGATTGTCCAGGTTAACTTGGTAAGTAAGTTTATATTTATACTTAAATGAATTCTTATCCTTAAGAATAGTATTCCAAAATAGAAATTTATAAAAAAAATCACATATAAGTTGTCATGGAAACCTGTTCTGGAGAAAATGAGATCAGGAAAGAAAAGGAGAGATTATGCTGTTGATGCCATTGAGTGATATTTACAAATAGCAAAAATCAAGGATGCCTAGATGTATTTGTGAAAATGTTATGCATTGTATCTTTCCAATTTAATATCTAAGTTTAAGAGGGAAATGAAGCTTGTATGTGCTTTCCTCTGAAAACATTAGATCATAGGTAAGTAGACGGGTGTCAAGCAGAAATTCTTTGATAGAACTTCTAGATTATTTAGAAGTTAAAAAAATAAGATAAAGGCAAAATACTAGAATCAAAATATTTTAAATAATTTCCTCCCTATATTAAAGAGCTGAGAGCTGTTCTAAGTTCTCCTTATCTCTCTTCTTTTTACTTATTTTTTGGGAGGAGTGAAGGTGATTGAATTAGGTTCTACTTTACAGGGTGGCTCTTCCTTGGTGACTTGTATATAGTTGGTTAGCTGTTAGGACGTTTTTTTAATTTAAAAGAGCATTTTATTTTATTATTTATTTATTTAGAATTTTATTTATTTATTTAAGAGAGAGGGAGAGAGTGAGTCGGAGGGAGAGAGAGAGAATCTGAGGTAGACTCCCTGATGAGCACAGAGCCCTATACTGGGGCTCGATCCCATGACCATAAGATCATGACCTGAGCTGAAACCAAAAGTCAGATCCTCAACCGACCGAGCCACTCAGGTGCCCCTAAACAGTAAAAAGAATAACTGCTATGGAACCACATTTAAGATGTTGGCTTTTTGGTCTTTGGGTCTAGATCATTTTATATACATTCTCTGGATCTTTATCTAATATATCATTATGTGCAGATCATCCTGAATCATACATGGGTTGTGATAGTGAATCCATCATTTTTTTAATCTTGAAAATCTTCACTTCATTAGCATTTTAAATTGGTTATTTCCACAGCATTATTAAAATATACTCCTCAAAACTATTAAAATTCAAATTTCAACATATAGAATTGGATTCAGAATTGCACATACTTTATTTACTTTTTACAGATCATTTTTTCCTCTTCCTCAAACCACAAAACAAAATAGTAAAGAAGTGATCTAAATAACCACTTGCTAGCTTAAAATGTACAATTTAATTTAAAAAAAATTAAAGTAAGGGTAATTGAGGCATATTTTAAGATTAAAGAAAAAAGTATTAATTTTTCTTTTGTAAATATTGCTGCAATTCAAAGAATTATCGGCCAAATACAGCTTGTTCATATAATACTGTTGTCAGTTATTACAAATTTTAGAATATTTATTTAGTCAACAAATATTGGTTATGTAGTCACTCAACTATGGAAGTTACTGGGAATGAATGGAGAAGATATAGTCCTTTGCCCTCAGTAAGCTCACCACCCTATTTATAACGAAACATTTCTTAAAAACGTTATTAAATGAAGCAATGCAAAAAAATTCCAGAGATGTTAAAGATAAATTTTCCTCAAAAAACAAACAACAACAAAAACAACTCAAATGGGAATATTGCCTGACACATTAAGGAAAACATTCTATTTAGAAATGATGATAAGATATTGTTAGTCTTTTTCTTATTATGAAAGTGTTAGGCTATTTTGATCTTGATTTTTCTGTTTGTAAGGTGATTTATAGGCTCTTTGCAATATTATTGGAGAATGTGATGAAGGCTGTACTTATACAAAACAACCAAACTATTTAGGGTGTGGTCACGTGTCTTCATACCTTCCATTTTAATTAAAGGTCATGGTCAGTTATATGGCAGTGCAAATCCAAACTTCGGATCTCTGAAAAAAGTCTGCTGTAAGTAGTATGGTGTTTTTGCATTTGCGCATATGAATATCTAAGTACTTTTGACCCTTTTCAGGCCACTAATTGTACAGATCACAGATTAATTTAATTTTTGCTTATATTCTGAGTATTGGATAGGTTCAGAGAGTACCTAATTAAATACATCATTAAAAGAATCAAGGAAGTTCATTAGAAAATTGTATTTTGAGTTGTGTATTTGATCGCAAACTAGGCGATTTGATCCGTTGCTGGGCATTAGGTATGCCAAAAGTGAATGTAGTTGGACAGATCAGGTATGACTTTTTTTTCTGTGATATTTTGTTAAGTGCTCATTTGTAGACTTGAGTTGACAAAACGAATCAGAGTCAAGGAAATTCTCTGTCAAGAAGCTTATTTTCAAAGCAACTGAAAATAAAGAATGTGTAGGCTTATACAGAAATGCAGGTCAACCTTTCCTATTTGAAAATGTATATCATTATCACTTATTTTTACTACTACTACAAAAAAAAAGTAAATGCAGTAAGGTCACATATTTTTTGAACTTCTGAGTCATATACTTTTATTATGGCAACCTTTAAAAATATGTCCAAATGAAATGGTAAGGGCTCTAAAGGACTAATAAAAGCAACACGGATCTCCAGAAGGAAATACATAGTGGCAACATAGTCTCAACAATAACCATCAATATATTATACAAACTTAATTCAATTCTTTTTGAAATATGAAGGGGCTTTTTTTTAGAAGGGCAGTCTCTCCTCCCCATATATATAAAAACAGTGCTATCTTTTCTGTGGTGTGTATATATGTATATCTTATAGGTTGAACGGTGGTGATTAATTTTAATATTATGTAGTCAATAGTTTGACAGAAAGTGACTAAAATGTGGGTGTTTGGGAGGACGAGAGAGCAAGAGTTGAGAATATATGGAAGTAGCATTGGAAAACTGTCTGGGGTGGGATATATGAGATGTATGCACTAACCTAGATTTTACAAACCAGCTGTGGGACCTTGGAGAATTTACTTCATTTCCTTGAGTCTTGATTTCCTTTGATTTATTCTGAACAAAAGAAAATGGGAATGACACATTGACTAGCTAGTATCCAAACTTCTTTCCAGCTCTTAGATTTTGAGGTTTGGAGGAAAAATAATGATACTAATTGCTAAAACCCCCTGGTAGTGGGGGGGTTGAGGAACAAAATGTCTGCCCTCATTGTGATTGTACTCTAAGGACCAATACACTAATGAGGTAAACCAGTATTGATTTTTTTGTGTTTGTTTTTTTTACGCTTATAACTTTCTGCCCTTTTTTTCCTACAGCTGTTGGGTAGCTGCTGCTCTGGTTACCATAGAAACAGGTTAGCTCCTAGCTTCCTGTTTTCATTGAAAACAGCTTTTCCTCAACCACATATTGATCTCAGGAAATCATTTTGCTGTGGCTCTGTCATGAAACCCATAAAGATGATTGGCTCTGTCATTTCCTAAATCTAAGTTTCAGTGCAGGTGTATATCCATCCACCACAAGGATAACTGATTAGATAATCTCAGTTTTATTTCCATTTGAAAAGTGCCTTGTCAAAGACCCCATCCTTTTCCCTTTCCTGTATCTTATACAGAAGGGAAAGTCTTATTCACTTGAGGATTTACAGATATGCCTAACACATCTAAGTGTTCACAAAATAATGTCAAATTATTCAGCTCTAATCTCTTTCATAACTCATTCTATCAGAATGAGCATAGAGAACTGTATGCTGTCTAGCACACTTCAAATAAATTTATATTTTAATGTACTCATTAATGAAGAATATTTCAAGGTAAATGTATATATGTATTATAGTATTCCATATTTCTCTTTTGGGAAGATAGTTTTTCTATTTCAAGATATGCATATTTACATAAAAAGATATATATATTTACATTCATTGTCATTAATACATACACTGTCATAGATACATACTCAGGGAATATGTTTGTAAAATTTTAATATGGTTAAGCAATGGAAGAGATTTGTAGGAATATGGGTTAAAAGTTTGATTTGAGAATATTAGTGTGTGTGTGCATGTGTGTGTGTATTATGCACATCCATCCAAAATATATGCTCTTTTAATGAGATTGATTACTGGCATATATGACAGACTTCTGGTATTCATGAGGCATAGAACTGGGAGGAAACTGGTGATTACCTGGCACAACTGCCTTAATTCACTGGTGAGACAGCTTACTTGTTCATAGCTGTGGCTAGCTGTGACGGTAGCAAGGCTAGAATTTAGATCTTCTGACTTATGCTATTCTTCCCATTCAATCTCAGTTGCTTAGTCTGGACTGTGTTTAACATCAGATGCACAAATTTTAGTTCTTAGTAAGCAGCAAGCATGTTAGGAATAGTATGGGGAGCGTCTGCCCTCTTCTATGTCCTATTGTTCAATAATAGCAGGGAAATTGTTACTGTTTTATGTATTCACTTTATTTCCAGATCCCAAGTCAGATGCAGCCTTCCATCGCTGCCTTCTCTACCAGTTCTAGATCTCACTGTTCTACTACCTTTCAAGCCTCATAACTAACCTGTTTATGCATTTACCTCCTATTATTTCCCTTTATCCCTTTGTGTGTCTGTGTGTGTGTGTCTTTTATAATATGTTTTCTACTCTTACTTGATTTATCGTCTTTGGAATTTGTCAGTGCAAACCTAGTTCAGTCTATTGGTAGTGGTTAATGTATTTTATAGAGCATTGTCTTCTCACATGTAATTAACCAGATTATGGTGATTTCACACGGAGTAACTGGTGAATCAGTGGAGTGAAAGATATTTGGAGCTGTTGTTAAGATCTGCAAATGAGATTGGATGTTGTTGTGAGGTCAGTAAATACAGAACAGAAGAACTTTTCCTATAGCCTTTCTTCAGTGGATACTTAAGTCATTGGTGGTGCTTACTGGACTGTGATGAAATGTAAACAACATTAAAATTTGGGGGAGTGTTTGGGAGAATGCATTTTACAGGAATCAAAATGAAGGACTTGGGCCAAAATGTCACTGGTAGTATTGGGAAAAAGACACTCCATAATTTCTTTTCTTTTTTTTTTTTTTAAAGATTTTATTTATTTATTCATGAGAGACAGAGAGAGAGAGAGAGAGAAGCAGAGGGAGAAGCAGGCTCCCAAGGAGCAGGGAGCCCGATGCGGGACTCGATCCCAGGACCCTGGGATCATGACCTGAGCCGAAGGCAGCCGCTTAACCGTCTGAGCCACCCAGGCGCCCAACACTCCATAATTTCTTAATCACTTGATTGACATTTTCTTTTGAAAGTTCATAATAAGGGCGCCTGGGTGGCTCAGTTGGTTAAGCGACTGCCTTCGGCTCAGGTCATG
>NC_138373.1:121074353-121127215 GCF_054177405.1 Leptonychotes weddellii | reverse complement strand
CTGGGATCATGACCTGAGCCGAAGGCAGCCGCTTAACCGTCTGAGCCACCCAGGCGCCCAACACTCCATAATTTCTTAATCACTTGATTGACATTTTCTTTTGAAAGTTCATAATAAGGGCGCCTGGGTGGCTCAGTTGGTTAAGCGACTGCCTTCGGCTCAGGTCATGATCCTGGAGTCCCGGGATCGAGTCCCGCATCGGGCTCCTTGCTCAGCGAGGAGTCTGCTTCTCCCTCTGACCCTCCCCTCCTCATGCTCTCTCTCTCTCTCTCATTCTCTCTCTCTCAAATAAATAAATAAAATCTTTAAAAAAAAAGAAAGTTCATAATAAAAGGACATCTTTGTAATCTGACATTTCCTTAGTATTCCATGTATTAAGAAAATTCTATGCAGACACCTCAGTAGTGTCTTCTTTGTTGCTTGTTTGAAGACCCTGGTGATTTGTTATCAGATCTTAGAGCTTTGCCATTCTTTATGTGTCTTACAACATTGCTGACATCTTTGAAAATTGAAGCAAAGGTCAATATCGCCTTTCTTGGCAAGTGTTCTGTGATTTCGTCTCAGCAATGGAAGTGTTCTCTCCTTTTAGATGTCTCTATGGAGAGAGTCCCAGAGATGAAAATATGCCACCTTTTGGCCAAGACATTCTTTTACTTTACACCAATACTTTGTCCAGAATTTTTAAGTTGTTCACTAAATGATAAAATACAAACACATTTTAAAATAAAATAAAGTGATTCTAAGTAATTTTGTCAGTATATCCAAATAATATTATTAACTCTAAATTTAAGACAACCTGTTTAAGCAAAAACTATTTGGACCAATATAAAATGTTTTTTGAGTAGTTTGTCAGATTGAGTTCAATGAAAACACAGAAACTATTCAGAAATTATGTAAAATTTGTGTCTGTGTTTGCAAATTATACAATAGAAATTCAGGCATAGGGTTGCTTAATTTGGTATTTTTATGTTTATTGATAAAAAGCTGTTTGCTGAAACTGAATACTGTGGAATAATTGTATTGGAAACAATAGCAGAGTAATCATAGCAAGAGTAATGTGGATAAAATTAATAAAATTTATATTTAGGAAAACAGAACAATACAGTTATTATAGTTTGATTTATCATTTAAATTATCATGCTTCTCTCTTGAGATAAGCAATGAGAGGGCCATTATGAATGTTATTAAAATATCTTTAATGAAACCTGTGTTTCATATAAATTGACTAGCAAGTGGACAGAATAGAGCCTTAGCTGTCCCCTTTTTTGTGCAAACAGAATGTAAAGTAGCAAATATCCTTTTTTGTTTTTGTTTTTTAAGCTATTGGAACTTTATTATCAGACCTTAGTGAACTTATCACAGTCATATAAAATGATTAGTGGGTGTATGAAAGTTGAAGAACTATTACATTTGTATCATGATTGGTAAACATTTATGAGCTTATGCTTAATTTCCAGGTTTGTAATGGTGTTGACTGTGCTTTGATATTTAGAGTAAAATGTTAGAGGTATAAAATTCAAGAAAATTAATGAAATCAAACATATTTTAATGCACTAATGAGCTTCAATGACATTCAAAATTGATTAGTCTCAATGCAAAAACAGGGTTCTTTAACTGAGTGCCTCAATTTCTTCTGTGAGTGTGCTGTTCAATTTTTATTTGTAATGTGCCTAGTCTCAGTTCCTCAGTTTTGAGTAGTTGACTGTGGGCTTCAGTGCTGGGTTTTTTCATCAACAATCTTTTGTGTTTCCTCTACCTTGGCTTATGTTGATTGGTGGATGAAAGAGCATGTTGTCACCAGGCATTATTACATTTCTCTTTTAACTAAACAAACTGGAAGAGAACCAAGAACCAAAGACGAAAGCTTTAAAATGCTTTTGAATCTCTCACCTGACAATTATTGAGCTTCAACTACTGGCCAGGACTAGTTTGTACTGAAAATGCAAGATGTGTTAAAATTTGACATCTACCTTTAAGACAGTTGTATTCTGTTGAAAAGACCATAGATCCATAGTTATAATATGATATATTAAACACTATAATAGAGATACTAGTATAGTGTGAACACACAGACTGGAGAGGGACCCACTTTCCTACACAGAGGAGATGACATTTTAGTTAACTTCCAAAAGATAAATATTTTCCAGCAATCAGGGGAAGGTCAACAGAGTAGTTTGCAAACATGGAGGAATACCATGCCATGTGATATGAGGTAATAGAAAGACCACAGGGCAGGAGAAGAGGCTTGAGAGGTAGGGTAGATTGAAACTTGGAGTGACAAGACCTCTGGGCTTATAAAGGAGATTTCCTGATGAGATGTAAGATGCTCAGTCCAGGGCAAGACTGAACACTATTACCTCAGTTTATTCCAAAGTAGTGGTTCTGAGACTTAGATGTGCCTAGAAATAATGTAAGTTGATGACTAAAATTTTGCTTCTTGGGTCTCACTCCAGAGCTTCGACTTCAGTGGGACATAGATAAGATTCAGATCAGGTGAATATCTTCGGGGCTGTAGTTGGCTCCTGGAGAACTTTGATGTGACTGCTGCAAAAGCAAATACAATTTAACAGCGAATTAGGAGAATCATCATGCTTAGACCGGTATTTCCCAAAGTGCATTTTAAAGATCTGTAGTCTTTCAGAATGTTGACGAGGGTTGCTCCTCAAAAGAGTTCCATGGACAGATGTATTTGGAAACCTGTTTGTTTATTTATTTATTAAAAGATTTTATTTTTAAATAATCTCTTCACTCAACGTGGGGCTTGAACTCACAACCCTGAGATCAAGAGTCTCATGCTCTACTGACTGAGCCAGCCAGGTGCCCCTGAAAACCAGTTTAAAACAAAGTTAACTAGGTTTTTATTTTTGAATTTAATTTATTATTATTATTATTATTATTTTCCTACAGATATTTTTAGGGTCAAAGAGTTGAGAGACTGGCTGAGTGCCTGACATTTGGTTTTGAAATGGGAATGAATGCTAAGGGCTAGACTCAGTTGGCTGAGTTTGCATCCTGACTCCATCACTTGCCTGCTGTATAACTTTCACCAAGTTGCTTCTCTAAGCCTTCTTCTTTTCATCTGGACTGGGTAGTAATAGTATCTGACTCAAAGGATTGTTATGAGAGTGAACTGAGTATATTCATGTTAAGAATCCAGCATAGTACCTGGTTCTATAAATGTCAGTCCTATCATCATCATCATCATCATCATCATCATCTATTATCATTCCTGAGGGTAAGCATTAGTTTTTTGGGGGGTGGGTATGGTGTGGTTGCAATATCACAATTTAAGGAAGCTTTCTGGCATTTAGAAAGTCCATGAAAATATAAGTTATCTGTTCCTGAGATTTTTCTTTTTTTTTAAAAAGATTTTATTTATTTATTTGGGAGAGAGAGAGCGAGACAGAGAGAGAAAGATTGAGAAAGTGAGTGGGGGAGGGGTGAGGGAGAAGCAGACTCCCTACTGAGCAAGGAGCTCTACACAGGACTCGATCCTAGGACCTTGGGGTCATGACCTGAGCCGAAGGCAGACGCTTAACCGACCGAGCCACCCAGGTGCCCAGTTCCTGAGATTTTTCATGTGGATACTGGATAACTGTCTGGGAAATTGTAGATACTTAGTTTTATCCCTCATGAGTAAGTAGTGATTAATTAGAACAATATCTAACACATATCTATTATATACTAGACACATTTTGCGACTGGCAAGGTGAAAGTATATTTCCTGCTTTTTAAGAAGCTTGTGGTCTCCTGGAAGAGAACAACAAAAGGGAAGGGACAGTGCAAGTCATGAGATCTCTAGGAGAAGCATGCACGGGGTACTTTGGAGGTTAACATAGTCTTGCTAAGGTTGGAAAAAACTTCCTGGGGGAAATATGTCTCCCTTGGTACCAGAGGATGAAGAGGAGATAGCCAGACTTTTCAGACGGAGAGAATGCCTTCATGAAGTTCTAAAAGGGAAAGAAGGCATGGTGCAAGATACTATGAGTAACTCAGGACACCTGCAGCACTATGTAAGGGATGGGGAGATGTGACAGGAGACAGAAGCTGAGATTGGATGAAAGATTTGGTAAGCCCTGTTGAGAAGGTCTGGCCTTCCTCTGGTGGTAATGGGGGAGCTTTTGCAGGAATTTTAGCAAAGCAATGGCATGCAGATTTGTAACTGGGAATATCATTCTGAAGCTTTTGTATCTGAAAAGGGGATTGGGCTGGCAAAGATGAGTGCAAGTTTGTTAGGAGGGCTATAGTTTAGCATGTTATTGTAATAATCCAGGTAAAAGATAATGGTGACCTGAGTTTAAGGCAGTGGCCAGGCAGATGAGCTAAAAGCAACATAGTTAAAGTGGAATTGTTGATTGATTAGGTGCAGTGAATGAGGCAGAGAGGGAAATCAAGAATGTCTTCCTAGTTATGTTTGCACAATGAGACAAGAAAACCTTTATGACTCTTTTCTAATTCAAGCTTCTGTGGTTATATGATTTCAGAATCTGGTTTATCAGTAGTTATTGTTTCATGAGATTTAACACTATAATATTTTGTATTATGTTTTGTGAATTCTCTTTTATATTTCAGTACCAATTACCCAATTACAGACAGCCATTTCATAGATTTCTATGGTTGTGAAATTAGATGCAAGTATGTCCCTTAAAATTTTTGGTTACAGTAATTCATCACCATAAAAAGGTGGTGAGGAATAAAAAGTCCTCCACAAAAAATGTTAGCTTTGCATTGTTATTATTTTGTTTGAAGCCCAAGAAAATATTAATTTTTGCATAATTTCTATGAAATGGAACTGACTATCCAATGTAGACTCCAAAGCTAGAAGCTCAAATTGAACTGGGGATTAAAAAAATACTAATGAGATTCTGTGGCTCTAAATACTCCTTGGAAAATTGCTTCAGATAGCTATTTCCTTTAAAAAAAATCTAGGAAGGAGCAAATACAGTGAGGAAGCAAAACAAAAATGAAAGCAGGGAAGAAGATGGTGACTTCAGATCCAAGGCAGAATAATTCCTTCTAAAGCATAATATACCATGCCACTTTCTTGCTTAAAATTCCTTTATTTCTTTGGCTACCATATTATGATATTCTTTGTTTTACCTGGCTCTTCAGAATCTGTCCACCGCCTATGCTTCTAATAATACCTCTTATAATCACCAGTAAAATACCACTGAAGTCATAGCACATATTTTGTCATTCCTGAATATAAAAGATGTGTTCACATTGTTGTGTATTTGCATACACTATTTTCATGGCCTGGAATACTTTCTCCTCCTGGCTTTAATAGGTTGATTTAATCATCTTTCAATAACCTGTATGATTATCAAGTCTTACTTGGCACCTTCTAAACTCTCTCAAAAGCAGTTAGTTTCTTCCTCCAAGTTTCCATATCACTTTGCAGACACAGTATTATAGCACTCAACTGACCAGATTAGTTTCCCAGAGTTACTCTAGCAAATTACCACAAGCCTGATGTTTTGAAACAACAGAAATTTATTCTCTTACATTTCTGGAGGCTAGAAATGTGAAATTCAGGTGTCAGCAGGATTGGTTTCTTTTGGAGTTTCTGAGGGAAATTCTGTTCCTTGGCTCTCTCCTAGCTTCTGGTGGTTGCTGGCAATTTTCAGGGTCCCTTGGCTTGTAGACACATCACTCCAATCTGTTTTTTCACATGCCCATCTTCCTTTGTGTTGCTGTGCCTCAGTTTTCTCTTCTTATAGAGACACCAATCATTGGGTTATAGCCCATAATATTTCCAACATGACCCCATCTTAAATTAGCTAATTAACTCTGCAAAGATAATTTTTCAAAATAAAGTCATGTTTTGAGGTTTGGGGCGGACATGAATTTTGGGGAGATACTATTCAAACTGGTACATGGCCCTCACCATTTTGGCAACACATTTGTAATGTCCAATAAATCTTTTATTTTCTGATTTCTCCTTTTCCATATCAGTGTGCTCTCATTTCATGGGCACAATATAATAATGTCTTTATGAATCTTTCTGAAGATACTAGTTAGACAATTTTAAAGTTCTATTACATTTCTGGTGTTAACTCTGGTCCCTCGATGGATTTTTTTTCCTCTTCTTTCACCTTTGTTCTTTTTTATACTATTGATTTTCTTCACATATATTTTTCTTTGAAAGAGGGTGCGGGTACTATAGTGTTATGTGGGTATATAGGCAGGATCATGTAGAAACAAAAGATTCCCTTCAGTGGGTGGGTAGGAACAGGTGGGCAAACTAGGAACACTCTCAAGGTCTGAGAGACAGGACTTTACTGTATTTCAGTTAATGGGGAGTGATCTTTCCCTCTCTCTTTCTCCATGCAATTTGAGGAAATCTGAGGTACTTAGAAGTTTGCTTCACTTTTCTCTATCACATCAACACATCAACACACCTAATCAGGAACGTCTTCTTTGTTGATTCTCCACTTAGAGAGCTGCTCTTGCTTGCTATATCCTGTGGGCAAATTCTGTAGCCAGCCAACTAAAGGAAATGGGGGACTTCCAGGTTGCTCCACAGCCAGCTCCTTGTCCTAGTGCCTGTTGCCTCTGACTTTGAAGTTCTTCTGAATTCTGGATTCCTTGTGAAGAATTGGACCAACCCCAAGAAATGCTCTCTCTTACATTTATATTGAATTCCATTCTCCTCCTCTCCTCAACCTGCATTTCCACTATTCCAATGCTGTTTGCTTTATTTTAGTATTTCTGGTTAAAAAATAGCAAGGTTTTCTGTTTTCCATCCCTGTGATTTTTTTTCATCATTTTTAATGGGACTTGGCTAAGGAGATGAGGTGTACTGTCTTCTACTAGAATTTAATTATATGTATATAGGCTTTTTATGCTTACTAGTTATGAACATGTGCCATTTCTTCTTGTTGTTGTCCAGAGTTATGAACAGCATCTGGTAGTTTTCTCAGTGAGTTTTTATCACCATCTAAATAATTCATAAGTTTCCTTGTCTACAAGGATGCATTTCTGTATGATTCTTCTCTACGAAGTCAATGTTTCTTCTTATCCTCTTTGAGCCCACCTTCTTTATCTACTTTTTATCTATTACGGTGTCTGAATATTTAACTTAGTAAAGAAATTCAAAGCCTAAATGTAAGATATGTTTTTTACCTTTGCTCTAAGAAGCTTATTAGACTAACATTAATACAAAATCCTAGAAAATTATCCCTTGGAGAACAGTGACCCTTTAATTTGTTATCTGCCCACTGAGAATACATTTGTAAGAACATGAACTTTGATGGTTTAACAGATGTTTGTGGTACTTAAAGTCCCCAAATAAAGTAACAGCATTTAGCTGAAATAATATTTACATATTAGGGTGCTTTAATTTTTTACACAAAGCCTTTGCCGGTGGGACCAAATGCCTGGTCCCTATTATGTAGAGAAGCATCTGACGGATAATAATAGATGGCACTAATTGTCCCACAATTACATGGAAATGTGGCCTTCAGTGAAGGCTGCTGTGTCCTAACAAAAGATACTGAAGAATGGATGTTGTGGCAGCAAGGAAATTAGCCAAGGAGCGGAGAAAAAAAAAAAAAAAGATTCCTATTCATCACAGTATTGTTATCTCATTTCATTTAATAAAATAGAAATATCCAAAGGTGAAATTTTCCCTATTGTATCTAGAATACACTTTATCAAACTAATGCAGTAATGAAGACCATTATATTTAAACCTAATTTTGTCCAGTTATTTCCTCTGAGCTGTGGCAAATAGAAGGACTGAAAAAGACATTTAAAGAAACATATATATGCTCTAATGATCATGGAAATAGAAGGAACAGAAAAGACTATTTATACAAATATACTCTATATATTATAGAGATCAGGTAGAACTGTATAGTTTTTAGGAAAAACCATTGTAAAATAATAAAGTAAAAATTATAAAATACATTAATAATATTCAAAACAGCAATATTAGAACAAGTTTACATTTTTAAGATACGGGATCATTGTAGTTTATTTATTATTATTTCTCCCTTTTTTTCTTTCAAGTTTATTTAAATTCCAGTTAGTTAACATACAATGTAATATTGGTTTCAGGTGTAGAATTTAGCGATTCATCACTTCCATACAACACCCAGTGCTCATCACAAGTGCCCTCCTTAATCCCCATCACCTATTTCACCCATCCCCACACACACCTCCCCTCTGGTAACCATCAGTGTGTTTTCTATAGGTAAGAAAACCTGTCTCCACCTCCCCCCATGTTCATTTGTTTTGTTTCTTAAATTCCATGTATGAGTGAGATCATATGGTATTTGTCTTTCTCTGACTGACTTATTTTGCTTAGCATAATACCCTCTAGTTCCATCCATGTCATTGCCAATGGCAAGATTTCAATCTTTTTATGGCTGAGTAATATTCCTATTCATAAAATGGGTATATGAGGATTAAATGATATGAGAACTAAATAAAATAATGCATTTAATCTGTGTAACCAAATGTGTAACATAAGGTAAGCCCCCTATAAATGGTAATTACTATTATATGAAGCTTAAGGGGAGGCTGATGTGCAAAATCTTTAGTCTAATGACTGGTGGCATCTATCAAATGCTTGTTGTATGTCTAGGTCAGGAGACAGGAGAGCCTCTTTCCATTGGATCACAGGTAGAAAATCCAGGAGGCTGTGATAGAGAGTTTTAAAGATTATTTGCATTTTTGTCAATAGATTGTGGAGAGCCCAGCTGACAACTTTCTATCATTGCCTTGACCATAATTGCACTAGGTCTGGACTGTGTTCAAAATGAAATAAGATAGCATTCCTAATACCATTGCCTGCTTCTCTGAATGAGGGGAAGGGAATGAATGATCAAGAGGCACAGGGGAGACTGAGGCCACTTTTGTTTAATGAATTACCAATGTCCAGGGCAGACTGGCACCTGGTAGGTACTCAAAGAAGTGTTTCCTGACAGACTGGCTGACTGATGATTTCCTAAGTGGAGAGATATACATCCCAGAATGCAGCACTCCAAAGGCAGCCTACATGCATCTCTGAAGGAAACAATTGTAAGCCTCTTTCTCCCTTCAGCTCTGTTGCTCCCTGGAATGGTTGTTAGACGATAAGGAACAAGGAGCAGGAGTACCCCTGGTCCGTTGTTACACTGCTGGTATTGGAGAACATGACCACGCTGGCAATTCTGTCCACTTCCTGACCTATCAAAAGAGTAACAACTACGGAAAAATATTGTTGCAGAAGTAGAGTTCTCCCTTCTTATTAAGTAGTTCCCATTCTTTGAAAGATTATTGGTGGGATGATTCCTGTATAATGTGGCTTTCCTAGTCAGAGGTAAGAACTGCGCCAATGATAACTTTTAAACTCAAGAGAGTTTTTAGATTTCCCTAATCCTGGTCAACGTTCACCCCCCTCTCAACAACCATTTCAAAAGTTTGACCACATGTTGCTGTGAACATCAATTCTTAACTATTCTCATCAATAAGTATTTTAATTAGTGTAAACTCTTCCTGGCTTCTGGCATGTTGTTCTTTTTTGTCCTCAATCTTCTGGGCTATAGTAATGTGGTATCGTTATTATATGTTTTTATGGCTACGGTGTTGCCAGATAAAATACGCCACCTAGCTAACTTTGAATTACAGCTAAACAACAAATAAGTGTTTTTAGTATAATACCAAAATATGGGTCATTCTTATACTAAGAAATGTGTTTCTTACCGGACGTTTAAAGTTAGGTGGGTATCCTGTTTTGATTTGCTAAATTTAGCAACCCTACCTTGTGTTTTAAGGAGAATTAAGAAAGAAATCTTTGGTTTTCTTATTCTGTAGGCTTTCTCACTGTTTTAGCATAGTCTCTACTCACATTTTTTTGACTCAACATATTCATGGTGCTGTACAGTGTCTACTGTAGCTCTCGTTCTAATTTTTGAAGCAATTAGTGCTCAAACAGAGATAAATAACTTCTCAAGCCATCCAGTGGCACCACTACCAGAATAATAGCAAAGATAGTTGAGTTCTTGCCAGAGGTGATTTTTGTGGTCCCAGACCTGGAGGAAGGGTAAAATTTAATACCATTTTCATTCAGATGTTATTGAACAAAAATACTTTAAATGACTCCGTTTTTTTTTTTTCTCTTCTTGTTGGCTTTTATATGACTTCTATTTGCCTGTTGGTGACCTCTTCCTAGTACATTTTACTCAAAAGAGGTATGATTATTGCAAAAAAGAGGGCTTTTATTATTATTAAATAATTACACACAAAGGCTATGTTCTTTGAGGAAAATTCAGAAACTCTTAGTGTACTATATAGAGATCCATCTTGTTATTACAAGTGTGTTTTTAAATATATGGGTATATGAATTCTCAACTTGTTACAATTTGATTTCTCATAATTTTCATTTATATTCCTTAGGCTTTTATATTTATGTTATTGTTTGTAGTATTTCAGACAGGCAATAGTCAGTGGGCAATTAAATTAAGCAGTCAGCTCCATGATACTCTCTGAGCAAGACTGCTTCTTGCCTCTGCCTTCAATTTGGTTCCACAGTCATTCCCTTTGGCCTTCACTGTGTCTCTTCTGCAAATAGCTGTCTTCACAAGCAGTGCCAGCATGCCCCACTGTGAGCTCCCCATGATTCAGTAGCTGAGGAACAAGCAGGTGAAGGAAAGCAGCCGAGAAAATAAGGGCAAAGAAGGAGGTTGGAACAAAAGAGCATATCCTATCACTATTATTCAGTAAGACTGATTTTCTAGTGTTTGGTAAATTGTCTCTTGAGTCCCTTCCAACAGAGGACTTCTAAAAATGTTTTAAACAATGTCAGTGTCATACTAAGGGCATAATCTTTCCAAACAGAAGTGTATTCTTCAGTACACAAGTCCTTTGAGATGCTGCATCGTAAAAAACAAATTCTGTTTGAGAAATGAGTCACACTCTACCTTCACTTGTTGATTCAACATGCACATTGTGTATTAAACCTCTGAGAAGTCCCATTTAAAATAAAAAGGGAAATGGCCTATTTTCAAATTTCTCCCCCCAGAAATATCCAGCTTTATGAAATATGTTTTGTAAAATACTGCCTGTCCTTCAGGTACTTTTTAAAAGGAGGTGATTATACCATTATTTTATCTGAGTTTTGATTTGTGTTTTTAAAGCCATTGCTGTAGAATCAAATATTGGAGTAAAGATGTTAAGATGGCAAATGAAAGGAAGATGACACCTGTGACTCATGGTTTTAAGTAAAACTGCAGGCCTGGGAAAGGAAAACACCAATTTTGTGAAATGAGGGTTTAGCTCTAATCTGTGTGCCTTTGAATTTGGCCACCATTCAAAACATTTGAGGGTTTTGATCACCTGATTCCATAATAGTGGAAGGAATCAATAACTAAAAAAAAAATAGACAAAATTTTTTCTCAATCTAATACTCTTACTTTTAGGAATTAATTATAAAAAAGTGTATTAGATATGAGGAAACTAATTTTTCCATGAAAGTATTTCATAAGCAATGTTTTATAGTAATAAAAACTTTTAAATAACTTTAATTTCCAACAAAGGGAGATAAGAGATATATGTAAATTATGACAATCCATATGATGGAATATTATTCTACTGTGAAAAATAATATTTATAAAATATCTTAGTATATGGGAAAATATGTATCTTAAAATATTATCATTGCAGGTTTAAATTTTACTTATTTGATATATTATTAATAATTTAAATGAGTATGTAGTGAATAAATATTCTGAGAACTAGTAAAATGTTATAACTTATATAGCTGAATTATATAGACTTAAAATCATATATATTTTCATCCTAAAATATTTTATGTTTCTAAATTTTATCCAAGGGTCATTTATTAATTTTGTAAAAAGTATGAATGTAACATCTTTAAAAAGCATCTTTCTAAGGCACAGCAAGGTGTGCAAATGAAGCTCCTAGCACTGAAAATGTAACAGGTTGGGAATTCCATAGTTTTCTGTTTTAAAGGATTTGTGAAATTACAAAAAATATCACCTTTACTATCAATTCTAATGCACACCACAGAGAGAAATTATCAATGAGACCGATTAAGTACCCTAATCAATTTTCATTATTCATTTATTAGATGTTTATTGAGCTTTGTGCCTCCTAAGGGCTATTGGTGCTGGAAACTATCTCTAGCCTGAAGAATCATAAAGTGTAACTGGGGCCTAGGGGTGCAGCAGAGAGATAAGCAGACAGTTATGCAGTTTGATAAATTCATGAGAGGGATATACAGAATGTCTTAAGAACCCTTGGGATGAGCATCTAACCCAGACCTAGGAATCAGGATAGATTTCCTGGAGGAGGCAACACCTGAACTGAGTCTTAAATGACAGGTTCAATATAGGCAGAAGTGTAAGAAGGAAGATGTTCCTGGTAAGGGGAGCAACACTGGGAATGCTTGAAGTTTGAGGGAACCCCACAAGTTAATCATTTTGGCTTGAATAGTGTGCAGAGGCACAGAAGGAGTGGTGAGGGAAAATGCAGTATTTTTCTTCAAAATGCACCAGATTTTTCTAGAATTCCAAGAAGCCTAAAGAAAATTTCTGAAAATGAAGGATTTGTAGACCCTTTTGTACTGTGAGATTCCACTGAAGGTATACCTCTGTTTTCTTTACTGGCATTACAATGAAATTGGAATCAACAACCAGAGTAACTTTTATAGGACACTATGTATTTAGTAAACTGCACATTTTACAATATTCTGTTTTCAGAAATACATAAAATTGAATAAGTGTGTGAACTAATAAATCGCATAAATGTAGTTGCGTGTGTTACCATTGTGCTGGTCCAAAGATGTTTTTCATATTTCTATCCCTTAGTATCTGATTAAGTATGGTATCTATTACCATTCCTATAAAGAGTTACATATTAAGTCCTTCTTGTAACTCTTGATTCTATTTCTTCGGTGAGAAAATTCAATAGATCTTAAATCATTTCAGATGTAGAATCTACTCTTCCCTTTCCATATTTGTTCTCTGTATCTTTCTAGCTTTACACCACTGTTCCCTTCAGATAGAGCCTGCATTCACGTGTCCATTAATGTATACCTACATAGTAAACATTTCCCAAGAGAATATCACCTGTCTCAGCCATTGCTCAGCCCTGGTCCTGAATAGGGAGAACTGGGCATATAACCACCACAGACATTTAAACTCTGTTCTATCTCTGTGGATTCACAGATCATTTCACAAGCAGGCACTTAGGTACATGAATGGCTCTTTAATCAATGCATCATACAGCACTGGATGAATATTTTGAATATAATCTTTCCCAGGTGCTATGAGATAATTAAAAGAGATCACTGTGCCTGGTGACCCTTACCTTTCCTTAATTCAAGAAAGAAATACTGTGTGGCAGTACATACTATCAGGCAATGTAAGGTAGTGAAAAGAAGTGCTTGATGGAATTTGACTGGGGTTCACATACCAGCTCTGCCAATTAAGTTATTGACTTCCAGGAAATTACCTCCCCTTCTCTGCTGAATATGGAGCTGTAGTAAGAGTTAAGTGAGAAAAGTATGTAAATTGCCTTCATATAGAAGGTACTTATCCAATGGTTGATATTACTATTAATGATTAAATTTAGTGTTGTTAATCCAGGTTTCCTTAGCTTAGCCAATCAGCATCTGTATGGAGACTCTCAACTAGATGATTAAGTTAGTATAATAGGTATATGTTCTTGAAGAGTACAAAAATGTCCAGATCCTACAAGTCATATATAATTTTTAGAATTATTCATTCTTTGTGTTTCTACAAAAATGGAATACTCTTTGTTAGTTAATGAAGCTATGCAAGATAGTACACAAATCTTTACAGAATTTATATCTAGAAAACCTGAACCAGTCATTAGGATCAAATATGATAAGTGTTTTAATAGGGGATATACAGGGAACATATAGAAAGTGGATCTAACCAAGACAAGGTGATCAAAGAAAACCTACAGAAATGGAGGTTTATATAGAATCTTGAAGGAAAGTGTGGGTTAGAAGTGGGTATGAAGAAGGATGTGTCTGAGCTATGAGATGAAGGGTGTCAGGTGCACCAGTGATGAGGAAGAGAATGAAGTTGAGTAAGGCTGGAACTCTGAGCATCTGAGGGGAAGATGGGCAGAGAGGGTGGTGAGTTTGCAAAGGCAGATGGGGATTGTGGAGAGCCTGGTAAGCCACCTCAAGGAATTTGGACTTTATCCTAAGAGTGAGAATTTAGTGAAGGATTTGCAGGAAGTTGAGTGACAAAATCCATCTTAAATATTAGAAATATCATTGCTACCATTTGGAGAATTGATGGATAGAAGAAGAGCAAGAATGGAAGGAGAGCAACCAAAGGGGCATTACACTAATCTAGGCAAGATTTTTCTATTTGAGTATCTTATTGTCATACACCTGATTGTTATACAGTTTTTGCCTGTATAGAAGTGTACACAAACTTGAACAATTACAGGTTCCTTGAAAACAAAACAACTATTTACATTTTTACTGGACATTCTAGCCTTTTTTTTTTTAACTGGGAAGAATAGTAGAAGCTTCACTTTTCTATGATCAATAAAATATTTAAAGACAAAAGTGTTGTTCAATTTATTTTATAATTCCAGGGTAAAACAAATTTCTGTTATTAAAGTTGTGAGGCCATCCCAAGGGGAACTAACATTCCATATTCTTACACCCCCATTGTGGTGAAAAGACAGAGATGTTCAGTTAGAATTGAAAATTAACACAGTGATTAATGTTAAAATTCCTAACATATGTAGATAATATTTCAAAGACAAATCAAAGCCTTACAGAATTTTCAAATGTAGTTTGCTTTTATCTCTGGGGTCTTGCCATTTCCAGGTCTTTCCAGTAACTGATTATTTCATTCCTGAATATGACTGATAATTTTGATGCATTAAGCACAGTGGTTTTTATATTTTTAATTTTTTGGATTGGACACTGAAAAGAAAGCTTAATATTTTTATTATGCTGAGTATCTCCTATAACAGACTAGAATTTGTTTTAGAAATGATCATCTTTATGGAAGCTCCTACTTGTTTAGCATAAAGGATTTATCAAATTGCGGCTTGAGGTTCCTGTGTAGATAGTCCATTAGTGGAGAATATTTGAGTTGAGGGACACCAAATCCTCTGTACCTTGTTACTTTGCTATAGTGTTAAAAAAAAAAAAAAAACCTTCCAGTGGTAGGGTTACTCCTTTCAATGAATACAGTGTGATTTTTTTCAGTGACTCTGTTAACATGGAAATATGTTTTCTGAGAGGAGTAACCCATTGGGCTCTTCTCAGCCACAAACACTACCATGAATTAACAATCAGATTGCTAACTGTGCCATTATTGAGGGTCTGGGAGAAGTAAGGAGCAGAGAACAATCTGTTTTGGGATAAAAGGTTGGGATGATAATATATTTATTCTGTCTCTACTGCTCTGCTGTTAGATATCTCGAGTCCCTAGCACCCAGGAGAGTGCCTAGCATAAAATAGCTGACAATCTCTGGTCCTCAATTCTCAAATCCCCAAATCTCTGGAAACAGAACATTTTTTAGTAACTGATTTGCAGTAAAGCTTGTCCTGAAGTGAGGTGAGGCTATTTATAGTCTTCTTTATTTATCCCACTTAGTGTGAATGTTCTGATTGCTGTAGAAATATTAATGTGCTTGATTATGGGGTGCTGCCCCAGACCCTGCTGGAGGTTTCACATAACATGTGTTCAAGGTACCATATTGCCTTTCTAAAATCTGAAAAATTTGGAATTCTGAAATACATGTAGCCCTCAGGGTTTTGAGTAAGAGACTGAAGATCTTAGAAAATACTACATATTCAGTACTTCCCACGAGTCAGGCAGGCATTGTGCATTTACACACATCACCTTGTTAAAGCATGCATGAGAGGCGGCTGTTGCATAGTGGAGAGAGCAGGAATTTGAAAGTCAGACTGCCTGGGTTGGAATTCCAACTCTATCAGTTAAAACTACCTATATGCCTTTGGGTATGGTCCTTTTCCTCCTTTTACCTCCATTTTCTGAAATCAATACAATAACATTTCTTTCATAGACTTGTAATGGGGATTAAATGATTTAAGAGATTTAGAACTATGCTTTCACAGAATTATTATTGTTAATCATTTTGATAAAACTGTGATATTGGCACAATGATACCCATTTTATAAATGAAGAAATTGAGATCCAAGGAGGTTAAATAACTTGTTCGTGTTCACATAGAGGGAAAATCATTGAGGAGGGTTTGAATTCATATCTATGAGGTCACCAGATCTGCACTTGTTGCCATTGTACTTCCATTGCTTCTCTGTAAAAGGAGTCTTAGTGAACGGGTTGGAATGTAAAGGTTGAGAGAATGAGAGGCTGCTTGGGGAAGTTCAGGTGACTCTCTGGTGAGATGCTCTCAGCAGCTATGAAAGGGATCATGCATAGGCTTAGTGGGAGGAAGGAGAAATCAAAGGTCGGATGAAAGTATTAAGTATAATTTTTCTACTCTACAATGCTGTTTGGGATTGGTCATATCTTCATTGCTATAGATATGCAGATATGTCCTGTATAATCAGAAAAGTGACCTAAAAAGATAATTTAAACATTGAAAAAAGTGAAAAAATAATTTGTTAGAAGTCAGGAAGCAGTTTACTTTGTGATCAGCGTTAACTATTCTTAAAATAAGGATGAGGAATTATTGGTATTTTCTTCTTATTATTTTTTAAAATTTCAATGAAGTTCTCAATTCTTATACCCGATATCGTAACTCAGTTGCTTTAAAAGAAAATAACTCATCTGTTTTTTAATTGAATTGACCTTTGAGTTTTGCCTTCCATTTCCATGGGGATCCTAGAAACTAAATGATCAAGTTCCTCACTTTACCTGGGCATCATTATCTTTAGTTTGATGATTGTCCACTAAAGCTATCTTTTAAATTATATTTTGAAGTATTGTACTCAATGTGTTAGAAGAAAAAAAGGTATGAGAACAATTCTACTTACAAATATGTGTAAGTAAATTGTGAAGAAATTGATGTTTTTGGAAAGGCATGAATTATCAAAAACCATTAACTATGGAAGACATTAAAAATTACCAAAATTATACCAAGAAGACTTTGAACCTGGCTAGTTTCATGGTGAGTAAATTGCACGTACTGAATTTATTAGTTTTCCTTATACCAGGAATAATTTGTGATGAAACAGAATTAGTTTATACAGAAACCCAACATATGATAAAAGAGGCTACACATGGTTAGAAATTAATAGCAACCATTCAACAAACATTTTGAGGTCCCAGTATGTGATAAGGATTTTATTTATACAGTAGTTAACAGAAGAGATGTGGTCTTTCATGGAACTTGTAATGTTAGAAGCAGAAAAGGAGTGTGATACTAACTATATCATATAATTATTGTTAAAAATAGTACAGATGGGGGGATGGGTTAGCCTGGTGATGGGTGTTAAGAAGGGCACATGTTGAATGGAGCACTGGGTGTTATAGGCAAACAATGAATCATGGAATGCTACATCAAAAACTAAGGGAGACGAACCATGAGAGACTATGGACTCTGAGAAACAAACTGAGGGTTCTAGAGGGGAGGGGGGTGGGGGGATGGGTTAGCCTGGTGATGGGTATTAAAGAGGGCACGTACTGCTTGGAGCACTGTGTGTTACATGCAAACAATGAATCATGGAACAACACATCAAAAACTAATGATGTAATGTATGGTGATTAACATAACATAATAAAATAAAATTAAAAAATAGTATAGATATGTGCCCAAAATATTAATATAAAAAACTTTGAGTATTTAACATTTTATATCTCTGTATTTTAAACTTACTATATTGAGCATGTATTCCTTTGATAAGAAAGAAAAAATTAAGAAAGAAAAACAGTAAAATTTTGGAGTTTTTATTTTAATGCCTTAATACGATTTTCTGTTCTTGGTGGTTAGCACAAAGTCTAGATAGATAATATTAAATAAACACTTTTTGTTGATGAAGATTAAGATACAATGCAATTTAGAGTTTGTGTGGAATGCTAAATTAAAGAGACTCTGTGTTAGTGAAATAGTAGCAGAAATATCCTTTGCAAAATCAAGTTCACATATTTTTCAATGACAGTAGTAATAAAAACTATCATTTATAAAATACATATAGACATATTTATTCTATACATTTGTTTTTATGAAAACATGGAGACTTACACATTCATAAATAAGCCAAAATATATCAGTAGGTCTAGAGGAAAAAAACATGCTTACTTTAAAACTTTTTTCTTACATAGTTGGAATTCATATCCAGTCTTGTGGGATTTTTTTAAAGGTTTTGGAATCTTCTTCTTATTTGATTTAGGAACATTTCTTTAAATGTCTGTCAGATTCACTGCTTATATATTTTAACCAAAGTGAAAAAAAAAGATTGAAAGAAATAATAAACAGTCTTTTTCAAAGTGCAAGTGATTTGCACTTTTTAAAAATTATTTGTCCTCTGAATGTTTACAGATAAGTAAAATACTGTATCATTTCCAACAAAAGTCCTAAGTTTTAACTGTACTCTGATTCAGCCTCAGAATCAAACTGTTTAATTATATAGTAGTATGTATGTCAAATATCGTTGGAACATGTGGATGAAACTTTTTAGACTGATGAGATTTAGTTCTTATTCCTTCACTGTCTTCTTTTCTTTCGTGTATTTCAGGTTTTTGCACTTAATCTTTTTTTTAAAAAATTTATTCACCCATTTTAGAAAGAGAGCGAGAGCACTAGTGGTGGGGGCAGAGGGAGAGGGAGGGGGAGAGAGAATCCCAAGCAGACTCCATGCTGAGTCTGGAGCCTGACATGGAGCTCAATCCCATGACCCCGAGGTCACAACCCTGAGATCACAACTTGAAATCAGGACCTGAGCCTAAACCAAGAATAGGCCGCCCGCCCAATTGACTGTGCCACCCAGGTGCCCCTCATACTTAATCTTGAAGTGAGATCTCCTTCTTGTTTGTTTGATTTCTATAGGGATGAAACATTCACGCCCAAAGATAGAATAGTAATGCACTGGTAGCCATTGCCTGATCTACTAGCTCATTGGTCATAGAAATTTTCTGTGCATGATTTGTTTTTTCTCTTGTCTGAAGAAGGAGGACTGAAATGCTTGCACTGTTCTGAAATGGCAGTCTTAATTTGTGTTACTTGCTTCATGCGGGCAGTTTGGATCCTTCTGTATCAAAGGCAGAAGTGTCTCCTTTGTGCAAAGCTGTAATCTAAATGCTTTCATATACATTTTCTCACTTCACTGCAGTTCTGTGACTATTTCTGAGGGTGGTGTATTTTTGTTATTGCTGTTGTTTTGTTTGATTAAATTCCCATGTGAGGGTTACCGGGCTCTGAATAGTTCCATGTTTGCAAAGTTGGTAAGCTGCAAAGCTAACGTCTGAACTTGGGATTTTTTTTACTCCAAATCTAGGATACTTTCCACTCTGCAATGAGGTCTTTGAAAAGATTTTTAACAGTCAACAGAACATACTTTCAAGAAAGAAACTTTTCACACTGCCTTCACCAACAGTGACTCTGCTGAAAAACGTGATGGGCATTCTTTTAAGAGCTTCAAGAATCATTTTGCCATCTCTGTAGATATATATTCCAGTTTAATTTTTACTTACCATCTGATTTCCTTTTGAAAAGACCTGGTTTCTACTGACTATGCATCTATGCTAATCTGTGTGGTTCATAGAACTGCATCATTACGCATAGATATAGATAGTGACGAAAGCAGAAGAGTCCACTTAGTATTTCATGTTTGAGCAGTGCCTTCAGTGCATTTTTGCAGTTAAGTTATATTACAAAACTGAGAGGATTATCAGTGTTCTCACTGAGTACTCCACATTCAAAAAGACATGAGCATCAATGGTAGGCCTCATCACTCAATTCTTGGACAAGGTATTTATTTATTTATTTTTATATTTTTTTATTCTTTTAAAAATTTATTTATTTATTTTTGAAAGAGAGAGAGAGGGAAAGGGAGAGAGAGAGAGAGAGCAATCGCTTGGAGGGAGGAGCAGAGGGAGACAATCTTCAAGCAGACTCCCCACTGAGCATGGAGCCTGACTCAGTGCTCAATCTCATGACCCATGAGATCATGACCTAAGCCAAAATCAAGAGTTGGACACTTAACTGACTGAGCCACCCAGGTGCCCCAATTCTTGGACAAAGTCTTTAATCTGTCTGGATTTTACCTTTAGTGTGTTAATATATAAGACAAGGACATTATTGTTTACTTCTGTTTCCCACTTCCCTTCTTCATCAGAGAATCCGATTGTTGTTGGGCTAGCCACCATTCTCTGTAGATAGCTATATGTCTCAGATGACATTGACCCCAACCCAGATACAGTGGTGGGACTGACTGGTCCAAGAACAATCCTACTCACTTATCAGTAAATCATTCAATAAAACAATGAAATTTTAGGTCACATCCCCAAGAAAAGTTGTAGAGAGAACATCCTCTTTCCAAACAATACATTTCAAGTTGAGAACTTAGTTTTCCTTTTTCGTATGACATTATATCTGGATGTTATGACTAAAACTTTTGTTTGATGAAGGATGAAATGAACACAAAGGATGTTAGAGCAGACCATTTGAATGAACCTGACCACTTGATGACCTAGCTGAGCTGATGATACAACCAACCTTGAAGCCTCTCCTTTCTCTGGTTTTTGTAAAGTTTAAGATCAAAGTTCCCTATATTTTAAGCTAGCTTGATTCCTTGATGATTGCAGCTGAAAGCATCTTAGTTTATACAATTCCCATATTTCCTTTTAACTCAACAATTCTTTAAAAATATGTTATATGTAATAATTATATATAAATATAATACATAAATATATAATATATAAACATATAAAATAATCATTGAGATTCCACAGTAAGTTTATAAGGTTGTAGGCACATTTCCTGAACCCTTTGTCTATCAGTGGAATAACCTTACCTCTTCCTGATATTTCTTCACTGTTATTTTTGCCAGGAAGTGAGGGAATAGATCAGACTTTATTCAATTTCTTAGTGTAAGTTCATTAAATCTTCCCTTTAATTCTTACTTCATTTCACAGCAACTTTTCTTGGAAATTAGCTCTTATTTTTTACATCTTCAAGTTAAAACTTGATTATAATTTTAACAGGACTTGATGATAAAATGATAAAAAAAAATTTCACTTAAAATTCTATTACCCTATATTATAGGCTGAATTGTGTCATCCCTGAATTAATATATTGAAGCCCTAAGCCCAGTACCTCAGAATATGACTGTATTGGAGATAGGACCAGTAAAGAGTTAATTAAGTTAAAATGGAGTCATTAGGGTAGGTCTTCACCCCCAATATGACTGGTGTCCTTATAAGAGAAGAGATTAGGACACAGACAACACAGAGTGAGGGATGACCGTGTGAAGACAAGGAGAAGATAGCCATCTACAAACCAAGGTGATAGGCTTTAGGAGAAACTAAATCTGCTGACAACTTGATCTTGGGGTTTTATCCCTCAGAACTGTGAGACAATAAATTTCTGTTTAAATCACCCAGTCTTTGGCATTTTGTTATGGCAGCCCTAGCAAACTAATACACTCTAAAATAATTGCTTTCATTTCTTCCTGTTTTCCAAAGTACAAAGTTGAAGCATGGTGCATTGTCTTAACTTTCTTAACACATTCATGTTGCTACAGTCTTCTTCTTCACACTTTTTAACAAGACACAGTATTCAATGAATATATTTCTTTTTTCATGATTATAAATTATTATTGGACACATTCTCAGGACTTGGATTGCTGTTTCAGAGGTCACAAATGTTACAATGGCTTTTAACAAGAATTGCTAAATTTATCTTCAAAGAAATTATATAAATCTACAATATCATTTGAAATGAATCATTCTGTTCCAAAGTTGAGGTGGTAGTATTCATTGTTAACTAAAGCAGGAGAAAGACACAGTTCAATTGGATCAATAGGTCACTCTTACTCTAATAAGGAAGATGGGTTTATACAAATTAAGGCAAGAATGGCGGTAGGGAGTTAGGAAGCTCCCCCAGTGATTTACAGAGCTATGATGATTTCAATTAAGGCAATGCTAGTAAATATGGAAAAGGGACTTGTATTTGAAATGTGTTTGGGATGTAAACACAATGTTGAAGCTCTTATATGTAGAAAATGAGGGAGTCAAATGACTCCTAGGTTTTGGTCTGAGTGAAGATTGTCATTAACTGAGATTAGGGTTGTAAGAGAAAGATGATAAATGTAATTTAGGCATGTTGAATTTGGGGTGTTTGTGGGACATGCAGATGCATGCATTTATCAGGAATATGACGATATGCCTGAAGCTCAGAAGAGAGGAAGGGCTAGAGTGGATTAGAGGACCTAACACAAACATATAGAGTAATGAGAATAGTACCCAGGTATAGAAGTCTCTGACATAGCAAAATGTAAAGAGTGGGCAGAAGAGGAGTCATAAAATAGCCTGAGAAATAATGGCTATGGAGGTAAGATATGGTCATACAAGATATGCCCAACCATCAACCTATGAGTATAAAATATTTACAAAGTATCCAAACAAAGGCCAACATGCCATGTATAGTCTGGAAGTCTAATAATATAAGGCCTGAAAAGTGCCTATTCAATTTATCAACATGGTGATCAATAACTTTTGGGATAAGCAGTTTCCATATGGGAAGATTCCATATTTCAGTGAGCTGAAGTGTCAATAGGATGAGAGAAAAATAGGAAAGTATAGTATAAAATACTCTTTCAAGAAAATTGACTAAGAAGGGAAAGTGAGAGTTAGTGTTTTAGTAAGAAATAATTGCAGAGTCAAATAATTGTGCATTTGGATTCAAGGGAGGATATTGTTTGAGTTTGGATATGATTTGAATGTACTCAGCCAGGAGAGAGCAAGACATTGAAAAAAAGGAAAATAAATAATTTTTGAAATGAGTCATAGAAAAGGCAGAAAATGAAATGATTCATAGTAGACACTCATTTAATATTTCCTAAATGAATGAATGAGTGGATATAGGTGAAAAGATTGATGACTGACATAAGAATCACATATCCTCTGAGAATAAAGATAATTAGATAGTATTACATTTAAATGTAGATAAAATTCTAAATGGGCCAGGAGATGAGCTGATTCATGTCTGAGGCCTCGATTTTTACAATGAAAAATAGGAAGTAAGAAGTTGCATAGGACATTTGAGAGGATGTTAAAAGCTTGTAATACACACACACACACATATATATATGACATATATATATTAAATTACTGAGAAAAAGAACTTATCAGAAAGAAAGATGGCTACACAATTATTATAATATTGTCTGGGCTTGGTGAGTTTTCTCAATGAACAGATGTGTGTGGACAGGGGTGGGGAGGGAGAGTGGGGCAGATCTCTTGTTTCTCATCTTTCTCACCAGGATGAGAACTAATGGGTACTACCATGGAATATGATATGTTGTATTCTTTTTCTTCAATGTATAGAGTTGTTACCAATTTTTTTTTTATGGGGGGGATCTGCAAAGAATGTGAATAAGTTTATCTTTTTTTATTGTGGTAAGATGTACATACTATAAAAATTAACAACTTTAGTAATTTTTAAATGTACAGTTTATGACATTAAATACATTCATATTGTTGTGCAACCATCACCACTATTCATCTCCAGAACAATTGGAAATTTGTACCCATTAAACACTAACCCCCATTCCCCTCCAGTTCCCAGAAACCACCATTCTACTTTCTGTCTCTGAATTTGGCTACTCTAGAAATCTCAGTATGTGTCCTTTTATGACTGGCTTATTTCATTTAGTGTTAATACTCTGAAATCTCATTCATGTTATAGCATATGTCAAAGTTTTCTTCCCTTTTTAAAAAAGGCAGAATAATATTCCATTGCTTATATGCAGCACATTTTGTTTTTCCATTCATCAGTTGATGGGCACTTGGATTGCTTCCGTATTTGGCTATTGTGATTAATGCTGCTGTGAACATGGCTATACAAATATCTGTTCAAGTCCTTGCTTTCTATTTTTTTGGATCTATACCTGGAAGCAGAATTTCTGTATCATATGATAATTCTGTGTTTAATTTTTTGAGGAATCACCTTACCATTTTCTGCAGTGGCTGCATCATTTTACCTTCCCACCAGCAATGCACAAGGTTGCCAAAACTTGTTAACTTTTTTTTAATAACAGCCATTTAAAATGAGTATTAAATGGTATCTCATTGTGGTTCTGATTTGCACATTTTAATGACTAGTGATGTTGAACATCTTTTTTATGTGCTTCTTGGCCATTGTGTATCTTCTGTGGAGAAATGTCTGTTCAAGTCCTTTGCTAATTTTTTGATCAGGTTATTTGCGTTTTTTGTTGTTGACTTGTAGAAGTTTTTTATATATTCTGGGTCTCATGTTCATCTCAGATATAAGATTTGAAAATATTTTCTTTCATTCTGTATGTTACCTTTTTTATTCTGTAGATGATGTACTTTGACGCACAGAAGTTTTCAATTTTGATGAAGTCCAACTTACTTATTTTTTCTTTTGGTTCCTGTACTTTTAGTGTCATATCTAAGAAATGATTGCCATATCCAACATCATGAAACCTTTCTCTTATATTTTCTTCTCAGACTTTTTATAGTATTTTTATCTATTTTAATATAAATCATCACGTGGATTACTTTTTAATAGTATGAATAAGAAAACGTAGTGCTTAAAATGAATCTATAATAACTAGCTGGTGAAAAATTAAACTATAAAAAATGAAAGTAGATATTTTATGAAAGAACTCTTCTAGTTATTAAAAATTAAGATACAGTAAAACTGCTCTTATGTTCTTGAGATAATTCCAAGAGTTTGCTAAACATTGATATGTGATGGGGATGAACAAAACTGATGGAAACATGGTCTGCTAAAGGAGATAAAGTAGATAAAGGAGTTTAAAGGGTGATTAAAATAATGTAGGAATAACCCTTCAGGATTAAAAATTCCAACTCCATAAAATGTTTTGTTGATTTTACATCACAATCACATGGGTCTCAAGCCCTAGCTATCTTGAAAAATTTTCTACACTTTTCTCCTTATCCAATTGGTTGCTTAATTCTAAAATTTTTGTCTTATTATATTATCTCTTACATTATCTCTGTGTGTGTGTGTGTGTTTTGTGTTTTTTTTTTTTTTTTTTTTTTTGAGAGAGAGAGAGCATGAACAGAGGAAAGGCAGAGAGAAGGAGAGAGAGAATCTTAAGCAGGTTCCACCCTCAGCGTGGAGCCCAACTCAGGGATCCTTCTCATGACCCCGAGATCATGACCTGAGCTGAAATGCGCCACTTAACCCACTGAACCACCAGGGCGCCTTCTCACATACATATTCTTCCCATTCTCACAACTGCTGCCCTTTTATTGTTATAGAAATAACTTCCACAATGAACTTATCTCCCCACATTATTTATGGGATTACTCATGGGAAGAATATGGCATGGGAAAGTAGGAGCACATATTTTTCTTATAAAGTTTGTTATTAGATGTTTAAAAATACATTGAAAGAGACATTTTAAAAAAAATCATAACTTTATTGGACTTACCAGCCTTACATTATGGTTTAGTTTTTTGTTTGTTTTTTTAATTAGGGGTATCGCAATTCCTCTTACACTGTTGTTGAGGTAATCTTGCTAAAGCAGAACTCAGATGAAATGGTTACTGACTTCAAACCATCAAAGGCTGTTCTTGTCTTCTACAATATTTATGCATTTATTCATTTAAAAATATTCATTGAGCACCTTCTGTGTGCAAATTGCTGTTTTAGGCACTAGCGATGCAACAATGAACAAAACAAAAGCGTTTAACCTTGTGGAGTTTACATTTTTTCGGAGGAGTAGACAGTAAATAAATAGTTAAATATATTGTATATTATGTGGTGATATAAGAATGAAGAAAATATTTGATTAGAGATGAGGGTTGCAATGTCATAGCCTCCAGGAAGGGCTTCATTGGAGAGGTAATATTCAAGCAGAAGCCTGAAGGAAGTAAGGCAGCAAACTATGCCAAAGAATAGGGGAAAAGTATTTTCAGGGAGAGTCAAGAGCAAGTACAAAGGTTCCATGCTGGGAGTGTGCCTGGTGCTTTTGAGGAACATCAGGGAGGCCATTTGGCTGGTGCAGGGTGAGAAGAGAGCAGTAGTAATTGAAATCAGAGAGTTTGCAGAGCACAAGATCTTCTAGGGCCTGTAGGCCAATTGTAAGGACTTCAACTTTTACTCTGAGTCAAATAGAAGCCATTGAAACATTTTGAGAATAAGAGTGACATGACCTGGCTTCTGTTTTAAAATGATTACTGTGGTCACTATGTTGAAATGTGTCCTAGGGGTAGGAGCAAGGGCTGCATCAGGGTTAGGTGGCTATTGTAAGAATACTGGCAAGAGATGGTGGTTTTCACTAGGGAGGAGGTTACAGAAGTGAGTTATCACCCAGTCTACCTTTCTAGTCCCATTCCAGCTCAGATGAGAGAAAGGGCTGGAGTGGATGATAGTGCTTAGGGCAAACAGAAAAATGAGAGTAGGATCACAGATGAAACCCTAGGAAGTAATAACAGGTAAGGGTGCCTGCCATTCCAAGTACATGGTGTTTCATCTAAGTTAGACTTCCTGATCTTTGAACGTTCCGTATTTTTTGGCCTTTGGCCCTTTGCCCGAGCATTTGCTTATCTTTTTATACATGTCACAAGTCTATTAATTATTTAGAATCTGTCTCAGATACTACTGCCTTCATAAATAGGGTCGCCAGATTGAGCAAGTAAAAGTATAGAAGGCCCAATCAAATTTGAATTTCAAATAAACAATGAATAATTTTTTAGTGTAAGTATGTCCCAAATACTGCATGGAACATAGTTATACTAATTTTTTTCGTTGCTTATTGAAATTCAAATTCAACTGGGCATTCTGAATTTTATCTGGCAAACCTATTCATAAACTCTTCTCAAACACTGAAATTAGATGTCATTTCAGTGAGGATAAGGTTATGTTATTCCACAGTAAAACAGAACCACAAAGTCTTAGAGGCTTTAGACCACAAAGTTTTATATCCTGCTCATACTACACGTGCTTTATGGGGCAGCAGAGAAGTCCTATTAATTGTAGCTCTTCAGAGACTACCATTTCAAAATGGTACCATGCCAGAGGGGAAAAAAAGAGAGTTCTGCTGAGTCTCACATTAGCAATTAAATGCTCTGGGCTGGAAGTAACAAACACCACTGCCACTTACAACTCATTGGCCAGAAATAGTCCCTTAGGACTATCAACCAAACAGGAACCAGATGTTCAGTCCTACCATGTCCTGGGAAGAGGGGGGTTGGGGTGGGAATGGAGCTATGTAAAGAATAGCAACCATGGTGTAATTCCTAGATACAAATCATCATAGGTGCAATCTCCCTTTTCTTGAGCCAAATGGGAATTTATTTGTAATTCTTTAATGATATTTATCTTATTTTAACTTACAGCTTAACCATCTTTCACTTATTTAATTCTTTTGGGCTAAGAAAGTGTTTGAAAGGTAGATCCCAGAATTATATTGACAGAGAGTAGAACTTCAATACATGTATGTTAAGTTGATGTGACATTTTGTGTTGAAGGTCAGTACCTCACTCACCTTACTCTTGTCCCAGCCCTCTCTGAAGATTTCATCTTAAGCTGAGATGTCCATTCTTGTATCTGTCATTGGTCCTTCAGGTACACAGGCTCTTCTCTTATTTGCCTGTCTCCTCTTGCTGTTTCTTCCTTGAGGTTCTATATGGCAGGCAGAAAGCAGATTTCTTTGCCCCTGGACACTATAACTTCTCTGCTCTTTGCACCTCTTTATTACTGCTAGCTGGGAAGAATTAATATGGTATTAATTTCTTTTTCTTAACCTTTTTGTTCTCTGCTATCCTTTCAACCAGACCAGATAAATAAATGTTCATACAGATAAATGTCAAAACCGCAGGTAATCAATATCATAGGGAAATACTCAAATGAGAGACTTCTTTTTGAATCTATTTGGAATAAATAACCAAATTTTGGTAGGTTTCTGCCAGGAATAGACTTCATTTTCTAACAAACAAGAAGACACATTCCAATAACTGCCAAGAAGTGGGAAATGGAAGGAATTTGAGGGATTCAAACGCCAAGTGAGGGCTGAATTTAAATGACCACATTAATATCTGAAAAGGAATGGATTAGAGCCACTGATCTGTACTATGTCAAGGAAAATCTATTTGTGTCACTTTCAGACTATACAACAGTGCTGCAATGTTTCCATCTCTCTTGTGGTGAGAATGAGGAAAGATCAGATAGACTTTTGCTCCTATTTTATATTCACTTAGGGGGAATTCATGCATTATTGAGAACATCAAGAGTGATTAAGATGGTCATCCAATTATATTCTGTAACATTTGAAAAATTAGTTTTTATATCAGCACCCATTTTATGACACTTTAGCTATGCATTTAATAATATTTAAGAATTCTGATCAAGTTTAATTAATGATCTAGAATATTCAAGTTTGCTATTGTTTCAATAACTTGATTAAATTAAAGAATCAGGTTGGAAAAATGTTAGAACTATGAGGCAGAAGAATATTTAACCCAATCAAAATCTGTATTAAAGAAATTACTACCTTTAAAATGACTTTGTTGTTGTTGCTGGGAAGGATTAAGTATATACTAAAGATTAAAGAAATGGAATTCAGAAAAGAAATGAAATGCATTATATATCCAACTGTTTTTTTTTTTTTACCTTGAGGATCAGTGAAGAGAAAGTACAAATGAAGTTTGGTTGGTTAAGAAAATTATATATCTATTTCTATATCTTTTGATTTTATAAATTTTGAAAGAGTATTTTTATTTTGCACTCTAAAAAACATTATATTTATCACTAGAAATGGAACATCATTGAAGATCTTGTTATAAATCTTGGATAATTTGTACCAGTTCATTAATTATTATTAATTCAACTAATTTTTCAGAGTTGTTAAGTTTTATATCTATTTTATGCTAGTCAGTGATTCATCTGTTTATTCAAATAATATTTTTGATCAGTGCTCATATGTGCCAGGAACTGTGCTGGGTGCTGGAATAGAAATTTACCTGGTAAACACTCAGGGTTTCAGACAAAGGCAATCCCAACTAGCTTTATGCTTGAAAGAAATGAATTACTATGATTTATTTATGATTGCATTGCATTCTGGGTTTCAGAAAGGGAGGCTACCTGTTAAATTAATTGCCTGGTTAGAGATGACTTTGACAAAAAAATGTTTGCTCTTTTTTTTGGATGCCTTTCTCAATGGAATATTGATGATTAAAAACAACATCAACCTGACTTCTGCAAAAGGAAGTCTTTCTGTTAGTCATTATTTAGATTATATTTGGAAGCAAATCTTCACAAATAGTTATCGCTATAGCTATGACCTAAATCAAGTAAGAGAACCTTTAAATAAAGATTATATAAACTTTGCCTCCAAAAATACTGAAACATTTTTAGTATTTATTTTGGCTGATAAAATACCTTGAACAGATTTTAGCAATCATAGACTGATGCATTATTTACAACTCCTACTGATTACAAATTATTTAGGGATTAGTTGGATGAGGGAGTGTGTGTGTAAATATATATATTTATGTGTAAATATGCCAATATGGTTTTAGTCAGAAACAGAAAATGCAGTTGTCAAAATAAAAGAAAATCAAAAGATTATGTTTTTCATTTGTGAGTCTCAAAACAATTGTGTTTTGTTTGGTTTTTAGTTAATTTTATTTTTCCTAGTAAATTTATGTGAAACTTATTGGTTAATGGAAACCATGCAATTGATAATTATTGTAGCACAGTAATTAGACCAACTCTCTGGGTCTGCAGCTTGGCACCCACCCTTTACAGCTCCTATATGACATTGGGCAATCAGCTTTTCTGACTCAGTTCTCTATTTTGCAAAACAGGGTTGATGATACATGTTTGCTTGTATTTTGCTTTAGTAAAGGACTAAACACAATACCTGGCAATAATCTATAGTATATATTTACTATGAACACCTACTAGTCTGACACATTAAATACTCAGAAAAGAGATTTAAAAGTCATTATAAAATTTTGTTTTCAGTGCTTGATTGATTTTCCCAACATAGCCATGCTTTTCATTTTTTCTTAAATCACGCATTAAAAAAAAAAGCAGCATTCATTTTAGCAGTTATGGGAGGGTGAATGATGAATAACGAGAAGAGATTAGATTTTTGGAGAGGGGAATTCCAAATTACTTGGCTATGGAGCTCATTTTGGTCTTTGGCAATCTCATATTATACATTTTTAACAAAGAGTTGTCATTCAAATATGGAAGATAAAATGCAGAGATTAAAGCAAAATTGGAAATGATGATTGAGGATTTAAGATAATTTTTTTATGCATTATAGATTTAAGGCCATTAGGGTGTCAGAAAATCTTAAGATACTGTCCATATACAACTATGATTAACTTCTATTATAAAATAGGAGTTATGTGAAAAGAGAGGATTTTAAAAACGAAAATAATAAAACAATTTATCCAATAGAATGTATGATTTAATAACTCAATCTTTCTCAGTGATAATTTTGAGAAAACAGAAGATCCAAAAATATAGAGCTATAAAACAGTTCATCAATTACAACTCAGATTGGTGAAAGAGCTCTCTGCTAAGATAACTCTAGTTATCAACCTTTATTTATTTTTAATTTCATGCATCTTTACATATGTTAACCTCAAGGTTATTTTCTTTGTGCATTTTCCTCATTATGTCATTCCACTATTGACCTATGATTTCCCTTTTTTTTTTTGACCTATGATTTACTTCTCATGCATTATATTTGTGAATGATTTTTTAGCTTGTAATTATCACTACTTCTAAAGAGAAAAATGTGACTCATAAAGAGTTTTACTTTATATTTTTGGGAAAAATTCTTGATTTTTTTTAAAGGTTTTATTTTTAAGTAATCTCTACACCCAACGTGGGGGCTTGAATTTACAACCCCGAGATCAAGAGTCACATGCTCTACCGACTGAGCCAGCCAGGTGCCTCTAGATTATTTTTAATCCTTCAAGTTACTCTTTGTAGGATTTATTAAATGAATTTTATCTTACAAATGAAAACATTAAATAAGTATTCCATGCTTGTTAAATGGAAACAAAAGGAGAAAATAAAAATACAAACAATAGAGTAAAAATTCACTCAGAACCTCTATGCCTACTGATAGCCATTGTTACTATATGGATGTATATTGTTCTGTATTTTTCACACGTTCACACATCCTTACCATATGTATACAGAAATACCTACTGCATGTTATATTTTACAAAAATTAAATCATAATATAGCTTTGTTCTCTCTTTTTTACTTAACAATATACATATGCTGTCATTTCATATGCCTGAATATATGTACATCTATGTAGTAATTTTAATGGTTACATAATATTCCATAGAAAGCTGCATCAACCAGTTCCCATTTTGAACATTTAGAATATGTATGAAAAGCAGTAATGAATGTGTAAAGGTTAAGAGCATGGCTCCTAGCTCTAGACTTCCTTGGTTCAAATATCAGCTCTGTGACTAATTAATAAATGATCTTGGGAAAGTTTCTTAATCACTCTATTGCTCAGTTTCCTCACAGATAAAACAGAAATTATAATAGTAGTGATCTCAGGGTTGTTGTGAGAATTTAATGAATTAATGATGAAAATTGTAACATTTGTGAAGTTAAGATTAATCTTGGGCTGTAAAAGCAGAGTGAAATCTCATATGCTCTCTCATTGCTTATGTTGTAAAATCTTGCTAGTGGGAGAAGTTCAAAACAAACATTCTGCAGGTCTTACCCTTAGACACTGAAAACTAGAGATGCATTGAATCATACAGAAAATGCAAAGTATCCCGGTTCTATCTCATGTCCTTATTGGATTAAGTATTTAGCCCCTCAAACTATCTACCTAACAGTAGAAAGGATGAATCTGTTCTGGGGAAAAGATTTTTAACTTCAGCTATTATGTTGTTGTTGTTATTTTAAATACACAATGTTTGATATATAAATGAAAACTTAAAATGCAAGGGAAGAGACAGGAAAATCAAGGGGAAATAGACAGTGGAAGCAGGCACTCAGATAATCTAGATGGTTGTCTGAGCAGACAAGAACTTTAACTACAACTGGATATATTAAAGATAATAAAGAAAAGATGAATTCAATAAATAAAAAACATGGAGAATTTCTTATAGACTTTCAAAGTATAAGATTTAAATGGGTACTCTATTAATACTAAAGTTAAGAGCTCACTTGTTAGGTTGGACTGACAATAGACTAGAGGCATCAGAACACAGGTTTAAAGAAATCAAATGAGAGATGAATAGAAAACACAAACTAAAACACATGGGGGAAAAAAGAATAAGAAGAACAGGAGAAAACTTGAGATATTTAGGGCGTAATCAAATGGTGTAATCATTGGGAAACTATGGTACTAGAAAGAGGACAATGAATGAAGGAAAAATATAGTGATAGAGGTATATAGTGATACAGTAAAGTGATAGTGGCTGAGGATTTTCTAAAGCTGATAAAATTCAGGTTCAAAAAGGTTAGAGAGCCCTAAATGGGAAAATGAAACCCATGTAGGCACATAAATTCAAATTATGGAAAATTACAGATACAGAGAAACTCTTAAAAGCATCCAGAGAAAAGAGACATTGCCTTGATGGAGTAACAGGAATTGCTCACATTTTAAGAGATTATGGAAGATAGAAGACAATAAAATGACATCTTCAGAGAATGATGGAAGACAAAAACCCACTGACTTAGAATTCTATTTTCAGTGAGACTATTCTTCAAAAAATTCAAGGAAATAAATACATTTCTAGATAAACAAAAGCTGAACATATTCACTATTAGCATACTAAAGGAAGTTCTTTATGCTGAAGGAAAATATTCCAGAAAGTAAGCATTGAACTGCCAGAAGGAATGAGAACAGGAAGTGGTACAGACAAAAATGCCTAACTAAAACATTAATAACTACATACAGAACAATTTTAAAGAATACTTACTGAATACAAAAAGTGGGCAGGAAAGAAGAATTAAAGGGACAAAGAAGGAATAAGAAAAAGAGAAAGAAAATAGCGAGATGGTAGACCTAAAAGAAAATATATCAATAGACACATTATTTATATGATATACAGCAATTAACATATTATTTAATTAGATTTGAAAAATAAAGAAACAAGACCTAACTATATGCCAGACACTGTTCCGTGTACTTGTATAGCATCTAAGAAGCCATTACTTAACCCAAGATCACAAAGCTTTACTCCTGTTTTCTTTTAAGAATTTTGTAGTTTAGGGCGCCTGGGTGGCTCAGTTGGTTAAGCGACTGCCTTCGGCTCGGGTCATGGTCCTGGAGTCCCTGGATCGAGTCCCGCATCGGGCTCCCTGCTTGGCAGGGAGTCTGCTTCTTCCTCTGACCCTCCTCCCTCTCATTCTCTCTCTCTCAAATAAATAAATAAAATCTTTAAAAAAAAAAATTTTGTAGTTTAACTCTTCCACTTAGAACTATTATCCATTTGGAGTTAATTTTGATATATAGTCCAAGTTAAAGGACCAACTTCCTTCTTTCGAATGTGGATATCCCAGGACCACATGTTGAAAAGACAGTTATTTCCCCCCAATTGCATTGTCTTAGCACCCTTGTTAGAATCAACTGACCATAAATTTAAGGGTTTGTTTCTGGAATTACAATCCTATTCCATTGATCTATGTATCTATTCTTATGCTACTACTACACTGTCTTGATTTTTATAGTTTTGTCATTGAGAAGTGTGAATCCTCCAACTTTGTTTTTTCTCAAATTTTGGCTATCCTAGGTTCCTTGAATTTCCAAATGAATTTGAATATCAGCTTGTCAATGTCTGCAAAAAAGGCAGCTGACATTTTGATAGCAATTTTGTTGAGTCTGTAAATTGACTGGGAAGTTTTGTTATCTTAACAGTATTAAGTCTTCTAATTCATGAATATGGATTTATTTATTACATTTAGTTAGAGATCTTTTAGCTTAAAAATATTTGTAATTATTAATGTACAAATCTTGCACTTTTTATTAAATTTATTCTTAAATATTTTAGATGCCATTTTAAATGGAATTGTTTCTTTATTTCATTTTTTGAATTGTGCATTTCTAGTGTATAGAAATACAGTTGATTTTTGCATATTTATCCTGTATCCTGCAAACTTGCTAAACATGTTTATGAGTTGTAACTTTTTGAAGTGGATTCCTTATCATCATGATCATATCATCTGCAAATAGAGATACGTCTTCCTTTCTAATTTGGATGATTTTTTAATTTCTTTTTCTTGCACAATTTTCCTAGTTAGAACTTCCAGTGCAATGTTGAATGAAAGTGACAAGAGTGGACATCCTTATCTTGTTCTTGGTATTAGATTTTGTTACTGATCTTAGGCTTCTGCCATTAAGTATGATGTTGGCTGTGGGTTTTTTATACATTTCCCTTTAACAAAATGAGGAAGTTTCCTTCTATTCTTAGATTATTTCAGTGTTTTTATTATGAAGGAGTGTTCAGTTTTGTCAAATGGCTTTTCTGCATTAGTTAAAATGATAATGTGGTTTTTGTCCTATATTCTATTAGTAGAATATATTACAATGATTAATTTTCAGATTTAATTTAGCCTTCTGTTGCTGAGCTAAATCCAGTTGGTTATAATATATAATCCTTTTTATATTTTGTTCAATTTAGTTTACTAGTATTTTGTTGATGATTTTTTTCTGTATTCATAAGGAATATTTTGTAGATTTTTAAAATGCTGTCTTTTTCTGGTTTTGCTATCAGTATAATAATGGTCTCACAGAATGAATTGGAAAGTGTTCCCTCCTGTTCTGTTTTTTGAAATAGTTTGTGAATAATTGGTATTCTTTAAATGTTTGGTGGAATTCACTAGTGAAATATGTAGATTGGGTTTTGTTGGGGGGGATAGTTTTAAAAATTACTGGTTCAATCTCTTCACTTGTTATAGGTCTATTGAAATTTTCTATTTAAGCCATTGATAACATACAGGAACAGAATCATTAAAGGGTAGATATTCTTAATACTTAATAGTCAGACTTAGAGATAATACAGACCTCCTTCTATCAGTTTTCCTTAGAATTTTTCATGAATGAGATCCATGGTTTTGTGAAATGTCACTAGGGAACTGTCTAAGGTCACTGCCTTGATCTCAACAAGTTGGAATCACTGAGAAATGAAACAGAAATGGAAACATGTGTAGCAGTCATGACTTGGCCTAAGCTCAATGGTTGAAACTGCAGTAGGTTGGTAGATCCTTTGGTGGTAAATTTAGGGAAGGACAAACTTGAAAAACTGACAGATTTTGTTAAATGAGCTTTTGAGGTATTAAAAAATATCCAACAAATATTAATTCTATTTTGAATAGTTCATGCAAATGAAGAAACATTTATTCCAACCATTTTTGACCTATGAATAATACTTAGAAAACTCCAGGCACTTTTCTATTGGCAATTTTCATAGATCAAGAATAGATTTTGGAGGGGAAATAAAACTGCCATTGTTACAGGTTAGTGTTTAAAGGACTGTAATCTACTTACACAGAGAACATTCATGTCTTTCTTGCAGATACCTAGTGAGCCTGTTACCAAAATCCTACCTGGCGGCAGTTTAACCCAGAGGAATGCATTCCAGTTAAGGATCAATAGTTATGCCCAAATGCGTTTAGTGAGAGCCTGCAGGGACAGTGGCTACTGGCAAAGGATCAGAAATCTGAATGGTCTCTAGGAACTGGTATTTTCTAGTTAGTGCACACCATGAAATGTATTCAAATATGTGGGGCTGAGGGTAAAATCTGACCTGCGATACCTCAGATATTTATATGATAATATAACCTCTAAATATCATCCTCAAAATGGATGCTGATTTATTGTGAACAAAATGAAATGAGTCAAATTCAGTTTTAGATGGTGGTGTGTTGGACTGGGCTGAATGCACATAGGCAGGACCAACACATACATGTGTTGAGAATCACATAAAGTCCAGATCAATTTCCCCACTGAAAATATATAGGAAAAAATACAACAACAACAAAAACAACAACAAAATATCAAGTTAATAATGCTCAGATGCTGGGTCTATATTCTCCTCAAGTGATCAAAGAGAAGCTAGTCATATAACAGGGAGCTTACGTCATATATTAAAAGTAACTCTTTAAAGAGACAGTTTTGAGAATTCCTGAATCCAGGTACCATTCTGTTGTTCTTGTTTCATACTGTTCTTTAAAATTCCAATAAAGAGGAAGTACCTTTTCCAGGGTAGTTTGGGAACAACACCTGGGGTCTGTCTCACAGTAGCAGCAACAATCTTTTCAGGAGGGGTGTCTGGTGGCTCATTTGGTTAAGCTCCTGCCTTCTGCTCAGGTCATGTTCTCAGGGTCCTGGGATCAAACCCCAAGTCGGGCTCCCTGCTCAGTGGGGAACCTCCTTCTTCCTCTGCCCCTCCCCCTGCTTGTGCTCTCTATCTCTCAAATAAATAAAATCTTAAAAAACAAAAAACAGAAAACCCCCAATCTTTGAAGCAAGTCTCATGGCAATTTTGAAATGGGGTCATAGGAAATGCTTACCTAGCAGAAGGTCTAGCAAAACTCTAAGTGTTTTTAACATAAACACTTAGCATTTCAAATTTTTAGGCTTCAGCAAACGAACTCATCTTTTGCTTTATATAAGTTAATCTATATTTTTTAAGTCATTGAAGTTAGAATCTCCAAGTATGGTGGTGAGATTTTCTAAATTGCACTCAAGATTGTGTCACCAGCTTCCTTAAAAACAAACGGAACAAAAATGGTTGGAATGAGTAAGTAGCAATAGATATTTTTTACATGGGTTATGTATCTCATATTTTTGAAGTTTAACAATCCATAGAAATTTGTGTGTGCTTGATGCTATATTTACTGCTCATTATTCTCCAACTGTAAGTGGCTGGTATTAAAACAAATTATTAATTTGCAGGAACTTAAATGCATTTGTTCCAAATGAGAAGTGTTCTTTTTCACCATCTGGCTGACTTTAAGCTTAGGAATCCCATTTAAAAAATAGGTTCTCCCGAGAACTCTTTGTTTATTCCCCATAATAATTGTAAAATAATATCTCTCTTACCTGGATGACCCATCAATCCTTTTCCCTTTGGGGTTTTTGTTCAAGGGAACTGGAACAACAGACAAAAAGGAAATTAAGACAGACAAAAAGGAAATAAGACATCAGCTTTGTTAATTAATGGGAAAGCACATGAAAACAGCAATACCTACTTTTCTTCTTTCATCTCTTCCCCTCCTTAACATCCCTCTCTCCCCTTGATAGGTTTCTCCAGGAAGCTGTAGTACCAACCTTAGGCTTTGGGGCAAATGGAGCATGCCATCCTCCTCTAACTGAACATTAACTCACATGCTCAGCCTTGCTTGCATGAAAAAAGAAAGACAAATCTGGGTCTGTAGATCCACTTTTACAACCAGTCAAATAAGTCTGCTTTGTGAGGACAAATTAAAGGAGGAAAGATCCTCCTACTCTTCAGTACAGGAAAAAGAGCGGAAGTAAGTCATGCCCTTAGCCTTTTCAGTCTCTAGTAAAATATGTCTCCCATGTGAATGTCGCAGATGGGGACTGCTCAAAGGAGCTGAAAATATTCCCTTCCACTAATCTGTAAATAGGGAGAGGGGGTGAAGTTACCTCTTCCAAAAAATGAAGCCAAAACAAAAGGAGAAAGAGAGGTTTTCTGATGATGAGTAGGCAACACAGATGCCATTAAGTCTGTTCTCTCTACTCAAAATCTAACATTTCACAGGGAAGCCTCTTTTTATAGGGTTTTTAGCCAGCTTGATTGTCTGATTTTAAGTCTGCATGTAACCTAAGGTGGGAAATCAGTCAGAACAAAGGGATGTAATGATGTTCAGCATAGCAAACATAGCCTCTGACAGTGTGAGAGCAAGAGAAGAGAGAATGAAAGTATATAAGTAATCAGTAATTCCAAAGGCATAGTAGCCATTAGGTGCCATTTTGTGTGCTTAAAGGAGTTCCATAAACCTGAGCAGACCCTTTGCTGATGGTCTAAGTATGTCGTGAAAAAAAGTCATCATTTAGGTTAAAAGCAACAACTTCGATTATTTGGCAAAACTCAGTGAGCAGATCTTGGAGTCCGTATAGTCAAATCCCTTATAAATGATGAAACTGATATCAGGTATTCTGTCAAAGAAGATGAGAAGGGCATTTAATATATTTTAGAAAGGTGTTTATATGGCATGATATTTTTTTTTTAACAAAAAGCTTATTTTTGAGACAAGGTAAACTGACTAAACGGAAGACTTAACCATACAGAAAGACTCACCAGCATGGAGAGAAAGAAAATGAAAGATCTATGGACTGAGAGAGAGAGAATGTTTTAGTCTGTTCACGCTGCTGTAACAAAAATATACACTTGGTGGCTCACAGATGACAGCAGTTTATTTCTCACAGCTCTGGAGGCTGGGGAGTCCATGATGTATCGGCAGATAGAGGTGTCTGGTGAGAGCCTGGTTGCCAGCTCATAGATGGCCAGCTTCTCACCAGGTCCTCACATGGCAGAAGGAGTGAAAGAGCTCTCTGGGGTTTCTTTTGTAAGGGCACTAATCTCAGTCAGGAGGGCTCCACCTTCATGATCTAAGCACTTCCCAAGGTCCTTACCTCTAAATATCTTAACATTGAGGATTAGGTTTCACTATGAATTTTGCGGGAACACAGACATTCAGTCTGCAGTAGAGAATGAGAACGTGACTTTAATGTCTTCATGTGTTTTTCTATAATACCAAATAGTACCTCACATAGCATTCTGTCGATGGTGGGTCCAATCACTGTTGGTTGATTGAATGAATGGTGTACATGTTGGGGATACTATAAGCACAGAAGTCATAACTTCGAAGGAATTTAAGTTACTATAAGATTTCAGTGCTAATGATGGTATCATCTCCCTCTTTAGCATGTTTTCATACTTCTGCCTGCATATTGCTTCTTAATTGCCACTGCCTCCCCCCTCCCAGTGGAAAGACCCTCATGGAGAGGGGTATAAGGCTGTTTTTTCCTAGTAAGAAACTTTAGAGTAAAAATGTATTCCCTAGTCAGAAACAGTATTGCATGACTCCACGGAGGTTCAATTTACATTCAAGTCCCTGTGGATGACACTGTAGAATTGGTCAGTGGCCAGTCTTCGTGACTGTACATGGCAGCTCTAGATTGTAAAACTTGCCAGGCCATAAATTTTACCAAGGTGACCAGAGTAATTTTTCTTTCTTTATAATGCTGGAGGAGAAGATGGCAATAAAGGTCTCTACTAAGCAGAAATTGAGATGCCTCAACTTCATGCTGTTAAACTTTGCAGAACTTTATTCTTTAAAAGAACCTGATTCCGGATAAAGTGAATTTTTCATTTAAAAGCTATCAGAGGGGCGCCTGGGTGGCTCAGTTGTTAAGCGTCTGCCCTCGACTCAGGTCATGATCCCAGGGTGCTGGGATCGAGCCCCGCATCGGGCTCCCTGCTTGGCGAGAAGCCTGCTTCTCCTCTTCCCACTCCCCCTGCTTGTGTTCCCTATCTCTCTGTGTCTCTCTCTGTCAAATAAATAAATAAAATCTTTAAAAAAAAAAAGCTATCAGAGTGCTCCCCTATTTGACAGACTGTTTTCGTGTCTTTGAACTCTTCGTTTCTGCACTACTACTTGAAAGTAGCTTCCCATGTGGTTTTGGGTAAAATTAGTTTGTAGATGTCATTTGTGTTTTGAAAGTGTGTTTGTAAGTGTAAATCCATAGGTGTTTACAAAAATATTTTAGATTATAATACTCTGGTTTAATTCGGAAAATACAAAGTTTTACATAATATTTCTTATTGTTGCCATCATGGCTCTTTTTGAAAGCAAAAGCAAACCTGAGTTTATACTTTAGGATATCTAAGTGTCCATTAATCTGTGCAACATACATCCTAATTTATGGACACGCCTACAACCTTGAATGATATGGGCTCATTAATACCCAAATATGTTGTGTTCCCATTTCACATAACTGAGTAATAAATGGGAATGAAACTTAATCTGTTTTAGTGTACTTTTTAAATTGTAGTTCCTGTTTAAGAATAGACACAAAACACATACTCTGGTAAATTTCTTTTTTTTTTCATTTGCTTTCCATGGGAGATGCAAAATTTCCAAATCAATACTACACTTGAAAATTATGCTACATGTTTAAAACTATTTCTTGGGGCACATGGGTTAAGCATCTGCCTTCAGTTCAGGGCATGATCCTGGGGTCCTGGGATGGAGCCCCACATCAGGCTCCCTGTTCAGCGGGGAGCCTGCTTCTCCCTCTCCTCCCCGCCTCGTGCTCTCTCTCGCTATCTCTGTCTCTCTCAAATAAATTAATAAAATCTTAAAAAAAAAACCCTATTTCTTGTGGTTATTATGGCTCACTGTACATATCACTTATGAAACTATGATAGTGCCTTTTAACAAGACATTAAATGCATGTATTTAAGATCTTAAAGAAGCCTTTAGTATATTTATGATTGGCAAATAAGATTCTGACTACAGATGATATCAATATGTATTTGACTTATCAGAAAAGCATGCTGTTTCTAAAGAAATAACCCTCATTTTTTACAAATTGGATCCTGTTTTAAAAGTTATAATTCTAGATTCATTACTAAAATGAGCACTGTCCAATGCTGTGATATAGTGGGTAAATCGTTTGATATAATTACATAAACTGCTATGCCTGTATTCAAACCCCGGCCTTGCAACTTGGATCCCCAGTCATGTGAGCTTGAGCAAGGTATTAAATTCTTCAGCTTATGTATAAATGATTAATGTGATTAATAAATGTAAAGTAATCCTTTGTCAGTTTATAGCAAATTCTAATACTTATAGTTTTAATTTTGTGTGTGTGTAATAAATGCATTAGTTTGCTAGGGTTTCCATAACAGAATACCACAGACTGGGTGGCTTAAACAACAGAAATTTATTTTTTTACAATTCCGGAAGCTAGAAATCTATGCTCAAAGTATCAGCAGTTCTGGTTTCTTCTGAGGCCTCTCTCCTTGCCTTGCAGAGAACCACTTTCTTGTTGAGTCCTCACACATCTTTCTTGTGTGCAGATACATCCCCCGGTATCTCTCTGTATTTCCAAATTTTTACTTCTTATAAGGACATCAGTAATATTGGACTAGAGCCCACTCTCACAATTCCATTTAAATTTAAATGGTATATTACCTTTTAAAAGGGCTCTATCTCCAAATATAGTCACTTTCTGAAGTACTGGGGGGTTAGGACCTCAACATATGAATTTATGTGTATGGGGGGAAACAATTCATCCCATAACAGTAACTTAAGAATGTTTTTATCATCTCTTCATTCATTTATATATTTTTCATTTAGCCGTCACTTATAAAGAACTTATCTGGGGCAGATACCTGTGGTAGGTGCAGGGGATTAAAGATGGTCAAACACTTTCCCTGCCCTCAGTTAACTCACAGTATAGTTACAGTGAGTTGCAAACTTGACTGCATAACAGAATAACCCAAAGGACTTTAAATGTATAGGTTCCTGAGTATGTGGGCATCTCCAGAAGTGGGCTTTGAATATGTAGTTCTAAAAAGCTCTCTGGGAGATACAGGGGTTTGGTTACCTCGGATAAAATGGAGAATGGTAACTATATATGTGTTGCTTTGTAGTTGATTGAGCCCTTTTGTGATCATTCTGCCTTCTAGTTCTAATAATAGTCCAGTGAGGATAGAAATTGAGCTTAAAAGAGTCTCAAGTGCTTTGCCTAAGATTACACACCTGGTTTGAGTAGGGGATTGGACTGGTCCTTCTCACTGCATTTTCCCAACACAAACGACTCTTTAACTATTTCATGAGATAATCTTAAACCTCTTGACTTAAGTCCACTAGGATTCTGTATACAACTGCCAGTCATGCTAGTATTCCCAAAGCCACCAGTGGAATATTTCTTAAGCTTTACTGGAATTTAAGGAATTTTTTTTGGGAGAAAAACAAAAACAAAAGCAAGACCCACACTGTTTTGCAACTTAGAGTTATACAAATGGCATTTCCACCCCATACTGCCAAGCTTTTTAAAAGGTAAGTTTTGTCATTCCTGTTGCATCTCTTGGGTCTGATGAGGACAAGACCAAATTAAATTTTGCTCAGTATTGACTCTATACCTTGATTATATTCAAGGTCTCAGGGGACTAAAATTAAATCTGTAGAAGAAGATAACCCTGCTGTTAATAAAAACCCTCTTAGATGGCCTTTGCCTTTGAAGTGTTACTAGATCCATTTTCAGATAAAGCTTCTCAGAAGATTTTTGGGCAAAAAAAAAAAAAAAAATCAAAGTAACTTTTTTTGGCTGATGCCTTGTTATGGTTTCCTTGTTTCACAAGACTCTGTTTCCAATGCTTGAAAAACCAGATTGATTTTTTGAGTAAATGCCATGGGAAGTGTCCTAACCAGGAAGAAACCTTGTTTTAGATTTCAAAGCACCAGGCCCTCTTGGTAGGGAAAAACCAAGGTTACCCAATGTAAAGTTAAGGGATATAGATTGTCACTTTGTTTTTGCTATTAATTAAAAATGTGTGGCCCCTTTTTCCTTCCCTTTGAGGCATATCTAAAAATACCATCTTCAGTGATTTAATGAATGATTTCCAAACATATGTATGGTTTCATTCTTTTTAAAGGTGGTCAGTAAAATTGTGCAGATAACTTCTTCCCACTTTTCAATTAAGATGAAGTTAGATTCCATTAATTCAGAAAATTAGAATGAGATTTTTTGGTTTACAAAGCAACATTATTGATTTTTATTACCGTTTTATTTCACAGCTTGAGTTTTGGTGGATGACAGACTTATTCAGAGAACAAATTAATAAACTAAAAGATTGGTAAAATTTATGTATCCATTACTGAACACTGAGAAAATGTAAATAAGTCTCCTACTGACTTCTATTGACTTCAAATGTAAATTGTGTAAATAAGGTCCATAGGATTCAACTAATGACAGAGATTGGCCAAATACAAATGCAACTTAAATAAGTGACCTGTCTGAGCAAGTTATGACTTAAATGGTCTTGACATTAATAAAGACTCCCGGCCATTTAATCTAATCTTCGTAAGAGAAAAAGTTTCCAGAGGGAGTGGGTGAACCACAGGTTTATGAAGTTTGAAGTTTCTATTTAATGCCTTTAAGTGATCATGTAATTTCATTGCTGATTTGCAGCACAGAGTTCAAGCTCTGAAATCAGATATGCTGTCAATTAAGATCACCACTGTCAGTAGTCAGCTGGCAGGATGTCTCATTCAAAGCTCAGCAGCTCAAATTTCTTTTCTCCAAGGAATGACACACCTTATTTCTTTACCTTTTTCTATCATTTTTGATGATTGGTGCTAGCTGATTACATAATGTTACTCAGGCACAAATGATAAGAAGCTGAATAAGATTGCTAAACTGTAGTCTTGATGTTTGGGTGCCTGAGCCCAAAGAAGTATTCTATATGGATCAAAGAACTCCTTGAGGGTGGATATATTAGTTAAGATTGGATTTGGCTATAAGAAACAGAGAAACCAAAAGACAAATTAAAGAATTAATTTTTGATTTATCAGGAAGTCGAAATAGGTAGTTGCTGGTTTAGCTGTTCATGGATGTCAAAGCGGAGGTTTCTGCAATTTTTTTAAAAAATATTTTATTTATTTATTTGATAGAGAGCACAAGCGGGGGTGTGGCAGGCAGAGGGAGAGGGAGAAGCAGGCTCCCTGCTGGGCAGGGAGCCCAACATGGGGCTCAATCCCAGGGCCCTGGGATCATGACCTGAGCTGAAATCAAATGCTTAACTGACTGAGCCACCCAGGCACCCTGGTTTCTGCAATTTTTTAAGCTTTTTCCTCATAACCACAAAATGATGGCTAGACCTCTAGCCGTTATGTACACAGTTCAGGGAGAAGGAAGGGCATGGACTAAGGACAAAAAGTAGAAGGGGCGATCCAGCCAAAATGGAAGACTCTCACCCAGTGACTCCCACTTACTTCTCATTACCACTCTCTTCCCTACATTTAAGGTAAGTAAGAAAATGTAGGGCTTTGTTTTAACTGGGCACATTGCTACTCCTCACAAAACTGAACTTCTGTCAGTGAGGAAGAGGGAGGATATAACCATCAGGTTCTGCACAGGGAGGAGCCAGGGCAGCACCTACCATTGTCCCTAGACCATGGTGGACTCTCAATAAATATTTCTTGAACAAAGTTGATTTATATGGCATAGTTGATACCTTGCAGAGCTTTAGTTTTGGCTAAGCCACCCGTTGGCTCATAAACACATTAGCCACTTTATTGGAAAATGAAAAGATAATGGTAAACTTATTTGGGTATGATAATGATACTGAAAAATTCTAAATGGGCTTATGGAACACATGATATGTAAAATCATAAGCTGTAAAGTTCAACAGGGAGTCAGAGTTATCTGGGCAGAGTATCTGTAGCTATAATTTCTCTTAAAGTTTTTATTATGTGCAAGACACTAGGTTAAGTGCTTTAGATAGTTTATCATCTTGTTTTACAATAAACTTTCAAGGTAGGTATCATTAATTTTTTTTCTTTTAAAAATTTTATTTATTTATTCATGAGAGAGAGAGAGAGAGAGGCAGAGGCAGAGGGAGAAGGAGGCTCCCCGCGGAGCGGGGAGCCCGATGCGGGATTGGATCCCAGGACCCTGGGATCATGACCTGAGCCGAAGGCAGACGCTTAACCGACTGAGCCACCCAGGCGTCCCCAGTAGGTATCATTTAAAGAGGACGCTGAGGTTTAAAGAAATTAAATGACTTTTTTTTTTAAGATTTTATTTATTTATTTGACAAAGACATAGCGAGAGAGGGAACACAAGCAGGGGGAGCGGGAGAGGGAGAAGCGGGCTTCCCGCTGAGCGGGGAGCCTGATGTGGGGCTCAATCCCAGAACCCTGGGACCATGACCTGAGCTGAAGGCAGACGCTTAATGACTGAGCCACCCAGGCGCCCCAAATGACTTTCTTAACATCACGTAGCTAGACAAAAATCAGGATTTGAATCAAGATCCACTGATTTTAGAGCAGGGTTCGCAAAAATTTTTGTAAAGGGCCAGATAATATTTTAGTTCATGGCGACCATACTCAGCTCAGTTATTTAGCTTGTTAGCAGCCATGGACATTATGTAAAAGAATAAGTGTGGCTGTGTTCTAATAAAACTTTATTTACAGGCATTGAAACTTGAACTTCCTGTAATTTTTGTGTATATGAAATATTATCTTTCTTTTTATATTTTTCAACCATGTAAAAGTGTATAAATCATTCTTAGGTTGCAGATGGTACAAAAAATGGTCATGGAGTCAGATTTGGGCCATGGATCTGAATGCCATCTAAATCTTGTGCATTTGACTTTGGTGCATTATCTAACTGCTATAGATATATCCAACTGACATTTCCTACATGTCTGTACTCTCTGTGACTTCTCCATCCTCACAAACTCTAAGGAAGAGATATACAACCATCTCCTTTGGTAACTTGAGATCAGACTATTAGAACATGCTTTCTAAACACTGAAGCCCAAACCCATCTCCTTTAAATAAATAGTGCTGCCTCATAAGTACTTGTTTATGTTCTCTGCTGACAACAGCTTCTCCTCTTTTAGATGTAAGTGGTCCTATTTCTTTGGGAATTCCCATTGTCCTCATCTGTAAATGATACCTGCCTCAAAGCTTTATTGTGAGAGAAAATGATAAACTGTATCAAAAGCATTCGGCCCAGTGACCTGAGCCTCCTTAACCCCATCATTATGGAACCATGCTCTACTTCTCTTCAACTGCTCAGGCAATGTCTAACATCAGTTCTTCTCTTGTCCTCTCCTTAGCCAAGCACCCTCTCAAGTTAGGTCCCTGGAAGACTTAACAAGTCTTCTCATTTTCTCTCATCCTTGGCTAAATACAGCACATGAACTCATACATCAGGGCTATATAAAGCCTTGCCAACATAAAGACGATTTATCTTCATTTTTCCCTATCCCAGCCACAAACTCTGACTTTGAAGGAAAGCTACATTAACCGATTGGTACTGCATCTTTGTGCCATCATGACGGCCTTCGTTCTCTTGAATGATTGTGAGTCTACTCTTCTTGGTCTTACTTTTCCCTGACATGTGATTAAAGCTGGATTTGAGTCTAGCTTTTGGGGGAAAAATATTGCTATTCTTAGTTTTCTGTTTCTACTTTGTTCTACTGCCTCCAAATCAGCTGTTAAATAGTAGAATACCTGAGAGAACCTGACTTCATTATAGGCACCGTAGAGCATAATTTCTTCAGTTTATGTAGTCAGGCTCTAATTCAGTTTGTGTATTGATAGTTGTTACTGCAATATTTGAGCCAGAGACTTGTGCAGACATGAGGAAGAGGGGCAGTTTTCTTGGGACAGAGGGTTAGAAGACAGGATTGAATCTAGCATCTTTCAATTTTCCTGAATTTGTGTGGGCCTCAAACCATTTAATGGTGGTTATGGAACTCTCTTTATACTTAGCACACTGCACAGTGTATCAGTAAAAAAGTGTGTTGACACTTGAAAGGTACTTCTTGATAGAGTCAATAAAGACAGGAAAACTGACAGAAACAAATTTTAGTTTTCCAAATGCTTAAAATGTGAAAGAAATCTCACATAACCATTGCCATGTTGTAACTATTGTAGAAAGCCGCAAGCTTTTCTATTATCTATTTATATACTGTGTATTTAGTTTTACAGCACCAGTACCATATGATTTATGAAATGACATCCAATGAAAATAGCTCAGAATTACAGAAGTTTTAAGTGATTTTTTCCTCTCCGGCTTATTTGGGTGACCAGCTCACACATTCCATGACTCAAGACACACCATTGCCAGTCAGATTTCTTTTTAAAAACATGATGGCATCTATCTATGTAGCAGTGGCACCATATGGGCTTGGGAAATTTAGTCAGTCTGATTTATTGTAGCTTACCTTCCACACACCATAAATGCCAGAGATGAAGAGTCCTGTATGCTTCACATTTGCCAAGGTGTAAAGGCTGCATAAAGTGAGAGCCCCTGACCTTCCATGAGAGCATGGCTGGGAGTCTGGAAATAGACAATGACAAGGACAGGTGTGATAGTCCCTGGAAGGGAGATTCTGACTAAGGCTTCCAAATCTCAGCTGCTCCTGCTGGAACAGCCAGTTTTGTCTAAAGAATATGGCTTGTTTGAGACGCCAGTCTTTCAGATGTTCCCATCTAAATCTTCCACAAGTATTTCTCCTGATACAACAAATATAGTAGTATGTTTGCTAAATAATTAAATATCAGGGAGAGGAGGGACCCCTGTAGATGAGGGACTCATCTACTTCAACATGCTCCAGCCAGTTCTTTCATGAAAGCTACTCAATGGAATTAAAGTAAGTTTCCTTTATAAAGAATCCTGATAGTAAAAGTAAAATTTTATTGTGAGATATACCATAGTATATGTATAAGAGTATATAATATTGCATGCATACTTTAAGAAAGATAATAAAATAATCGGGCTCCCTGCTCGGCGGGAAGCCTGCTTCTCCCTCTCCCACTCCCCCTGCTTGTGTTCTCTCTCTCGCTGTGTCTCTCTCTGTCAAATAAATAAATAAAATCTTTAAAAAAAAAAAAGAAAGATGATAAAATAAACATCATTGCTACATCACTGAGACTAAGAAATTGTCATTACTTAACTGTTGGGAACCCTCCATGTCCCCCTCTTTGATCACATGTCTCCATCTCTCCCTCCCAGTAGCTATTATTCCGAATAATTGTTCTTTTATATGCCTCCCTATGGTTGAGTGTTGACCTTCTGTGAACTTTAAACATATGAAACCATACTATATTTATTTTTTTACTTTACTTCAACAGAGTGTTTTGAAATTCACTCATTCTTTAAAAAAGATTTATTTATTTGAGAGAGAGAGAGGGAAAGAGAAAGAGAGAGCGCATGGTGGGAGAAGTAGAGGGAGAAGGGGAGAGGAAATCTCAAGCTGACTCCCTGCTGAGCGCAGCACCCCCAGGTGTGCTCGATCCCACAACCCTGAGATCATGACTTGAGTGGAAATCAAGAGTCGGACATTTAACCGACTGAGCTACTCAGGCACCTCTCATTCGTGTTTATTGTTGCTATTTTCCCCACTCCTCTCTCTCAGTCTTTTGGGATAAATTGAAGTTTCAAATGTTTCTTTCTTATGCTATCTTTCTTCTATAATTTTTGGAAGTTACATACCTTATGACCAGTTTCCTAGTGGTTCCCTCAGCCCACAAAACATGCATACTTTACTTGAGGCCTCTGTTATTAGTCCATGTCTTTACTCTTCTCTGCAACAAATCAAATACCTTAGAATTCCTTAACTTGATCACTTACATCAACTTATGTATTATTATTATGTATTATGTAATAATACTTATATATTATTGTATTATTACGCAGTATTTTAACTCTAGCTTTTTCACTCCCTCATCCCACACAAATACACAATCAAGGACTTTGTTGCTAATTTATACAATCAATATTTGTTTAGATTTGCTCACATACTTACCAGTATGTTATCTTGCCATTCTTTTTTACATCTCAAATCTTACATCTGGAATAATTTTCCTTTGGCCTGAAGTATATAAATGAAAATTTGCTTTAGTGAGCATCTTTTGGCAATATGCTTTCTCAATTATTGCTTGTTTGAAAATGACTTGAAATCTACAATACCGGAAATAGAATTGTGTTGACAACTATTTGCTCTCAGTATCGCAGGGGAACCATTCTTTTCTGGTTTCTATTGTTGTCCAGAAACCAGCAATTATTTTAAAACCATTCTTTTGAAGATTATCTGTGTTTTTCTCCCTGGCAGATATTAAGATCTTCCCATTCATTTTGGTAATTTTTATTTTACTCTGATGTGTTCAAGAGTATATTTGTTTTTGTTTTTGTGCTTAGGATTCATATAGCTTCCTGGATCTGAGGATTGAGTCTTTCAGCCATTGTCTTAAAATTATCTTCAGCATTATGTCTCCAATGAACACTTGCTCCATTTTCTCTTTATTGGCTGTTTTTTTTGACCTACACTGTACATGGATTAGACTTTCTTCCACTACTCCATGTCTCATATCCTCTTTTTCATTTCCTTCTCTTTGACCATTTGCACCATGTTTTGAATAATATTTCAGACATTTATTCCAGCTCACTAATTTTCTCTTAAACTAATGCTTTTAGTTAATCTGTCAAATAAGTTTTATTTCATTATTATATTTTCCCTTTCTGTGTGTCCTATTTGTTCTTTTTTTCCAAATCTGCTTGATTTCTCATCATAGTATCAAACCTTGCTTTCTTAGAGATTGAATTGCTTTAAATCTGTTACATAAGTACACGATAATTCCAGAATCAGTTGTCTGTTTTAAGTTTTGTTCTATTATCTATCTATCTATCTATCTATCTATCTATCTATCTATCTATCTATCATCTATCATCTGTCTATCATCATCTATTTATCTATCTCTATCACTGCCTTTACTTCTCCCTCTCTCCCTTCCTCCCTCCCTTATTTGTTTACCTATATATATTACATTCTAATGGTTCTTATCAATTGGGTTTGGTTTTTGTGCAGGTTGTGAATTTTGATTGTGAGCTATGCATTTCTCTTGGAATTTTATCTGTGGGAATTCTTTGAGGTTTGGTTTGGAGTTGAGATTTTCCAGAGAGGGTTTACATTTGTTTCTGCCAGTTGTCTGGCATTTCACCAACCCAGAACACCTTTAAATTCTCCACCTGAGGACCTTGGGGATGAACAGGTGGTATGAATTCTAACTGCAAACCTGGTGAAAGCTAGTCTGTGGTTACAGATTCTCAAGGGAAATTGTATTTTCTCTTCACCCACATTCAGGGTTTAGACAGTCATGTTTGTCTGATGTTTTCAAATAGAAGGGTTTATTCCTCTGTATTTAGTTTTCTATACAAGGTTTTCCTATAAGTGTCGCTGCATTGTGAGGACCTTGGGTTTGTCTTGTCTTTCTATCCGGTTATTAAAATGGACACTGAAAGTCTTTTGGCTTCAGAGAACACTGTCAAGGTAAAATTATCTTTGGTATTTACTCACCTCTCCAAGTTCTTGTTTCCTTTTTCATATGAGCTCAGTGATGTGTTCAAAATAATATGTATATGAATGTTATAATTTTAATTCTTCAGGAAAAAGGCACATGCAGGGTATATAATCCACTGTACTGAAGGAAATAGATATCCTGAGTGTTAATTTAAGAATTGCAAGTGCATAGAAGATTGAATCTACCTCTACATTTTACTGTAAGGGTTTGAAGGTTATGCTTTACATAGCTCAATTTTCATTATAACATATATTTTATTCCTTTAGCCATACAAAGACAAATTTAGTGAATGAAGCATTGTTGATATTCAGGAGGGCATTATTTATTAAAAGTGAATGTGTCAAATGTTGATGTATTATTTATATTAAACATAACCATAAAATCTTGATTAGAATAATATGCTGATACAATATTTTCTTCCTGAAAACTGAATTTCATATGTATATGCAAAGATACACGTGGCCAGTAAGCCTTTCCAAGATTTAAAATAAATCTTAAAATTCAAAGGGTTGTGACGATTACAGTTTCTTTTGTTTTCCTTTACGAACATATGTTTATGGTGCCCATAAAAAGACGTTATTCCTATGGTTAGATTCAGTAATAAAAATAGCTAACATTTGTTAGCACTTCTATGTGCTAGGGTTATTCTAAGTTTTTAAAATGTATTTACTAAGTTAGTTCTCATCATGATCCTTTAAAGAAGTTATTTTTTTATACCTGTTTTACAGATAAGAGAACTGAAGTCAGAGAGTCTAGGTAATTCACCCATGTTTACACAGCTAGTTGTAGCCAAGTACGAATTAGCACACAGGCAGTTTGGTTTCAGAATCCAATTTTCTTAAATGTGTTATTACACTGATTCTCGAAGTGACTTGGAAATTTGATGATGTTATTTATGCAACAATTTTTTTTCATTGAAAAATATTAATTGAATACTTACTATGTCTCAAGTATTTCCCAAGGCACTTGGGATATTCCTGCTTTGATGGAGCTCACAGTTTAATAAATGGATGGCCATGCAATCAAATAGCTACAATATAAACACAAAAAGGTATGCATATATTAATGGTGTTTAGATGAAGGATCAACTCAGTCTTCCTGTGAGAGTTAAAGCATTCCTAAAAGTGGCCTTGACATTTGTGTATTAATAGGCATCTACCAAATGAATAAATTGGAGATGGTGGTGGTGATGGTTCTAGCCTAGAGACTAGACATGGTAAAGGCATGACAATATGATATATTTCATGGAACTATAAGCTCACTATTACTAGAGAGTATAACATGTATTAGTGTGGACGGTGAGGGTGTAGTAACAATGAAGTAAACCGTTAAACAGAGGAAATTGAAGCTTTTGTTTTTCTGAATCATCCAAATGAATGAGGTTGAGTGGTTTTCTGAAATTTTAAAAGTAATATAGGTAATAACATAAAGCCTAAATATAACAATATATATTTAGCAGAAGCTATCTCTAGTAGACAGTGGATAGAGGTGCAGAATATTGCTTTAGATTTGAGGTTGTGCAATCAAATGCCTTCAGGGGTTGGGAAGGTGACAGTGGTTTAGAGTAAGATACCAAGGAGTGTTGGGCACTGTGGCAAATTCTAATGTTTATGCCCAATCTGAAGATGTCCAAAGTTAGTGTTTTAAAAGCACTGAGACTGCCGGTTGAATAAAACAGGAATTCTTTTTTTTTTTAATTTAATTTTATTATGTTATGTTAGTCACCACTCATTACATTGTTAGTTTTTGATGTAGTGTTCCATCATTCATTGTTTGCGTATAACACCCAGTGCTCCATGCAGAACGTGCCCTGTTTAATACCCATCACCGGGCTAACCCATCCCCCCACCCCCTCCCCTCTAAAACCGTCAGTTTGTTCCTCAGAGTCCATAGTCTCTCATGGTTCATCTCGCCCTCCAATTTGCCCCGCTTCATTTTTCCCTTCCTATTATCTTTTTATTTTTTTAACATATAATGTATTATTTGTTTCAGAGGTACAGGTCTGTGATTCATCAGTCTTACACAATTCACAGCACTCACCATAGTATGTACCCTCCCCAATGTCTATCACCTAGCCGCCCCATCCCTTCCACCCCCACCACTCCAGCAACCCTCAGTTTGTTTCCTGAGATTAAGAATTCCTCGTATCAGTGAGATCATATGATATTTGTCTTTCTCTGATTGACTTATTTCACTTAGCTTAATACCCTCTAGTTGCATCCACATCGTAGCAAATGGCAAGATTTAGTTTTTGGTTTTTTTTTGATGGCTGCATAATATTCCATTGCATATATATACCACATCTTCTTTATCCATTCATCTGTTGATGGATATCTAGGCTCTTTCCATAGTTTGGCTATTGTGGACATTGCTGCTATAAACATTGGGGTGCAGGTGCCCCTTTGGATCACTACATTTGTATCTTTGGGATAAATGCCCAGTAGTGCAATTGCTGGGTTGTAGGGTAGCTCTATTTTCAACTTTTTGAGGAACCTCTATACTGTTTTCCAGAGTGGCTGCACCAGCTTGCATTCCCACCAACAGTGTAGGAAGTTTCCCCTTTCTCTGCATCCTTGCCAACATCTGTCATTTCCTGACTTATTAATTTTAGCCATTCTGACTGGTGTGAGGTGGTATCTC
>NC_138373.1:121017198-121073853 GCF_054177405.1 Leptonychotes weddellii | reverse complement strand
GCGCGAGGCTGTCACTCACCGGCGGTGTAGGATCCCCACGTCCAGGCACCCTCCCGCTGCCGTTTATCCTCCAATATCTGCCCGCAGAATCTCGGCTCTCCGCTTCGTACCTCAAAACCAACTGCCTGCGATATTCTGTTCGTAGAGATCCAGATCTTCTTACATCTCAGGCAGGTTTCATGGGTGCTCAGAGTGGTCTGGTAGATATCCAGCTCAATTCCGGGGACCAGTTGAAATAGGGTCCCCTACTCCTCCACCATCTTTCCCCCCTCCCCACCTATATGACCATCTTGAAAGTGGACTGTCTCCCTCTTTATTCAAACCTCCAACAGGTGATGTCATGTGGAGCAGGAGTAGCCTGTTCATCTCAAACCTGCAGATCCATGAGCAAAATAAATGACTTGTTTTAAGACACTAAGTTTTGGAAAGTGAAGTGTGCTTGCTTATTTGAGTAGTAGTGATCAGTTGAAATCATGTATTAAAAAGAGCTTTAAAAGCTGTTTATCATACAGATTTTCTACTTCTATTATTTTTCTTTTCAAAAACTTAGTTTTAGGTTTGTGAATGACGTCTGTCTAAATAGCTTAACAAGAAATTCACATTTGCAGATTTGTACTTTCTAGGACCACAGTTGTCTAATGACTTTTTTTGTTTAATCCTGAAGTCAGACTGTCTTGGGTTCAAATCTTAGATATGCCAATTATGGTGGAGTCTTGGACAAGTTATTTAAACTTCCCTACCTCAATTTCTTCACCTACAAAATACAGCCAGTAACTCTCACAGGATTACTTTGTGGCAGTTGTACAGGAAGTTTATCTAAGGATTAGGTATTCAAGTTCTAGATTCTGAGCTGGATTTGAATTCAAACATTGACAGTTATAAGATGTGTAGCCTAAAGCAAGTCACTCAACCTCTGTAGGACTGAATTTCCTCATTTGTAAAATCAGAACAGTTATGAGTACCTACTACAGCATTACATTTTTGTGAGAATAAAAGAAATAATTCATGTAAATTACATTGCACAGTATGATGCATAGTAAATGCTCAATGCATGTTAGTATTATTTATTATTATTATTGGAATTAAATCAGATAATCCTTCAAAGCACAAAGCTATTTCCTAGTCTGGTACTACATAGTAATACTCACTAAGGGGTGCTGCCCTTTTCCCAACTCCTTTTGACTTCATAGCTCACTCAATCCACTATAGTAAATGTATATTAGTTACAACTTTACCCAAACATGGAAACATTGCTTTGAAAGTGAGAAGATAGATTCAAATTCTGAATAACTTTGAAAGTTGAATAAATTTTAAGAAATGGAATGCTCAGTTGGAAATCATTGACTCTGCTTGAATGAAGGTGAAGAAGATCTAGTAGTCATAGTGGCTCAGAAGCTATGCATTAGTCAAGAATATAGTACAGTCAGTAAAGTGGCAGTACATGAGAATGTTTAAAACGCGTCAAACTACTGCTGTTACTGCTACTATAACTACTACTTGCTAACCATATTTTATACTAATTATTTTAAGCTTATTCTATGAAAATTTATCAATTTTTTAAATCCTCAAGACAATCTAATGTTGGAGAGAATAACTGCATTATATTTGTCTCTGGTTAATCAAAACCTAGGATGAAGGAGCCTTATTCCCTGGAGATAAGTGTTGAAATTTTTGAGAGGATTTAGGAGTGTAGTCAAAGTGGTTCAAGGGTTTGAAAATAAAACATTTTGAGAAGCAGTTTAGAAAACTGAAATTTAACCCAAAGAAAAGAAAAGTAAGAGATGTCATAAAAACAGCCCTGAAGTGTAGGGAGGGTTATGTGATTGTGTAAAGGAGGTAACTAGTTTTCATGCAGGTTGCCCAAGGACAGGAACAAAGACAATAAGCTCAAGTTTTACCATGAAGACCATAGATTAGACACAAGGATCTTTCCCTCAGCAACAGTTAATAACTACTGAGTGGAGCTAATGGGAGAAATGAATGATTTTTTTTCTCTTCACTTCTTTTTAGATTTTTTTTTTTTAATTCATTCGAGACACAGAGATACAGAGAGAGAGAACATGAGCAGGGGGAGAAGCAGAGGGAGGGGGAGTAGCAGGCTCCCTGCTGAGCAGGGAGCCCGATGCGGGGCTCGATCCCAGGACCCTGGGATCATGACCTAAGCCGAAGGCAGACGCTTAACCATCTGAGCCACCCAGGCACCCCTCTTCACTTCTTTTTAAAGCATAGGTGTATTTTTTTTATTTTTTGGAATGACGTTAGTGTTCTGAAAGATGTATAGACAATCTAATTTTTTTCATCTTTTTGAGTCTATGACCCTCATTCCATTTAAAAAATGATAAATTATATATCTCTACTTCCAACCTTTATTTCACTGAGCCTGTGATTATTCATTTGCCTAACTTTTTTTTTTCTTTTTTTGCCCACTAAGCATCAGATATTCTTTTCTGTCTTCCTGCCTCTTGGTCCTTCCATTTACTCTTGAGCAGACGTGTATCCCAAATGTGTCTCCATTGATATGTACTTAAAAGGACATTTTTAAAAAATGATGAAATTGAAATCAGTCAAATTTTCTACATGGTAGCAAATAAGGTCAATGGTCAAGGGGGGAAAGGCATTGATAGGCTTATTTTAAATTTACTTTTATAAATTTTACTATTTTTATTATTACTTTTACTATTTCATTACTTTTTTTCCCATTCTTTTTTTTATGTTATGTTAACCACAATACATTACATCATTCGTTTTTGATGTAGTGTTCTATGATTCATTGTTTGCATATAACACCCAGTGCTCCCCATTCAGTACATGCCCTCTTTAATACCCATCACCAGGCTAACCCATTCCCCCACCCCCTCCTCTCTAGAACCCTCAGTTTGTTTCTGAGTCCATAGTCTCTCATCGTTTGTCTCCCCCTCCAAGTTCCCCCCTTCAATTTTCCCTTCCTACTATCTTCCTTTTTTTTTTTTTAACATACAATGTATTATTTCTTTCAGAGGTACAGGTCTGTGTTAATATTACAGTTCTTATATTTGTATGATTCTTTACAGTTTATAAAATAATTATAATACACTTTTGGTAGATTGTGATAATAATGGTCTCTGATGAATCATATCTCTGGCATCTACATCTTTGTACAGTCTCCTCCCACAGTGATTTTAGGCTTGACCATATGACTTGCTTGGGCCAACTGGGCATTAATAAATGTGATGCAAGCAGAGGCTTGATAGATGCTTGCATATTGTGACTTAACTCTCTTGGAACGTGCTGGAGAAATCATGTGGAGAAGAACAGAAATGCCCAAAACAGAAGTTTTAGCAAAACACCAGACCTGTGAGTGAGACCGTTATAAACTATCCAAGCCCAAAATATCCCTCTCATGAATGACTATGGGGGACACCATTAGTACGCCCCTCAGCTAAACCCAGTCCAGGCAGAATACTAAGCTAGTATATGGTTTTTGCTTAGACTCCTAAATCATAAGGTGACTTGTTAACAGTAGGTAGCTGATACACATTTTGCCATTTGGAACATATGGACACATCAACCCTGTGAAGCAGTTAGGGAAGATATTGTCTTGTGTTGTATATAAGGAATCTATGGCTCAAATATGGATTGCTGTTAGTTTTTCTTCTATGATACTTTATGAATTCCTTCAGCCAATTTAAAAGAAAAATAAAGTCTAATAGCTATGTTGTCATGGGCTCTTTAGAAATTAAAAAGATTCTAAGACAAAGTAGTCATATTTCCAAAGTCAAAATTATTTTATTTTATAGTTTAAAAGATAGCATTACCATATTTCTGCTTACACATCTCCTCCTTGGTGCTGAAGAAGAGTTATATTAGTCACTACCAGAAAATGCATTTAGAGAAAAAGATGAAAAGCCTGAATAAGGGTAGTATTTATGGATGTGGAATAGCAGTTAGAGCTGAACTAAATTCACACAAAAATTTTTGTCCACATACGACAATTTCACCCTCAATCGTGATCTCTTTTTTAAGAGAATTTTGTCTTCTTCCTCCTGGTTGCCAAATTGTATTTCGCTTGCTGCTGTTTTTAAAGCAGAGCATCGCTTACAGTTTTATCAGCTTATTTCTAACCATAATTCACAGCTTCCTTTGAGAAAGAGGTAAAATTTTGGTTCATGTTTTATTCTTTTTCATTTCCTTTCCAAGACTTGGCCTTATTGTTATATCTGGGCCAACTTGGATGCTTGAAGTGACCGCTTTTTGTACGGCAGAATGAAGTGAAGTGAGTTGGTTATTTTAACTCTAAAGAGAGCAAAGGCATTCAAGCTGATCTTAAAGATGTAGACAGTAAATAATGTGATTTATTAGGTCCCCGAGGTCTCTGAACCGTCCTGCTAGAATGCCTTCATTGCTTTGGCATTTTCACAGGTGAGTAGCACTGGCTTGCATCTCCTTAAACCTTACCTAAATAAGATCCCTTTTTTTTTTTTTTAAAGTAAAATATCTTTGACAACCTCCTCTGCTTTCAATCCCTCTTTCTGACTTCTTGTTCAAAGTTCAAAGAATTGGTGAACTCGGTAAAAGCAATAAAAATGTGTCTTGTTGTCAAATTAATGTCTATAAGGATCACCTTGAAAGTCTAGTAAAACATAAACTTGCTCTACTGAAAATGTTCTGATTCAGTGGATTTTTGGGGGGTTCCAGGAATCTGGTTTTTTATTTTGTTTTGTTCTGGTTTAAGCAGGCACCCAAGTAATTCTGAAACAAGTGGCCTAACAACATAGTTTCCTAACTTCAGGTATACTGATATTGTTATTCTCTTCTTCCAGCTGATATTGGTAATTCACACATCTGTATAAAAAGATATTTTAAGGGATGCCTGGGTGGCTCAGTCGGTTAACCGTCTGCCTTCAGCTCAGGTCATGATCCCAGTGTCCTGGGATTGAGTCCTGCATCGGGCTCCCTGCTCAGCAGGGAGTCTGCTTCTCCCTCTGCCTGCCGCTCCCCCTGCTTGTACTCTCGCTCGCTCTCTCTCACTATCTCTCTGGAAATAAATAAATAAAGTCTTTAAAAAAAAGATATTTTCAGACCTATGATAATGAGAGTGAGAATAATGAGTAGTAGAGCTTTTTGCAGTGGGTACAAGACAAGTAAATGACTAAGTAGTGGATTATTTCCCTTCGCAAAACCAAAATGCAACAGCAAAGAATTTAGATGGTTGCTGTGCACTCAGGTCAGGAAATATTCCAGATATGCAATCCTCCTAGAATAAACATTGCTTTTTAAAATGGAATTAGCAGAATTCTGTTTATGTCCATTCCAGTGAGTCTGTCCATGTGAAGTCACAGCATGGGTGATCATTGATTAACGACAACCCATTCTAAGCAGCCACATTTCCATAGTGGGCTTCCAGTGATGCTCACAGTCTTGATGAATTAGATTTTTCTCTTCAAGAAATGAACTTAACACTGTATTTTCATTTTGGTGGCTATTAAAATAAATGTGAACTGCTAATAGGCACACTTTCGTGTATCAAGGTTAAATCAGAGGTATTGCTGTTCTGTTCCTTCCCAGGCTGAAGAGTTGAGAATATTCGGTGATGATGAATATTTGTTAATGGGAATGTGAACTGAGCAAGAGAATTTAAGTTGGCTTTATGTCTTCTTCATATCTTCATTTCCCCCCTCCCCCAAATCATAATGACTTTAAAGATTTCTTCATTCAGAATGGACATGATCTATACAGAAATGTTTTAGCATAAAGATGCATGTGTAAACAGTGCATTGGGACAAAACGTTAATTATAATCCTGCTATTCTTAATGGATGTGATTGTGACATCATTTCTTTTAGCCATCTTATTTTTTGAGAAACCTGATTAGTCCATTTTTTTTTCTGATGAAGAATTTGATTATGACAAATAAATAAAATATATTGTATAGATCATGTGCAGCTGTACATAGGATCCTGGGACTTTGCGAAGAAGCCAGGAACACAGATGCAGTTGTAAAAAGTATTTATTATTTAGGTGATAGATAAAACTAGAAGATTATATGAGACTTTCCAGGAGGTGTGCACAAAATGTAAAAAAATGTCAAGGACAAGATCCTTGAGGAATTGGTATTTTTAAGATAAAAAAGGAAAACATCTACTGCTGGAAACGTAAAAAGAATGTTCAGTGGAGTAGGACAGAGCTAAGTGAGACAGTATCTTGAGGATCAAAGAAAAGCCCTAAAAGTATCCATTAGATTTAGCAATTAGGTGGTCACTGGTGGTCTTGGCAAAGGCATTTTCAGGAGAAACTGATTGCAGTGCGTTGAATTAAAAAAAATAAGAAAAAGGAAGACAGCTAGAGGAGGCTATTACTGTAAATTTGATTGAGAGGGGAAGAGGAGAGAAAATTGCAGTGTATTGGGAGGGTTGTAGTGGGAGCATGCCAAGTAAAGCAAAAGTTGTTTTAAAGAATGAGAAGGACTTGGGTTCATTGTAGTAATTTCATTGAAGGTGACAGTGAAGAGAAAGGTCACATATACAAAAGAGACAAAGGATAATAGATGGAACAGAGACCCAGTTGTTATGGAGAGACCTAAGTGTTTAAATTGACAGATTAGTCTTACCTGGAAGGGCATCTTTCCTCTGAGACTAGAGAAAAGAAGATGAAGGTAAATTTAATGTATATAATGAAAAATTCTTAGTTCCTTCTCAAATGATTACAAATTTGTCATAGGAAGAAACCATATTAAATTAGTATATCATCATGCTCCAGGTGTATGTAGGGTGCTATTATCCATAGCACATAATTAATAATAGAAAATGTGGACTTAAAATGAACCTGCATTATTCCAAAGAGCAAAGATAGGTCATTGGCACGAGGAAATGAGTGGGCAGAGATAATGTCCACTGTCATAGCCATAATTCTATGGGGTGTGGGGAGGGGAAGTCATTTGTCACAAAACCAATGTTGAGTACTGCAATTACAAGACTGTTCTGTAACATTAATATTATATCCTAGCTTGTCAATTCTCTCTTATACTAAAAATACTTATTTTCAAAGCAGTGTCTGAAGCTTGTGCATATGTATGTATTTATTATTTTTTTTATCTAGTTATTTTTAAGATCTCTTATTTTCTTCAGAAAGAACTTAAGGACATTAATATTAGGAAAGTTATACATTGAATCTACACACAGCAAATGTTTGAATGCATGATTGAAATAACACAGATCTGCCTGATAGCGAAGAGGGAAACATTAATTTAACCACCATCATTATCACATTCACACAAAGCTGTGAGTGCATAATGGTTAGGAATTCAGTGGCATATTTTTTTTATCTTACATTTTTGCCAGAAACAAACACTTGGAGTGTTGCCTAATGAACCTAGCTATTCTCCATCTGTTTGGTCCTGGATTTATTCCCATTTGCTTTGTAACTGTGGACAGGGAATCTAAGGAGAACAGGTATTTGTAACCCTAGGTCATAAGAATCAGTAAAATCTTGGGTTAGTGACTGGCATTATATAACATTTGAGACTGCAAATAGGAAAATACTCTGTTTAAGGCAAGAACTATGTCTGATTGTTTCATTATTCTGGCACTGCTCTCTAGCCCAATTTCTTGCATTGGGCACATTGTTGGATGAATGAATTCCCATTTTATCAAAGAATGAATTACAAAGAAGTTAAAATATTTGCTTAGAGATTTCTATATCTTTATTTGTGGGTCTCATTTCTCCCCTCCCCGACTGGACCATTTCCATACTGTTTAGCCTTCTATCAGAGTGCCCAAAATGGTAACCAAATTTACATGCAGCACTTAGTGATTGACACTCAAATGTTGAAGGACTCCCACAGAGAAAATAATCTTATTAGTCATCTCAACTGAATGAAAATTAAGGGAAATGTTTCCATTCTAGCATTAGAAATATGAGGGAATATATAAGATTTTCCTGGAAGTGTCTTATCATAAACTTTAGAATTGGTTTGACTAGCTTCTTGTAAACTTTCATTTTTGAAAATCATTACAAACGCAGTAGATATTCATCTGTCCTAAATGATGGGTAAGTAATGCCATTGAGCCTCTGAATTTAGCTACAAATCTTTCTTAACAAACAATGATCAATCAATATTAAATACTGGTTTACAAATCATTCTGTTATAGATTTCTTAATTTCTATGATACCTAATAGCCAGATCTTGAAGTTTTGTGGGTTTTTTTAAAAGATTTATTTATTTATTTTAGAGAGATAGCACAAGTGTGAGGGGCAGAGGGAGAGGGAGGGAGAATCTCAAGCAGACTCTGCACTGAGCATGGAGCCCAGTACAGGGCTTGATCTCACGATCCTGAGATCATGACCTGAGCTGAAACCAAGAGTAGGACACTTAACCAACTGTGCCACTCAGGTGCCCAATGAAGTATTTTTTTTTAACATGAAAGATAATTACTAGACAAGAATCTTTTCCTCCTCTGTAAATTTGCATAGGTTATTTGATTTTAAGTTATTGAGTCTTATATATCTTTTAAAACTGAAAATATTAATTTAATAATTTTTATTACTGAAGGCATATCTGAATAGATATTTCTGTGGCAATGGATGAAGTCAGGAAGTCATTTATAACTTTGAACAAATGTTCATATTTCTCCAGCTAGTATGAGTTCTTGGGAGAATAAAATCCAGTCAAATAGAAAAATTCATTGTTGGAAGTCTGTTATGCAGTGTTGTTAAAATTCTCATCACTTGGTTAAAAGATCATGATTTGTAGATGAGGCCTCCATGGGCCTTAGACATGTTGAAAATCTCTAAAGGAGTCTTGCAGCCAGAAAAGAGAAATTGATTAGCCAGGAAAAAGTTTTGGCACTCTAGTCTAAATGTAAGTTGAACTCATTTTCCTTTGATAAGGGATAAAAATTTAGACTGGGGCAATTTTGATGAATTACAGTCTTCCTCTGAAACAGGAACTAATTTAATGGTGCTTGTTGCATTTGGAGAAGAAAATATTGCAGTATGGGGAATTTTCCACTCCTGTCACATACTCTTTCTTTCCTTATTATTTTTTTTTTGTCCAAAACATCTTTGAAAATTCTTTTCCTATTGGCAGTACAGAAAAGAATATCTTATTTTAAAATTTTGTCTCAACTTTGCTCTAAATAAAATGCTTAAGAGAGAGTCATCTTTTAATTTAGTTTGTTCAAAGATTTCAACTCTCTTTAGGCATCTTGACTCTTCTGCCAAAACCTCACAGATGAACTCAAGGTAGAGGAAAGTTGATCTGCACTGGTTTCAAAGCAGACATTTGGTGTATCCAAATTTGAATCATGCTATAATTTAAATAGGATGACCAAAAATTGGGTAATTATTATGACAAGGGAATTACTAATGAATGAGGATTTGATAAAGTTTGTAAGGGATGAAAAAAAATCATTGGCTTACCAAATTCCAACTTCTTTCTACTGTATTAATATAGGATTACTGAATAAAATATAATGTCTACAAATACCAGTAAGGAATATTTTGAGGTCTTAATGCATTTAGCTGTATATCACATGGGATGCCTAACAGTGTATATTCTAAATTTTAACCACTTAGCTTCTTCCCCCATTTAAAACCAAACCAAAACAAAACAAAACTCCTCCTCCTTTTGTATTTTTTAATCTTTTCCCTAGAATCATTATCATGGACTTTCTTAAGCTATAAAACCTAACGTCATCATGGACTCTTTTCTTTGTATCATTCTCTAGATTTAATGGTATACCCACTAGAGCAATTCATTTCTAGAGTGATTTTTAAATGCAATCTTTCACCCTGTCAAAAATTTCCACCCATTTTAGGCCCCCATCATAATTTTTGTCCTGTAATCCTTCTTTTGCAGTTATTTGGTGATTTTCTGATTACCTAACTAATTGTATACCCTTTTGGAAAAAACAGCACAGAAACAATTTAAAAATAACAGGGATAAATTTCTTAGAATGGAATTTATGGTTTCTGACTTTCTAAACTTATTTTCCAAACTCTTGATTTTCTTTTATTTTAACTGTATCCAGGCCACAGGGTAATGGTCCCTGAAAGAAGGAAAACAAGAAAGGTGAATTCTGCCAATGTCCCAGATGACTCCCTGAAGATAGCTTCCAGGCTACTGGGCAGGGAGAGAGAATCTTAAAGAACCCAATAATCTCATTCAGTAGAGGAGACAAGAGTCTAGTGTGTGGGGAGGTCAGAGCTGCTGTAATTTTCAGAGTAAAATATGAAAGAGGATGGAACTGTCTATATTGCTGTAGATATAGGCAAATGAATTTCTTTCAATTTTTGGTTGAGTACTCATGTGCATATGCAGGGAAAGAACTATGGAAAGTGGAATATGAAACAATCCCAGAGGTCACATAGGACTGGGGATAGCTCATGGTCCAACAGGGAGCTGTAGAAATACCTAAGACTCAGGGAATTCAGTGAAATCATCAAAAGTCATGCAAAGAAGCAGAAAGATACAGTGCAATTATCAGGAGAAAAAAAATCAATGACACAAGGGAAATAAATAACTAACTTGAAACACTAATGAATGAAAACTAACTTATAACACTGATAAGAAAGATGAAAGGATAACCCACATATTAAATACCTATTTGTAAATCATATATCTTATAATGGACTGGTATCTGTGATACATAAAGAACTCTTACAACTCAATAATAAAAAAGAGCTCAATTTAAACATGGGCAAAGGATCTGAGTAGACATTTCTCCAAAGAAGATATACAAATGGCCAATAAGCACATCGAAAGATTCTCAACGTTGTTAATCTTAGGGAAATGCAAATTAAAACCACAGGGAGATAACCACTGAACATCTAGGAGGATGGCTATAATAAAGAAGATGGACAGTAGAATGTATTGATAAGAATGTGGAGAAATCAGAACGCTCATTCACTGTTGGTGAAAATAAAATATGTTGCCACTTTGGAAAAGAGCTCGGTACTTCCTCAACTGGTTAAATGCAGAGTTATCCATATAACCTAGCAATTCCACTCCTAGCTATATACCCAAGAAAATTTGAAAACATGTGTCCATACAAAAACTTGTACATGAATGTTCATAGTAGCATTATTCATAATAAGCAAAAAGTGGAAACAGCCCAAATGGCCATCAACTGATGAATGGATAAATAAAATGTGATATATCCATATAATAATATATGATTTGTTCACAAAAATGAAGTATTTATAGGCACATGCTGCAACATGGATGAACCATGAACACATTATGCTAAGTGAAAGAAGCCAAACACAAAAGACCATATATTATATGATTTTATTTATTAAAAAGGTCCAGAATATGTAAACCCGTAGAGACAAAAAGTAGATTAGTAGTTGCCATGGACCGAGGGGAGGGAAAAATAGTAAGTTACAGATAATGGGTATGATAATGGGTAATTTTGTTGTGATAAAACATCCTAAAATTAGATAGTAGTTACAGTTTTACATTCTGTAGTATACTAAAAACTACTGAATTGTACACTTCAAAATGGTGAATTGTATGTAGTGTGAATTAAACAAAATAAATGATAATATTAATAGTCTGAGATTTATTAAAGAAATTGAATTTATGTCTAAAATAGTCTTCCTATCAAAAAGAATTGCAGACCCAAATACCTTCACTGGTAGATTCTATAAAACATTTTAGGAAGAAATAATATCAATTCTGCAAAAAACTTTTCTGAAAAATAGAGGAAGAGGGAATGTTTCCCAACTCATTTTATGAGACCAGTTTTATCCAGATTCAAAACAAAATACATTATAAGATAAGAAAACTATAGATCAATATCTCTCATGAGTATAGACTAAAAAAACATTATCACATATTGGCAAATTGAATTTAACAATATATAAAAAATTATAATATATCTTGACCAATTGGGGTTTTCCCCTGGAATGCAATGTAGGTTTATTATTTGAAAACAAAACAATGTAATTCACCATATCAACAAATTAACAGAGGAAAATGATAATAGTTTTCTCAATAGATATAAAAAAAGCAATGAGTATTCATGATAAAAAGTTTTTACAAGTTAGGAACAAAAGGAATATCCTCAATCTGTTAAGGTGCATATAAGAAAATCTTACAGCTCGTATCACGCTTAATGGTAAAAACCTGAGTGCTCTTCACACAGATGGGGAACAGTTCCCTTTTACCACTTGACTATTTTACCACTTTGGGAGAGCGCTGACTTGGCTCAGTTCACATTCATGGAATTATTGAGCCACTTGGCTCAGCCACTGGTAGAAAGCTGTAGGGAGTTCTGCCATGTTTTGATTCCTTCTCAGTATTTTTGCTCATCCCTCTCTTTTCTACTTTTTAAAATAATGAATTGTGTTGGGTGATATAAAATGTATAGGATATTCTTTGCCTTTCCAGATTCTCTCCCCACCTTCTTTGTGCTATAGAGGTGTGTTCAATGGGCTACTTTCATAGCTCTCTGTATTCCTTTAGAGTTCAGTTAATCGGAGGAACTGGCAAGAGACCAGAAGGAGAAGACCTAGAAATCTCTGTATTTATTTCTCCATCTCTCTCCCTGCTGGACCTTAAATTGGCAACAGCTGTGTTCCTTCACCCCTAAAGGGGCAGCTCTTCTTGATACTGTCCCTTCTTTTGTCTCTTCATGACTAGGGATGGTAATCACTTTCTGCTATTGCCAAATCTGGGTTGATTCACCTTCCCTCATGCATTTCCTTAACTTTTTCCACATCTTTATAAATAGATCCTCATTCCTTCATTAAATGATCCTCAATTATCCATTTTGATTGGGCCATCTCACTGATACAGAGAGAAATTAAGATATCATCTAGTTCAAATGCAGAAGGATGAATTAAAATTCAAATACATTTGGTTCTGATGTTAATTTTGCTACTGTTCATATGAAAATGTGATTGAAGAGGCCAGGATATCAGGGATATGTTTATTCCATGAGCCTCTCCCTGACTCACTCGCTAAAGGTGTTTTTGGGGTCAGTACCCTCTTGGGACTCTACTTACTTCTCCCCTTGCCCTCCTTACTTACTTCCTACTCACATAATTAGTACTGCTGAGCCAGGGAATAGAGCTGATTTGCATCATCTTTCTACATACAGAATGATTACCGACTTGGTCTTAATGATCCCTGTGCAAGTGAAATGTATTTGATACTGGGAACAATTTGAAACATTTTAGAGCATCTACACTCAGTTTTAGTAGCTAGGCTATTTCTGCTCATTATGATCATCTTGAACTTTGTAGAATCAATGGGTTTCCTCAGCACTTCTTTAATTATGATGAAATACATTGTTCTTGGGGTTAAAATTTTTCTTTACATTTTAGCTGATTATGGAGATGCATATTTTAAAGACAATATGATGAATAATCAGTCATAATCACTGTAATATAAACACTAGAAATATCATTTTCCCCACTCACATGGGAGAGCAAGTAATTTATTATAAATGAGTTAGAAAAAATGTCAATTTAAATTAGTTTTCTCTTCATGTATCTTGAAAAGAGTACACAAAATTTTTTTTTCTTGCTAGGTTACACTAGAACTAGATCTACTGAGTATTACTCTAAGGGTTATTGATGGGAACCAGGTGCACATCAAATCCAGTGCTTACACTTTTTCATTTTGACTTGCTGGTGCAGTCTTGGTGTTTTACTCATTTATTTATTAATTCTTATAGCATCCAGAACATACATTACAAAGATAGAATTTTATAATTATCATCTCATTATTAAAGCCTATAAACATTTTCCTAACTTCCATTTTTAGAATATATTGCACCTGCATACAAGGCCTAGATTCTATACTTTTAGGTACTAAATTTCAAAATTACATCAGATTTAGTAAAATCTGAAAGTAAAATTTTGAATTTTATGTAAGAATACTCATATCAAATGCAACTGCTAATTCATAGAAATTTTATATATATTCTAGACTTGATAAGATATGTACAATTTCACAATCCTTAACCATCTATAATAAGTGTAAATTAAAATTCTTGGCTACAAATAACTAATTACTAAAAGAAGGATTATTAAACTTTTTGATATCGATAATTATGTAGTGTATACTACATTTGGTAAAGTCTATAGTCAACCTTTGTAGTAACTTTATTAATCTTTCTTTAATGATTCAGCATTTACAGTGATTCAAAATTCAAAGCAACCTCATATGCTAATTAACCAACTAGAGGATGTGGATGTCAATGTAAGAGGGAGTCAGTGAGGAATTAATGAAAGCAATACTGAACAGCGGTGATAATGCAGTGACAGGTAGGGAGCATGGATTAGCAGGGGAGCTGTCATTAAATTTATGTTACATTTCTTCAGCAGTGTTGTGGAATCATTTAATTTGGTTTAATAAGTCTACTTTAAAACATACCAATGTACTACTTTGTGAAGAATTATTAATTGTATAGTAAAAATGTATCATATAGCAGTTTCATTTTGCATTGAGGATTTTCATTCCTTATATATTTGATTCCCTTAACATCTCAGCGACAGGGCAGAGAGAAATAGCAAAGGCTAAAAGCAAGGTTTCTTTTCAAAATTTGTAATTTTGCTAATAAATAACTATCTGTTTCATCTTAACATAAGGTGTTTTCTTACTGAAAAGCTGCTGGCATGAATTTGGCTTTGTTCTAATATTTTTATAATAAAAATTATCAAGCAGGGGCGCCTGGGTGGCTCAGTCGTTAAGCGTCTGCCTTCAGCTCAGGTCATGATCCCAGGGTCCTGGGATCGAGCCCCGCATCGGGCTCCCTGCTCGGCAGGAGGCCTGCTTCTCCCTCCCCCACTCCCCCTGCTTGTGTTCCGCCTCTCGCTGTGTCTCTCTCTGTCAAATAAATAAATAAAATCTTTAAAATAAAAAAAATAAAAATAAATAAAAATTATCAAGCAGACAAAAAGTTGAAGGGATTTCACTATAAGTATCCATATATCCACCACTTTCATTCTGCCATTAACACTATAGTGTACATCCTCTGTCATATATCTCTCTATCCATTTATCCCACACTTTCTCTATCCATCAATCTACTTAGTTTTGATATATTTCAAGGTAAATTACAGACAAATACACATCTAGCTAAATATGTCAAGAAATGTATTTGATTTTAAATGGCAATAGCTAATATTTGTTGAGCCCATACTACATACCAAACACTAACCTAAATGTGTTACTTGCTGTATTTTAATGATACCCCCAATAAAGCTATGAGGAAGGTATTGTTTTTATTAAATCTACTTTCCAAGTGAAAATACAGAGCCTTGGAATGGAGGCATAACTTTCCCAAGGTTATGCTTAGCTGTAGCGGTGGGTCACTTGCAAAATTGATCGGAAAACTTGTACAGGTCAATTAGTAAACTTTCTGAAATTATGTCTTTATGGTAGGGCTGGGATTTGAACCTAGAAAGTCTGATTCCCGAGCCAGGGTTTCTGTATTAGTTTTCTATTGCTGTTGTAATAAATGACCACAATTTTGGTAGCTTGAAACAACATCCATTTATTATCTCACAACTTCACGGTCAGAAGTCCATACAGAGCATGGCTCAGCTGGGTCCTTTGTTCAAGATCTCACAAGACTGAAATCAAAGTGTCATCTGGACTGGGCATTTCTCTAGAGGCTCTGTGGAAAAATCTGCTTCATTCGGGTATTGGCTAAGTTCAATCCCATGTGGTTGTAGAACAATCTCCTTGGCTTTACTGGCTGTCAGTCAGGGGACCATCCGTGCTTCGAGAGGCTGCCTGGTTTCCTTCTCTGCTTGCCATGTACCCCCACTCCAGCAATGATGAGGTGAGTTTCTCTCACACTTTGAATCTAACTTTTCCTTCTGCTTCATCTCTCTACTTTGAGCCAGAGAAAGCTCTCTGCTGCTGGCATATCATGGATATGACACAGAATTTAAATAGTTTTATATAGACTTAATGATTTTAGGACTATGTATGAGATTTCAAGTCTTAGCTTCAATTAGGTCCATCTCTTCTATGTTCTTTTTATACTCTTGGTTATAGCACTCATTACTGTACGATAATAATTTCTTTACATGTTGTTCTTTTCCAATATTCCATACACTTTTTTTCTATTTATTTATTTACTTATTTTTTATTATGTTATGTTAATCACCATACACTACATCATTAGTTTTTGATGTGGTGTTCCATGATTCATTGTTTTGAGAATCTGTTTCCTCTTTCTCTCTCTCTCGTCCCAGGACTTAACCATAGCTAATATAACATAGCCCCGTGCAAAATAATAGCCCTGTGCAAAATAAACGAATGAATAAATGATGGTACTAATGAAGTAGTCAAAAACATGGGCTCTTGTTTTGTGCTAGAATCACTATTATGAAATGTTGGGGCTATAAAGATGAATCACATCTTGAAAGATATAAATATTTGTTCATTCAATTATATTAACTAAGACTGAAAATGTGTTATAAGCAATTAGATTTCTACCTGCCTTGGGAAATATAGTGTAGCTTATTTTAGAGTGGTGTGTACAACTGCTCTAGCACCTCAGAACTGACTAAGAGAAATTCTGCTTTTAAAAATTAAGGCTATTGGCATATCATGGCTATGACACAGAATTTAAATAGTTTTATATAGACTTAATGATTTCAGGACACTATGTATGAGATTTATTTCTGCATATGTCTTTAGTTGTTTACCGTGTCAAATAAATACGTAATTAAATTACCATTCTGTCATAAATGTTTCAGCTTTATAAAATATATTAACGTACAGGAAGCTCTTGGGCACCATACTATTCTACAAACATTTTGTTAGCATACTGATTATCATGACCATTCAGATTGTCTCTAGCAAATACTTCCCATCTCCATTTTTCTGCATGGTTTCCATGTTATAGTACGGATTCAAGAAAATCATTTTATTTCTTCTCCTGGTCCATTTTCTGCTTTCTTTTCTGACTTTCCTCTATTTCAGTCATATATGTGGACACTTCTTGTGCATTAAGCACTGTGGTATGCACTGGAAAGGGAACCAAAAGGGTAAGCCCTTAAGGAAATTAGAATGTAAGTAAAAGAACAATTATAGACGTTGATGAAAATATAATGATCTCTGCTATTTAATACCTAACACTTGCTAACCTGAGCTGTAAGGAAAAGCAAGCCACTTTATCCATGAAAAATATCACTGGATATTTGTCCTGACTTACTATCAGGCCAACTGGCAACCATGGCGGAACTCTGGGGGTAGGGCTCTGTCATAGAATGTCAGTGTCCTGACTGCCTGGCGGGGCCTGTTCTTGAGGAGTTGTTCATCTAGTGGAGTCAGTGTGCTGGTTTGTGCTGATCTGCCACCGTGTCCATTTCCCCTTGAGCCCCATAGCCTGCCTTTACAAGACATTAGTTTGGGGTGAAGCATGTAACCACAGGAGAGAGCTAGCATAAACAGCTTATGAAGATTTCAAGTTGACACTTTGGCAACCTTAGTATGACCCATGCTTTAAGACTATTCAGCCTGCTTTTCTTACCTGAAAATAACTTGGCTTGTAAAAGTCAATGAAGATTTTCGTATTTGGTGACCATTTGACCTGAGTTTCATAAATCAATATCAATTGAAATGCTAAGAGGCATGAAGCCATACATCTGATTAACAGGTGAGAGGCTAATTGCATCTTCTCTGGAGAAAACATGGGAATAAATATAGCATGAATCAATAGCTAATGGGACTCACCACTGGTGACCATCTGATTGTATGCATTCCCTATACCTCCTATATGAAATTAATGCTTTTAAAGCTTAATCTGCTTTTTGAATAACATAACCAGGCACTGAAAATCCTCTTGAGGTTTGAATATCTTTTTTTTCTTCTTGTAGGACTTGAAGGACAAAATCTTAGATATGATTTTCTCTTCCTCCTATGAACAAAGGAGATTGGTATTGGGTATGCATAAATGTAAACGTCTAAAATTCCTGACATGCAAATATGAGCTACTCTTTTTGGTAACAAAGAATGCGTTCTGTGAGTCTCTAAATAGGTAAAGTAGGTTCCTACACTTAAAAGTACAAGCGACTTTCATTCTTTAAGTATTCAGTTGTTTTACTTTTTAAAAATTTTTTTTAAGATTTATTTATTTATTTATTTGATTGAGAGAATGAGAGAGAGAGAGCATGAGAGGCGGGAGGGTCAGAGGGAGAAGCAGACTCCCCGCCGAGCAGGGAACCTGATGCAGGACTCAATCCTGGGACTCCAGGATCATGACCCAAGTGGAAGGCAGTAACTTAACCAACTGAGCCGCAGTATTCAGTAGTTTTAAACAACACATATTTAATAGTGGAGTTAGTTGATTTGCTATTTTAACTGAGTTTGTAGGTTAAGTGTTGGATTCAGGGAATTATGAGGAACTTTAAGAGGTCGCCCCAAATTTCAATCTAGTCTTGCTTTACCCTGACATGTTTTAAAGCACACTGGGTATGAAGCTGGCTTGTAAGAATTTCTTTACACCTTTTAATCCTCACATTGCTTCAGTCATTGACAGTGTTCTGCAGAAATAAAGCTATTAGATATTTATATGCATATCTTTTTTATGTTAAATTTATTTCTACTTTCAAATGAGTATAATAAAGAGAAAAGATTTCCAATGTTGGCCTCAGAGAATGAAACATAAGTTTTGAGATATTTTCTTCATTGGCTAATTTTGTGATTATTGTACCAAAGATTTTCTTTCAGCATTCAAATGCTCATTAAAAAAAAATCTATGTTGTAAATATTTTCAGGTTAAAGATATTATAATAAGAAAAGTAGGTTGATCAGGAGAAAAAGTAATAGAAAATGGATTGCAAAAGGTATTCTGCAATAAGAATTTTCCACGATGTGCTTGAAGCTGGCACGTCCTATTAGGACATTTTCCTGGCTAAACCACTTTAATATTAAAAGGATATTCATCACTATGATCTTTATTAATGGTTTTGGCTTGATATGTTTCTTTCTTAGTTTGGAGAAAAGTCATATCCATATATTTTTATGATTACACTGTGTTCCTCTATCGGTAACGACCATGAAAAAATCTTTAATATTTTACTTAAGGATGAGAGGGGAATTCCATTAGCAGTTCCATAATTGATAACTTATTTGAAAAGCTACATTGAATTGTGAGACAGAAATATTTCCCTGTGATTTTTTTAATGGGCTCAAACATCTTCCCATTACATTTGTTTTTTTTTTTTAAGATTTTATTTATTTGTCAGAGAGAGAGTGTGTGTGCACAAGCAGGGGGAGGGGCAGAGGAAGAAGCAGGCTCTGAGCTGAGCAAAGAACCCGATGTGGGACTCAATCCCGGGACTCTGGGATCATGACCTGAGCGGAAGGCAGACGCTTAACCGGCTGGGCCACCCAGGCATCCTGATTACATTTGTCTTTCAAACATGCTCACGTATACATCTTTATTTTGAATGTTATGTTTTTTTTACTTAGCTCCTCTTTTTAGGTAAATACTGTTTGCTACCTTTTTTTCTTTTTTTTTTTAACTTTTTCATCATTTTTAGTTTTTATTATTTTCATTTTTAAGGGCAACGTGTTATTTGCCTCATTATCCTCTTTGATGCTTTCCAGTTTGGGGATGAGAATTTATGTGTTTTGATTACCTTGTAAAGGATTAGTTTCTTTCCCATCCTTTTTCTTTATATTTTCTGTTGACATATTTAATTATTACTTCCAAACCATCACTAGAATTAAATAAAACAGACCACTGAGACTGCCAGTTTTCTCTATAGTTCCATAAAGCCGTAGGCAATTTTCCTTAAATATCAAGCTCCTTTTTCTCTTCCTGTCAACAGTTGGAGAACTGACCTTTTTCTCTGAAAGCAAGTGAAGGATCCTATAATTTTCAATATTGCTTGAATTTAATTTGAGCTACATTTTCAACTAGTGCTGTCATGTAGCTACTAATTCTCCCTTTGTTAAAATGTGGCTTTCACCAGAGCACAGAGATTGTTACTACCTGTCTTCTGTAATTTCCTCACTGAGTTCTCATTCATAAAATCTTTGAGACAAGTGCCAAACCCAAAACATTAACTGAGACAAACTGGAAAGCAGAATTCTTTAACAGTATACAGTGCATTAACTAGAGTAGGGAATGTTTAACACAGCACTGTTTAAGTTGGCATGATGGAAAAGTTTTTGAAAACGTTCATTATTATACATGAGTTTTTCTTTTAATATGTCAGGGTCATTGGAAGAGTTGGCTCTCTGCCATGTGATTTAAGAACATTGGAAAGTCCTTCTTGCCCCCAAATGCTTTTCCAAAGGCGTGCTTCTAATTCTCCTTACTGCTAGAGTAACCTTTTGGTAACAAAAATCTTATCCTGAACTTCTTTGCTTATAATCCTTTGATGGTTCCCCTTAGAATTCAAGATAAAGTTCAGAATTTTAAGCTCAGTCTATGACCCTTCATTTTCAGCCTCCTTTTTGTGCCTTACACACTGTCCGGGGCCATTCTGAATGACTTGGGGTTCTTGCCTATCTCATGCTGTTTCACATTCTTTCATGCGTTTAGGCTTTCTTCATGTAGTCCTGGATGTCAACAACATCCCCCCTTTCTTATCACCAACTTCCTCATTTTACAAAACTCAGCTCACTTGTCACATTACACATGAAGCCTTCACAGAGTGCTTTTTCCAAACTCTTTTTGTGTCCCTAGCCTCCTGTGTAAACCTTTCTTTTATTATTTATCATTTCACTATAATCAATGGTGTTTAATTGCCTACATCCCCTGACCAAAATTTTTAGAGGTGTATAAATGCTTTATACAAGCTGCAGTTTTAGCACCTTAGACAGTGCCTGGCACATTATGGGTGTTCAGTAAGGGTTTGTTGAGTGAATGTGTGAATGCATACATTAATGCTTGATATTTCAAAACTGGAAATTCTTTTTTTTTTTTAAAGACCTAACTTACCAAGCTATTCTCTTTTAAAATGCACATATTATAAGTGAGATAACACATTAACTCACTATTAATTTTATCCCCTTCAGTACAGCAAATTTCCACTTAAAACTAGTTCATGTAGCACTGGGCTAGTCTATAAAGATGCATTTCTTTGCTATGTTGTGAAGTAGTAGGGCCATGAGATTGAGACAAGAGGGAATTGGCTTTTATTCTTGGTTCCACAACCCACTAGATAACCATCTTGGTTTTAGTTCCCTTGTCACTTGGAAAATAATATCCATGAGGTTATTATAAGGAACAAAATGAGATCTATCTATGTATCTATCTATGCATGTATATATCTATCTGCTTTACATGACTAAATAATCATATTCAAGAGGAAATTTGTATTTGAAAACTTGATTTTCCAGTGGATAAGTCTAGGAAAGGGAGTGCCCAGAATTCTGATAAGGAATGAGAAAAAGAAATGAATTTCGTTTAAAGGTCCAGGCTAGTAGCATGAATATATGTGAGTTTGATAGCAGTGCATTTTGTAAAAGGGTAAAAGGAGTACAAAAAGAGTGTTTGACACATAAAATGGCAATGGCATAAACCTACTTCACAATTCTTCCCAAGACTGACCCTAAACATTCTAATAGTCTTGGCTAAATGCCTTACAAAAGGTGATATTAAAATAGAAGTCGTAGAGCTATGACTCATGTTCAGAATGATTACTTTCTGAAGTAGAAAGAACCAAAGGCAAGATTCTATCATTCCATAAGGATATGCAAATAGTGCAGTTAAGAAACCCATCTGTTCCTTTGTTTCTTTACTTGGTTTGGCTTTTGTGTTGAGAAACACAGTTGTTTACATTTTATTGTAAGTATATTGAAAAGTTTCTATTAAGATGAATAACAGTATAATCATGTGGCCTGGAATTCTTGGTCCATTGGCTAAGATAGGTTGGTCTGATTTTGGCTCAAGTCAAACATAGAGCTTATTTTGCAAAATACTCAATTTAGATGTGTACTTTTGTATGCTTTGTTAATCCATGTATTCCGTTTATCACCCATACTATGTACAAATTGCTGCAGGAGAATGTAGCCTCATGACTCTGCCAATTGGCATAATTATTCCCCACCGTGGGGGAATATGCACCAATCACATGAACCTATTTGTTCTTTGCCAGCTTGGTCATCATTTTTGCCTACATCCTTTGATGCATTTTGATTAAGGTCTACTCAATAGGAATAGTAACAAAGATATCAGGGTTGGTAAATTTCAGCGAGCAGATTATAAACATTTTTGCAGAAGATTGTAGTCACTAATGAGAAAGCAAAATATTTTATATTTTTAAAGTTTTATGAGCTAGGAGGTAGAGATTTAATCGCAATAATGCAAATTCGACATTTTTAATCCTTCTTCAATACATAGAAAACATCTTTATCTTCAAAGACATCTGTGTCATGGCTTATTTCTACAGAATCATAGGTCTGCAAGTGATCCCCAAAGCTCATTTTTTGTCTCTGTGTATGATTAAATATTTAAACCATCTCAGATAGTTAATCTTTAATAACCTGTTAAAGCATCTTAAAAGCCCCCTCTACCAACAATTTATATTTACATCTCATAAAATCCCTCTCATTGCAAACTAAATTCTTGTTCAGGGCTCAGTGATGGTATGAAACAGCTGGTTTGTTCTATATAATAAATCTTCATAAAGCTGAAGATTATGATCAAGTAAACCCATAGCTTTTTAACTTAAAAAAACTATGGTGTGAAGGCCTTTTGGGGTGCATAAATCCCCTTGATAAGTTTTGTGAAGTGGGAATAATCATGTCTATGGGTTTTTTGTTTTCTTTTTGAAGCATAAAAATTGAACAGTAGAGGAGAGATTGTGTTTTCCTCTGGTCTTATATATAATGTGAAAATTGATTTGGGATGAGCATGATTTAAGTTCATATGGAACTAAACCCGGTAGACAGAAAACAAATTTCATGTAGCATGATTAGAAAGGTTTGGGCTCTTCTACAGAATTTTGTACTATCTTCCTTTAACAATCTTAGGTGAAATTTTATTTTCTAGACTAGATGAAGGGGGAACATACAAGGCTTTAGAAAAGGTAGTGTTTATTGAAGAATGGCTCCATTGTGTTGCAAAAGTGGTATTTGATTTTGGTTTTTGACAAATAACCTTTGGAATTTCCTCAGGTCAGTTTCCTTTGTAACCAATGTATCCAGTGCTGGCTGATTTGGAACTTTCACCTGGTTTCTATGTGATTCTCAGAGATGTTCACTGATGCCAGGATCCCTAAGAGAATCAAGCCCCTAAGGGTTCTGCCATGGTAGGAAAGAACTGAAGGGAGAAAAGAGTTGGAGTGGTGCACACCCTGGATGCAGAGCTATAGTCAGACTGTGTTGGGCTGACATGCAGGTCAGGGAGCCTGGTACCATTCATCCATGGACTCTATCGGTCTAGACTCAAGACCTTAAAGCTGTCCTCAGATATAATTGGGATCTTCTCATATGAAAGGAAGGATGGATGCTGCTATATCCTGATATGCAGGATAAAGAATTTGGGAAGAGAACCTCAGGCAGAACTAAGGATTACAAACTCACTGCCTCTTCAGTCCTAAAGGAGGCATTTGGGAAAGGTAGTTACTTAAGATGGTGGGTAGATACTAAGCTGTTTGTTTTGCTTTTCTCCTTAAGTGTATTTTTAAAACATTTAATTAAAAGATAAGTATTTCATTGTATCTATTTTTGTACTATTAAGAATAGAATTGGGGGCGCCTGGGTGGCTCAGTCGGTTAAGCGTCTGCCTTCGGCTCAGGTCATGATCCCGGGGTCCTGGGATCGAGCCCCGCATCAGGCTCCCTGTTTGGCGGGAAGCCTGCTTCTCCTTCTCCCTCTCCCACTCCCCCTGCTTGTGTTCCCTCTCTCGCTGTGTCTCTCTCTGTCAAATAAATCAATAAAATCTTTAAAAAAAAAAAAAAAATAGAATTGGTTTTAAGCGATAGCCTACTAAGATTTACATATCATTGATTCTAAGTTAATTAAAATAATCTTAGTGTTTAGCTTTAATCTATGCAGTAAAAATTGCCTTGAAAAACTGAATGTTTTGTCATCCATGTCTCTTCTATACCTAAATTTGAAGCTGAAATCTTATGAAACTGCTTCTACTTTTGTCCTGAAGTGACACCTTAAATTCATATAATGTTGTTAGAGAAACATTTATCCTTTAAAAATGAGCAAGGACTATATGCCATTCTTCAATTATTTCTCTACAAAATTTGTATTTACTCTTTGAAGGAATATATTTAATTCAATGTAAGTATTTGATCCTCTTAGATAGGGATTTTGTTTCACCTAAAATTTGCTAAACACTCAATTTTTTAAAATATAACATTTGGTAAAATATCCTTATAAATTATCAAGGCGGGATTGGCCTAAGACCTGAATTAAAATATCCTCTGATTAAAATAAATCTTGAGTTCCAAAAAATAAATTTCTTTTAGTAAAACCATGACCTCCAACACTACCTGGTATTTTCCCAGCTTTCTGGTTTTAACTAGTATCTGATGTTTCATTATATAGTCTAAGCAAACGTTAGATGATAATGAGGAGTCTACAGACGAACACAGAAATGTTGTACTTGCTGCTTTGCCTTGGTGTCTTTTAATTGTATTAGTCCTTACTTGCCCTAAGAGGTCAACTAAGACAGTTCTTGAATTTTTCTGTTTTATTTACTAAGAAAACATACTTATTAGATTTTCATATGCTTTGACATGATCTACTTTGATATTGAAGCCACATAGAGGAGGTGAATCCTATTTTCTTTATGTTAAACATGGGATTACTCATCAGTTCATTAGAAATCAGTGGATGTCTAACCATGGATGGGAGTTAAGACTTGAACTGTGGTATTTTTATTACATGGTCATTCTTATGTTTTGCTTCAAGGACTTGTGAGCTAGGTTTTCTAGAAGGTTGATACTTAAGCAATGGAATATGAAATTTAAAGACCCTTAGGATATGTGCTATGGAGCTGAGCATTGATTAAAAGTGTGTCATCATATGTACTTGTTCAGCTTAGCTTTTTCAGTCACCTAACACAGCTTCAAGAAACAATTCCATTCATATGAATATAGACTATGAAAAGATAGCTACCATTTACTGGATATGTGTCAGACATTGAGTTAAGCAATAAGCCTGCATTAGTCAGTATGATACTGGAAAAATTCTTAATGGGGGAGGTACTGTTATTAACCAGACTTTACAGGTGAGAAAAAGTCAGGAAGATAGTAAAGCCAGTGAACAGCAGCAATAGAATGAAAACCCAAGCGGTGCCTGGGTGGATGTCGTTTGAGCATCTGACTCTTCATTTAGGCTCAGGTCATGCATGACCTCATGGTTGTGAGATAAAGCCCTGTGTCAGACTCCACACTGGGCATGGAGCCTGCTTCCCAGCACAGAGCCTGCTTAAGATCCCCACTTCTTCTGCACCTCCCCTCTCTCTAATAAAAAAAAAATAATAATGAAAACCCAAGGATGTTGGACTTCAGAGCCCTCAGCTTTGAACTATTATTCTCTGCTCTTCAGATTTTTTAAAAATAAAATTTTGTTGATAAATCATTATACACAAAAGGACATTCCTCAAGGAAATTTAATGGAAAATGTTACATATGTTAGAACAAACTTCACTCTTAATTCATATTCTATTTTTTTCAACATTGGTAGGTATAGTGGGAAGTTTAGGGGTTTTGGATTCCCATCTATATGGATTCTAAAGTGGACTCTGTCTCTTTCCACCCTATAAATGATTCTGGGACTCCGTTTCTGCCTCTGTAGGACAAGATCCTGTGCCCACTCTATAGGATTGTTGTAAGATTTGGATAGCAAATTTTGTAGGGTGCCCCTGGTCAAGATTGTATAAAACAGCTCTTGTTTCTCTTCTCTCACACTAACAAATGAACTTTATTGAACTCTATCCCTGAGTCTAGGAGAGCAGAAATTCTGATGAGAGGACTAATGTTCTTGCCTTGGTGATGGTGGAATGTGGCTTTTGATTTCCCCAAGTGGTCTTTCTCTTTCATGCATCACCCTCTTAAGTACTTTGGATGGGTTACTGCAGGGTGTAAGGCTTGAGCGGTGTCAGCAGCAGCCTGCATGTGAGAGTTCAGGTCACTCACTAGAGACAAGAGTCAGTGTTTAAGAGCTACTAACCTGGAGCTCTGTGTTCTGACTTTTTCTCTATCACGAACATGTAGAGGCCTTGGGTGAGACCACTTAAACACAAAGACTTCACCTCTCTCCACTATAAAGTAGATGTAACTGAGGATCACAGGGAATACCAGACGTGGAATGGAGAATTTTGCTCTGACATTACAACTGAGCTGACAAATGAGTAGCACTTATTTTAATCCATCAAATATGGCCATGAGAAATGAATGCTTCTACTCCACAGGAAATTCTGAAAGAAACAGGACCAAGCTCTCTAGTCACAGCTGCAGAAAGTATCTGAATCACATGCTGAATATTAGCCAAACTAATACAACATTCTGCTTTCAATAACTAATCAAAAAGCGCAGTTAAACAAAGCGTGATTATGGTCCTGTGACAAAGGCAATCCCTTCCTCAGGGGCCTTCCTTGACACCCTCCCACCCCCATATTTTTTCCTAGAACATATACAGCTTTCATTTTCTAGTTATATGTGTGATTACTTGTTTAGCATGTGCTCCTTCCTGAGGGTATGGATCCTGTCTATCTTTTCACTGCCATGTCCTTAGTATCTCTCCCTATGCCCGACCCTGTGCTCAGGAACTAATTGCAGAGTGAAAAAGGAGACTTGTTAGCAAGTTGTCCTAATTGTCCTAATGCATCTGACTTGGTAGACACAATTTTTGGCTTCTCTAAGCCTCCCAAAAGGGAGAAATTTGGAAACAAAGCAAGTGCAATGAATAGGAAATCCATCGAAATCAGATATACATTTAAGAGCCAAATGGGGAAGTCAATAGTATTGATCATAGAGGTCTGTAGAATTGGGAACTAGGGGTAGATGAATTAAGAACTGGAAACATTATAAGGGCTAGGAATGGAAGACTAGAAGGTATCAAGACCAATCTTGGCATGATAGATCATGTGGCCCAGAGAGAAGTGTCCGCAGAGGTCTAGAGTAGATAGAAGACAGACTCTGTACAGAGGCCGATGGCAAATTGTTCATATTAGCTGCAGAGATGAGTAGAAAGGGATAAAATCCAGCATCACCTACTGTTAAAAAATTAACAATTTTTTTTTGGATTCATACCTAGCACTAGGGTTTAGAAAATGTTGCAATGATTAGGAGGAAATGAAAAGATGTATGCTGCTAAGAAATGGGAGTGTAATCTCAAAGCCTCTGAAAAACATACAGTGGAACCCCTCTCAAGTCTTTCCCACATCTCCCTTCAAAGACATACTTTCTGAGGACCAGCAACTGCCTTTCCTGGCAGGATAAGTAATAGCCACGTGCCAGGCAATGTTTCGTAAGAGACTCTTCTTGTTGCCAGAATATTTTGTCAAATTTAGCACTTTTGTGTCAGGGTAAGGACAATCCTTTGTGGCTTTGGCCGTATTTGTGGCCTCAGTCCAAGCAGCTTTAGAATCTCAAAAGGATGCCATTCCCTAGGACTTAGGACATAGCATACCGATTTGTTCCAGCTGTGAAAAGAACTGGCTGGGCTGGAGGAATGGCATCATAAAGAAGTGCTGCCACATGCAATCCCAGCTGTGTGTCCTGCTCGATTTAGAATATGGGGTTGAAGGAGGCTAGCAGGGGGAGGCCACAGCTCCTGGTGGAAGGCCAGGGCAGGATGCTGAGTATGACAAACTTCTTTGCTCAGGATGCCTGGAATCTGTGGTCTGTGCTCCAACATAAATCAATCCTGAATATCGATGAGACACCGCTGCCATATTGTGGAATCTCTGCAACTATTGAAAAGATAAAGTATTTGGCGTTAATGGGAAGTGAGTTGTTTTGAATACCCATCAAACAACTGTGGGCAGCCTCAGATCCCAGAATTGCAGTTATCAGGTTGTGCATTGAATCTTAATCTGTTCAACAGGGCCATTGGGTGAGAAAGAAAGGCCCAAAAGGATGCAGTGGGAGGGGTTGCCAAGCAGACATACTCTGTGTAACATTTCAATGTTGTTTTATTCTTTGTAATTTCAGCGTCTTGCTGTGATTTAGGTGGACTCTCACTAGGCCTGATAACTTACAGTAAAGTGAATCAAAATAAGGTACAGGTACTACATTTGGCTTATAAGTAAATTCCCCTTTCCCGTGCTCTTTGCTGTGCTTGGAAATCAGGAAAGCATAAAATTCAGGGAGATCATACTCACTTCTTCCTTAGATATTCTCTCTCTGACAGAGGTTGAAAGGGATGTAATGCATAATACAGTCTCTTTCCTGGGTTATTGCACTGGGCCCTGAATTAACTTCTGCCCCTTTCTTAACTTATTTTCTACATATTGGCTGGAGTAAGTTTTCTGAAGCTTAAACCAAATCCCACTGCTTCCCTGCTTGAAGCTAGTTTCCAGTGTAGCTGGAATAAAATCTATCCTCGTCACTTGCAATGCCCAGCCTTTCCTTCTGACTTAAAATCTCCTGCTTACTCACAGCATTTTAGCCACTCTGGGCTTCCTTCTGCTCTTTACCAGCTTGTTTTGAGACTTGATCTTTAATTTTCTTCTGCTTGGGATGCTCCTTCTCCTGATTCGTACAGGGCAGCTTTCTCAGCATTGAGGTTGAAATTCAAAGGTCACCTCTTCAGAGAGGCCTTCCCCAAGTATGCTATATAAGCCTGTCACCCAAGCCGCTCTAGACCCTACGACCCCAACTTGTTGCTTTCCTTTTGCTCATCAGTAGTATCTGAAGTTATTTTATTTATTTGCTTACATGCTCATTATCTATTTCTCCTCACTGGTTTGTTAGCTTCTCCACAATAATGATTATGCATCATCCTTGGCTATATCCTTGGGGCCCGGTACATAGTGGTTATTCAGTAACAGTTCTCAGTAAATGACCAATGATCATTTAACTGAGAGTTCTTGGTTTAGTCACTTACACTTTCTGAGATTTGTCTTGTTCTGTTTTATGTGTCTAAAAAGGATAATAACATCTGCTGCATCTAATTCCTGGGGTTTTGTGAAGTTCTCTACAAATATTCGCGTTGACCTTTTAAGGCCTTGTGTTAGGCCTGAGGTACAAAGACAAACAAGAGGTCCTGTGTTGAGAAGAATACAGTGTAGTGAGGTGGGCAAGTACATTGAGAAATAACTTTGGGGGCTGTTGATTACGATGTGGGGTGCTGTTCGATTTGTAGTATGCACTGCTTAAACTTCATGGCCCTAAAGTTCATTCAGATGACTTTCATAAAAAGATGATAAAGGTACTATAATTTCCATATATTTAGTTCATTATAATGTGGACTATATATGCTATTATTATTTATATATTTTATGAATTTAAACTTGAATCATTGTCCTCTCTATCCTATTCTTCCAAGCCTAGGAGTTCTCATTTTTAGTTTATTCTCATATATTGCTGATTTCTTCCTTTCCTTTTTTATATTCTCTGAACATTCTTCAGCATTAGCATTGTTAAGGAGCAATGAGGAAAATTGTAGCGAAGTGGTTGGAGATGTAGAAAAATAACATTCGACTGGAAAAGTCATTTGGACTTTCCAAGACTACTCATGGTCCTAACAATTCCCGCTAAAGAAAGTCAGCATTACAGTTTTTTTGGGGACAGTTGTTGTAAGTAATTTATGTAAATTGTCTGCTGTCTTATTGGTGGCCCTAGTCAAGATAATAAAAGCAATGCAGGGCCAGCCTGTGTTGACAGTATAGCTTGTATCTTCCCCATTTTTTCTCCTTTGTGTATTTTGAAAGGAGCAGGAAACAAACCTTCTCAGTGCATCAGAAAGAACAAAAAACATTAAACCTTTAAACCCAGAAAGTTCTTAGAGTATGATGACAAATGTGTAATTAAATCTGGAAGTTATTTTTTTCTTTTGGTCTTCTCTTTCTTTCTTTTTTTCTTTTAAACTGCAATGCAAAAAAAGCCCAATTACCAGTGATAATGAGAGTCAAGGAGTAAATGTGTCCAAAACAGAAGAAAAAAATGTGTTGCTATGTGAATGGAATCTTAGGGAGACAATTGTAGAGGAAAGCTTTCTTATGCTGGGCTGGAAATTATAGCAAGAACAAATGAGATGCCATCCCTTAAAGTTAGAAAATTCAGGCAAGGCTGTTTCTTTGGAGGTGGGTGGGCTGCAAGGGGTAAGTTGTATCAACCGTGAGTTGCAGGTGTGTGTATGGGGACTCAGCATGCTGGATCCACTGAGAGAGGGTCCAGGGTCTGGGCTGAGATTGCCAGAACAGACAGTGTTAGGAATGGGGCATCTTGCAGCCCATCCTTTCCTCCATTACTGTTTTGTTCCATTCCTAAGTATCCTTTTGTTACCTAGGGATCTAAATTTCAGGATAAAATATTGTGTTTTGTCTTTCATTCCCACTGTTTCTATTTGGTTACTTTAAAATGTTGGTTTGCTTTTACAGCATTTTCCTCTATTGGAATGTGTATTTGCAGCCAGTTCCTTTAGAATATTCATTTTATTTGAATCTAAATAAAAAGATGATATTATGTGAATTAGAAGAATTCATAACAGTGATTTTTAGTAGCTGCTTTTATACTCTTCTTTTTAAAATCTAATAATATTTACTTTTACTTTATGATTATGATGATGATTATTATTTTATAATGAGCAATTCCAACAATATCACTAGGAGAAAATATTCTTTTGATGTTCTCTTTGAGGTAGGGAGCATGAAGTCCTAGTTGAGCCCAGCTGTCCCTCCACTTCCCTTCGGACACTCCTCTTAAACATGTAAATCCAGATTCTTCAGCCAGCTTCAGAATTCGTAGCTCAATAACCCCAAAACAGTGTGATTGAACCACATATGCTCCCTTTCTAAAGTTATAATCCCTGACCTTTGGGTTCTGCAAAATGCATCCAACATTTTTTATTCTGCAAAATGGAATTAGATGGGTTTATGCTAAAAACCTATCACTTTGCATAATCTAAAGCATAGGTTCTTTGACAGGCTAGTCACTTAATATTTGTTCAGCACTGTGCTAGGCACAGCAGGGAGCTCAAGAGAAAATAAATTATAATTGCTGTTCTCAAGGAGCATGTAATTTTCTTGGGGAGTTTAAATAAACGTATTCAAAGAATTTAGTCCAAGGAAGAGTTTCAGGTCTGCACAATATTGTCATTATATTCATTATTTTTCTGGGGAGAGTATCTGGAGTTCTCAGTAGATACTTAAATAATTATGTTTAGGAAAAATATAGAGTCACAGAAATGGAGAAATCAGTAGATGCCAATCTTTGTAATTCTGATTCCAAGTGTACCAGGAGTTCAGAGAAGAGACATCAATGTGGCTTTAACTAGTTTAGAAAAGCAATACAGCATGCTGGGCCCTGGAGAATCTGATATACAGAGGAGAAGGTGAACAGAATTCCAGGCAAAAGCATTGAAAATCTTCTATCTCCTAAACTTGGAAACAAGACATGAGACACATTGTGTTTTTGATATAGAAGCATAAATTAATTAATTAATTAACTAATTAATTGATTAAAAAATGAAATATATGAAGTTATATGAAACTGGGTATGAAAATTGGCTTTGCCACTTACTAGCTGTGTGGTCAGAATCTCTCAGAAGCTCAGTTCTCTCACCTGTGAAATTGAATAGCAATACCTAACCTCATAGAACTCTCACAAATATTAAATGAGATAATATATAAAAGGCCACTGGCAGAGATCCCGGTTCATATTAGAAATTCAATAGGTATCAGTTCGCTTCTCTTTTAGATTGCAAGTGTGATGATATTTGGCATAGATCACAATAAGTGGTCATGAAAGGCAGCAGTGAAGTGTTGACCGGGGTTTTTAAAGAAGGGGTCAGGGAAGCATGCAAAGAATTTATTGGATTCCAAAAGACAGATAAAGTTGGAGGGCATTTTAGGGAGAGAATGCATACAAGTAAAAGTGTATCTAAAGTATAGATATAGTATGATGTAAGTAACTCTTGGAATAGAGAAGATTCCAGGTCCTTTGCACAAGATGGGAAGAATGCTCAGTTCCTCACATCACTTAGGCTTTGTTCAAATGTTACCTCTTTGGGATGTAATCCCCTACCTGAAATACTATCTTCTAACATTTCCTTGTCGTGATTTATTTTGCTTGCAAGCATTTATAGCAACAGTACATTATAGAACACAGGCTCAAGAGGGCAGGTGTTAGTCTATTTTGCTCAATACTATATTCCTGCTGCCAGAGCAGTGCCTGGTGGCATTTATTAAATATTCCCTATTTATTCACTGAATAAATGAGTGATCCCTGTAAGATACAGTATTGGGAATAAGAATCTATATATTTGCTGACAAAAAAAGGAAGGGGCCAATTTGGCAACCATCCACAATTCTGTTTTTTGATTTTGAGTTTTTTTGTTTAGTGCTATCTTTTATTAAAATATATCTATTCATAACTGGTCTTGAGTGTCTAAGCCAATGTCAAAAGAACTCTCATTTTGGTCGAGTATTTTATATATTATTCCATTAGATTTTGAGTCTTTCATTCGCCTTCAAATTAAATACTTAGCTGAGTGAGTTCAAATGTAAATTAGATTAAAATTTCTGATTTCTCTTTTGTTTTTATTGTAAGCCATGGTCTATGGAATTGAACTTTCATAAACAATGTGTGTGTGTGGTGGGGGTTACTTTGGGTAAGGAAAAAATAGATTTACAAATAAATAAGCAATAATTAAGTTGAATTTTGTTGATTAAAAAAAAAAAGCTCTCTTTCCTAGAGGAGATGTTGAATGGCCAGATGCCCCCATGTCTTATGATCCAAGGTAGAAAAAGGACTACATGCCATGTGCTGGACATGAACAAGACTAACTTCAGGATCAAAACACAAATATATCGTGAATTTACAAAAATGGGTTTCTGAAATTTAGGTGACAGTTTCTTATAAATAGTGAAGCAGCCCATGTATTCTTAGTATTCTAAACTTCATTGGAAAAGAAGGTGGGTATGACCTTTGGAGCTGGAGGCACAGAGTTTGGCAGGCAGTGTGGGGAAGTTAACAGGCCAGGATTTCTGGCATAGGATGGTGTGATTCCTTTATAAATACAAACCCTAAATTCCAGAGTATTTTGGGAGATTATACTGAACTAAATTCGCCATCTTTTTTTTCTTTGGAAAACTATAGGGGAAATAGTGGTTTCAATGTTTGGATGGTCGGAGGCTGCATATTCAAATGACAAATACATTTGGATCAAGGTTGGGAATTCAACAATCAAGAAATAATGCTCTTTTACTATGAAGACATAGTACTTTCACCTTATTGGTCCAAATCTCTTGATATGAAAATTGTGATTAATGTCAGTACATTAATTTTAAAGCATTTAAATTTGTCAAATGGTGCACCATCATGTGTATATATTCACCTTGAACACCCCAGATGTTCAAATGTTGGGAGATCTGTAATTGTAAGTGTAATCTTCTATCATATAAAGTGCTTCTCACTTTCGGTGTCTTCTGAACTACACTTGGTTGCTGTATGCTTATCCTTTAATGTAAATTGTAAATTGAATTCAGGTTTCCTAGTTAAGCTACATTGATTCTGTTTTGTTTAGATTTGGGACTTTTTTTAATGGAATTTCAGTTTCAATTAGGATAGCAAGGCAATGCTGATTGTCAAGGAAAGACTTGATATCTGTGTACCCTAAGCCACATTTGTTAGCTGTATCTCCCACATTTTCAAGTTGCTAGTTTTGGCATGGTGATTTTTTATCAGTATTTGTCCTTCTCATGGTCACAATTTATCAAAAGTAATATACTTACGATTTCTATTAGACTGGTGGTCACTTTATGCTCAAAACTGGATCAAAGATAAACAAGAAGGAGAAAATGGGGAAAGGAGGAACATAGTAGAATTTTTAGATGAGATAGAATAAACATGGGATGACCAGACTTGAGATAGTAATAGAGGACAGGGACAGGGCAATTGTAGAAAGGATTGACAAAAATAAAAAAAGCACAAAAATTTTTTAATATTTTAAAAATCTGTTTCTTAGAAGTCCTATTAAACTAAATTTAATATTCAGGAGTCTTTGCTATCAAGGAGGAATTATCTTTATGCTTAACTCAGAACTTTTCAATTGAAATATTTTTCCTTAATATTTGATCATTGGAGAATAATTTGTGGATTATGAAAAGTGTTTTATAAGCATAGAGTAGCGTTAGCTACTCTTCTTTAAGATATTAGTACTCTTTTGTGGTAGTTTTTTTTTTTTTTCACATTACATAAAGTGATACATTAAATTTAGCCAAAAAGAAATCATAACAAACAGTTTCTATTTTAATAGGAAATCTTTTTAAAAATTACTTAAACAAAATCTAGTGTGAATTGGGTGGAGTATATTCAATATTTCCATAATTTTTTTAATCTTATCTATAGAAAGCCTGTTTTTTTAAACAACAAGAGTATTTAAAATTTGTCTAATTTTCCACACAATACATATGGGATAGCTTGTTGAGGAAACTTTAAAAATGAAGTCACTGTGTTTGCTCTTTATGGTTTTTTTTTAAATATTTTATTTATTTATTTGAGAGAGACAGAGATAGTGAGAGAGAGCATGAGGGGGATGGAGGGAGGGGGACAAGCAGCCTCCCACTGAGCAGGGAGCCCGATGTAGGGGGCTCGATCCCAGGACCCTGGGATCATGACACGAGCCAAAGGCAGATGCTTAACCAACTGAGCCACCCAGGCGCCCCTTTATGGTTTTATAATACTCTTTGGAGCATTAATTTTTAGGTTTAAGGCAGAGGGTGTAAACAAGTGGCTCATGGACCAAGGTTAGCTGTAGATTTGCTTTATTTGGCCCATAAGCTTTAGTTAATATAGTATAGTTCCTCACTGAATTTTAAAATTTTTAAGTTAGTTGCCAAGTAATTTCACACGAAAGCAAAATGAAATAAAACAAAAGTGACTTAATAGGCAACTTTTGAAAAGCTGGAAGATGTGGCTGCACTGAGCTGGCACTCCCACGTGGCAGTGTTTGCCTGAAGCTGTGGCCCCTTTAAGATCAGCCTGTGTGTTCCAGTTCATAGGAGTGCACAGCCTTCCCTACCGTATCCCTGCTTATCTCGCTGCACTTAATTATGTCACTTACCTGATCCTTTCAGGCATTTGAGTTTGTGACCTGTTTGAATAAGCTAAATTAACAATGACGAATTAATTATGACCATCTTTCTTTCTAAAAACTCTAAACCCCTTATTATTATGAATGTGTTATCATAGTTAACTATAAAATATAATTGATGGACACTTTGATGATAAAGGCAGCTAGAAAAGGAGATCAAAAGATATTTCGGAAAGTAGAAGTTCCTTTTTTATCTTGTACTTCTTTTATTGTAGTATTTAATCTTTATTATACCTTCCCTAGACTATTCATTTATTTGTTTTTTGTCTTCCTATTTCTTAAGATAAGTACTTAAGTTACTGTTTTTAGTTCTTATTTATTGATAATGATGATACTCAGATCTATAAGATTTCCTCTGGAGTAAATCTTCAACTCTTTCTAAAATAAATCTTTTTATTTTTAAAATACATTTTGTAAATTTTGTTTTGATTACTCTTTTTTGGCCAGGGTTAAGAAAAACAATTAGAAGATGCCATTGTAGTAAGCTTGTCATTTTTCTTCTCATCATTTCCAAATGTATTTATTGATAGCATGTAAGATTTTTTAATTTTAAATTTTAAAAAATATATTGTAAATTTTTATTGTCAAGAACGTGGTGCATTATTATAAATATTATTCGGTCATAAGACATGAATAGAAATTCAGTATTAATAGTATAAAACATTATTAGATAGATACAAAGGTGGTTAGAAAATAGAGATTGACATAGCTAAGCTTTTTAGTTGTATTTTTCAGACCCCTCATTCCTTAAAAAATCTTTTTGCTCAGTATTCTGTCCTATTTAGAATGATGTAAATTAGCATATCGTAATATAGTTGTATATTTATCAAGGTTACCTGGCATTTTTATTAAATTTAACTTTTTATATTGAACTGCAAAGCTTATAGAAGATCTTTGTAAATTATGTCTTTTATGATTACATATTGTGACTCTTGTCCTGTTTAATGCTTGGACTTTAAATTCTACTCTACAGATTTTGCTTCTGTTTGTGTTTGTCTAGTCCCTGACCATCATTCTCTTTTTAATTCTTTGCTTTATGTGTGCTATTAAAGAAAAGAAAAAGAGTGGGGTTTTGGTTTGGTGGTTTTTTGTTTTGTTTTGTTCTGTTGTTGTTGTTGTTGTTATTTTAGTGGTCTCTCTTCTGTAAATAGGGGAAATTAGCCAAGTCAGTCACAGTCACATGGTGTACACATAGTGTAACTGATGATAGCTTTCTTGCATGATTTTTATTTCTACTTTCTGGATTTTTCTAGTTACTTTTCATTCTTATTTCTTCTCTTACAAATTGATAAGAAATTTCTTCCCTTTAAACTGATAAATTTAGAGCTTTTAGTTCATCTTTTTATTCTGCTCAAGCTTACTTTCTTATTTGCATTGCTTTCAAATTCATATTTTGTGATTATTATTTTAAAAAAGTAACAAGTGTCTTGGATTTCCCTGATGCTGAGCGATGTTAAAAAAAAAAAAGAAAAGAGGGGCGCCTGGGTGGCTCAGTCGTTAAGCGCCTGCCTTCGGCTCAGGTCATGATCCCAGGGTCCTGGGATCGAGCCCTGCATCGAGCTCCGGGCTCTGCGGGAAGCCTGCTTCTCCCTCTCCCACTCCCCCTGCTTGTGTTCCCTCTTTCGCTGTGCCTCTCTCTGTCAAATAAATAAATAAAATCTTTAAAAAAAAAAAAAGAAAAGAAAGAAAGAAACAAGTGTCATGTTCCTCTGTCCACAAAAGAGGATAAATGCTTAGAGTGTATGTATTTCTCACCTTTCCCTAACTCTCTTCTAGTCTCTAGAGATTGAGGAGATAGCTTAATATTCTTAATTCCAGACTTATTAAATGTTTTCCTTTAATGTATTGCTTTAGATTTTAAAAATAGGAGGTGAGGTTTAAGGAGTGCACTTGCTGTCATGGGCTCTGGGTGTTGTGTGAAAGTGTTGTATCACTATACTGTACACCTGTATGTTAACTAACTGGGATTTAAGTAAAAACTTTAAAAAAAAAACTCCTTACTTAGGGACAATACCAAATTTTGGCAACTTCCATAGAAAACTCATATCCTACTGGTGATAATGAAAATTGGCATTACCTTGTAGAATGGGTATTTATTAATACACAATAAATTGATATGCTTACCTAAGTATATTCCCTAGAGAAACTATTGCACCAGGAAATTTGAATAAAATTTTTCATAGCAATACTGTTTGGAACTGCTAACCACCAGGATTCTCCAACAGGAAAATGGACAAACTTTGCAGTGGGTTCATGCAATGGTTGTTTTCCTGCAGTGAAAGCAGATCATCTACAGAAAAACATGCATGAATTTGAGGAGCGTATTGTTGCATAAAAAAATAAGTTCCAGAAAATTGCATATAATCCAATACTAGTTTTTATAAATCTCAAAAAAAAAATAAGAAAAGCAAAGAGTATATCATACAGAGATCTATATGTTTTAAGAAAACATTATTTCAGAAAAAGCAAGAACATGATAGTGGTCACTGCTGGTAAGTGAAGCAAAGGTATTGTAGACTAGAGTCAAGGTGTGGGTGGGGACGGTTGGATGGTTGTTCATGAATATTTATTTTCGTATTATGCTTTATAACTTTTATATATGTAACATACTTTAGAAGTAAAAACATTACATTAAAAGATTTCAGAAAAGTAATGTATATTTATAACATAGCATATCAATTGTCAGCCTCTTCGGGAGGATCATTCATGTAGATTTATCTATGTGCTTTACAAGGCTTATGGTTCGCCACTCTTTGCTCTCTTCTTTCCCTATCCCACAGTCTCCCGTCTTGCTTAATTGATTTTTGGTAACTTCTCACATATTTCCCTCAGATGGGAATACGTAGGTGACCTATTCACAGAATCTCTGCACATCCAGGGATACACTTTTATTTTCCCAGGTGATAGATGTCATGTCTGGGTATGAGTTCTTGATCACAGTCCTTTTCTCAGTGATCTGTGAATATTAGCTTCTTCACCCTTTGGGGATCAGGTAAGTTCGAAGGCTAGTCTGATTCATTTTATTGCAAAAGGTAATTACTTTGTATGGAAGCTTGAAAGAGTTTACCTCATTTTAGAAAATCAGACCAATTTACAGGAATACATATAAAAATAAGGGTTTTTGTTTTTTTTTTTCCATTAGTCCTTTCTGGGATGTGGTGAATTTTTCAATCTGCAGCTCAAATGTTTCTTCAGTTCAGAAAACATTTTGTCTATTGTTGGCTTGATTATTCTCTCTCCTCCATCTGTTCCTTTTCCTTCATCTGAAACTCTTATTATTTGCATATCAAATCTCCTGTATTTTTCCTTCAGACTCTTAAATTTTCTCCCATGATTTGTTATGTTCTTGTATTTTTTTCTGTTTTGAGGTATTCCTGTTCATTCATCTTTGCCAATTCTTAAACTTTGTCATCTTCTCTTTTATTTCCTATACTGTTTTTTTTTTCAATTCTAAATTACTTTTTAAGACCTAAGGGATTCCCTTATATGGTCTTACTGCCTTTTATTAGCTTCAAGTTATCATCAGAGTCTTCTTAGTGAACTATTAAAAATAAAAGCCTTCATTTTGGGATCTTCTGTTTGAATGTCCTCTCACAGATGTCTGGATTCCATTGCGTATTGGTGGCCATGAGGTCAGGTTTTGAGGGCCAACATGTGCTGACCAACCAGGGAAGGATAGAAGCCCAAAAGATTTTTGTTCTTTTGGGTCTTCAGTGGATAGACACGGACTGGAAATCTGATGAGGCACCATTAAGGAGCTTCTCGGATGCTTCCAGACCTGCTGGGGGCAATGTAAGCCTTAATACTCAACTTCAAAGATGGTTAGCAACATGACCTTAATTATGGTTCCGCTATAGGTTCTCAGACCCCAGAAGCATGACATCCCCAAAACAACTCAGATCTTCTCAGAAGTTATCTCTGGGTGCACCAGGGTCCACATAAGCACCTCAGACCATTGGTTTCTGGACTCCCATAAGACACAGGAGAGTGAGTATTTTGTCTTCACTGGCTGCTGTCTTGAACTATAGAACACAGGCAAGATGGTGGGAACATTAAGGTTTAAGTTCAGGACATGCTGTCTCTCCATAATCTCCCAGGTCTTTCTATAAGACTGATTAGTTATACATAAAAGGTAATACCATATAGGGATGCCTGGGTGGCTCAGTGGGTTAAGCGTCTGCCTTCTGCTTAGGTCATGATCTTAGGGTCCTGGGATCGAGCCCCATGTTGGGTTCCCTCCTTTACAGGGAGCCTGCTACTCCCTCTCCTCCCCACTCCTGCTCTCTCTTGCTATCTCTCTCTCTCTCTCAAATAAATAAGTGGTATCTACTTTTAAATCATCACATCAATCTCTCCAGATATATAATAATTGCCCCATTTAAGGGAAGAAACTGAGGTTTAGATAAATAAGTAACCTACGCATAGTTGCATTAAGAAGTGCCTAAGATTTCAACTCCAATTTGTCTGGACTCTAAACTTTGTACTATTTCCAATAGATAACTCTTTCCAAGTTACCTTAAACTTGATTACAGATAAATTGTGAAAGTCCCTCTTTTCTGTCTGGCATATATATGAAAATATTACTTTGGAGTGATATTTGCTGTAAAGTTTAATGGCTGTATCTAATAGCTTGAATTTCAGCTGAACTGCTTTAGGAAAAAAATGCTTGAATCTCCATGCCCAACAAAACTATCTCAGCCTTGGAACTACCACATTGGATTCGTGAACACACCACTTCCTATTTGGTTTAGAATGGATTTAAGGAAAGAATCCGTTTACCAGAAGCTATGAGGGCTTGTGGGGGCAAGTTGTAATTGCTGGGTTTGTGAAATTCAGCATCTGTTTTGGAATGGGTAAGGGGAGTTAAAGGTTTAGTCGTGGTAAATAGTAGTCCCAGTTCTGAGCTTATTTTCAAAATAATTACTTCTAAGGTGAATGGTTAAACAACAATATTAGAGAAACTGTTCTAGAGGCTTTGGAGGGCTAAAAGGAATAAGATGGCAGGGTTTCCTGTCCCTAAGCAGTCTCCAGTCCAATGAACATAGAAAAGACAGAATCAACAAAAATATGCAAATATACATAGTTATTTTACATAGCTGTAATCTATTTTTTCTTTCTCTGGTTTTTTTTTTTTTTTAATATTTTATTTATTTATTTGAAAGAGAGAGACACAGCGAGAGCAGGAACACAAGCAGGGGGAGTGGGAGAGGGAGAAGCAGGCTTTCCGCTGAGCAGGGAGCCCGATGTGGGACTCGATCCCAGGACACTGGGATCATGACCTGAGCCGAAGGCAGACGCTCAATGACTGAGCCACCCAGGCGCCCCTCTTCCTCCAGTTTTTAATTAAAAGTTGCTCTCAAACTCACTGCCGTAAGATAAAGTATTAAGGAACTAAGCAGTTGGGGATGTAGAAATGGGCATGGATGTTTCCAAACGTGTTAAAACTTATGCAGCAGGAGGGAGAAATGCTTCACGACATGATGGTTAGGAAAGGCAAGACAGGCAAAGGTATAATCACGACAGCAGGTAACTCTTTTTGTGTTGTTCCAGACCTCTTTCCACTTTATTTGTATTATCTTGTTATCCTTAATAACTCATTAAATTTCAAACAAATTTTTCCTATTTGGTGGATGTGGAAACTAAAGATCAGAGTAGTTAAGTAGCTTGCCCGAGGATCTGTTTTTTAAAAATTCTGAGTCAAAATCCAAATTGTTAATTAATTTTCTTGGATATATCCAGTTAGCTACGGAGAGGTCATTTTACAGAGAGGTGGGTGGAAAATAACCCAAAACAGTGTACCAAATATCTGCTTGACATTTGTTTATTAATTTATTCAGCAAACACTCTTACTATTGATTAAAATAATGCATCAGCTCCCAGAGGTCATAGGCCTAAGGACAGTTCAAGTGACTTTCTTTTCTAACTCTGCAATTGTTTTCTTTCTCATCCCTGTCCTTTTTTACTTTTTTATCTTTTGTGATGTGAATACAGGATTTAAAAGTAAATTAGGTTTATATGCAGGATTCTGCTTGCTACGTTCAGAAAATAAGAGTGTCTGGAGAGCTCTATGTTTTAATATGCATCAGGTAAAAGTAATTCTTTTGTAGCTTTTCCTGAATATTTTAGAAAAGGTAAAAATAAATGACTTAGGCCTATTTTTCTCTATTTGCTCTTCAGCTTACTTTATTTTTTTAAATTAATTTATTTTTTTAAAGATTTTATTTATTTATTTGACAGAGAGAGACACAGCAAGAGAGGGAACACAAGCAGGGGGAGTGGGAGAGGGAGAAGCAGGCTTCCCGCGGAGCAGAGAGCCCGATGCGGGGCTCGATCCCAGGACTCTGGGATCATGACCTGAGCTGAAGGCAGACGCTTAATGACTGAGCCACCCAGACACCCCTTCAGCTTACTTTGAAATTTATATTCTTTATGGTTGCCATCATCACATTCCTTTTACTTTTCTGATTTTGCCCTTAAAAATTATAGCTATGGGGGCACCTGGGTGGCTCAGTCATTAAGCGTCTGCCTTCGGCTCAGGTCGTGATCCTGGGGTCCTGGGATCGAACCCCAGATCGGGCTCCCCACTCCGCGGGTAGCCTGCTTCTTCCTCTCCCGCTCCCCCTGCTTGTGTTCCCTCTCTCGCTGTGTCTCTCTCCGTCAAATAAATAAAATCTAAAAAAAAAAAAAATTATAGCTATGTTACATGATAGGTATTTGCAGGCAACATTTTCAAATAAACAGGTGCATTTTCTTTTCCTTCCACTCTTCAGCTGAAACCATAAATCTAGAAGAGATTTGAAAAGATTGACTGGCCATGCCATTAATAAGAGATTAGTTTTAGAGAAATCTTTCTTTTTCTGACAGAGGTTGGTAAAGTAGACTAAACACTTTGTATAATACATAAAAGATGGAAAACATTATTTTACTTCTATGTGTATTTGATTTTATGATAAATTTCATATTAAGAGCTTTTTATAATGATTATCCCCACTCTTTCAACTCTTATCATATCTTCATGTTACATTATTTTTTGCTTTATCTTGTTAACCTAAAGGAAAAAAATTAACTTTAAATTTGCTGACAGAAAATGGACTTGATTCTAAAAGCTATTATTCATTAGTATATATTGGTGTTTGCTTAATATTGGTTTTCCCTAAATATTAACATGTGACGTATCTTTGATATTGAATATATGAATTGCTTTATTGCCGATATAGGCTTTCTCCATAATGATGTAGGGATAGTATGTAAATTATGAAGTATTGAAGGACACAATTAATGGACTTAGCCCTGTGCCTCCTACATAGCTGATAATCAGTATTACTGGTGGTGATGGTGATTTTTTTTATTACTTCATGTTTCATTGTGAAAATAGGAACAATCTGAAAGAAACCAGTGTGGGCTTCTACCCACCTATCTGCATGGATTGCCCATCTCCTCATCCTTTGCTTTCCCTCCTGTTCCTATGAATGAACTTTTCCTCCGATCTGATAACAATTTTCTCCTCCCGTTCAGTACATCCATTTATCTCATCTCCTCAATGACACCTCTCTAGCAATTCTCCCTTCTCTCTTGCTCTCTTCTCTCACTGCTTTCTCTCTTACCTCTGGAATAATTCTCATCAGCATAGAAGCATACTATAATTTGTTTCAGCCACCACATTATTTCTCTGCTCTCTTTTATAGTAAAATGCTCAAAGGTTGTCCATATTTCCTCTCACGTTCCCTGTCCTATCAGTCTTGCTTGTACCTACCACTCTCAGGCTTTCAGCCCTCAATTTCACAGACACGACTGTTTTTAAGCTCAGTGCCCTCTAGCTGCTAAAACTAAGGTGACATCATCAGTCCTTGACAATGTCAACATTTGTCAACAGCATGTGGTACAATTGATCATTCCATCATGCTTGAAGCGATTGTTCTACAGATCATCTGGTTTTCCTTCTACCTTCTGCCTGCTCTTTCTAGTCTCTCTTGCTGTTCTCTCTTCAACCCAATGTCCTAATGATTGAGTTCTCTAGGAACTCAGTCCTTAAAATGTCACTCTATTTCCCTCTGTGGGTGATCTCTTCTAGTCTAAGAAATTTAATTCCATCTATACGCTGATGCATATAGGCCCCTTCTCCAAACTGCAGATTCTTGTATTTAATTGCTTTAATTGACATCTCTTCCTGGTTGCCTTATGGCAGATTTAACATGCCCCCAGATTGGTGATCTCTGAACCTGCTTCTCTAAAAGTCTTCCCCATCTCAAGATATGGCAACTTTATTCTGTGATTTGCATGGGCTGAAGATACTGGAGTCAAGTTTAACCTCTGTCTCTTTTTTACTCCCTATATCCTATTTCTTAGGAAATTTTATTTGCTGTGCCTTCGAGATTTATCTAAAATTTGACACTTACTTTTCTCTATCTCTACCACCACTACCCAAGTACAAGTCAACATCAACTCACTTTTATTTGTATAATAGCCTTCTACCAGGCCTCCTTGCCTTGACATCTTTCCTCTTAGTCCATTCTTAAAGAAAATATCCGTCAGCTTAAAATCCAAAAATGGCATCTCAGTATTCTCAAAGTAAAAGCCAAGTCCTTCTAAGGCTCTGTGGACCTAGGTTTCCATTTAACTTTGATTTCACTTCTGTTTGTCTATCCTTTTGTTTATACTGCTTCTTCAACACTGGTCTTCTTGATGCTACTCATAGAGGTTAAGCATTCTTTAGCTTCAGAGCCCTTGCACTTGCTGTTTCCTTTGGTAGAATGCTCTTCCCCCAGATATTTACATGTTTCATGTATTCATCTCCTTCAGTCCTCTCTTATTAAATGTTGTCTCTGCAGTAAGGAGATATAAAATAGTAAATATTCTCTCCTTATAAACCTAGACTTTCTTACTTCCCTGATTTACCTCATTTTTCTCCAAAAGACTGATATGCTATATATTTTACTTGTTGATAAACCTGTTTTCTGACTTCCCCACTAGAATACAACTTCCCTAGGCAGGGACTTTGATATATTTTGATCCTAGCTTCATCTCAAGCACTTAGATCAGGGCCTGACATAAGGTAGGTTCTCAAAAAATATTTGTTGAATAAATTGATTATAATGATTGTCACTTATATTGAGAACATGCTTTTATTACTTAAAGGGCAATACAACCTACTGGTAAGATTTTTGAGTTTGGAGCCATACCTTCTAGGTTTGAACTCTGGCTCTATCATTTACTTTGTCTGGCCTTGGTCAAGTTATTTAACTATTCTGTATGTCAGTTTCTTTATGTATATATACTGCACAAGGATGTTATAAAGGTAAATAGCTGATATTTGGAAAGCATTTAGATATTTGGAGACCATTTAGAACAGGACCTGGCACATATAAATCCAAGGTAAAAGTTTATTATTATTAAATTCATATATGAACTGGACACATTTCAAAACTATGCTCAGAAATAAAATATATTGCTATATTTGGATTGTATTTTATATATTGATATATTTGATTATATTATATATATTTTGATAGTTTGATTATACTCAATCACTAATATTGACTCTCCCAGGCCATGTTTTGGAAGGGAAATGCTGTGCCAATCCCTACATATAAGTATTATATTGTTCAATAAGCGTGGGATTTTAGAATCAGATTTTTGGTTCCAGTTCTCCCACTAGCTGTGTGGCTTTAGGTTACTAGTGTTAAACTTCATGTACTTCATTTTGAAATGGGATATTTGTGCATCGTAAAGGTCTGGCATAATAAGCAAATGAGATAACAGATATAGAGTGTTCTGCAGAATTATTGATATTAAGTATATCAATAACTCAATAACCCTGGCAGTGAAGAATAAGGATCAGTCCCCGGGTCATACAAGTATTGCTTCAATAGCTTATAGAAAGTTACCAGTGGAATTTTATGAATGGCTATGTTTTCAGCTTTCAAGCCAACGGATAAGAACAAATCATAGCCTTTCCTTAATAATTCTACTTAACAACAATAAGGAAAGGAAAAAAAAAACTCACACATTTGGGAACCATAATTGTTGACATAGAACCCATACATCTAGTCTGACTCACATTTGGAAATTTCCAGTGACATTCATTGGCTTGTTTGTTTTCCATGGAGTTAGATTTAACTCTTTTAATTGTCTTCATTTAGAGAGCTATTGATTTGTCCTTGGAGAGTATTTTTCAAGCAATTCAGTACCCTCGTAGGGAAAGCTGGAACGTGTCTCCAACATTCTCAATCTCCCGTCCTGGCATCCCGGCTGTGTTTGTCATTCTAGCACTCACCGATGCATCTCATGTCCCAGGGCTCTTCTTCCAACTATGAAGCCCTGCTTTGAGAAAAGTATTACTCACATTTTCATATTATATGTGAGATTCAAATCAAAACATTCCATTCCATTCCATTCCATATAGTGCTGTTTAAAACAAAGTATCTTGTAAAATTGAAGGCATTGTTGTCTGTTAAAAGATCTATTGTCAGTAAACATGTATAGGAAGAGAATGTATTCCATAGGCAGTGGGCATTTTCTAAAAACTTCTGATACTCACCATGTTAATGAGAACCTAATTTTTTCTGCACTGCCCTTAATTATCTCCATTAAGATACAACTCTTTGATCTTGAAAATAAACACACACACACACACACATATATATAATTAGAAATGTGTTTGCACATACACATAAGCATACATAATTAGAAATTCTACTTTTCTTTGGCCAGTGGCAATAAATATTATGGAAGGAGTTCTAAAAAAAAAAACCGTGAGGAAACATCCAGACAACATACGGCTTTTACTGAGGGCCATTTTGGCCACTGGCATGTTTTCCTCCTGGGCTAGCAACTGAGCTCTCCAAAGTTAGAGGTATGTAACCAGTGCAGATGTCACCTTAGTCATCTAATTAGCATGTAATGATTATATTTGAAAACTATTCCAAGTGATGGAATTTTCCTCTGGAAGAGAAAAAGAGTCAAACCTGCCCCACTGCATATTTCTCTCTTTTGTCCCCACTCACTTTTGGAAAATAGCTTATTTTCCTTCTCTCTTGATTCCTATGAATACACAGAAATATGACTGTTTGGAAAAAGCTGCTACCACTACCTCTTAGAAAAGAGCTGCTTGTTTTAGGAAAATAACCTGATTTCTTCTTCCCACATAAAGAGGCTGGGTGAGAATAAAGATCCAGTCTCATTGCCTAAGAGCTTCATACATCCTCTACTGATGAAACACCCTGTGAAAGCACAGCATGAGAGAAATGCATGTGAAGAAATTATTCTTGACATATCTTTTGGGCCATTGACTTTCTTGCGCTGGGCAGTCCATCGAGATGTACTATTATTATTTCCCATTTGATTATATGTGTGCATATGCTGTCAGTTTGCATTGCTAGGATAAGCAGTTTGAACTTGATGATTTGGTGCTTTAAATGCCATCTCTCCCTTTTAAATGAAATCTCATTTTCTAGCAATTTCAAGCCTTGTTAAATTTGGCCACAGAGGAATATATATGCAATTTTTATTTTCCTTTCCTGCTCATACTCTCATCTTTTTCTCCTGGTGCTGAAAATAAGGAAAAACTCCGCAGAATTACTAGTACTGCACCTGAAGCCTTGAAAAATTTGTATTGAAGTGGACAACGTGGAACCTTTATTTTTGGTCCTTTTGATTTCCTAAGGGAGAAGTATATTTATATTAGTTAGCTCTTAGGAAGAAAAGGTGATCCTAGGGACTAGTTAAGTTTTCTCTCTTTTTTCAGAGATGTTCTTTTTGTGGAAGTCAAGGTTATGCTCACACAGTGAATCAACTAATTCTTTTTTTTACTGCTGTTGTCATGTTAAATTCAGAGCTGCACCTCTAAGAGTGTAACAAACCAAATGGCCAACTCTGAACCAAGGTATGGCTTCTTGGCAGATCACATCAAAACTTCCTTTAGGTATTCACAGTATAATTCCAGCCTGTGATACTGCTCCAGAAGGAAATAGCAAGTCTCTGAACACTGTGTGACCTGGAGTTTAACCATTCTCATCAAGGTAAAAAAAAATTAATTATGATAGCCATATTTTATCAAGTAAAATATGATAAAAACTGCTCTCCTATCTGTGTTGGAATGAACTTTTGAGTACGTATTAGGCACATGGGTTGTAAATCTTAATTAGGAAGCTTATCTTACCAATTCTGTAGATTGTGTAAGGTTTGAGATACCAACAAAGGGGCCTAAAAGTATGTGGATAAGTCTCAAGTCCAAAATGCCAAATGAGTCCGCCACTAAAATAACAAGTCAGAGTTGAAATATGGATTTAAAATTATCAATCCTCTTGTAATGGAGAAGAAGAAACATTCTCCTTTTAAATGTAGTTTCTTTCCCTAAAGCAAATTATCATACATAATTCAATGTTATAATTTACTAACATGCCAGAATGTGATTGAAGATGCCTTTCAACCAGCTCCAGTCTGAGGACAAGGCTGATTTCCTTGATCGATACAATAGAAAACTGTGTAGGATATATGTAGGCGAAACTGGCTAAATATTCTTCCAAAACAGAGATAAAACTACAGTTTTCCAGAAAAATCAGGAATCATGATAAATCATGGTATATTGACAACATACAGGATATGTTTATTCTTTAAGCTATCAGGTAGTGCATTCTCACTAGTAAGTTACATTGATAAATGTATGGTAAATATATATTCTATATATGATAAATATATGTAGTTCTAAATATATATAGTTTTTAAAATATTTATTGGTTCTCACTAATACACTGCTTAATATATGAAATCAAAAACAATTTTTACAAAAAAATATAAAACAGTAACTTTGTGGACTGAAAATTTAGTGATGTATACGAAGTTCTTTTGAAAAATTAAAGATTTTTATGATTTTAAGATTTTATAAATAATATAATTTAAATTCAGTGTCATGACATAGTGGCTTAGAAAACTATATTTTCTTCCTTTTCTTTTGTCATCCAGTTGATTCAGGAATTTTAACATTTAAAGAGCCCTTAAAAAGAAATTGAGTGCCATTGAGGTTAATTGATTTGGTCAGATTTGCAGAGGTTATAAGGACTTAAATCTCCTGACCCCCATTTAGCAATATTTCCATATAATTTTCACTTGTGACCAGACCCAAGGTTAGAAATCCCATAAATAGGAGAAGGATAGGAATTTGATGCAATGTGTTAAATACCTAAAACTTCAGACTTTTATTTATTTGAGAGAGAGAGAGAGGACGAGCAGGGGTGGAGGTTGAGGGGAGGGGTAGAGGGAGAGAAAGAAGCAGACTCCCTGATGAGCAGGGAGCCCTAGGCAGGACTCTATCCCAGGACCCATGAGTTCCAGGACCCATAAGATCATGCATGACCTGAGCCAAAGGCAGACGCTAGCCTAGGCGCTCCAGAAAAAATTCTTAATGCAGATGGTGAACTATGTGAATTAAATCTAATTAATCCAATCTTTAGCAATTACCACTTAAGCATTGATCTTTTTGTGGTTACACACTGGTATGATCTCGCAGTTTCAGAGTGATCTTGATTTATACCTTCTAGAACAAACATTCTCCGTTTGTTCAAATCATTTGGAAAGAATGTGTTTTCATGACCAATACCAAATTGTCCATATGATCCCACCCAAAAAATATAGTATCATGTTTATATGTGAGTGTATGCCAAGGGAAGCTGTATGCACCTTTTTTTTTTCTTGTATTTTTGTCGGAGACATCTGTTTAGCCACTCCAGGCATTTTGGGCTTTATACTGAAGGGCAAGAGTAGAAGCTTCTTCATAAGATTTTCATTATGCTTCACCCAATCCTGTCTTTCCAAGGACTTCTCAAAGCACCATATCAGCAGTAATTTTATAAGGAACAAACTGTATGAACTATGCTCCCCAACCCAGTTTACCAATAAAGAAATAAGCAAATAAATTAGTAGAAGAGTCCATCAAATCTATGATCCTCTAATCAACCAATCTGGATTGCTTACTCTTGGAACTCTGGTCTGAGTTGGAAGGCCCACTGTGCTATTCCTTAAGAACTATGGGATGAGGGGATTAGTAAATTCCATGAGAAGATGACCTTCTATTCTCAGCAGCCAGGTAGGCCACAGGAAGAGAAGTGTGGTGTAAGGGACACCCCAGAGTTAATCAAGTTAAGAGTCCTGAGAATTAATGCTGTCTAAAGCCATATTGCTCTTTTTTTTTTTTTAAAGATTTATTTATTTATTTGAGAGAGAGAATGAGAGAGAGCACATGAGAGAGGGGAGGGTCAGAGGGAGAGCATGAGAGGGAGAAGCAGACTCCCCGCCGAGCAGGGAGCCCGATGCGGGACTCGATCCAGGGACTCCAGGATCATGACCTGAGCCGAAGGCAGTCGCTTAACCAACTGAGCCACCCAGGCGCCCTGCTCTTTTAATATGCCTTATAGTTCCAACATTTATTGTTTTATGGTTTCTAAGTGTCTTTCTTACCAGATTTTCTTGTTTGGCAATATTTTTTTCCTTTTTTAATGTTTTAGTTCCCTATAGGTTCTCCCAAGTCCAAATCATACATAGCTCTTTAAAATAATACTGAAAAGCTCTGATTAACTGAATTATTCCGTGACTCTTATATCTATCTATCTATCTATATCTTTCTATAATACCTTTTTAAAAAACTAGCCCTCTATTATTGAACCATAGGCCTATTTTTTAAAAATATATATTTATTGAAGTACAATTTGCATTTTAAAAAAAGCATCCTTTTAAGGTCAGAATTTAATGAGTTCTGATGAATATATACAGTTGGAAGCAACACCTTATTCAAGATATGGAAGAATGTTATCATTACAAATGTAATGCCCCTTTATATTCAGCCTTCTCCCCACCAGGCCATCTCAGCCCTTGGAAATCACTGTTCTATCTATTCTAGAGGTCATATAAATGGCATTATACAATGTGTACCTTTTTGTGTCTGATTTCTTTCAATTAACATGATGCTTTTGAAATTCATCAATGTTGTTGCTTTTTATTGCTGTATACGTTTCTACTGTATGGATCTGTCACAATCTATTTATTCATTCATCTGTTGATGGAAATTTGAGTTCTTTCCAGTTTTGGGAAATTGTGAATGAAGAATTTGTGTATAGGACTTTGACACAAGTTTTCAATTCTCTTAGGTGATTACCCTGTGGATGGAATTATTGGGTCATATGGTAGATATGTTTATAACTTTGTAAGAAACTGTCAAACTGATTTCCAAAGTAGTTGTACCATTTTGCATTCTCACTAGGAAATGTATGAGTTCCAGTTTCAAGGCATCCTTGTCAATACTTTGCATTGTATGTTTCCCCCCGCCCCCTTAATTTTATGCATTCTGGTAGTTTTATAGTACTATCTCATTGTGGTTTAATTTGCATTTTCCTAATGACTAATGATATTGAACATCTTTCCTTCTGCATATTCATTGTCTTCATCTCTTGTTAGATGAAGTATCTGTTCAAATATTTTGTCCTTTTTTAAATTGGATTATTGATTTTCATACTATTAAGCTATAAGAGTTCTTTACATATTGTGGATACAAGTCCATTATCAGATATGTATATATATCGCTTTTGTGACTCCTGAGTTTTATGTCCTATCTAAGGAAAAGGTGTCTACCCAATTTCCCAAGGATTTTTTTCCATATTTTCTTCTAGAAGTTGTATAGCGTTGCTCTTTCGTTTAGGTCTATCATTCCAAATTGAGTTGATATTTGTATATGAAGTTTGGGAATCTGCTTTATTTAAACACCTTTACTACTTCATAATTCCTCTTATTTTCTCCGCTATGTTTCTTTTAATATCTGATTACTTAAACTTCTGATTTCACCTTGATCACTAACAGAGCTTGTAATTTATAATCTAAGAAGATTAAGTAATATTGTTTTTATATTGAAATTTATCAGGTTTGTTCCTAAGACAAAAGTGTTTAAAAATGTGCAGTCAAGGTTTTGTGCTATAGTTCTGGACTTGACAATTGTATAATTGTCAGTGTACTACATTAAGACTTTCTAAATGTATGGTAACACTATTCAGTAAAGAAGGGAGAACAGTGAAGTGGTAGTAGAAATATGATCCATGAAGAAAAAGTAAGAGTACTTAATGACATCTAAAAATGTGTGTGTAGTTTTACATAAATATTATTTCCACATAACATTCTATTTCATATTCACCCTGTAAAATTATATACCCAACTTGTAATGTCTTTAGGAAACTTTATTTACTTATATATCTTTACTTTTTCTTATGGCCTTTGTCAATTGGTTTGGACTGTCAGTATGTTTTGCTATACAGACACACTGCAATTTGTAAAGTAATTCCATCATAACATAACAACAACAAATAAACCCATGGGGAGGCGAGACTCTGATGTGTAACTGCTTGAGGGACAGACTGACCATGTTTTATCTTCAACTTAGCAATTTTTTTTTCTATTTTATCTCTTTGATATGCAAAAGACTATAGAAATCACATAATTATTTAGAATGTGTGTAGGAAAAGAAATACTTTTATTAAACTAAATCTTTTGATGAACCTCAAGAATAAGAAAGTTGTGTGCAGAGTGGTTCTAACAGGAAGGGGAGTGAACACTTTCAATTTTTACGTATAAATGGAGGCCCAGATATTTTCCCAAAGTCACTCTATCCTTTGGTGTCAGAGAAAGCTCTTCCGACTATGGTCTATTGCTCTGGTCCACAGCTCACAGTTATTCTGTTCATTCTGACAAATGTTACTAGTCCTAGAAATGTGGTATTTTTTTTCCTGTGGTGTATGTTTTATTTGTTTATTAATTTGAAGTTATTCAATAGGGACTTGAGATTGAAATGGGAAAAATAGTAATCTAGTACTTGAGCAAAAATTAAGTTCTTTCTCTTGAAATGATTAACCATTCAACAGCTATGTAATAAAGTCATAATAACTCAGGGTTGAATTCTTAAGAATCACCAAGTAATGTCTCCCTTGTAATCTTTATATTCATAGAGTCAGAAGCAATATATATGTCTAACCATTTTTAGTTCCAGAGGAAATATCAGGAGTACAGAATTCCACTAATAAAGCTATGATCAAGAATGACTGATAGACAGCTGGGCCAGCAGCTGGGCCTTTCAGGGACAAAACAAAGCAAAAGTGTGTTGAAAAAGTGAACTTTCTTTTAATGTGAACTAAATTAAAATCCAAAATCTCTGAATGCTTTGTACAGTTGTGGGGTTTGTGTGTGCAATATTTAATTTCCTTCTCTCATTTGAGTCTAAGAAATAGAAAGTAAATTTATTTCAGAACAAATGGCACCTTGCATTTGTGCCAGTTTTCTAGATACTACTCATAATTTTTTCAAATTAATACATTCCAGTTTTCCCATCACGTGATGCTTTGCATTTCTTAGCAGTTCTTTTTTTAAGTTTTGATCTTAAGGTTATTAATTCATAAGAAGTCATTAAAGAAGGTAGAAGATATTGACACCTTTTGCTCATTTGCTACATGCAATGAGAGAGAGTCCTTGAGCAAAGTCAAACAGTGAATCAGCAGGACACTGAGAAGAGAACCTTTCCAAATTCTGTGAGGGCTCAGCCCCACTTTGTGTATCAGCAGCTCTCCCAAACCTTTCTCACACCACACTTGGCTTATGATTTTCAGAATTCCTCCTGTATGATTGCTGAGAAACAATTCTTCATACCAGATCAACACAATTTAAGAATTCCATGGAGAAAAGGGATTTAAGATAGGCTTAGAATGTTTGAAAAGCTTCTCTGCAGTTCTCGGTGGAAATAAAACCTGAAACAACCAACCAGAGTAATGTGAAATAAATATTTCACAAATAGCAACAGATTGCACAGTAATATAAGTGCCCGGTAAAACTTGTAAGTACTTAAAGAGCAGCTCATGCTTCTTATTAGGAAGAACAGAAGCAAACTTTTCTTCTATTAAATGTTGGTAATGTGTTTTAACATAAAATATTCAGCAAGCTAATCGTGTTCTTAAATTGCTCTTATCTAGATAAGAACAGCATCTACTTGTGAAGTTCAGATTGGAGTCTCATTGCTCTTAATTCACCACCTCTTTAAGGCTTGAAAATGAGTAAGACTTCTTAATTATACATATTTATAATAATGTAAATAATAAACTTTATTATTTCAGAACTCTAGTAGGTAGAAAGTAGTAAATTTATACCAATGGTTCAAACTAAACCCTCTCATAACTTGACACTGTTCTTATTTCTATAAGAACAAATAAAAGGACATCATTAATTTTTTAACACTTCATATAAAAAAACAAAAACAGGGATATGGGTACAAGTATTATCTCTATTTTTAAATAATGAAACTTAGGTTTTGAGAGGTTAAAAAATTTTATTTTCAAGGTCAGGTTCTAAAGAGCAAGGCTTAAATTGAAATGCTGGTCTTCAAAGTCCATGTTAAAAATCATGTTATGTGGCTTCTAATGCTTTTTTATAAGATAGAATTACTTCACTAAGTATTACTTCTCTTTTCTATTCTCATTTCTCGAGCCCTGGACAGACTGAGGTTTTTTCTGTTTGTTTTTGAGCAGTTTTGGTTTACAGAAAAATTAAGCAAAAAGTATAGAGTTCCCGTATATGCCCTCGTTCCCCTCCTTCCATTGTTTATTACTCACCTCTTTGCTCCTGTTCTTCTATATAATCACTTGCTTTTTACTGTTATTCAATCCTTCTTCTGAAGAACAATACCATGTCTTTCTTTGATATAGATCCTTTGAGTAACAAATTGATCATATGATCTTTTCCTATACTCAACAAAAATATTTTATTTAAGCATTTAGAACTATAAGGGAGCTTATACAATTTTTAGCAGACGAATATCTTAAACAAATGTTATGAGAAAATTCAATGAATAAGGAAAGTAAATGCAGATTTGTTCTGGTAGAACGTGGAGAATTCACTGGGATTCTTTCCTACTTTACCCACTTCCCCCAAACTGTTCCTAAAATATTTTTGTGAAATCAACACTATTAGAAAGCATTCATCTAGTTCATTCTTCTCCGTTTTCATGTGTAAATTGAATCTCCCACAAGCATGGGGAACTTGAACTGTATCTTTATTTCTAAAGGGAAATAAGATTGAGCTGAGCTGTTTGCAAATGACTCCGTTGGAAGTGGTGTAATGGAAGTACAAACTGTGGGATTTATCCATTGTGGTATGTGGAAAAAATTAGGGACTTCAATCAAGCAGTAAATGTCCTGTGGGATGGAGAGAGAAAAACCTGAATTCTATGGAGTCGTACATGGCTTTACTGTTTTACCAAAAGCCATTCTAAATTACTTTCTCAAGTAAATGGACCACCACTATCTTACCTGAAATAGCTTCCTATAGTTAGTGAAATCACAAATAAAGAACCCGTCCATATTCCTTTCTAATGGAATAACAATAAAGTATCATAATTATGTAGGGAAGTCGAGATTAGAAAAAAATATTTTTAATATAAGATTACTTGGTAGATTATATAATCAAATATTTTTTAAAAATGCTTAGCCTTACTCATTCATTCTCTCAACAAATATTTATTAACTGATTGCTGTTGAGGTCTGAGACTCCTAAAAATAAGACTTTTTTTTTTCTGGAAAATAAGACAAAGAATGACTATATGGAGATCCAAAAATATTACCTCTAGTACCAATAAAGGTGGGAATGGGGAATGTGGCTCAAGTGCAAGGGCAAAATGAGTTTCCTAACACTGTATCCCAGAATTAGGCAGATTTGTTGGCCTGCCACCGGGTGGAATAGACCAAGCTTTGGATAGAACTCATGTTCCCCGGGGGTTAGGCGCAGCTCTAGATAAAAGGAAGAAACATTCACCCAATTTAACAGGAGACCCAAGTTTATATGCGTATAGATACAGGAAGGTTGTTGAACATAGCTGTAGGAAAAGGTAAAAAATTGTCTTTTGATTATTTTCATTTTCTTGATAGTAAAATGGGACATCCAAACCGTCAAACTGAGAGCAAGAAAAAGGGAGAGGAAACTGGAGGAATACAAGAAAATAATGTGTGGAATAGTCATTTGCAGGAGTAGAAGAGTATAAAAGTGATTTGACTAGGAATAGCACTGGCAACGTTAATTGCAGGATCTGAAGAAAAATGCAAAATGTGAGAGTTTTGTTAACAAATTATTTAAAAATTCAAGATAGTGACATCTGAGCATTAAGCCAAGCATGCATGGGCCCTTCTAAGTGTACACCCGTACACTTCACCTGATTAGGGGCGATAATGTATATTATAATGCCATATAATAGAATTGCTTGCCAGCACTAAAGGGCCACTTAAGGATTAAGATCATAAATTGTGTCATTTTTTTTAAAGATTTTATTTATTTATTTGACAGTGGGATAGAGAGAGAGCACAAGTAGGCAGAGAGGCAGGCAGAGGGAGAGGGAAAAGCAGGCTTCCCGCCAAGCAGGGAGCCCGACGCAGGGCTCGATCCCAGGACCCTGGGACGGTGACCTGAGCCGAAGGCAGCCGCTTAACCGACTGAGCCATCCAGGCGCCCGGCTGTGTCATTTTCTTGATTAATGATTAGCTATAAACCATTCTCCATGCTTACACTTCTCTGTCGTTATACTTTTGTTATCTGTAAAATATACTTGAATGTGCTGACAATGTATAGTCCACTCTATGTGAAGCATGAAGACTTTAAGCCTCTTTTTTTCAATCAGTGGGACAGTAGATGTTAATTTCTGGTTTTACCAACTGTTAGACTTTAAAAAGAGCTAGGTGTTCCTAAACTTCATTGGTGTGTTTCCAAGCACAGTGGGTCATGTATTCTTTATCCCATCATAACAGCACTTTCTATATGTCTTTGCAGTGGGGATTTGCATTTGAGAGAGAGATGCAGTAAGTCTGAAGTCTTTATCACTGTCAATTTCTGTTGACAGAGCTTTCATTTGATTGTTCCTAAATCAGGACTGTCATGAGGACAGATGTAGCTAATTAATCCTTATCAGTTCTGATTCAATTAAAAAATTTCAGGAAACTTCTCAGTGTCTGCTTGAATTGTCCTTATGAAGACCTTGCTGTTAGAGGGGGGAAAGTTCTTGTTAAATGTAAGGACTCTGTAAGCCAGACATTTCCCTGGGTTGGGAAGGGGTTATGTTTACAACTGATTTAAATGAGAAGACAAAATACTATTGCATATAATTTTGAGGGGTTGGAGGAGAATTTTGCTGTTCAGGTTCAGTTTTTAAGCTAGGAGAATATGAGAATTGGTGTATTTATTTATAAGCATACGAGAGCAGAATAATTTTTGCTATATTGTTATATCGCCTTTAACAAATCAGGCTATTACTTTGCTCAACTTGAAAATAACAATTCATTCAACTATGTGTTTTCTTGGTAGAGCAATGTTTTATGGTGGTCCATTTATAAAATGTTAGTTGATGGACTATTGAAGTTAGTGTAGGAGGAACAGATAACTTTTTATTTTTTTTTAAAGATTTTATTTATTT
>NC_138373.1:121001258-121016698 GCF_054177405.1 Leptonychotes weddellii | reverse complement strand
CCTCTGTTGTCCTCTAGGATTTTGATGGATTTCTGTCTCACATTTAGTTTGAAGAACTAAATTTAAATTTTATTTGATTTTGAATACCTTATAGTTAAATAGTCAAATATAGTGAGTAGCTACCAAGATAGATAGCTCAGGTCTGCACGATCTTAATCTGAAATACAGCACATTGTTAACAATTTGGAGATGATAACTCCATTTGTAATAATCCTACCAACTTCATCACTGATAATTTGGAAACTAAGTGTCCAATTAAGTGTAAAACTGTTAAATGTTGCATGTCCTCTTAACTTTACATCTCCCATTGACGTTAATGAAACATAGGCAAGAACATGTTCAATATTTAAAAATTCATAAATCATACTTTAGATCTAATTAGGTTGCATTTTTATTTTCCTGGTTTCACTATAATAAGAAACTCTTCCAAATAGCCCAACTCAATTACTGTTGGAATTGGAGACTATTTTATTGAGAACATGCTATATATTTTTAATCATATCATTTTATCCTCCAAGTAGTCCTGCTGGTAGGTTTTATCAATCCTATTTTGCAGACTCAGAAGCTGAAACTTGCCCAAAGTCACACAAGGATTTGAACCTAGAGCTTTCCTGACTCCTGAAAGTCTATACTCTTTCTAGCACTCTGAGCCAAGGGAGCCAGCTGGAGTCTATTTTATAGTTATTTTACACAGCATTCTAATAGATGGTATTAATTTAAAAGTATTACAGAGTGAATGCTCAGAATGCAGGACAGTTTCTTACTTAACATAAAAGCCTATGCATTGATTGAGGATTATATTTCTTTAGTGTGTTACAACAGAACTATATAAGCACTTAATTTTCAGTAGAATGTTAACAGAGAAAATAAATCACCAGATGTACCCAATCTCTGTTCACTTTTTTCTTTAGTAACTAAAAAATATATATATACATGTACACATATATATGTATATTATATATTGATGGAATGCTGATATAGAGCATAGTGATTTAACTTTAATTTATGATACTGTTTTGTTACAAAAATTTGTAATCAGTCTTCCAGAATTAACCAGTTAAGACTTTTGGGCTTAAATTTTAATGGTGATATTATATTTTCTTGCTGAATCTGTCCTTTACATATTGTTTTTTCATTATGGGGATGAGGAACCTGTTATCTAGCAACTGAAAGCAAGGACTTCTGTTTCAGACACGCTTGGGTTTGTGATTCTGTACAGTTGTTTATCAGATGGGTGGACTTGGACAAATTATTTCCTTGCAAGGTTACTTTGAGGCTTCATTATAATATATGTATGTGAATATGCATCTACTGAAAATTTCACATTTTCTTTTTTGCGTTCTCTACAATTTTTGCTCTGAGTTTCTCTGAATTAAAGCAAGAACTTAGAGAAATTTGGGGAAGTAATGTGTACAGAAACTTTTACATTTCAAAATCTCTCTAACTCCATCTCTTAATCTTTTAAAGTTTTCTCTCACATGTACAATACTATACAGTTTTTCATTAATTTATGGAGATTTTTAATTAAGTTATATGTAATTCCATAGGATTTAAATCAGCTCATATAAATTTTAACTGAATTATTAAGTTACAATAATAAAACTTGCAAAAATAGTAATAATAAAACTTGCAGAGACAGCGTTGGGAACTAATAGAGGGGATGCTTGGTAAGCATACAAATCTTCTGGCAGGGATGGAGGCCATAAGTATATTCATAGGGTGATATGTCTTCTTTCTGAAGCTCCAAGTTCCGTAAGCACATGTTCATACCTCCAGTCCATAGCAAAGTACTTGGTACATAGAAAGTATTTTGATCATTTTGTTGGTGTTGTTGAATGACTACATGAATGAAATAAAATGAGTTGAAAGTGCTTTTGAACATTAAAAAAGTTGTAAAATATATTTTATAGCTATGCAATTATTATTATTCAATTCCATTTTACTAGTTGAGCCAATTACAAAGTAAGCCCACTTCTCTTAGAATGTAATGTAACGTCTAATGTGTCTATACTCTTTCTAGCACTCATGTGTCCTCATGTCTAATGTGAGGAATGCTCATTTTTCCTTCAGTTCTTGAACTATGTCTTTATCATTTATCTTAAGTTGCATTGAATGAATGCTAAATGACTCTGCTTTTTAAGGGATTGCTAAATGAATCTGCTTTTTAGGGGACTATATTCTTTGCTTGAAGGTGAATTAAAAATACCTCTTTGCCCTGAAGACTAGTGCTGACTCACTGAGCTTGTCTACAATATGAGCAAATGTAGGTTGAAACGAATTGGAAAAATCTCACTTACTCATATGCATTTTAGTACTTTAAGACATCATCAAGGAGGTAAAATATACCAAGCAAATTAAAGTAGAAAAATGCATCTTATTTCTCATCTCAGCTAAATTATTTTAATTATTATTTTGTTACACATGTTCTTCCAATTTACCTAAACTGCACAACTGACATATAATAGGGACAGCATATGGCTCAACAGCCACACATTTGGCACAAAGTCTTGCCTTCCAATGGCCAGATTTCTCATCCATTGACCTTTCCAATCTTGCCTCCATTCCACCCAACACACACACCAAGAACAAGCATTTCCAGGTAGTTTTAAAGCAAAATGGTGTCTTCTCGAATTCGGGGTTAGAGAAATTTTAGAGTCACTTTTGATACTTCCTGCATCTTAAATCTTCCCTAGAATATGAGTGGAACATACTAAAGGGGAAAATATGTTTGTCTATAAAAGCTAAATTATATTAAAATTATAACTTTCAGAACTGGTGTGGGCATGGGTCAGGCTCAGGCTCCTACCTTCAGCAGAAAAGAAATTTCACCAAGAAAGGTTTAGAGGGTGGGAAATCAGGTCTTCTGAATCTTCATGTAATGTTTTTCCATCACAATGACACAGCTCTAAAATCATATTTAATTTTCTAATTTTCTTGTTCTTTATATTTCGAGACATGAATCTTTATTTGGAAAGTTACTAGATAAGTGATCATAATCAGTTAAGTGGAATCTGTCATTGGAAGTACTACTGTGAGAGACTGATGATAAAGACCCTTTATCAGGCCCATAAACTCTCCTGGGACACTCATATGCCATTTGAGAAATGACTTCTTAAGCACACTGAGATATATATGACCTAAGAGGGTTAATGGAGCTTTCCAGTGTTAACCCCTCCGTGGTGGCTAAGAGCATAGGCTCTGAAATCAAATGACAGAGATTTGAATCTGCCACTTCCTAATTGTAGGAGCCTAAGAGTGGCATTTAATCATTTAAAAATAGAAGGACTGGGATGATGTCCTATGTTTATAAATTCCTATGGCATTTTGTTTTTTTAAAATTTTCTGTTTTGCATTAAGTATATATTTATATATGTTAATCTGTGCATATTTTATTATGTATTATATATATATGATATATATGATATATAATCAACTAGACTGTGAGCCCCTTGAGAGCAAAGTCTCCATTTTATATTATCCTCTACTTGGTAGAAGAGATGCTCCTTAGATACTTTCGGGTAAATTACTTTCTTTGACATCCACATTTTCCAATTTTCTTTGTGAATACACTTGAAGTGTTTTAATTCTTGGATACTTCAAGAGAAGTGTGGGGTTCTCAAATCAAAAATTAAACAGAAGATTCTAATTAAAGAGATGCAACCAATTTAGGAACCTCACTTCTTATACATATTCTACTAGGTTCAAGAATATAGAATGGAGGGAATGGAAGTAATATATTTATTCTTTGAGTTTAACTAAATGTCATTTTATTTTATATATTTTTTATTTTATTTTATATATTTATTTTATATTTCTGAATTTTTATGAATTATAGTACAGTGTGTTCCTAGTCTATTAAAAAAAGAGGAGTAAGAAAACATTATAAAACCATGTGTTTATTATAGTAAAATATCTTCCTAAAAGCTTAAAAATGTTAGATTTAAATATTTTGTACTGATATAAAAACATGATAATTAACTCAAGTTAATTTCCTGATTTATTTTTAAATAATAATAATCTCACCGACTGTAATGCTTATATAAACCTTTATAGATTTTATGCATATTATCCGAGTCAGTAATCACATACCTCTGTTAAGGTTTATTTTTAGTCTGATTTTATAAATGAAAAAAATGAGTTATGGAAGAAGTTTTTGGAAGCATTTCAAGGTCTCATACCCAGTAAATAGCAGAATTTAGAATTGGAGCTCTTATTTTCATGACTTCCAATTTATTATCCTCTTTTGGCTTTAACATGTAACCTCATTGATTTTATCAAATTAACTAAATAATTCCCTTCTCCGCACATTCATATTTATAAATTAATCTTCTGAAATGTTGTACCAATATATACTCCAACCAGAAACATGCACCTAAGGTGGTTGTCTCTAAGGATTTTTCTTTAAACCTGGAGAATTTCAAATATGATGACAATTACCAATACAGTTAACAAACAGAAATTAGATTGTTATTGGAGAAGATTAAAAGGGTCTTGATTCTTCTTGCTATGAATTGAAACAGCTAATAGGAAACAGCAGTGACACTGTTCTTGGTAAGATGATGCTGGCCTTTGTTTATGACTCTTTTTTTTTTTTTTTAAGTAGGCTCCATGCCCAACATGGAGCCCAATGCAGGGCTTGAACTCACAACCCTGAGATCAAGACCTGAGCTGAAACCAAGTGTTGGATGCTTAATTGACTGAGCTACCCAGGAGACTGTGTTTATGACTTTTTTTGTCTTTACAAATTATATTTTTAAAAATTATTACATATTTACATTAGAAAATGTCTAAGTTTTCTAAATTTCTAAATAAAATAAGACAAACAAAATAGAAAACCTCCAGTCTTCACTACGTATAGATAACCACTTCTAAACTTCGGCTGAATATATGCATATCTATATCTACAAAGTAGTTCAATATATGAATGCACCAAAATATACCTTAACTATTCTTTATTACATAGGTATTGAGGTTACTTTCATATTTTTACCATGAAAAGCAGAACTGCAATAAACATTCATTCTCGTAGCTTAATTTTTTTTTTTTTTTAACACATTGATGCTTAATTCCCTTAGGTGATTTTCTGAAAGAATTTCAGGATCAACTAGAATTTAAATTTTCAAGGTTTGGGGCTCATATTTATAAATTAATCTTTGGAATATTGTACCAATTTACACTTTAACCAACAAAATAAATATCCCTAAATCTTATTAACACTGGTTCAAATATGTCAAATATTGATTGACAATAAATACCTTATTGTTTGGAATTGAATTTTTTTATTACTAGTGAAACTAAACATTAAAAACACATAATGGGGGCGCCTGGGTGGCTCGGTTGGTTAAGCGACTGCCTTCGGCTCAGGTCATGATCCTGGAGTCCCGGGATCGAGTCCCGCATCGGGCTCCCTGCTCGGCAGGGAGTCTGCTTCTCCCTCTGACCCTCCTCCCTCTCATGCTCTCTGTCTCTCATTCTCTCTGTCTCAAATAAATAAATAAAATCTTTAAAAAAAAAAAAAAAAAAAAAAAACACATAATGGACATTTGTATTTCTTTTCTGTAAATTCACTGCTTGTGTTCTTTGACTTGTATCTCACCTTTTAAAAAACTGTATAGTTTTTTTTTCTTTTAAATAGAGTTCTTTACATATTAAGGATGCTAATCCAGGTCACATATATTGCAAATGTCATTTTCTTCCAAGACTGTTTTCATTTTACTTGTATTAACAATCTGAATTGGCCTTCTTCACAGGGGCATCTACAAATAAATTTCAACTGTGTACCTACACATACAGTAGTATCTACCTGCCCACAAGTTAATATCCACTTTCACACAGGGAAGTACAGCAATCTCTCTCATTTTAGGAAGTTTAAATTTTCATTAAGTAGGAGAAATATTAGTCATATCTTGGTCAATGATCAATAAAATAAATACTCACAGCATGTTGAAGCACAAAGAGCAGAAGACAGGATGAAAATCCTAGCTCTGGTATTTAGAAGCTATTTGATTTAAGCACATTATTAAATATGTGTGAAACTGTTTCATAATTTCTAAAATAACTAAAATTATACCCATATACCTTAAAAGACTGTTGTAAGATTTAAATGAGATCGGTGTGTAAAAGCATCTGGCAAAGGATCTGGAATATATTATAGTACTTGATAAATAATGCTGTCTGCCCTTCCTTCATATGTCTATCAAGAGTGCTATTAATTGGTGTATTTTTATAATGGTTGTTATCTATCAAAAATTTGCCTTTTACTACAAAAAGTTGGTGTTGGTGGTGGAAACAGCTTCAGGTGTAGAAATCTTACTTCCATTGTCATTCTATGATTTTATTATTATATTATTATTATTATTCCTTCATGGATTTTATAGATGATTCCAATAGCTTCTGATGCATCTTTAATTTCCAGGATCTAAAAATTCTTGAGATAACTTCTTATTCCTCAAAATCACATTACCTTGTGTTTATATAGCACTTTTCAAAGTTGTCAGCAAACAGTGCTTTAACTGATCTTCACACCATTCCTATGAGGTAATAGTAAGAAATAATATCATTGTGCTTCTTTTACACATTCTGAAAATACTTAGCAGAAAGGCAACTTGTTCAAGCTTAAATAGAAATTAAGTGGTTCTCAAGAGATTAAATGAAAATGTATACATCTAGGATACAGGAAAAATCATTTAGTTTTATAAACATAATCATTTTGAAGGTGTTTGGTATGAGTAGAAACCAGTAGAAAGGTCCATAAAGGATTGGCTTTGGGTTCAGCACAGACTTCTAGGTACTAATCAGTTGTATGAGAGAATATTTATTAATATGGTTATGTTTGTTTTCTAAACATAGCAAATGTGCATCATGATTTTCAACTTCTGTGTGTTTTCACTGAAACATTTTTGCTTCTCTTTTCTGAGGTATAAATAGTTATTATATTCTTCTTATATTTTCAGACTATTATATAGGCATGACTCCATTACCTGCAGTGGAAATTTTTATTGCTAGCATTTTCCAGAGTAGCTGAGAAAATTTATTACAAGAAGTGAATCAGCCTGTTGGTGGATAAAATATTTAGCAAACTCTCCCCAGCAACCAAATGATTATGTTAAAAAAAAGCTGTAAATTTGTAGAATAAAGGTATTTTGAGGTTGGTCACATCAGTCTTAGGTCTTGTTATTATACTTTATTGTCTCTATAAAGCTAGTCTTCAGCCAAAGGTGCTCCTAAGGTAAAAATGAATGTTTAAAAAGTAGCAGTTTGGAAAAGAAAAAAGAATAGACAGTGTTAGATTATGCTTCTACATTATTCCAGTAGGAACATATTGGTATTAAACAAAATATAAGTTGTCCAGGAATTGAATGTGAAAAAAATACATTGATAATTAAAATGTATTGATATACCAGAGCCCTGATATAAAAAAAATTCTCTAGGATGGGAATTTATTCAGTTTGAATGTTTTTCCAAGAAGTTTAATGATGGCTGAGAAAAACTTGTTAAAAAGATACACTTCTAATAGGATGGATACTGAGGATATAGTTAGTATGTGGAGTTACAAGGATGCTATAGAATATAATTACAGAAAATAGACATTCTGAAAGTCACCATTTTTACCCCATGTGCTAGGGTAACTATGCTAATATACAGTTTCCAGAAGGAATCTGCTGTGAGAAGATGAGGAAACCGTGATTAGATCCACCAATCTCTTGTCAATTAATATATGTAACTTCTGATCCGTACTCAGCCCTGCACTCTGTGCTGCGGGTTATGGCATCATGGGGTGGTCACATACAAACTCAAACAACTATCTGAGAAGGAAATTCTGGTATAGACATGACACGGTGCTTTGAGTGCACACCAGGGTGGGAGAGAGCACTCCATGACCGGCACACTGCTTGAGGATACAGAAAGATGTGGGCGAGAGGGGCCAGGGAAGGCTTCAGTGCAGAACTGGTCTTTGAAGAATAAACAGATCTTGAAAATGGATCTGTTATGTGTCATTTGGTAGAATTCTAGCCTGGTATAACATTTCCATTATAGAGATGTTACGTATATTCAGTAAGGCCTTATTTCTGTTGTAAAGCTAAATCGCTAGTGTTTAAACTCCGTGATCTCTTTATGCATGGCTAGCTGGTTTGTACCAAGAGACAACTTGAGTAGTTTCTTAGGCTTTTCTTTTCTTCTGTATTACCACTCCAAGTGGGGCTCATGTATGATCGTGAATACACACATTCACTCTCTCACATGTTCAAAACAAAGCGGTTTCTGACCCTCACTCTTGATGTACGAATGCGCCAGAGAAAGACTTATTTGCACAGTGCATCTGCTTCAGCCTTCGCTATTTAATTATTTTTTTACGCACTTGTGATTTCAAAAATTATTTTCAATGAAATTCTTGTTATTTTGGAAGAACAATTCATTGTCAACAGAACCGATTATGAGGTTGAGCAAAGAAATAGGAAGAACAAAAGACAATATATTTTGAAGTTAAAGAAAAAGAAAAAAAATTCTGTAAAATTAAATTGGGTGGAAGAAAGTCTTTCCTGAAGGACTGTGCAGTCATAGATCCAGACTCCTTCTCCAGCAGTCACTGCCAAATCTAGCATTTCTTTTATTCCTCCTTATTCTCACTGCTGATGAAATGTGGAAAGGCTCCGAGACAAGAACAGGAAAACACATTATGCCTGCCTCCCCACTTCTAACGAATTGAATCCATAAAGGAAATGCTATGTACCACAGACAGATGTTACATATTTTTTCTCATCTCTAAAATGCTAAAAAAAATGTCTTTTTAAAAAAGTTTTTATTTAAATTCCAGTTAGTTAACATGCAGTGTAATATTAGTTTCAGGTGTACAATATAGTGATTCGACACTTCCATACATTAGCTGGTGCTCATCACAGCAAGTGCACTCCTCAATCCCCATCACCTATTTCACCTATCCCCCCACCCACCTCCCCTCTGTTAACCATCAGTCTGTTCTCGATAGTTAAGAGTCTGTTTCTTGGTTTGCCTCTTTCTCTTTTTTTCTCCTTTGCTCATTTGTTTTGTTTCTTAAATTCCACATATGAGTGAAATCATATGGTATTTGTCTTTCTCTGACTTATTTCACTTAGCATAATACTCTTCTAGCTCCATCCATGTCATTGCAAATAGCACAGTTTCATTCCTTTGTGTGTGTATACATATATATATATATATATATATATATCACATCTTCTTTATCCATCCATCAGTCTATGGACATGGGGCTCCTTCCATAATTTGGCTGTTGTAGAAGATGCTGTTATAAACATTGGGGTGCATGTATCCCTTTGATTTCATATTTTGTATTCCCAATAGGGTTTCCCTGAAAACTACAGGAGTTGACACATGTACAGAATTTAGAACAATGCTGGTTTTATTGTAAGCGTTCTCAATAAGTGTTGACTTTTATGATGGTGAAGACCAAGTATCCTGAAGGAAATTGCTATTACTATTCGATAGCTCTTTCTGCATTCTCTACTCTGGTATCACATTGCCTTGAAAGTCATTGCAATTATAGAAGATAGGTTTATGTGAAAATATTGAACTGAATGCTCAAATACATGAGTGTGAGCAAAGGGGGCAGTTAAATTTCTTTATACTGATGTATCCCAACAACCTGAGTTATAATGCAGTGCCCTCCTACCAGGCTTGCTCTCCCAGTGCCACTGGCCTTCCGTCCCCTTGACGGAACACACCCAGCATTCTCCAGTCTTCATTCAGACTACTTTCTCCTGGCACTTATTCACAGTTTATGGTTTCTTACTTTTGACCAATCTCCTTAATGAATATTATCTACAAGACACCTAAGATGGGTATTAAGGGGGGCTCGTGTTGTGATGAGCACTGGGTGTTATACATAACTAATGAATCATGGAACACTACATCAAAACTAATGATGTACTATACAGTGGCTAACTGAACATAATAAAAAAAAGACACCTAAGATGGGCTGAATGTACTATCTTTTTTTAAAGCTATTCACACAAGAATGGAAGTGTAAGAGTAGCCACACAGCATGAAAACAAGTGACAGAAACAATACAGAGAGAGCTTGAGTCCTGAGGTAGAAAGGGGGATGTCATAATAATGATAATTAAGAATCTCCTCTTACTACTCAGACAGTAACTGAATATACAATATATAGTCTTTTTCCCACACCAGGCTCCTACTAGGATGATATATGCTATGTACTTCTGCTTCTAAATGTGCTACTGTCCCTCCTCCTTTCCTGTCAGAATTACCAAAGGAAATGGGGGTTCAGCTTATTTGCTTCTTTATTTGTACTTTTGTATAATATACTTCAGCAGTTTTATCCTGTCATTACTTAGATACCCTAACAAAGACATTATCCATTGAATGGGTCCGAAATTACCTAAGCTCCCTTCTAAGATTCTAATGGTTACTATGTTTATTTTAAGATTGTTGACAGATGCATAGTTACAAATTAAGGTATATCTTGGAATCCTTTATAAGAGAGGGAATTTTGGTCCTTTAAAGTTATCATGGACTAGACCTGTACCTCTGAAACAAATAATACGTTGTATGTTAAAAAAAAAAAAAAAGAAGAAGATGGTAGCAAGGGAGAAATGAAGGGGGGGGGATCGGAGGGGGAGACGAACCATAAGAGACTATGGACTCTGAGAAACAAATTGAGGGTTCTAGAGGGGAGGAGGGTGGGAGGATGGGTTACCCTGGTGATGTGTATTAAAGAGGGCATGTACTGCATGGAGCACTGGGTGTTATACGCAAACAATGAATCATGGAACACTACATCAAACACTAATGATGTAATGTATGGTGATTAACATAGCGTAATAAAAGAAAAAAAAAAGAAAAAAGTTATCATGGACTAAACAAAAAAAGGAAAAAATGAGTAATGTCAAGAAATTGGTTTGCATCAGGAACCTTACCTTGTTTTCTCAGTTATAGTTACTAGGAGCCTTGGAATATCCCATTAGGAAACAAACTTAAATTTGCTCAGACAGCATGTGATAAGATATTACCAAAATAACCATGTGTGGAAAGTAATTGTTGTATGAGTCATTCAGATCCATAAAAACAAGCATTTATTAAGTCTTAGAAAATTACTGATTTTAATGGGGTTTACCATATAGAAAGTATATGGTTGCATTCTTGTTAAAATAATGATGCCAAAACTGATTTTTCCTCCCAGCAAATAATAATGACACTAGCTCTAGTGATAACATGGTGTATTAGTGATATAATAAATCTATTATTAAAAGTTGATGAAACTAAAATTTTATAAACTGATGTATGTTTTTCCCATTGACTATATTAAATTAGAAATATTTCCAAACACAAAAAACCTTATTCTTAAGTTTTATTAATACCTAATTAATAATGCTTATAATATATTTTTATAGGTAGAGAGAAATAGATACACTTAACTGGAAAATAAGATATTAAAATAAACAAAGCAAATCAACAACTTCCCTGCTGAAAATACAGTAGTGTGCTTTGGGGTTATTAAGATGAGAGAGGATCAAGTGTCTCACATTCTAGAGGTTAATCATAACATAAATAAAAAATCTTATTGATAATACCTAATAATAATATTATCATTTATTATACAGAAGGATAAATTAATTGAAAAACTCTGAGCATATAAAGAGGCTTTGGCACTATTCTAGAACTCTGTATCAAGAAAAAATTCTCGGGGCACCTGGGTGGCTCAGTTGTTAAGTGTCTGCCTTTGGCTTAGGTCATGATCCCAGGGTCCTGGGATCGAGCCCTGCATCAGGCTCCCTGCTCAGCGGGAAACCTGCTTCTCCCTCTCCCATTCCCCCTGCTTGTGTTCCCACTCTCGCTGTGTCTCTCTCTGGCAAATAAATAAATAAAATATTAAAAAAAAAAAGAAAGAAAAAATTCTGGCATCGGTTATCCATTTTGATATTCTTAATTCTTCTAGGTAGGCAGGAGCCAAATTGTTTAAATGTATATTAGGCCTTAGTATAGCATGTCCATCTAAAAGCTTTTTAAACCAGTAATTTGATCACTAGGAAATTGCCATTGTTTGATAGTTAGAGTAGGTCATTTGCAAATGTTAAATAGAAAGTCTATCTTTGTTAAGACAGGTTTAAATAGGAAGTAATTAATTTATTCAAGTCCATTCTAAAGAAGGCTTGTAGAAGGATATTGAAAAAAGATCCTGTACTTTGCCTTATTGAGGAGCTAACATGAGTATTGGTATACAGTTTCTTTTATGTGGAGCATGAATGTAAGTATAATTTATTTTCTAAAACTATAACATCAGAAGTTTCAACATTTAGTTTAGAAACTATCAATGCAATCATAGCTGTCATCTGCCTTCATGCAGCTCCAGCAGATTCACAACTTCAAGACTGGTTATGTGGTTTTCTTTTACAGAGGCTTCCCCTTAATTCCTTTTCAGTCTTCAGATTAGAAGGTTTGCATGCTGTAGCACTTTTGTGTTTTGCTCTCCTGAGAAGATGATTTAATGTTTGAAGATATTCAACTTTTCTCCAAAGAGATTAAAGAGATTATACAGATCCCAAATGGGTGCTTTCTTTTGAAGGGATAATGGGATGAAGAATCATAACATCTCTTGACTGGAGCAAAGTGTAGCCACCAACATTGGCTTAGTGTGGTGGGAGTTGGGATAAATGAGTAAAACAAGACTAAAAACACACAAAAAATCATGACATATGGCTATTTCATGTTTTAATAGAATTCTAAAGTATAGATCTGATTCTGTCACTCCCTTGCATGGATCTTCAGTGTTGTTTTGGGATTAAAGTTCAACGTTCATAGATTAACATTCAGATTCCTTCAATGATTTCTTTTTGTCTAATCTTTCTAGACTCACATTCTTCTACTCTTCCATGTGAAACTTTCATCCAACAATACAACACATCTTGCTATTTAACATTTCTATCCCTCCTTTTTGTCCTTGATACAGGAACACCCTTCCCTCCTTTAGTAATCTGGAATTTGATTCAACTGAGACCTTCACTGTCGTCCTGAGTTAGATATGCCTCTTTCTGTGCTTCCATAGGCACACTGTTTCTCTAACACAACACTCATTACATCATTATACTATTAATTTACCTGTCTCTCTTGTTTTGCACTAGTTTAGCACTTCAATCTCTTTGAGGGTAGGGGATATAAAAATACATCTTTGTAGTGTTAATATATCACACCTAATATTTGGAACATGATAGGTGTATAATTAATGTTTATGAAATGAATAAAAATTGAGCAAAGCTCAGTTCTTAGGCCAGGCTCATGATTTTAAACTTGGAAGTGGTCTCCAAGATCATATCCAAATTCAGAATTACACATAGGACCCAAGAGATCAGAACTTCAGTGACAGACCAGGACCAAAATTGTAAACATAGCAGAACTATAAGGGTTAATGCAGTTATTGCCTTGAGGCAACTTAATTTGATGCTAAATTTTCAGAAGGGCAAGGGAAATAGAATTGATCAAATAGCAAAAGCTTCATAAAGATTTGGATATCAGACCCTCCTCACCTCCCTCCTCCCTGTGTTGGCCTCAAATCTGCTTATGGGATTCTTCTACACTTTCAACTCCGGTAACAGGCCACTGATGAGTTTTGCACAATTGCAACATCAACTTTACCCAAACAGCAAAAAAATATTCATGAGCCAGCCTTGGTTAGATTCTCTTTCCCAGCTTGCGGATTTCCTACCTCATTTCTCATATAACTAATGTTGTAATGGATTATTTTCTTTCTTATTTCAATAGATTATTACAACAATCCTAAATGAAACCACCATTTTAAACTCTGAATCTATTTTTTGTTGATGATTCTTTTTTCTGACACCATCTTTCCTCTCAATATACTTACGATTTCAGAGGCAGACAAGTTGAAGAGTTATAGCAGAGAATGGATGGTCCATTGCTACTATATGTGAAACTGACATAGGGAGAGGTCAATTATCCAGAATATTTAGGAAGAACTTCAGTACAAAGTAAAAACTTTACCTAGGTTAAGTATACCTAGTTTATTTGGATTCATGGAGTCAAAAAAATCATAAATTGAACGACATAGCAATATCTTAAGAATAATTACTACCTAGATCTAGGTAGCCCATAAATTTATATACTCTCTGGAATTTCAAATCATTTCTATAGTTCATTCAATAAAGGCATTAGAAAATCAGCTATCTCCGTACTTTGGGGGTTTTATATTCTTTCTCCTCTAAACTGATACCTTAATTGCACATAGTTTAGATGAATAATTCACACTCTCCAAATTTAGGTGCAACCTTGCTAATTGTGCAGAGTATTTTAAGCAAGAAAACAAAGAAAATGCTCAAAATAAGATAATCTGTATCTATCGGAAACAATGTAATATTGCAACTATAGAAAGTCTTTATTAAACGTGTTGCTAGGCCTCTGTTCTTTCCTAAGTTTACTTTTCTGAAAACCTTACCTACCTAAAGAAGTGAGAAGACACACAAAATTACAAAGAAAATGAGTTCCAGAAGTTGGCACAGAGATACTGCTTTAAGTTTTGACAGCCTTTCAAGTATTTCCTACTTATAATCAAAAGTTCTTGTCAGCAGAATTTAGCCAATCAAGAACTTATTTTAGAATTATGTTTATTTTTAAAGTAACAGTATTATTGTTGTTATTGCTGTGTGGTGACATTTGTTTCAGAGCTGCTTAGAGAGTCATGCAGACTTACATGGTTAGACTGAATAGGCGAAGAAATGGCAGTAACTCTTTTTTGATGATAGAATATCAGGTCTGCACAGATAAACAACCTGTGCAGAATTATGAAGCTAGGGAATGAGCTTTACATTCTCGGTTCAGTTGCTGCGATTTATATGATACTCATTTTTCTATGACATAAATAGATATTTTTGTAACAAGGGGTGTATTTCTATGCCTTGGAATGGGCACCATTCTGTCCACTTCATTGGAAGCTGTCTTATTGAGAGATCCTAAATCCCATAATAGTCTGCAAGTTATATTTATTTGGCAATTTGGACAGATTTGTGTCTTAAAATCATGTCAGATCAAAGCTATTTCAAGATCTTTAGTTCAAAAACTTTACTTGATGTAGCATTAAAGGCCTGATTTAAACTGACAAGAGAAAGACAATTGCAAGTTAAAGTTGTCATCCCCAGGCACTCCCAGGAAAATTCCAGAGAAATTTTTGAGTTCTACGGAAGAATTCCTGAAAAGCTAACCATAAAATGACTTTTTGTATATAGGAATTAATTGATTTTTCTATTGGTTTCCCTTCAAAATATCCTAACATTTCTGATCTTTGCGTTTCCCAGATGTTACCTCTTTTTTTATTATTCTTATGTTAATCCCCATACATTACATCATTAGTTTTAGATGTAGTGTTCCATGATTCATTGTTTGTGCATAACACCCAGTGCTCCATGCAGAATGTGC
>NC_138373.1:120860065-121000758 GCF_054177405.1 Leptonychotes weddellii | reverse complement strand
CAACTTTTTGAGGAACCTCCATACTGTTTTCCAGAGTGGCCACACCAGCTTGCATTCCCACCAACAGTGTAGGAGGGTTCCCCTTTCTCTGAATCCCCGCCAACATTGGTCATTTCCTGACTTGTTAATTTTAGCCATTCTGACTGGTGTGAGGTGGTATCTCACTGAGGTTTTGATTTGGATTTCCTTGATGCCAAGTGATGTTGAGCACTTTTTCATGTGTCTGTTAGCCATTTAGATGTCTTCTTTGGAAAAATGTCTGTTCATGTCTTCTGCCCATTTCTTGATTGGATTATTACTCTTTGGGTGTTGAGTTTAATAAGTTCTTTATAGATTTTGGATACTAGCCCTTTATCTGATATGTCATTTGCAAATACTTCTCCCATTGTGTCGGTTGTCTTTTGGTTTTGTTGACTGTTTCTTTCGCTGTGCAAAAGCTTTTTATCTTGATGAAGTCCCAATAGTTCATTTTTGCCCTGGCTTCCCTTGCCTTTGGCGATGTTTCTAGGAAGAAGTTGCTGCGGCTGAGGTCTCAGGCAGCAACCTCTTCAACCTCAGCCGCAGCAACTTCTTCCTAGAAATGATATCACTTTTAAACCACACCATGTTAAATTTGAAAAATCTTTATCTATTTGCAATTAACTAGTAAAAACAGGAATACATAGATCAATTCCAGGTTCCAAATATATTGGATTTATTAAAATTAATATTTTAATTTCATTTATTAAATGGTGAGAGGAGAAAGTACACATGGCTTAAATTCAGGTCCATGTAACATAACTATGTTATTTTAATAGTAATAAAGTGTTATCAATTTTAGTAAAATTAATTGAAGTGAAATGAGTTATTTGATTTGGTTATTATTCAAATCTTTCATTTTTATATGGAAATGAATTATTTCAACTGAGTAGCAATTTTAGCCTAAAGGCTTAAATTATCTAAGAAACTTTAATTCATTCATAGGTTGTGACATAATATAATCCAAATTTATAAGTGATTTTGCTCTATTGAAAAAAAACAGCTTAGTACTTCCAATGGTATGAGGAGCATATTGTAGTTCAAGCTTTGTTTTTGTAGGAAAATACTAATCTTAACTATATTAGAATATATAAAACAAAATTTTATAGCAGAACTTAGTGATGCAGAGAACAAATTTTATTGTGACACTTTATACATTGGTTAACCATAAAAAATAGTGCCAAACAAATGTTGAAGAAATCAAAAAATAATAAGGAAAGCTGAAATGAAAATATTACTATCATAAAATTAGGTCTTCTTGAATTATTCTTATATTTATATAAATGAAGAATAAGGCCTTACTTTTAATAGATATTTGGTATTAAGTATTTCAAGATACGGTTTTGATATATTTCACATTTTTCTTTGTTGGTGCAAATGGGATTGTAGCAAATTGAAGATATGAATGTAATTTTACTTAAGAAAGTAAGAGAACACCTGATCATATCAAATGCTTTTTGAACATTTATAAAATTAAAATTTTACAGAAAACTGATAATTGGTAATTAAATATTTATAATTTTATAATTATAATATTTATAAAAACTATAAATATTTAACTCTAGGTAAAAATCACATGTTCATCAATTTCAAAAGTGTTGTTAGAGTTAAATCAAAATAGGATTTCACCTGAGGCACCCCAATATGTTGAATTACTACATTCTCACTGCTCTTGGGGTCTTTTGAAAAAACGGAACCAATAGTTGACTGTTACTGTTTGAATCCCCAGTAGGAATTCACTGAATTCCTGGGGTTAAATCTTTTGTTACCATTAAAATTATTTTTCAAAGACTAATAATTACATTTAATTTTAATTTAATTTTGTGTTTAATTTTATATTTAGGTTTTTGTCACCTAAATGTTAGCTTATAAGAAAATCAAATTAATGAATAAAGATTATTAGATGTTCAAATAATAAAGCACTTCACTGCTATTGGTTTCTCTTTTCCACCTATCTAGTTGTTTATGTTATTGGGGCAAATACACTCACAGTTCAATCAATTTTCTATAATTTTTATATAATATTTTTGGTGCTATGCCACACACCATGGACATACATTGGAGTATATACACAATCTAAATAACATACACGAAATATTTTCACCTAAAGTAGTAAAAGGCATATTTTAGTGGAGAGTTAAGTCCACAACATTCAAGCATGAAACTTCAAAAAAAAAAAAAAAAGGAGAACATTTTCTGGTTAGTCAAGTTCAAAATTAAAAGGCAATATACCCTGTCACAAGAAATAAACTTGGAAATGACATTTTTGAGTATAATTTCTTTTGTCATTCCAAAGTCCACTTTTGAAATCCTCCATCCTGTTGAAAACAATTGACATTGCTGACAAGAGCAGAGCAAAAATTCAATGGGAAGAAATTTTAAAGTATCTCCTAATAACAGCAGTAGTAAAAAAAAATCTAAATGTCATTTCTATATCATTTCTGTAACACATATGATTTAGAGAAGAATTAATTTGGTCTTCCTACTACAATTACATGGAATACTTAACATACTTCTTGATCAGCAGGATTTAATGTACTAAAGCTTTTTTCCCCTGGAAGTGAAATGTTATAATTATTTCAAGAAAAATTGGGACATCTTATTAAAATAGTCGTATCCATAACATGAAGCTGCATCATGAAAGATAAAAGGTATTATGGGGCAGTGATATTGTCCATTCAATATTTAGCTTTTTTTTTTTTTTGGCTTTAGAATCTTTAAGAATCTAGTAAGAGATTGCATTTTATAGCATCTTAGGGTAGTGTAGTAACGGAATAAAGGAATAAAGGAGCTAATGAAAGGTATTTTGAAATTGAATTTAATAGAGATTAAACAACATATGAATCGATTTTCCTTCTGAGTATTTATCTATCTGGAAATCAGTTTTAGAAACAATGAAAATTTCAAACTGGATGGGAAATTTTTTTTATTGTATTCCACTTTTAGTTTAAGAAATCATTTTAGGTACTTATAATTTAAGAAATTATTTTTGTAACACCAAGAAAGTGAAAATTATCTAATCTCTTGTTGTAGAGTTTCAACATTCATCCAAATCGTCATGAATCATTTGTTGGGGAAAAATCATAATTAATTGTGATAATTAACATTGGCAAGCTAAGGAAGTATGGGCATACTTGACCGGTCTTGCCTTTGCATTTTATTTTTCTCATTAGCCACTCACCTGCCTAGACATGTTCATCATAAACTGTGAAAGGATATGTCCCATCTCTGGTCCATATGCATGGTCTGCTGCCAATATGTATAATAAGAAACTTAAGGATAGGAGCCATTTTATTGAATTTACCGCCTGCATTGTCAATGATTGTGTATTGAATGAAGTATTTCAGGTGATTTAGTACATGAAGTGACAACCCACTGCCTATTCAGCTCTGCTTCCACTCCCACCCTCAGCCTGTTGCTAACATATACCTATCACGGTCCTCCTCTCATTCTTGGTGTTGAAGGTCATTGTTGCACGCAGAAAATTGTCCTTCTGGGATCAGACAAGCAGATGGATACTCTGGGAAGCCTAATAACTTGGCACCCATTTGAACCAGCTTTATTAATATATGACTTGAACATTTGATGACTTCTAATTTCCAACTTCTCCTAACACTCACTCCACATGCAGTTTTCTCCGTCTCATTGCACAGCCTGCAATTTTTTCTTGCTTGTAGACCAAGACCCCAGTATTCCTCAGCTACCCTGACACTGTGTCCTTCCTTTCAGATCTCCTTCCCCACTCTATGTTCCCACCCTCCTAACACCTATCCTCTTTCCTCTCCATACATTAGCCTGGGCCATGATGCTCTTCTCTTCTTTCACCTGGTATCATGAAACCCACAATCCGTTTTTACTATGAATTAACTAATTCAGTGTTATGGACTGAATTATGTCTCCCCTTCATCTCCCAAGTTCATATATTGATGTCCCTAACTGCCAGTGTGACTGCATTAGAAGAAAGGGCCTTTGCAGAAGTCATTAAAGTCAATGAGGCCATAAGGGTGAGGCCCTACTCCAATAGGACTGGTGTCCCTATGAGAAGAAGAGATAGTAAGAATGAGCACACATAGAAGAAAGGCCGTGTGAGGACACAGAAAGAAGGAAGCCATCTGCAAGCCAGGAAGACAGGTTGTATGAAAGCAACCCTGCTTGCACCTTGCTCTTGGGCTTCCAGCTTACAGGACTCTGAGAAAATAAATGCCTATTGTTTTGTTTAAGTCACCTCGCCTGTGACACTCTGTTAGGGCAGTTTGAGCCGACCAACACATTCAGATTATGGTTCACTTTCCTGTCAATTCTCCACCTCCTTGCCTAAGTGAAACCTAACTTTTCCTGAGATTGCTTTCAATTAACAGTGCTTCCTTTTGCCATTTCTTGAAAAGGAGTACTTTTCATTTCCTCTCTGTTGTTATGTTCATACCACTGTTCAGAAGCTTTCCTCACTGGAAGTAATTTGTCTCTATAGTCTATGCTTTTCGATAATTTCTTCACATTGAAAATACCCACAGAATTTCTGAATCTCCTCCAATCTTTCGTGTTAGCATTAGACTTTCACCTAAACTTTTTTTAGATGCTATTCTCTCTGTCAGTATCCACACAAACTCACAATTCTCAAATTTACTTATTTGCTCAAACCTTTCATTCCATTTTACCACATGTCACAATGGTCATGGAGTTGTTTTAGGTAAAGGCCCTGCATTCTAGGCAAAGGAAGACAGTGGTAGTTTTAAAATACTTCCCTGTTTGTTGATATTCCTCCCTTCAAGAGGTGGAGTTTAATTTCCTGCTTTTGAATGTGGGCTGGCCTTAGTGATTTGTTTCTAACAAATAGAATATGAAGAAAATGATAGTACATAAAGTAACTTCCGAGACTAAGTCATAAAAGGCATGACATTTTCTTCTTTGTTTTCTCTCACTCTCTTGAATCCTTCACTCTGGGAAGGGCAGCTTACATGTTACCACATTGTAAAGACAGTCCCGGAGCCCTATGAGAGGCCCACATGGTAAGAAACTGAGGCCTTCTCTCAACAGACACTAAGCACTTGAGGTCTCCTACCGATGCCTTGTAAGGGAGCTACCTTGAATGCAGATCTGCCAGCCCCTGTTAAACATTCAGATGATCACAGCTGCTGGCCAGAATCTTAACTGTGATCTCATCAGAGGCCCTGAGCCAGACCTATGCAGACCCGCCCTGACCAGTGTGAAATTGGGATAATAAGTATTTGTTGTTTTAAGTTGCTAAGTTTTGGGTGATACTTACACAGCAATAGATAACTACAGCAATGTCCAGAAGCATGGGGGACAAGGGAATTAATTAGAATACTATGGCAATTTCTCGAGAAGATGATTGTTATTTGGCCTCTGGTAAGTTAGTGAATTAGACACTGAAGTGAGGAGGGAAATGGAAGCACCAAGATGATCTCTCAGTTTTGACTTGAATAAACAGTGTTGTATTTACTGAGATAAAAAAGATGAGAGGAAGAACAGATCTGAGAGGAGAGAAATAAAAAACAATTGGTAAACTTATTTGACATCATGTCCTATGACAATTATAAGAAAGCAATTGATCAAGAAAGCAGTCTAGAGCTCAATGAGGTTAAGGCTGGAGATATAAATTTGGAATCATAAGCAAATGTATGTAGGGTTTTTTTTTCTAAGATTTTATTTATTTATTTGAGAGAGAGAAAGAGAGTGTGCGCGTGCATGAGTGGAGGTGGAGGGGCAGAGGGAGGAGAAGGAGACTCACCGCCAAGCAGTGAGCCTGATGCGGGACTTGATCCCAGGACCCCAGGATCCTGACCCAAGCTGAAAGCAGACGCTTAACCCACTGAGCCACCCAGGCGCCCCAGTGTACGTAGGTTTTAATAATTGGACCATATCAGGTCACCTAGAAATAGAAAGGGGTCTGGAGCCAAGTTCTATGCCACTCCAACATTTGGAGGTCAGAAGGAAGAGAGGACCTAGCAAAGAAAGCTGAAACGTATTATCCACAGAAGTGGGAAGAAAATAAGAACGTGGTATCCTGGAAGTGGTTTAGTGAGAGTGTCTCAAAGGGAGACAACCTTTAGTGACCTTCAGGGCTTACTGCTTTTTGAGAACAAGAACATCCAATATCCACTGGAATTGGCAACAGGTTTGCAAATGATGACCTCCCTAAGAGCTGGCTGCCCTCCTTAGAGAAATATGAATGGAAGGCAGACCAAGGTGGGTTGATGGCTGACTCTTAAACATTTTGTTTCTTTCTGATTGGATGGACTATATTTTACCTTTATTTGAGGCATTTATTTTCTTATAGAAATATAGAGTACATGCTCCTTTACACAAGAACTTGTTTTGGTTTCTCTAGAATCTCACAGCAGAGGGCCTGCAACTTAATAGCTGGACAAGAAATATTTATTGAATTGAATTACAGACTCTTGAACAGCCCGTTAAGAAACTGCAGAGCAGAAAAAGCCAAACTCTAGGGCATTTTTCAAAAATCCTGTGAAGGGTTATTACCATTTGAAAAAGACTTTGAGGTGTATGGAGGTTCCTTTTCCAGTCCTGGTTCTTTAAAATTTTACCCTATGTAGAGGAATTTTCCCATTTGTAAAATCAAAATCAAGGCATATTGAATGTGCAAAAACTGTTCAATGGTAGTTGGTGTCTGATTTGCTTAGTATTCCTAAAATTTGTGCCTTATTCAAACAAAAACCCAAAATGACAAAACAGAAGAAAATAAAACAAAGTTCAAAATTTTGGCTGTTGCCAAGTTGTTGAAGTTTTAAGAAGAAGAAATAAGGTGATAAAAAATAGAACATGGATGAAAAAAGTAAATAAAGTACAGTCCACAGTTATTTCTTCCCAGTTAACTAAAAGCTTTCAGCACATAATTTAAAAGACATGTTTTACCGTTAAGAATAGAACCATTCAAGTTGTGGGTGTCATTCTAGAGAATGCTTTACTGACTGCATTTTTAAGATTCTGCATGTGAAAAAGAGACACTTTATGTTTCCTTCTAAGTCAGCACTGTGCAAGCTCAAGAGAATATTAAATGTAGTATTTTCTAGCTCTATTAAATATTCAGAAGCTTTCCTTCTGTTGTCTCTGTATCAAGGACAAGTCCTGTAAACCTTGCTCTGAAAGCCCTGAAATGAGCTAAATAATCTATGAAAACAACCATTTCTTTCTTTAGCTAGAAAATAGAGATTAAAAAAGGTATGTCAAGGAGGAGAAAGAACCCAGCTCACACTTGTCCATTCATGCAAATTTCAGAATTTTTTGAAGATACTTTAGGCCCAAAATGTATAATTAACTTTGTCCAAACAATGAACACACAACTGCTTTCTAGCCTGATACCCTTTGGTTTAGTTATCTTTGCCTGCGTAGTAGAATCAGACTTTGGTTATTATACCATTTATTTTATAAGGACCTTGAAAAGTACTATATATACAAATCCACAAGACAAATCAGGAATAAAACTCAGAAATTTTATTTTCCTGGCTTTATGCTTTTGTACTATTGATGACCAAAGTTTAGCATTCATGTATGTGTATTTCCATGTATATATGTGTATAAAACACTCTAGGAATATTGTAATATTTTTTTTAATATTTGTGCTCAATAGAGTTGAAGATTCTTATTTAAAAAAAAGACGAATTCAGATGCAATTTTTGCTACAAAACAGAGAGCTTTGACCTTAATCTCTATGCCTCAGTTTACTTTTCTGTAAAATGGAATAATAGAAAGTTTGCAGGATTAAATGAGATGAAAATTGTTTTTTTAGGACAGATGTGCTTGCTGAATATTACCTCTTAGTATTATTTTTTTTAATTTTTAGATTTTTATTTTTAGTTGCTACTTTTTATTTATTTATTTATTTATTTATTTATTTATTTATTTATTTATAAAGATTATTTATTTTTTGACAGAGAGAGACACAGAGAGAGAGGGAACACAAGCAGGGGGAGAGGGAGAGGGAGAAGCAGACTCCCGGCCGAGCAGGGAGCCCGATGCGGGGCTCGATCCCAGGACCCTGGGATCACGATCTGAGCCGAAGGCAGACGCTTAACAACTGAGCCACCCTGGCTCCCTAGTTGCTACTTTTTAAATGGCAAAGACCGTATTGCTCCTGCCATATTAAAGCTATTACTAATTTTCCTATTATCACTTATTAATCCTTTAGAACTGTTATAAATGTCATGGTCATGATTTCTTACTTTCCTGATGCCTATTAGGACACCAGATACAGACTTAGATTTTGAGGGTAGAACTAGTTAAAAACAATACAAAACAATCATAGTTACCGTAGATTGCTGATTCATTATGGATTGAAAATGTTTGGTGCTGTATTAGCTGAATAGCTTTTTATATTTTCTAGAATTAGCACATTTCACTTATTCTTAAAGCAGAGCCAAATTTTTTTTTAATTTGTTATGCTCTTTGTGAACAAAACTGACTTAAGCCCTTGAGAATGCAGTAATGTGTGTGTGTGTGTGTATGTGCATGTATGCATGTTTACTTGCCACTCACACTTCTCAGCACCCACTAGTTTGTTAATCCCTTGAAATCTGGATTCTTTGCCATTTCTTTACTGAAACCGCTTCATCAAGGAAAACTAATGTTGGCCTAATTATCTCATCCAGTAGACCTTTCTCCATTTTTATCTTCTTTGAACTCTGCAGAAATTGACATTGTTAATCCCTCTTGCGTGAAGCCTTGCTTTCTTTTTTATCTCTCACAATGCCCTGCTCTTGTCACTCAAACTGACAGTCTGTTCCCTTATTAGTCTTCCTTTATACTTTTCTTCCTATTCTATTTGTTGTTTTTATAGAATCCATTTGGAGGAAGTGATTGGGTATAAATAAGTGAAACAAAATTGAGTTAAACCTTACTTTTGGTGTAGCCATAATCTGTTATTACTTCTTGTCAATATTATTAAGCACTAACAATGTCATTGATATAAAATGCAAATAAAAATTCCTGCTTGTGTCACAAGCTTGTGCTTTACCAAAGAAGCAGAAAATAAAATATTACAGAAACTAGATAATTGCTATAGTAGAGATATGAGCAGGAAACTAACAAGAAAGTGTTTAATTTTGCCTCAGATTTCAGGAATTTCAGAGACCAACTGATTTCTGAGTCAAGTCTTAAATACTAAGTAGTTCTTTGCCAGCCATACAAAGGAAAAAGGTATATTTGGCAAAGGAACTCCATGAGGACTAGAGCTTCTGGTATATCAGGCAAGATGGTGATATTCACAATAGAAAGGTATGTAAGGTCCACATAAAGAAATTTCTTGAATGACGTATTAAGAACATTTTGTATCCTGTGATAGGAGCCATTAAACTATTTTAAGCAGATGAGTGACATAATCACATTTGTTCCCTTGAAGGAGTACTTATTCCTAGTAACCCAGGAAAAACTAATGAAAGGTAAAATAAAAACTAGGCCACTGGCACTGGGAATGTAGAGAAGGGAGAAAAACACTAGAGATATTTCGAGTCTGAGAATCTACAGGATTCAGTGATACAACAGATGAAGGTACTGGGGAAGAAAGAAAAGTAATCTAAGTACTAAGCTGGTTAACTGATAAATGATGGTTCAGAATAAAGAAATATATGATAGAATAGCAAGATCAGATTTGAGTGATATATTAGGCAAGTAGACTTTGAAGTGTCTTTTAAACCTTCACTAATAAAATGGTTAATTTTATGTGTCAACTTGATTGGGCTAACAGATGCCCACATAGCTGGTAAACATTTCTGGATGTGTCTGTGAGGGTGTTTCTGGAAGAGATTAGCATTTAAGTCAGTAGACTGAGTGAAGAGGATCTCCTCACCAGTGTGATTGAGCATTATCCAATCCGTCAAGGGCCCAATAGAACAAAAAGTTAGAGGGAGGGTGAATTCACTCTCTCTGCTTCAGTGGGAATATCCATCTTCTTCTGACTTTGAACATTGGAGCTCCTGGTTCTTGGGTCACCAGACTCAGACTGGGACTTAACACCATTGACTACTCTGGTTCTGAGGTTCTTCAAACTTGGACCAGTACTACCCCACTGGTTTCCTAAGCCTTCATCTGGCAGACAGCAGATGGTAAGACTTCTCAACTTCCATAATCATGTGAGCTAATTCCTCATAATAAATCTCTTTCTGTATACTTATATATATCCTGTTGGCTCTGTTTCTCTGGAGAACCCAGACTAATAGAGTTATTATTTTGATTGTCATTATATCATTTATTATTTAATTGAGACTGAAGAACTTTGTGGACTTGGGGGAATTATGATAAATCATACACAAAAAAAGTGTAAGTTGGAGATTGACATTTGAGCTATCACCGTTTCATTGATGGCAATTGGAATCATAGAAGTAGATGAGATTACTAAATTTCAAGAGATTCTAGTATTTGAGCAGTTGATGCAGATATTTTTGATTATTCCAGATTTCTGTGACTACTGAGAATTCCTTAGATTAGTGTTCATTTCATTCATGACAGTTTTAAAATTATTAACATAATAAATGCATGTTTTTATTTTACTTTATAATCTAAGAAAGCAGATGATTGTATTGAAGATTGCCTTGGAGACCTTGTGATCTTTGCATAGAGTTACCGGTGGGCCCTATTAATATTTATAGAAGGCCTAGGAAATACTTATTTTCCTGGATTAGGACATAACACAGTAATGTGAGCGAACATTTTTAATGAAAATAACTTTTTTCATTCTTCTCCTCCTGCTATCTTCTTTTTTGAATGAAGGGGGGGAAATCGGAAGAGGAGACGAACCATGAGAGACTATGGACTCTGAAAAACAAACTGAGGGTTCTAGAGGGGAGGGGAGTGGGGGGATGGGTTAGCCTGGTGATGGGTATTAAAGAGGGCACGTTCTACATGGAGCACTGGGTGTTATGCACAAACAATGAATCATGGAACACTACATCAAAAACTAATGATGTAATGTATGGTGATTAACATAACGTAATAATAAAAAAAAGAAAAAAGAAAATAACTTAAAAAAATTTTTTTATATTTTATTTATTTATTTGAGAGAGAGAGAGTGAGAGAGAGCACAAGATGGGGGAAGGTCAGAGGGAGAAGCAGACTCCCTGCTGAGCAGGGAGCCCGATGGAGGACTCAATCCCAGGACTCCAGGATCATGACCTGAGCCGAAGGCAGTCGCTTAACCAACTGAGCCACCCAGGTGCCCCTAATGAAAATAAATTTTAACTGAAGTATAAATGGCATACAATATCCTATTAGTTTCAGGTATACATAATAGTGGTTTGATATTTGTATACATTATGAAATGATCCCCACAATAAGTCTAGTTGCCTTCTGTCACCATATAGTTATTACAATATCATTGACTATATTCCCTATGCCATACATCTCCGTGACTTAGAAAAATAAATTTTTAAAAAGAATAAAATTTCTAGAAGAGGAAAAGTAAAGTGAGAAAAGTGGCATTGTTTTACATTTTTGCTTATCTTTTCCATGTCTGATGTAATAGAAAGTGGACTGGATTCTCATGTCTTTTTGGTGCATTCACTCTGTTGTAATACCACATCATGTAGCGTCTGGAAAACTCTTCTGTAAACTGGTATGACAATGAGAATGAAAAAAGCAAAAAATATTTTAATATTATTTCAAACTAATTTTGATTTTATAGACCTAAGAAAAGGGTCTCTGGACCACTAGAAGTTCCAGGCCACACTCTGATAGCTGTTGATATAGTTCAATTGCTTAAGCAAGCGACATCAAAGTTGACCCTATTGGATTTCCAATTACATAGCCAATCAATCCCTCCCTATTTTAAATATGACTTTTTTGCTTCTTGTAATGAAATTACCAGTTACCCAGGGGCTTTTGTTTTGTGGAATACAGAAACTTTGACTCTGGGAAGAATCTGCAACTATTTGTAAGAGCACCCAAGATTTTCAGGCAGAAGAGGAACTGAGACTCCAGTATCCTCTCTCCACATAGGCATACTTGCTAAAGTAGACTAGGGTAGATTGGAGGTGTCCTGACCCAGGCTTCGTAGCAAGGAAGAACAAATATCCATCAAACAAAATGATCTTGAGGAAAAAGGAATGCTTACTAAAGCCCTAATTTAAATATGTAAATGTGGGGAAGAAGGGGGAAAGGCCCACTCCATTGGAGATATGGATGGTCTTGGAAGACTCTCAGGACTTGGCTCTCTGTGAATATGGTTATGTTTTAGAAAGGATTACTGATCAAGCAGATATGGAAAAAGAGAATGATAAACATTTGGGACTGAAGCTCGTACAGGGATCTGGACCAGCACAGGTGCCCCAGCAAGCTAGACAGGAATACATGGCACTCTGTAGAGTAGGTTTTAACCACAGTGCCACTGTGTTGAAAAAACAGACTTATCAGAGTCAACAAATCTTTAGCAAATGTTTGTAAACTAGTCACCTCCCTTCACCTTCAACTAACATTCTCTTTACCTCCCTCACTTGCAGCTAAGTTAAACCAAGGATTCTTGGATAATTTAATTTGGAAAGTGACTGTTAGCCTAGGACTTACAGTCAATAGGGTTTAAAAATGTGACCTCCTAGGTATTCCTAGATCATGGTGGTATAGGTCATATTATTCCAAGACGAATTGAGTCAATTAAAAATAAATTTAAGACAAATTAATATGTGTTAAATATGGAAATTTTGGAGGGAGTTTTCAATAATTGGAATTTAGGAATTACAATTTTCCTATTTTTATGTTTATGTTATGAAATGACTATATATAATCTGTTATTCTTATGACTAAAAGTGTAAAATTCTTCTTTAATAAAAAATTGTAAAAATTATTTTCATGCAAAAAATTAATTACACTTTTATTTTATTTTATTTATTTTATTTTATTTTTAGAGAGAGAGCATGCATGCGAGCTTGAGGGGGAGAGGGTTAGGAAGAGGGAGAGAGAGAATCTTAAATAGGCTCCATGCCCAGTGCGGAGCCCAACAGGGAGCCCAATGTGGAGCTTGATCTCACAACCCTGAGATCATGACCTGAGCTGAAATAGAGTTAGATGCTTAACCGACTGAGCAACTCAAGTGCCCCCATATTTGATGACTTTTAAATTCAGTTACCTAACTTTGAACACCAGTAATTTGTTGTGATAATACTAACGTTATGTATAGGCCTCGCTTGCCTGGATCCTGAAAAATTACACTTGGGTGTGAATGGATAGGCCAAATAAAATTTTCAGGAAATCAGTCTGTGGCACAGAAAAAAATGTAGAGAGAATGATGTACATTTGTATTGGATAAGATAAAAACATGGTGGAAAATATTTATCAGGGATCATACAAGTTTCAGTGGCCAAAAATAATATTTGGGTACATTTCTTGATTTGAGAAATCTAAATCTTATATTGTTTTATTTCTACTTTATACCTATCTATATAATATATTCATATCTATATATAATCTATGCCTATGTATATCATACATATCTATCTATACATATAAACACATTTTACACATAGATTAAATATAAAACATAAAATGTGTTTTAAACACACATATGATTATCTACAGTTACCTTAGCTTAATCTTCTTCACCTTCTTCACTGATTTCTGCATTTAGTAATCATGTATGTGTGTGGTATCCCCATTGAGGAAAAATCTAATTCAATATCAAAAATAAAATAAAGTTTGTGAAACTGCTTTTAAACAGTAAAACTTGAATGAAGAGAAGTTGATTTTACCAGCCTCAAAAGAGGCTGAAGTAATTGTCAACTCTGCATGGAACCAGCAGACACCGGGCTCTAGTTGTCCCTACTTGGTTGGCACTTGAGGATAGTCTTACTAATGAAAGAGAGTATTTTCTTTCTCTAGAGACCACAGTTCTGTGAACAACACCACATTCTTGTTAATTACAGCAAAGCTAGTATATGAGACTTGAATACATACATAATTAAGAGCATTTGCTAAATTGAAGGTGCTGTAGAAAAGAAGAAAAATGGCAATCTGCCAATAAATAATTTCTATGGAGTAATAAAGTCAGCTTAACGGTCACTGAGAATGAAGATCCAAGTTTAATCCTCTCTTGGTTAGTATTTTCTTTGAATTTTGTTTTAAAATAAAACATAATACATGATTAAAAATTTTGTAAGAATTTTAAACTTTAAAGATATTTATAGACTCAGTTATAATTCTCCATTAGCAACACATTCGCAAGATGCCACTCTTACACTCACACATAACCACTGCTAAAGTGTAGTGTTGCTATTTATTTGCATGCATTAGTTGTACACAGAGAAAGAAATGGTATTAGACTCTGGATATTATGCCACAGCCATCTTTTTGTTTAATGTTTCATTGGATATCATTTCATATCAGGACATATTTATCTTCCTCATTCTTTGTAATGCTATATTATGGACATAACATTGACTCGTGGACATTTACTTTTTTTTTTTTTTTTTACAAATAATGCTTTAGTGAATGTCTTTCTACATATATCCTTGTACTTTTCTATACAAATTTTACCAGAGTAAATTTCTAAAAATGGAAATTTTTGATTGGGAGGCACTGTGGGCTCTGATTCTTCATTATTGGAAGTCCTTGTTCATGTCTTTATTTAATTATTTAAGAGAGAAACTCAGAATGGGCATAATAGGAGTGAAGCATTTGGAAAATCCATAATGTCCTTAAAATGCAAGCTAAAGGTAGATATACCTCATGTGGAATTGAAAACGCTGAAATTCCTTTGTGTATATATACATATATATATTAAACTAAATGTTACAATTCATTCCATCTTTATGATTATAGGGCAGGGTGGGCACACAAGGCAAATAAAGCAAACTCTTCGCCTATTTAACCAGATGCAGCATTTTAGCAGTTTTATGATAATATAGGTTGGCTTAATTGACTTGGGTTGAAAGCTGGTAACAGCAAACCTTTGCAATTTAGGATCTTCCTCCATAGTTGCTTCAAGGATCTTCATTCCTACACTACACTATGAACTCTTAAATGGTGTTTACTGCAACATTCTTCAGGCTTTCACAACTTAATCTGAAATCTGACACCTCTTCTTAAGGCAGACAACTGTCTGTTAAAGCTGTCTTCCTCTTGGCTAACCCAGTCCACTAGCATATTATATAAAAATAAAACTGTTATTATATAAAAACTATATTATATAAATATAGTAGTATATAAAAATAAAACTGTCCTCCCAAGCATTGATTAAAACTATTGTGCTGGGATCCCTTTTCAGAGCATTAGCTCCCTGAGAGAAAAGAGGGATCCTAACCAATTGCTTCCATGAATCATAACCCCAGTACAATGTACCTAATGCCCTTCGCAGGAAAACTCAAGAGGTCAGGCAACCCTGATCATCATCCAGACAAGTTTATCAGTATTTACATACAAAGAATATTTAAAGCTGATCTCAGACCAAGTATTGCAACCATAATCCAAAGAACTCATTTAGTTTTAGCACATGGAGTCCCTGCAAGATGCGAGAGCAAGTGAGAAATCATCTCAAAGCAAAGAGTGATGGTTCATCATCTTTTACAAGTGAGAGGAAATCAAGGAGGAAAGAAAACTCCTCCCTTCTAAATGTCTTATTAAATCAATGGCTATTTTCACAGTCTTAATTGACAAAATTCAGTGTCCTCAATTTCCTGATGTGAGGAGTCCATTTTCAAGGTGACTGTCAAGGTTAAGAAGAAATTTCAGGCTTTTCTTTGCCATGGCCCATGAATTCCAGTCCTTCAATGGGAATCTCTTTGAAGGATTGGAATTCATGGGCCATGGCAAAATCTATGTTTTAGGTAACTTGTCTTAAAAATGTTGATTTCTAACTATTAAATTATCTCATTGACTCTTATTTTCAAATAGAGGTAAGTTTAATTTTTTCTTCAGGTTTTTTCCCCCTTTAAGATATAGGTTGAGGTTTTTACTTGTGAAATAATAGGATGACTTTTATTTTTTATTATTTTTAATTTTTAATTAATTATTAGAGAGAGAGATAGTGCATGCATGTGCACGAGAGGCAAGGGGCAGAGGGAGAGGAAGAGAAAATCTTAAAAAGCTTCCACGCTCAGCACGGAGTCCCTCTGATCTCACGACCCTGAGATCATGACCTGAGCCAAAATCAAGAGTCAGATGCTTAACCAACTGAGCTATCCAGGCTCCCTCCCTCCCTTTTTTTTTTTTCTTTTTTGAGGTGACTTTTAAAGGACAGATTCTGTGTTGGAGCCAGTGGAATTTTTACATACCAAGTAAACATATTTCAAAAACGTGTTCTTTCACTAATTTCACAAGAACTGAGCACCTACTTCTTGCCATCACTGAAGCTCTGTCTTTGGCTCTAGGGATAGGTATTAAGTTCTTCTCTTTGAACAATTTTTAGACATGTGAAATCAGTAAGAAAAGTGTGTGAAAATTGCTACATCAGTGATCCTGGGCTACGCGAGCACAGAGGAAGGCCACTTAATCAGTCTGGTCCTCATTATGTTTGACCCTTTTGAGCTAGTTATAGATAGAGTTCAGTTATATCAGTTTTAATGCTAAGAGGAAAGAGAAAATGATGAAACAAAAATATGACCTGCTTTTCCTCTCTTTCTCTTAGCCTATTATATGTACTTGGAGATCTACTTAAATCTTTGCACTGAGGCAGATTGACATAATATCTTCTATGTAGAACTGCACTCTCAGGGCTTTCTTTCCATGGTTGCTAATTAGAAACAAAACAAAACTAAATTAAAACAGAGTATTGGGCACTCTAGCCAATCATGGACACTGGGCTTATGGAGAAAAAAATGGCTACTCATTGGATCCACAAGCCAATATTTTAGCAGGACATATATATCCCTTCTGAAACTGCCTGAGATGATACATCAGTTCTGTGAATTAAGTCAGCATGATAACACCTTCTAGAAAGCTTTCTAATATTTTAATTATTTCATTATTTCATTTAATGCCTGTAAGAGTTTCTGGTCTTATCACAGAGGAAGAGAAAGAGAGAGATGGCAATGTGCTTTTCTTCCCCAACTCCTTGATAAGACTCCATTAGCAGAATTAATGGAAGCTACTAATGGCAATGTGTGGACCTATAGACCAGTTCAATTTGCTTCTGCTGTAAATTTGGCTTTTTTGCCTCAATATGCATATTTTATTGTTTCATTTCTGTCATTTCCTTTTTCTCAAATCATTTAGATTTCCACTAGAATGTGGTCTACCTTATTATTTTGTTAATGTATTTATTCTTTCATCCTTCTATCCATCCTTCCAGCCAGCCATACTAAATACTAACCACTGCGCCAAAAGCAGGAGGTACAAAAATGAATATGACATCATTCCAGTCCTTAAACGATTCCCAGCTCAATGAAGGAGACAAACAAATAAAACCTTCTTTTTTCCCCATTTCTTTCCTTTTTAATTTCTTTTCCTTAATATTATTCAACCTAACCTATTTACCCAGTTCAGCTTAACTTACTGAGTCAGAAAAAAAGAAGACATTTTCTATATCCAAGTCTTTTAGAATTAAGTTCAACTGAAGTGTACAAATTCCTTGATAATGGAGTCCAAGTGTTGCCTCTGGATGAGTCTAGGTCTTCAAGGCTTCTGGGGTCACTTTTTCATCTGATACTCAAACTAAGTTCCTAATAAACTGAGCTCCTAATCTTCATTCCATTGGGAAATCAGTCTCTCCTGATGTCTCCAAATATTTTCACAAGGGCTATATTTCTCCTGATTTCCTTTTACTCTCCTATGTTTTTGAGCTTCACTGTGTATCTTGCCTCCATGGTTGATCGCTCCGCTCTTTTTGTCCTCCCATGGCCCAATACCTTCATCACTCAAAGCACCATCAATGCCAGGCTCTTGTACAACCACCTTTTACTGAAGGCATAACAGAGAAAGCATCATCTTAAAATTTGATACACTCCATCCGTATCCCAAAGTTCCTTTGCTGCACCTGAACAGGGATTTCTCACTTGCTTACCCCTCCCACTATGGGCCTTTCCTCCTCCTTAGAGACCTTTCCCATTTCTTTCTCTCCAGATTTCAACTTTCTTCCAACTTCCCCACTTTTAAGCTGACAGAAGACAACTTCCAATTTCCTACCACGTTATTATGAAGACTATTTTGGTTCTCTGTTACAGCCCTCTCATTCTAAACCATACCTAGTAGTGATTTTAGACTTTATTAATAAAAAAAAATGGCCTATCTAGCTTGTTTTTTAAAGTAAAACACTCATGTACTTCTGAGATGAGTATCTCTCTCCCAGAATGACAGTTTGTTTCTTTTTTTATACTCTTTTTATTTTCCTATTATACTATTATCACACTCTGGCAGATTTACGAAGTCCGTAAAAGCTAAATATATATGGAACTATAAAAATTACAATGAAGAATAATACAAATACAAAACCATGATGTGGCTCTTTAAATAATGCTAATAAAAATATTGATAAATTCAAGTTCCAAGTGACTTGTAAAAACAGACAACTTTTGATTTTCAAAGTTTTGTGTCTTAGAATTGTGTATATAGAGAGGCTGAGTTGCTTTGTTTACTCACCAATACTTGTGTAGAAGCCAGAATTATGTCACCACACACAAAGACACACATACACTCACGCACACAGGCACAAACGTCCTATAATATAAGAGGTAGTGAACTATTTTTATTAAGGTTTAGGAAGATTCTACAAATGCTTGTAATTTAGAAACTTCTCCAATTCATTTAATAATGAGTTATCAACCTTGTATTATCAAGTTGAAAACACAGTGAAACAGTGTTTTTCAAACTTTAGTATGTATAGGAATCACCATGAATGCTTGTTAAATGCAAATTCCTTCTCCCCAAACAAAAGAATCTGTGTCTGATATCTGGTGTGGACAGTGAGGAATTCACATTTGTGTAAGCTCTCCAGGTATGTTCTAATAAATATGACCAAACTCCTTTTCTAGGTATATGGGTGGGCAAAATGGGCAGTTTAACAAGATGATTCATGTTACTTAAATTCCAACCACCAAGTGTGGTGGTACCTTCTGACTCTCTTGACCTTTTTCTGACAACATAATAACTCATTTAATGAACATAAACGTCAGGTTCTAGTAGTTCTCATTGAGATACTAGTGATATATTTTTAAAGTATACTAAAATATATATAATAATGATTTCTAGTGTTTACATAGTGCTTTATATTAAAAACCACGTTAACATATATCTTTTCTTTTTACTGCATTCCAAACAATGGGGCTGATACAATAATTTAAGACAAGTGAATTCTATCGCTCTCCCAATAGGCCAACAAGTCTAAAGGAGTACCATCAGCAACCAAACTGCTCTAAAGTCACCTTACAGCCTCATTTTAAAACCCAGGTAATATTTCTGGTTTATTTATAGCTCTTCAGAAAAAGAGGTTAACTTCGAAAAAGTCAGGGTCTCTGTGCTAGGTTGGGCTTTAATCATGACAATTCGTGCAGAAGAGGCAGATTTGGAAGGACCTGCTTCTCCTCTGGTGTTTCAGTAAAGGCATCACTTGAGAAAGTGAGATGGAAAAAGTCCAGACTTTTTGTTAAAACTTCCTACTGTGCTATAGACCAGTCTCCCCTTTCCATCGGGTCAACCTTCATTTATCCCTCAAATATCAGTCTGCAGTTATTTTGTCAGAGGTTTCTATGACACCTCAGTCTTAAAATAAAGCCCCCCTTTTTTTGATCCTTTCTATCCTTCATTGCATTTATCACAATTGTAATTATATAATTTTTGTGTGGTTAATTATTTAATGCCTGCGTCCCTAATAGATTGTGAATTACTCAAACACAGGCACAGTGTTTTGTTAACTACGGTTACATTAACGCCCTCATCCTGTGGCCTGGCATAGAGAAGCACCTAATTCGTACTTGCTGAATGAATAAATGAAGAGTAGGAAAATGTACGATCGGAAAAGATCCCAGTGTTTTGTGTTGACAAGCATCAAAGTACACTCGAAAATTGTCTTTGTTGTATGAGAGGTAGGCTGGGAAGCTAGAACAGATTCTGGAAGAGCAATGCTGGGAAGTCCCAATCAATTCACTACATGAATGTGGGTGGACAGAGTTTGAGACTGCAAAGTTAGCTGAAAAAATGCTGACTGAAGAACACTAGAAGCATAAAATAAAATTGCAGCTTACTTTAACTGCCTAGTATTCTGTACCTGCCTCATAGATAGAATGTGTGCACTAAAACTTTTGACACTCAGTCTGAAATGCTGGAGACTAGAGTGTGGGGAGTCGCTTGGTGGGGGAGTCAATATATATACACCAGCAGGGCTCTAAAGACAAAAAAAGATTTCAGGGGGAATCAGAAACAAAGGTGACTCTCAAATCTATAGATAAAATTGTGATCAGATTAAGAAGTAATGCATGAATCAAGGATAATTGATTCTTCCTCTGAAAGATATCATCTTTTAAAGTATCTAAAAGGTCTTAGCGATCCTGTTACGACAAGTAGTTCATTTTAACAGAACCATATATTTATTTGTACAAAGAGAAAGCTGAGTGAGAACATGTTAACATCTTGCATTATGTCTGGGAAAGATATTAGTGAAACCATAATGTCAAAACCAAAGGAAATGGGAAGATATGCATGGGGAAATAAGTCAAAGCCATAAAAATGGCATGCTGTATAATACTATATGAACAATGTACTCACTGCTACATTGCATAGGAACAACTTCAGAATTTGAGGTGGTTCTTTAAGGCAGATAATCACCATCCTAAGATTTTTTTCATCCTTTTGTATGTCGCTTACATTGAAACTCTACCAGGAAAAAATGAGGTAGTTTTCAATCTCTTCTTGAAACTTAGATCTTTTCAATGGCTTGGTGAGGAATAGGTATTAGGGGACAGGTTTGAGATTTGGATACACCCTATTATTTCTGAAAAGGGCTATCCTGCACCTGACTGATGACCTCTTGCTCCTAAATGATTACTTAATTTGGATATTCAAGAGGCAATCTCTTGGCGCTCATTACGCATGCTAAATCTGAGAGCATTAGCAGAGAGCACTAGGAATCTGCTGGCTTCTTTGGAAGCCTCTGGTACTGTCTGCAACAGTACCATTCACTCAAACTGGGTGTTAAGTTTTCAGATCTTGAATATTAAGAAGTATGCGACCCCAAGATAAATAAATTTTTCAAAATATTTGTGTTCAACATGCAAGAGTTTGGTAGTTAACAAAACAATTGGGGGCAAAACTTGTCAGGTTAGTGTCTTAGTTCTATCACTTTGTGTCTTATGACTTGGAAAAGTAGCTTAATTTCTGTGTGAATATTGCAGAACTATAAAATATGGTAGTCATAGTGCTGTTATGAGTATTGATATGAGTTAATTATGTAATTTGCTTTTATGAGTGTCTGGCACTAGTAAGAACTATGTAAGTGAGAGCTTTTATTATTATTCTGTGTTAGTAGATGTGTGTATTCACATATTATTGACTGAAGAAATGAAATAAAAACTTGAATAAAAAAGAAACCCTACAGTTTTATAGCATTTTCCTCTAACACTTGGAGTTCTTTTTCAGGTGAGAAAGAAAACTGTCTTTTAATTTGTTCCTTAATTCTGTTTCTCTGTCTTCAGTCTTGTTGCCTACTCTTCATCTCTAGATGGTTCTTTTGGACAAGTCTCCACCTTAAGTTGATACAATTTAACTGTAACATAACTCAAAAAAAATTTTTTTTTCATGTTCATACCTCATAACAACTTGAACATTTTATTTATGGTTAAAAATGCATGTGGCTTCCAAATTTTCATCAGTGTGGACTGCACCTTATATTTATAGATGTAAAACATGATCTAATACATGAAGATTTGTAGGATCAGAAACAATATCTGGAGCCACTGTGTACATTTATTATTTTTTTTCAGTCTATTGCCCTTTAACATTGTTTTGGATTGATTGTTATGCTCTCTTAACAGGTATATTTTCTTATTCAAAAGAGTCAAGAAATTATTTTCCAACATAAAGCAAAAGGTTTTACCTATAGAAGCAGAAAACAGAACTTGAAACACATTACATGTGCAACTCTAATTAATGATACCTACGCATCTCTTCTTTCACTTGAGTGACATCCCAAGCAAAATTTCCAAATATGCTTTTATTTTTTTTCATCTGCAGGGATCGATGCTCTTAGATTTGGATCAAAGTATACTATAGTTCAGATCACTCTCTCTTTGTTTCTTTTTTTATTTCTTCTTTTCCCCCTACAGTTTATTGCTTTTGCTTCTTTATTCTTCATCCTGGTTTCAATCACAACCTTTTGCCTGGAAACACATGAAGCTTTCAATATTGTTAAAAACAAGACAGAACCAGTCATCAATGGCACAAGTGTTGTTCTGCAATATGAAATCGAAACGGATCCTGCCTTGACGTATGTAGAAGGAGTGTGTGTGGTGTGGTTTACTTTTGAATTTTTAGTCCGTATCATTTTTTCCCCTAATAAACTTGAATTCATCAAAAATCTCTTGAATATCATTGACTTTGTGGCCATCCTACCCTTCTACTTAGAGGTGGGACTCAGTGGGCTGTCATCCAAAGCTGCTAAAGATGTACTTGGCTTCCTCAGGGTGGTAAGATTTGTGAGGATCCTGAGAATCTTCAAGCTCACCCGCCATTTTGTAGGTCTGAGGGTGCTTGGACACACTCTTCGAGCTAGTACTAATGAATTTTTGCTGCTGATAATCTTCCTGGCTCTAGGAGTTTTGATATTTGCTACCATGATCTACTATGCCGAGAGAGTAGGAGCTCAACCTAACGACCCTTCAGCTAGTGAGCACACGCAGTTTAAAAACATTCCAATTGGCTTCTGGTGGGCTGTAGTGACCATGACTACCTTGGGCTATGGGGATATGTACCCCCAAACATGGTCAGGGATGCTGGTGGGAGCCCTGTGTGCTCTGGCTGGAGTGCTCACAATAGCCATGCCAGTGCCTGTCATTGTCAACAACTTTGGAATGTACTACTCCTTGGCAATGGCGAAGCAGAAACTTCCAAGAAAAAGAAAGAAGCACATCCCTCCTGCCCCTCAGGCAAGCTCACCTACTTTTTGCAAGACAGAATTAAATATGGCCTGCAACAGCACACAGGGTGACACGTGTCTGGGCAAAGACAATCGGCTTCTGGAACATAACAGATCAGGTAAGGCACAATTTCAAATGCATGCCACTAAACACTTTATAGACCAGTATGTCCCTCAGGTAGAAGGCAACCATTTTCATCGTCTGCAAATGTTCCTGAGTTTTCAGTTCTACCCCTTCACAGTACATGTGTTTGTGTCAGGCTTGTAGACAGCTAGACTGTAGCTTTTCTCAGTAAGATTCCAAGTAGAAGCCTGCATAGCTGGTCTATAGAGTTTTCCTGCTTTAGTGGGAATGCCCTTTGCTGATGGTGCCAATATTTTCTTTTGCCTGTTTGTTGCTTTTGTGCCAATGTTTCTTTGTTCCCCTGCACGATGTGATGGTATGATACTGACCATTTTCCATCTTTCATTCTCGAAATGTTGATTTCCTTATCATTTGGCTTGGTGTGTTTGTCTCAGTTTTATCTCTGCCACATGGGTCCATGCATCTCAACCTATTTCACAAGAAGCAGTTACTTAAAAAGAATGGATGCTTATATTTCAATAGCCTGAACACCAAAAAGGTGATATGGAAGATAGCCTTTTTGATAATAAAAGTCATCCCTAGCAATTTTCTAGAGGATTGATTAAATTTTCATTATTAACTTAGGATATTCAGTATAATACCTTTAGATTGGGTAAGATGCTATGTAATATAATAAATTCACCATTTTCCTGGAGGCAGATGATCTGCTTTGTCTTATCAATGGCAAAGTTGAACTTCCCTGTGGATTTCCTTTTTTACACACCATGCATTGGGCTCTGTTCCCCTCCCAAACTGAATTTTGGGTGATCTACTGCTGAATCCCTATCCCTCTCCATTGCCATAGTTAATCTGGAGGACACTGACTGTAAATTAATGTTCGTTTTGCCACAATGATAGTCAGTAATGTGCTCTCTACTCTATTGTGTCTGGTACAGATGAAATATTTTATAGATTGAACGATTTAATTACCTTTCAGCCCACTCTGAAAATTTAAGGTATGTGCATTCCCTATAACGTAGATATATTTAATCTTTTTCTTGTAGAAAAATGATTTATGATAGTCCCATGTGAATACTTTCACATGATTTTGAAATAACACCAATTACACAAAACAAGCAAACAAACAAACAAAAGAGGCAGGTAACATTTTCATAGGTTCCTTCATTAGCTTCCAGAAGTTTATACAAAGAAAATGGGAAAAAAATGTGGCTGGAACTAAACTGCTTTTTAAAGATTTTATTCATAAAGATCCCTATGCTTACTTAGTACATTGTTCTGCAAATTCTGTCAATATATCTGAAAACTATAAGGCAAAGAATGTCTTTATGAAAGGTGGAGTTTAGTTGGTGTTGCTAGTCTCATCGGGCTGTTCTCAGAGTACCTGTGCATAGTCCTTATGAAGGGCATGAGAAACAGGACACACTCTCAGCCTGGGTAAATAAATATTATTATAACAAGCTAGCATCTAGGCCAATAGGATGCAGACGTCTTTGGCAAGCATATAGAAGTAAACAGTTGTTTCAAGGGCACATTTGGAGAAGTTAATCTTATTCCACTGTTATGCTCAAAAATACTTTTCACTTCAGAATGGAGACCCTGGACACAAAGTGAGTTTTGGGATTATTTTTATTAAGATTTTTTTGGAAAGTTGCTTTCTGCAAATATTATAAGCATGTGTCTTAAAGAACTCCAAAACCAAATACGTACCTAGGAGTTTTTCCTTAAATAGGTTCCACTTTTAAAGATTCTTATTCACAATAACTAGATAGCATGCCAAAAATCGTAAGATATTAATGTGTGTGCTACGTCATTATCACACTTATTTTGAGTTTATATTAGTTTTGTGAAAGTCCATTTCCTATTAGGTAGAATCCAAAATGCAATTAAAACTTCCCAAAGAACATTTCTCTCCTTTTCAACACATTTCCATTTTGCTCCATGTAAATTTTTGTAATGAGTGATGAAAACCCTTTTTCTTACCATGATGTGATTATTGTGTTTTGTATATCGAGTGACTGTACTATGGACATTCCGTGTAAACTCTTTGTACTGTCTCATTTCCTCATCCATCACTGTCTGTCAATGGGCATGGTGCTGTGACCAGTGTTATCAGGTGACGACAGTACAGGAAGTGAGCCGCCATTATCACCCCCAGAAAGGCTCCCCATCAGACGCTCTAGTACCAGAGACAAAAACAGAAGAGGGGAAACATGTTTCCTACTGACGACAGGTGATTACACGTGTGCTTCTGATGGAGGGATCAGGAAAGGTAGGCATGCATTTAATCAGCTCCTAACAGGTGACTTAGAAATTAAGTGCTACAAATATACGGAGTGATATAAATGCTTTTTCGTCATTTTCTAGGAAAGCCTGCACGCAATGTTCTCTTGCATTCCTCATCACCTCTTTTCTCATTATAAACATTAAAGTGCATATCATAACAGCCTGCTTGATTGTCCTATCTGAAAGGCATTTCACCCTTATTTCTTTCTTTATAGTTTTGGTTTCCATTAGTCTATGGGAAGAATTGTAATGGGGTATTTAAAAATTAAGTCACTCAGCTAATTTCTTTAATATAATGTACTCAACAGTCCTTAAAAGTTATCTTTTTAACTACAGGTAATAAAACTCACTAATTGATTCTATGCATATATTTGATAAGTAATTGATAAAACAATAAGGCTTTTTTTTTTCCCCCAAAGAAAAGTTTTAAACACACTGTAATTAAGTCTCTTATCCAGTATTTATGCAGTTTTTGCCATGAATTATCTGAATGTCAGAAGACCAAAAGGTCCAACATCCCTGGCCATATAGAATAGTATACTCCATAACTTGAAAGGCTACTTATGTACTTATAAATTGTGCTACAGAATTTCTTTTTGAGGCAATAATAATACTTTTACGTTTATTACTGTTTTCAACCCACACTCAACTGTGCCTGGCACACAGAAGACAATAAATGTTTGTTGAATGAATAAATTTTGTTGGGTAGGCATACTGGTTAAGAAATATAACAGAATATTGAATCTCCACTCCATCATGTCCTTCCAATTTTCTAGATGATGCCACCGTCTGTGACTGTTCCCTAGATACTATTTTTTGTTTTTGTTTTACGTAAACTTGACAGATCTCAGGACAATTGGACCCTTTTTTCCCTCCTTTAGGAACTTTGTGACGTCTATTACCCACCCTTGTCCAAGGGCTGATATGCTCTTTGATTACCTCCTACTTTGATAATTCCGGTTGCTTTATTGCCATGGTTCTCTTTCTCTGCTTATTGACCAAATAGAGAAAGAACTATAATAATTTCTTATCCAATGGACTGAATTTTAATGAAAAGCCACTCCGAAACTTTCATGTTAGTGCAACTGCATTAAAAACACTGCACTCTTTTTTGCTATTCGTTGTAGTTTCTCCCTATTGAATACTTTAACATTTTAAGCCTTAAATATTTATTTTGTGATGTCTTCTCTCTTTGAAATGTCTCATTACCCATATTGTACTTCTCTTTCATTGCTTCTGAACACTTTGTATTGTCCTTTCTGTCTCCATGCCTTTGAGTCTCAAAAGAGAAGACAGACTCTTCTTTTCTTTCTTCAGTATGTAATATTTTACATACTTCTTCATTTCAATTACTTCTGTTCCTCAGCATCTATTATTTGCACAAAATGTATTTCAGTGATCTGAATAGATTTCTTTGGTTGTTTGCTATTTTACATTTAAATATTAAGTGCTAGAACAATTTTTAAAATATTTTATGAAGATAGTTAATGTCCTATCATAGTACTTAAACAAAATATATATACATACATAAATAATGATTATAATATGTAACTAATAATTTCTTGTATAGAACATTATATTTTAAGTACATTACATATCTTTACTCACTATACGTATATATGTATTTATATGTAATACGTGGTTACATTCACATACATTTTTGAGCATCACTTAATAAATTATCACATGCAATATTTATACTAACGCTGCATGTTTAAGAACTTAGCTAAAATTTTTTCCTTCCACTCTTAAACAATACTTTGGATTTTAAACTGTCAAAGATGATCACATAAGAAAAAATACTTTGTAAATTATAAAGCACTATGTAAATATAGAATTTTTCTGTAAAAAGGCAAAGTTTCATGAGCAAAGCAATTAATAAGATATTTAGTTTCTATAGAGAAGTTATACATGAAATCTTATTTCACAAATGCAAAATTCTGTTTGTCAATGAACATATCTTTGAAAATTCATCTATGGGCTTTTAATCTTTGTCATTTCTCACCCTAATCAAATTTCTTTTTCATTCTTGCTTAATTACTTTACACCTTGTGTTTTTTCTCCCAGGCCTTGTAGCATTTTTGGTTAATTTCACTTAATTTTCTTAGTGTGTTGTCTTGTTATGTTTATCAGGAACCCATTCATTTCTTCTCTTGTTCCTTTTTATGTAGATTATAGATTTCTCCTATTCTTAGTCAGACATATTTCCTATATGATACCTTTTTTATCTTTCAAGTTGGTCTCTCTACTGATTTGATTTTTAGAGTTCTGAAAATTCTCCCCTATATAGATGAAAAGAAATTACCAGATTCCTACTGAATTCTTTTTCTATCAACAAATATGAATATAGTTGGGCATACAGTAATAAAATTTATGGATTCCGCATGAGAGTGAACTCCCAATACTTGGAACCTATGTTTTTATTTATGCAGTAGTTTTTAGGAAATCATCTTTCATACACAAAAACATACCCACTGATAGTGCATGGATAAGCAGTTTCAGTATTGCCCCAAATAAGCACATGCTCTGTGCGCCATGTATTTGGATGTCGATTCCAACTAGGTTCAATATTGTTTATTCTCATAAATTATATTTTTAACCATTCCACTCAATAAAAGTTTGCTTAAGCAAAAACCTTATCAAATTTCCTATCACAAATGAACCTGCAGAATAAAAAAAATACATTCTTTAAAAGAATAACTTATAATTTTACTAATTAAATACTTGTTATTAAATTAGAAGGGAAGTCTTTTCAAATGAACACTGAAATTATAATTATTAAAAATAAAAGGACTTATAAACAGAATGGGTAATATTTATGTTGAAGACTGTAATTCAGAAAAATAATTGAACATTTAGAATGGCAACCAGGATTTACATATAACTAGTGTAATTAATAGAAAACTGTCAAGAAAACTTTTACCTTTTGGAGGTCCTGTTGGGAGCTTGGAGGTTGTGGGAGGCAAAATGTAAATTTTTATAAGGATGAATGATTTATAGGTGTTAACAACCTCTCTGGTTCATGCATATTCACCAGTTTACTTTTAATCAAACCAAATCAATCTTTATAGTGTAGTTTGCATCTTTAGATTACATGGTCAACTAGGATAAATCTTCCTATAATTCCCCAAGTTATATTTCCAATCACTTTAGAGAAGAGCAGTAACAACTAGCTCTCCAGGCACACGGAGGTCCCTATGTAAGGATAAATTATCTGCAATTCTTTTTTAATTATTTAAGACATCATCTTATTTTTTTTTTAAGATTTTATTTATATATTTGACAGAGAGAGACACAGAGAGAGAGGGAACACAAGCAGGGGGAGTGGGAGAGGGAGAAGCAGGCTTCCCACTGAGCAGGGAGCCCGATGTGGGGCTCGATCCCAGGACCCTGGGATCATGACCTGAGCCAAAGGCAGACACTTAACGACTGAGCCACCCAGGTGCCCCTAAGACATCATCTTATTAAGTATTCCATCATCCACTGGAATAGGATGAAACATATATCACCTCCTGCGTTTATTTATCTCCGAATGCTAACAAAACATATTGGCGGAAAATTCTCTCGTTAGCAGAAATTATGTCCTAGAGAACCTTACTATGGTTAATGGATGGCATAAATTTCCATCTACAAAAATCTCAGAGAGGACATCAAGCATGCTGAAAGTTTATGTGTGTGTGGGGAGGGATGTTCCTATTCAGTGCAGCTTCACCCCACAGTAGACCAGTTACTGCAACCCACGTCCATCCTGGTCTCTGGGCCCTGATAAATCAAATAGTCACTAATTCGCTTAATTTCTCCTTTTCTAGTGAAAGGAGGAGAGAGAGTATTAGCTTCTTCCCCAGAAGTCCATGAAAATAGAGAATTAGAAAAAGAAGTTGTTGAGAGGAACATGGGGAAGCACAAAAGGCCCATTTTTCTTTCTCAGATAGTCATCATGCACACTGAGCGCCGCTAGGAGCCAAAGGAATGTGCCCTAAGTCTAAGGGATAACAAAGTTCACTGAAATTGGATGTCCTTGCTCAGCTTTAACTGCCCAACAGAGAATTTCATTTCCTGGTTCTACAACACTTTTTTTCAGTGGGCCTGTCAGAACATTTATTTCCTGGCTACTTTCTCAGTCAATGGTTGTCCTGCTCTTAAGACAGTTCACTTCTAACTTTGCAGTGTGCCATCCACCCCACTTAACCACCTCTCATCTTTTCTAATAAATAGTACTACAGTATATGAGTCCTTCCAAAGGTGACCTTGATGAGGATGTTGCTTGAGTGGCTAAGGAAAACCACTGGGTTAAAGCTTGTGAGATGGATCTTTTATTCTGTAAATCCATGACTATCACACACGAATGATTAGAATGCGAGATGATAGAAAGAAAAAGTGAATCAAGATCAAATAGTTCTCAATTCCTGTCAGTGGAGAGCCAACTGAAAACATCAGATAACCAAGTTCAGACTCTAATTCACTGAATTATGACTCAACTTATATTTCATTTCATTTCTTTTTTTTTTCTTTCCTTTTTTTTTTTAATCCCAGGAACTAGAAATGGGCATTCATTCCACATTGCCTAGATAATGGCATCCAATGCCATTATTTGAGAATCATCCTTTTAATACTGTAAAGCTGGCAGATTAAATATGCTTGAGAAAAAAAGTCATCCACTTAAAGTTAATCCTGCTTATTAGCTTAGTAAATAACAAAAAATGAAAAGAAAAAACAGCCCACTTGTTTTTTTTTTCAGAAGCATATTCTGAAATGTAAAAATATTAGCCAAATTTATATCTTACTTAAGTTGCTTTGCCTAATTCTTAAAAGATTTCTAGTATTTATGCCAAAATGACATCAATGCAAAATATAATTTGGGAAAGAATAAATTTTGAAATAGTACAACTGTAATTTGTGATAGCTGGTTTAATCTTCTGGGAATGACAGCGCTAGTGAGCTTTATTATTTTTTTAAGTTACAAATGGTCTCAATATTGAATTCTTTGTAAAAAAAAAAAAGATTCTTCCTTGAAATCAAAATAGCACTTTCGATTATCCTGCATGGTATTGTTTGTCTATGTTTATTTTCTGGTTGAATTCAACTGATGTCTGTGCATTTTTTCATAAAAGGATATGAAAAATCCCGAAGCTTAAACAACATAGCGGGCTTGGCAGGCAATGCTCTGAGGCTCTCTCCAGTAACATCACCCTACAACTCTCCTTGTCCTCTGAGGCGCTCTCGATCTCCCATCCCATCTATTTTGTAAACCAAACTGCATCAGTCGGCTAAATTGTATGAATTCAAGTACTGTCTACCCCATAATGGAGATAATTAAATGTAGACTTACTCCAGGCTCCATTAAATACAGTTTAAATCCTGCATGATACTACTATTTGAAGTCAGAAATGCCACTTGGGTGGCTAACAAATCTTATCCTGGCTTTAAAGATGACCTAAAGTAGTGCTACTTCTCCATGTTAATCGCCCTGGTCTCCTTTCGCAATAAAATGACAGATAGTGTCAGCTATTGGCCAGGACACTAATACATAAACATATCTTCAGGGAGATACATTTAGAACAGTGTGCTTCCTAATGCCAGTCACTTCATTGGACCTTCATTTCTCGTGACTCTTAACCATTTTGAAGATGTTTGGGATCCTCTCTTGATTGCACACGACATGACTCTGGTCAGCTCATTTGCATGGACCATCTTGTCTCTATCACCTGAAAGCAATGTCACAGAGTCCGGGGACTGTGGATGGCTCAGGATATGTGTACTTGCATCGAACCATCCTGCTGATATGAAAGCGCTGGTCAACTGTTCTGCACGTGGAATTGTGGGGCAGGGAGGGCGAGTGTCTCCTTGGCATTTTTTTTTCCTTATTCTTTGAAAGAAATATTTGTCTTAACTAGTTTAATTTCTTGATTGATTTGCTTTTCTTCAAAAATGCTGTATTGGAGTTCTGAATGTCTCTGGTTGTTTGCACACAGATAACTGCAAAGAGGTTGTCATTACTGGTTACACGCAAGCTGAGGCCAGAGCTCTTACTTAATGGCTTGGGGAAGGCACAAAACATGAGAGAAAGGTAACTGCCGGCCAGGCTTGCATTGTTTAGCCACGAATTGCTGCTTGGTACTAGAGTCATATATATATACATACATATATATATATTTTTTAATCCCAGGATTTGTCATCATTTTCAGAGGCAAAGTGCCAAATATCACCCAAAGCTCTCATGTCACTTTTTTTTTACCCCCTTCCTTTATTCTTATTTATTGATTTTTGTGCAAACATCAAAGATTATCATGGTTCACAGGAGGCTTTTTTTGACCAGCCTTAAATTTCTGACTCACAGGATTGATCAGATTTTCAGGCAGTGTTTAACCAGGTGCTTTGTCCTGTATGTTTTTCTGTCTGTCTGTCTCAGCTCCCTGTCTTAAATGTATATGCCATCTGTCTTCATGTAGCACAGAAATGCCTTGATAAGATGCTCATGATTTCAGTCCTGGGTCCTCTCCCCTGTCCTGGCCTTCTCCGCTCTTTGGAACAGCCTCTCTGCTTTGTGTACAAATGAATGACGCCCTGTAGACTACCTAAGCTAATCAGTACTGTGAACCTTTTTTGATAAGCAGGATTTAAGCAGTAGTGTCACCATCACATTGGTTGCTTGCTGCACTGTCAGTTTCTACTACCTAGCAACCAGCATTCATCACTACACTCCAGCAAAACCACGAGGGAGTTTTGTTCAGTCCAAGTGGAGGAAATTCTGTTCACAACATCCCTGTGAATGCACTTGCGATAGTGTGTCTGGTGTATTGGGCGCGTGAGGGAAGAAAAATGCCATAATATAAACTGAGGGATAAACAATATTTCTAAGGCATTCAGGATCCTTGAGACTGTTGATTAATCCTTAATTCTCATGTTTTTTTTTTTTTTTGTTAGGAAGACAAATGTCATTTTTATTATTGGCCACATAACACCTCTTACTCTCTATCCCTAAGTCCTAAAGCATGAACCGCATGTCAGAGATCTTGTACAGCAACGGATTTACCCAGACGTACACATCTGATATTTAGAGATTCAGTGATCCTTTTAATAAGACCACACTTAGGAAGTTATAATGACGTATGGCGTTGTGGTAAAGGAATTAATATACTGTCTGGTGCTGCTGTTATTGACTACAGTGTTGTACAGAATCTGTCATGGATTTCTGACTGCTGAAAAAGGGACAATGGGATTTAGCCACACCAAGGACTGTACCGGAAACAGACTTCTGCTGCTGAATGTGCCCTGATGCGACCAGGTAGCACTTGGAAGAGGTCCCTGCGTTTTTGCGAGGCATTTAAAGCTAGAAAAGAACTGTGGCTGGAACTCATTTGGTGCTCCCCATATGAGTGGTCTGCTGTGGACTGGCCAGTAGCTGTGAAACAATTGTGAACACCCACACGTGGGCATGGGTCGACAGCATCAGCCATCTCACATCCAAGGACGCCAAGTCCATGACCAATATCTCTGAAGCTTCAAGTAAGGCCCGTACCTCTGTGAATTGCCCCTCTGGGGCCTGCAGTAGATCGTGCTGTGAATCATACAAGGCAGTGATATTGGTGTAGTATAGACGTGTCCTAATCTCCCTTCTTTCTCCTTTGTTGTTTGAATCCATGAATATTGACTGTATCTTTTTTTTTTTTGTAAACCACTTATGTTATCAGCTTGTCTTTGTTGTGAAATTTTAGTGCCTATTTATCAAAACTAACCTGTTTTTTGTCACATGTATGTTTAGTTCTGGAAAATCATTATGACTTTAAGAAAAAACTCACCAACATTATTCATGGGTTTAAGTCCTTTGTCATCGTTACCTCAATTATAAATATTACAGAAAATAAAATTCTGGCGATGAGAGTATTTTTTTATTAAATGATCAAGGAGTAATGTCAGTATATAGTAGAGTATTAATCAAATTATATCCTAAAATGTCTATTTTGCATAAAAGAGATATTCTTCAATCAATTACTTTTTTGTGAGTTTTGTGGCAAACGAAACTTGTACTTGTCTTTAAAATTGTTGTAGCCGAAACTGTGTAAGAGTTCTTCATCTTGCTTAATCAGTATTTCCAGAATCGATTAGTTCCCCTGGGATTCTGAATATAACATATAACCTAATTATGAACCTCTGTATCGTGGACCTTTTGTGAACGTTCCAAGGTGCATGCACAACCTTGGCGATAACAGATGGATATGTAACTAACTGAAATTAAGAGAATAAAAGGCAAATAAGCTGGGGATAACCTTGACTCCTATCTGATTAAATTATTCATATTCTTTTCTTGGCTCTTCTCTTTGTTTTGGAATTTTCAACAGGCTGTACTATTTTTATGTTTCATGGTACCAAACCAGCCAGTCACACATAATACAAAGAATTTGGGATAAAAGGATTTATACACATACAGAAGTCTCACTTTCATTCAAGTCTTGGGCATGTAGCCAGTGTTTTCCTCTTCTAAGTGCTTTGCCTGCCTAAATTTCTCTTATAATTCTGAGATGGAAAATTATTAATTATGTTGCTCTCCAATATTTATATGGTACTTTATGACTGATACTGAATTTTCACTCATACTTTCCAACTTAATCATCACAGCAGTTCTGGAAGTAAATGTGTCTTATTTTCATTTTATTGATGGTGAAGCTAAGGATCAGAGAAGCAGAACTGTTTACTTATATTTTTGCCACAGATATTCTTCTCTGGCATAATTTCTTATGGTTTTAATATTTACCGAGCCTCTTGTAAATGCCTTATCTTCTAAAGATGGCTTCGGTCTCAATATTGGGTAATGGACCTCTGTTTTGGCAGCACACCACACATAGCTAACATTCCATTATATTGTGCGGTTATGTGTAAATTTACCCTGTAAAATCTATGAAACTATCAGGATTAGGGGAAGGGTAAAATGAAAAAGAGAAATCAGGTTGGCAAATCCAACACTTTCTTATTATGCACCAATAGAATCTTTCCTACACCTAAAAATGCTCAGTGCTGATTATTAAGAATCTATTAAGAAACTGAGTTCATAAAAGGGAATACGTCTAGATATAATTACTGATAAAATGTTTTTAACGATGTAAACGATGTCAGAATGTAAGATTTACTGTAAAGAGGAAAAATGCACAAGAAGGGGGAAAGAATGCATTTTAATAGATGATAATTACCATCAAATTTTGATTAAAAAAATCAAGATTAAATAGTCATGAATTAAAAGTGAAGATACTCATTTCATCTTTGAAATAAATCACAAAACAGACTAATGGAATAGCAATAGTGAACTTATCTTGGAAAGAGACAATGAATATGTTAAAAGGCTATATTACAAAGCAGGGCCTCTGGAGGATTTATAGCATGCTTGAAGACATTTAGAGCTAAATGAATCTATTAAAATATTGAAATCCCTGGCAGTTTATGATGATTAAAATATGCAGCTTAAAATTTTACCTTACTGACAAAAATTGTCTCCCTTCCAGTTTCCCCTGACAAAATTCAATTAATTGTTTAAATTCTTGAACATTATTAAACTATAGATATATATTAATTTTCTCTAACATGGATTCAGTATCATTAATATTGATCCTAAATTTAATAATTTCCTGTTCTCCCCTAAACTGTTTCAAAAATATATTTTTCATTATTGTCTAAAAATTAAATAATTGTATTGAATAAGTATTACTTGATGTTTTTCTTTAATTATCATACTGTCATTCAAAGTGATGGACCACTGAATGTGCGTTTTTAAAAAGATTTATTTATTTAAGAGAAAGAAAGTGCGTGTGCATGAAAGCAGGGGAGGAGGGGCAGCAGGAGAGGGAGAGAGAGAACCTCTAGCAGACTCCCCGCTGAGCACAGAGCAGGATATGGGGCTCCTGGTGGGGTTCCACCCACAACGGCCAGACCATGACCCAAGGAGAAATCAAGAGTCAGACTCTTAACTGACTGAGCCACCCAGGCGCCCCTGAATATGCATTTTGAACAGCAAGATCTTCAAAGACTATGGCGACCTCATCTAGAATCCCGCATAAACTAATTTTATAAAAAAATAGATTATGTTTTAGAGCAGTTTTAGGTTCACAGCAAAATTGAGCAGAGAGCAGAGAGAGTTCCCATTTTCCCCTTGACCCCACACACCCACAACCTCCCCTTCTGTCTATGTCCCACACCATAGTCCTATATTCGCTACAATCTGTGAACCTATGAAGACACATCATTATCACCCAAAGTCCTTAGTTTACATAAGGATTCACTCTTGGTGTTACACGTTCTATAGATTTGTTAAACGTGTAATGACATGTATCCACAACTGTAGTACCATAAAGAGTAGTTTCACTGCCCTAAAAATCCTCTGTGCCCATCCCATCTTTCCCCTTAACCCTTGGCACTCACTGATCTTTTACTGTCTCCATAGTTTTGCTTTGCCAGAATGTCATGTAGTTGGGATCATACTATATGTAGTCTTTTCAGATTGACTTGTTTCACTTAGTAATATGCATTTAATGTTTCTCCTTGCCTTTTTGTGGCCTGGTAGCTCATTTCTTTTTAGTGCTGAAGAATATTCCATTTTTTGAATGTATCCCAGTTTATCCAGTCACCTACTGAAAGACATCTTGGTGGCTTCCAAGTTTTGACAATCATAAATAAAGCTGCTATAAACATCTGTGTGAGGATTTTGTGTATATAGAAGTTTGTGATTCATTGGCTAAACACCAAGAGCACAATTACTGAGTCATATGGTAAGAGTATGGTAGCTTACACTCATTTTTTCATTTGGACCTCTTACATCGTCAGCAAAACTACAGTTCTAATCCATCTTTTCAGTGCCAATCATGTGCACCACATGGATTACTTACAAATGTGCTGTTCATTTCCAGATATAAACATATTGGTTGATTATTCACCAGCAGATTCTTTCTCTCTAAAAATACAATTTTGGGGGGAGAGGGGGGCGCCCGGGTGGCTTATCGGTTAAGCCTCTGCCTTCTGCTCAGGTCATGATCCCAGGGTCCTGGGATCCAGCCCAGCTTCGGGCTCCCTGCTTAGCGGAGAGCCTGATTCTCCCTCTCCTCCCTCCCTCCCTCCCTCCCTCCCTGCTCATGCTCTCTCTTGCTATTTCACTCTCTCTCACAAATAAATAAATGCAATCTTTAAAAATACAACTTTTAAATAAAATACAGGAAAAGTTTCTATAAAATAAAAAAAAGAAAAAAGTTAACTATAATTCCATAATTTTCTACTCCACAAACTAGTTTCATTTTGTCGATTTGCCTTTTTTCCTTTTTTTATCCTCATTTTATAATTTTACCATACTGTGGGAGTGTGTGTATATATGTGTGTATTTAACCTGTCATTTCAGTCATGCTTCAGTTTGGCCTTTTACCTCTCTTGCCTCAGTTCATTCTTCCTCATGGATGGTGTTCTAACTCTGCGCATGCTCAGGGAAGAACCCCAGGGCCCCACGATGAACACAACATCACCTCTGTCATTGAAGAACTCCCATCTAGTGTTTTGGTCCCTTTCTGGCTCTGCATCAGAAAAACTGTTGGTGCCCTTTATTTTTTTATTTTTTAAGATTTTTTTTTTAATCATTTGAGACACAGATAGAAGAGAGAGAGCATGAGCAGGGGCGGGGTGAGTGGGGAGAGGGAAAGGGAGAGGGAGAAGCAGGCTTCCCGCTGAGCCAGGAGCCCGATGACATGGGGCTCCATCCCAGGACCCTGAGATCATGACCTGAGCTGAAGGCAGACGCTTAAGGACCGAGCCACCCAGGCGCCCCTGGTGGTGCCCTCTAAAACTACACATGGCTGTGCTCAGCTTGAAATTATTTCTGGGGATGAGGCCTGGACATATATGTTATTTTTAAAAAGTAAAGTCTTATGCGTATGTATTATTAACAAATAAAACAAAACAAAGAACAAACGCCCCACAGGTGTTTCTTCTAACATGGTCTAATGTAAGATAGATATTTGAAATTACTATAATAGAACAGTATTTTTCCTAAACGTTTTGCACATAGGTATATTCTTTTAGCAATTAAAATGTGAAAAGGATGCATAATATCCCATTAGGTTAATGTTCTATATATATTCATTCCCCTCAGCTATTCATGATTTCTATTTCTTTTTCCTATTTTCTATTATAAATCAAGAAGCAGTGACCATTTTGTGTATGTGCATTTTTATTTTATTTTTTGACAGGAAAGGCTTTTCTCAAAAATTTTTCTCAAAATGGAATTATTGGCCTAAAGAGTGTGAAAAATTTTATGATCATACTCTAAAAACTGCTTTCCCATAGTCATATAATGTTACATTTCATCAGCAACAAATGAAACTGACATTATCAGGACAATTTTCTTAGTGGCATTACAATTTGAAAAAATTTTCTTTTGCTTAGAGTAATTTTATGTATATGATTAAATTAGCATGAGTTGAACCATTATAGATTTTATAAATATCATGTCTCTACTTACCTTCCAGTTTAGCTAGTCATTTACTAGCAGGCCAGCCAAGTATCTTTATTAGGAAATTCTTTTTTTTTTTTTTTTCATTTTGTAACCAGATTTCAAATTTGGAATAAAATTTGATGTATTACTGTTTGTAAAATAGTGCATATATATTGTAAACCCACAGAACTTACGTCTTCATATTTCAATATATTTCTCATAGTAAAACAAATGAGATAAGGATATTCCATGTAATTCAAAGTCAAGTAACTTTTTTAGGGGGAAATAAATTTTCCTATAAGCCAGGAAGAGTTGTCACAGCAAAATGATTTAAAATACTTTGGAATTAAGTGAAATTTTCACATTTTTATTAAAAGTCAATAGTGACATGAAATGGCTAAAAATAACCACCATATGAAAAGGATTCTTAATTTAATTTGAATGTGGCAGTTCCTGAAACCTTTCTTTAACCAATGGTCTCAGGGTTACATAACTAAAAGGTTATATAAAACCAATTCTTTCTTAATGGCCCAAAGAAGCTATATTAAGATGTGCTTAATTTGCTGATCAAAACCAAACCAAACCAAACCTGTAACTTCAATGCAAAAGATTCAGCATGAAGTCTGTAGCTAAGGAATTACTGTATATGTATATGTATTTTCCTCGAGAGCTCACATTTGTCAGTAACGGTTTCTCTGGAAACAAGGGCGCTAGTTTAAATGCTCTACATGATCTTCCTTCTTGTTGAAGTCACTCTTCCTTCTCACTTTGGGTGCTGGCAAGAAGCTTAAAAAAAATTATAGGAATTCTGGGAAGGATGCTGGTAGAAATTTCCAGAATCTAAGATAGTAACGATTAAAAAACACACTGATACACACAGCTGGATGTACAAAGAGAAAGAAAAGGCATAAGATGAAGTAGCAAATACTGAATATGGCCTGAAGCCAAGGTCATTTCGTGTGAAATAAGCAAAAAGACAAGTCAAAGATACAGAAATAATTCTGTAATTCTGCTTTACAAACCATGTTGGAATAAGTTCGTCACAAAAGAGCCTGACGTTCTTTTCAACGAGACCTTGAAAGGTTTGCATTGCATAACAAGGAGTTAGAAGAGACCCAATTTTCACATTCCCTAGCAAAGAATGAAGTTAGCAACTTTCTCTTAGATGCCCTGTTTTTATTTTCTTCTTTTAGTTTTGCCAAAAACAAATTCTTCCTTTACATTAATATTAAGGTTAAATGCTTTCAGAATCAACTAATGACTTTAAAAATATAAAATATTACTGGCTTTATTTTGTTTTATTTATATAATACATATTTGTACAGGCTTTTGGTCTGATTTATTGCAGGGGCAAAATATAATGACAAAATACCACTGAGAACATACTGCTTTTTAATGTGCAACCTCTTAATGATACAAATGAGATTCCCAGGGCAAATATCATTAAAGGGTTTATTTTCCAAAATTAAAGTTGTTAAGGTTTAGATTGATCTACTTATATTTTTGGAATAGATAATTCTATGCAGAAAAAAGATTACATTAAGTATCAAAATATTAAGGTGGAAGAAGACAGTTTGCCTTTTAGTAACAGCTTTTCTTGGTCCCGAATGTCCATGTATTGACATGTGGTTTATTGGACACACAGAATTAATACTTACAAGCATTCTCTGACATATGTGGTCCACTAGAGGGCCAGAGGCAGAAATTTCTGTTGCCTCACACCATCAAAAAATCCTTTACATAACCGTGCCTCGTTAAATATGAGATTGTTTCTCATGTTAAATATCAGGTTACATATTACCTAAAAAGCACTGAATTACCAACTGGTAGTTATGACCAAGATGTCTTAATATTCTCCTCAGCTTGACTAAACTTTAGACTTATTTTTTCTTGACTGAGGCCCCTGACCTCCCTTTTCTTAAAGCATTTACTTTAGAAAACTTGATGTTGTAAGTTCTTTCTCTGTCGCTTGAAAATATAAATTTTCTTCCAGCTCTTGCCAGTTATGACCCAAGTATGTCTTGTCTCAAGTGCTTGGGAGCCATTCCTTTAAAAGATAATAATTATGAAAGTGCCCCTATCCACCAGTGTCTGTGGGGAAGATAGGAGCTTAACTTCATAAATACCAGTTAGCGAGCACAGATGGCCCAACCCCACTGACCAACCTCTCCCCAAACGTCCTCCAGTATTTTTCCTCTCACTCACTCCAGTGCTTAAAACTCTCCTGCTTTTGTTTTAAGAGTTGAATTCAATCTCTCTTCCTTATTGCAATAGTCCTGAGTCCTATTTCAACAATCTTCATCTTCCTTGCCTGTTTAACTGGCATGACATAATTTGTTTTTGACAGTTCCTTGGTACATATTACATGTTGTGAATCACAATAAAACAACTTTGAGGACTTACAGGAAATAGGTAGGGGTGGGGAGAAATTCCAACGACTCTGCAACTTACTTTAATTCTGAAATAGATCTTTAGAAGATTTTCATAATATTATAAATATTATTTAAAAATGATTAAAACTCAATTGCCTGCTTTCCTTTTTGGAAACAGTTAAGTGCCCTCTTTCTCAGATGGTTAAATTGACAGGGGGCTGTAGTCAACTGATAAGTGGCTGCCATTCCTCTCTTCTCATTTCACTGTCAAGGAACATGATAAAATGAATTAGTTAGGCTTGTTCCTTTTCTGGACACTGACCCTTAGGGTCCCCAGCAGGCATTCATCACCCCATTTCTACTGCCTGGCACATTACTGGGCTCATAAAAGAATTTTAACACTTTTTTTAAAAGATTTTATTTATTTATTTGACGCAGAGGGAGAGACAGCGAGAGAGGGAACACAAGCAAGGGGAGTGGGGGAGGGAGAAGCAGACTCCCCACTGAGCAGGGAGCTCCATTTTGGGATGCGGGGCTTGGGGTTCCATCCCAGGACCCTGGGATCATGACCTGAGCCGAAGGCAGATGCTTAACGACTGAGCCACCCAGGTGCCCCAACACATTTTTTTAAATTGAACTGTTACTTAGACTGATTTTTCTGAAATTCATTTCTTACTGTGTTCTCCCCTAGTTATTCATCGATCAAAGTCAGAATAAAACACAAAATTTCAAGCTTGCCATTTTATCATTTGGCTCCTTTTACTTGCCTAGGGTCAACTATTTATTCTTTTCACTTGGTTTCTTTGTTCAGTATCTCCAGAGCCTCACAGGTATCTGGGATATCTAGACACTGTGTTTATCACTGTCCCTGAAGCCCTTGCTCTCCTGCCCCAGCCATTGGACTGGATCTTCTCAGACACTGATATCAGTCTAGATTAAACTTCAATTTGCCACAGACTCTAGTTATAGTATTTTAAACCTCTTCTATAATTCTTTAAACCGTTTCAACAGCAAATGCCAGAGTTAATTCACTTTACAGATCTCCTCTGGGGTCTCATCTCCATAATTAGCACAAGTAATTAGGTCCCATTGTGCTGTGATAAACCCAGTTAAGATACATCACTTGACCTATGGTAAAGAAAATGGGGTTTAGAGGCAAAGTAAATTTGAGTTGGAATCTTGTTCTTATCCGTTACTAGCTATATGTCTTCCAGCAAGTAATTTAAACACTAAGTTATATAGAAAGTTGTCAACTGGTAAGAATAATAATACCTACATCATAACTTTGTCAAGAGTTCTGAATGAGAAGATACATGTAATATGCTTAGTACAGTGTTGTGTACAAAGATTCTGCTCAGTAAATGTGAACTGCTATTATGATTATAATTATTATTATATTTTCATTGATTTTTTTTTTTTACAAAGAGTGTAGCAACTTGTGATTTTTGTTCTCTAGTATTGATTTTCTTTGTGGTAGATCTTATTGAACAAAATGTTGGTTACAGTTTCTAAACCCATCTCCAATTGCCTTTAAAGATAATGAAATCTTCCTTTCGTATTTATCCTAGCATCAACATGAACAGACTTTCAAAGGATTTTCTTATTTACAGACTGTCTCCAGAGATCAAGGTATTTACATTTTATAACAATAAATAGAAATTAGCAGAATATCTTTGGTAATTTAAAGGTTCAATATGATTGGAAATTTTTTAACATAATTCCTGAAGTATATAGAAATATATATAATTTCTCTTCTATCCTGTAGAATAAGCTAAAGAGATTCCAAGATTACCCCAGGGTCACACCACTATCACCCAAAATTAACTATAATCTTTGTGATGCCTATTGAGGATTCTTCAGAAAATTACCAAATCCACAAAAGTGCTTCATCTAGTCCTTTCACATTAGGCGTAGCTTCTACTCTAAACTGCTAAAAGATAGTGGCTATGATCACATGATTATTTGCTTAGCTTTTTCTCACAATCCTATGAAAATGGAAAACATGCCTGCGTTTAGCATGAGAAAGGGGGGAAGCAGTAATCAATGTTGTTAACAATAGGAGTAACACAAGACTTTGCGATTGCTCTTTTTTGAGATAGAAATGAACAAAGATAGGATAACTCTTATTTAGGAAATAACTTGGCACATTTTTTTTTTTGAGTTGAGGAGAATAGAGTTGGGAAAAGAAAACTTTATTTAATGCTTCTGAAACACATTATTTCATAATTCAGAAGTTACATTTGGAAAATTTATAACATTGTTTCTAAAATCTGCATATTAATATGTGAAAGATTCAGTTATTGAAAAAACTAGCTAGGCTCAAAAGGTAGATAATACATTTATATATTTGTAGATTTCTCTCTTAGAAAATAAATTGATGAACTCTATTTTTCATTCCCAGGCAAAAGCAATTTTTAATTCCTTTAGTTCTATGTATGTTAAATATGAGATTTCCATTGAATATCCAAGTGGATATTTCAAGTAGGCAGGTGGATATATAAGCCTGGAGATTAGGTAAGCAGTCTGGGCTGAAGATTTATATTTGGCAGGTGCTGGTAGAAAGACGGCATTTAAAACCATCATAACAGGTTAGCAGGTATGTGTAGGCAGAACAGAGAAGAGATCTAAGGACTGATCCTTAGGGCACTTCCACATTAATAGGTAAGGAGAGATTGTCAGGACCAACATATGAGATTGGGAATGAGAAAACATTGAGTTAGGAGCAAAATTAAGAGAATGCAGGGAACTGAAATCTTATAACTAAAATGAATGATAGAGAAGAGGATAATCAACTGTGAGAACTGGCTGTTGGATTTAGCAATAAAGCCATTGGCAACCTTGACAAGATCAGTTTTGTTGATGCTGTTGGAACTAAAAACCTGATTAGAATAGGTTTAGGGGTATGGAAGAGAAGAACCGGACGTAGCAAATGTAGAAACTCCTTTGAGGAGATTTGTTGCAAAAAGGAACAAATAGGGAAAATATGAAGTTGAATGTTTCTTTTCTAAGATGGAAGAAATAAGAGCATATTTCTCTATAACCAGAAAAAAAATAAGGCAATGTTTTTAACTATTTTGCAAACAAATTCTGCTTATTTCTAGACAGAGAGAAATATTTTTAAATAATACTTGATATGAACGTAATACATGGACTCTGGATTGAAGGTGATTTCAGGTGGCCAAGAAAGAGCTGAAATGGGACTTTTCTTTTATACCTAGTAACAAAATCTGCTTTCAAATTAAACTTTGGTTGTGTTTTTAACTGTTATTTCATAGGAGGGATTGAAATGTGGAAGTTTGTCCTTTGGTATCTTAACCAACAATGTATTGGGGATGTCCATCATTCAGCTGATTGATTATTGGTAGCGGAGACAAACCCTGGAATTTAAAACTGATCTTTTGGATGACTAAATTAAATATTTACCCCCAGAGAGGATAGGTTATAAGAGTGTAACTGAGAAAATTAATAGGAATAGGAAAAAAGTACCTGACATTAGCATCTTCTTTCCCTATTCCATTCCTTCCTCTATTTCATCCTTGAGAAGAGATGCTAATATATGGGTGTAAAGTCCCATTCTCAGTGAATATGCTTGATCTTTCCAAAGAGGAAGAAAATAAAGTGCTTATAGGGAAAAGGCTAGAACTGCTCACTCTGGGGAAAGGCAAAATTCCCCATGACTGAGAAGGAGGCAGGCTTTTGAAGTGTTACCGGGAATAAAGGGTAACTGTACCCACTTCCTCACAATAGCCTAGACAAACAGCATCAACTGTGGAAAATGATATACCTAGAGATGTGGGATCCTCGGCTGCATGGCTGATGTGATAGACCAAGATCCCTTTAACCAAAGTTGGTATTTCAATTAGAGATGTTTTCAGCTATCGGAAAGAGAATTTTTAAATATCTCAAAACAAATAGGTGTGTATTTTTTTTTAGGTGTAAAATTTAATTCATAGGTAACTGGTTCTTAGCATTATCTCAGCTGTTTAGCAATGTCATTTGGCTCTTGCTATCTCCCCATTTTGCCAACCTTAGCATGTTGGCTTTTATCCTTTTGCTTTTCCTATGGCATCTGCCCAGCAGCCTCATGTCACTGTTTCAGGAAGCAGAATGGGGAAGTAGCCATGGCAAAAAGCAATACCAGTGAGCTTCTGCTTTTAACTCATCGCTCAGACTCCATACCATGGCTTCCAAGCTTCCATAGAGCTTGATAAATTAAGTCTTCAGTGTTTATAGTTTCTTTTGTTCAAGGAAGGCTAAAAAGAATAGGTGGAAGTAGAGCATGAGTCAGGGAGCCTGTAGCTTCTGTTGCACTTGACGTGTTACCTTCCCCCAGGGAAAATGTTAGTTTGAAATACAAGCATGCCTTCAGCCCTTAGTGAGAATGAAACACTAGGAGACAACATAAAACCCTCAGATCTTCAGAGAAACTTAGACAAAAAAGAAGAAATGCCTCAGTAACGACTGTAATTGAATTTTTTGCCACAATGGCAAAGAAAGGCATAGAGAGAGAGTTAACCTGATTGCCAAAATACAGTCATGTGATGTTTCTTGTGTCTGATTTATGTGGTAGAATGAAAACTACATATGTCATCCGGCTTTATGATGTGGTTCTAATAATGACTCTGATAACTTGAAATCTCAATCACAGGGCGCCTGGGTGGCTCAGTCGGTTAAGCATCTGCCTTTGGCTCAGGTTATGATACCAGGACCCTGGGATCAAATCCCTGCATCGGGCTCCCCGCTCAGCAGGGAGTCTGCTTCTCCCTCTCCCTCTGCTGCTCCTCCTGCTTGTGCTCTCTCACGCTCTCTCTCTCTGGCAAATAAATAAATAAAATATTTAAAAAAAAAGAAATCTCAATCACAAAGCATAATCAATTACTGGTCTTTCAACTGATAGTATAGAAATAAATACCTAAGGGTGCCTGGGTGGCTCAGTTGGTTAAGCGACTGCCTTCGGCTCAGGTCATGATCCTGGAGTCCCGGGATCGAGTCCCACATCGGGCTCCCTGCTCGGCAGGGGGTCTGCTTCTCCCTCTGCCCTCTTCCCTCTCGTGCTCTCTGTCTCTCATTCCCTCTCGCTCAAATAAATAAATAAAATCTTTAAAAAAAAAAAAAGAAATACCTAAAAACTTGCACATAGGTACTTCAATGCGTGTTGATTTTATTGGCATGCTTTTAGCTCCAAATATTTTATTTTATTTTTTTAAAGATTTTATTTATTTATTTGAGAGAGAGAGAGAATGAGAGACAGAGAGCATGAGAGGGAGGAGGGTCAGAGGGGGAAGCAGACTCCCTGCCGAGCAGGGAGCCCGATGCGGGACTCGATCCCGGGACTCCAGGATCATGACCTGAGCCGAAGGCAGTTGCTTAACCAACTGAGCCACCCAGGCGCCCCCCAAATATTTTAAATTAAACAAGAATCAGATGATTAAAACCTCAGTCTTCATTTGGCTATTAAAGCAGTAATTAAGAATAATTTATTTTTTATTTTTTTTATTTTTTACTTATTTTTCTTAAAGATTTTATTTATTTGACAGAGAGAGAGACAGCGAGAGAGGGAACACAAGCAGGAGGAGCGGGAGAGGGAGAAGCAGGCCTCCTGCCGAGCAGGGAGCCCAATGTGGGGCTCGATCCCAGGACCCTGGGATCATGACCTGAGCCAAAGGCAGACGCCTAACCAACTGAGCCACCCAGGCACCCCAAGAATAATTTAAAGTGTTAAAAACCAGAAAAAAATTTAATAATGTCTTTTATTTTATATAAAACATTATGCCTTTTCAGGCATTTACAGAAACATTATGCCATTTTCATTCATATGGCATTACTTCAGAATTATAGGATTCAAATTGCGACATGCATGGTACTTAAATTCTCTTTTTAAAATTTTTTATTTTATAGATTGAAATTTATTTTTATTTTGTATCTCATAAGGATCTCCCCCAAACCTTTGCAGTATCTAGGATCTCTGAAGTTCTTTTTTTTTTTTTAACTGGATAAATTTGACATGTAACATTGTGTAAATTTAAGATACACAGCATGTTACTTAGATACATTCATATATTGTAATATGGCTGTTGTTATGACATTTATCAAGTTATATACTTATAGTACAGTATTATTGTCTACATTCAATATTCTGCACATTAGATCTCTATGGCTTATTTAGTACTTGCTACAAGTTTGTACCCTTAAACACCATCAATCTTATCCCCCTTCCCCATCCCTGGTAAGCACTGTTTTACTCTTTGTCTTGTTTTGTTGTTGTTGTTTTTTTTAAGGTTTGACTTTTTTTAGATTCCACAAATAAGTGATGCCATACTTGTCTTTCTCTGATTTATATCACTTAGCATAATGTGCTCAAGGTCCATCCATACTGTTGCAAATGGCAAGATGTCCTCCTTTCTCATGCTAAATAATATCCCATTATGTATTTTTCCACAACTCTTTTATCCATTCATCTGTTGATGGGCATTTGGGCTGTTTCCGTATCTTACCTATTGTGAATAATGCTTTGATAAACATGGTTAAATTCTCTTTTGGTTTATTCATTAACAAATAATTATTGAATTTCCAATCTTTTCCCCTGGCACAGTGGTTCAGCAAACCAAGGTCGTTGCTGTCATGGAATTTAGATTCTAGTAGAGAAAGAAAGAAAAATACATAAATAAATACTGTCTATCAAATAACAGATGGTGATAATTGGTATACCATAAGTAGGGATGTGGAGATAGGGAGCGGATGGATGGTAAAGTGCCATGTGTATAGGGTAGTGAAGGAACGCCTGGCACCAGAAGAAATTTGGGACAAGGTTGTTTCAGGCTGAGAGGACAGAACACCAAAGTGTTATTGTTATGATCAAGGAGTAGCAAGGATCCAGTGGCGCTGAAGCTGTGCAAGAGAAAGAATGTGGGGAAGGAGCTGAGGCATAGATCACATAGGGTCATTTTAGGCAATGGTAAGAACTTAGTAGAAAAATAAACAAAAACTCAAGGTTATGACTTTGATATAATTAGTGGCCTAATTCTTTTCATGTGATATGAGCACATAGTACAGAGTAAAACATGTGAACATGCTTTTATAATGTATCTTGGATATAATTAAGTTTCATAGTAATCTGTTACATAAATAACGTATGTAACATAAGCAATATGTGTACAAATGCACATGGTTTTCAATGGCTCTAAAAGTGTTGACATTTTTCATCTTTTGAAGTTGAGTCTTGAGCCTCTACATACCTAAAAGTTTAGGCTGACTACTGTTAAGTTTAGGCTAACGGGCTGTGTGGGTATTGTGAGCAGAGCTGCCTACACAGGGTGATTCAGCTCATGTCAAGCCCAATTCTTGCTACTCCCACACCCCACATTTCAAAAACATTTCTCCCACTAGCCCTGCCAGAGAGCTGGAAATTACCACATTATTCATTCCCTTGAGTTAAGGCATTGGAGGCTGCTGATAATTATTTAAACACCTTTTGAGAGGGAGGTAAATTAATCCCTATCTACTTAAAAATCCCCTCAAATCCAGTGAGCTGGGTAATCATCTAGTAAGACAGTGTGGGAAAGGGACAGTGTGGGATGTGAGGTTTTATAAGACGGTGGATGTCAAAGTTTGTGAACATGTCATTTCCATGCAAGTTGTGCCAAAAAGGGATCCCTGGGCACCTGGAATCTGAATAAGGACACTGGAAGTAAAGAGAAAATTGGTTAACTTGTATTATTAATTTTACTCAGAATTACCTCTGCTCACTCTGTATAGTCTAGGGGAAAGTGTTGAGACTCTGGAAGCAGAAGACCTGAGATCTAGGGTAGGTTATTTCACCTTTTGTGAGGCTGAGGAATCATACAAGACAATGCATATGAAAGCACTTTCCTAAGTGATAAACAGAAGTATGTTTCAGTGTTTGGCTCACAGCAGATAATAAACAGAGACACATTAACATATAAGTTAGAACAAGGACATTTTTATGCAACTTCGACTCAGTCTCATGAAGGCCATAATGTCAAAATATTTAAAAAGTTTTTATGTTATATATACAAAAACTATCCTTGAAAATTATTCTATCTCTGAGCATCATCCTATTCCTGACCTTTTCCATCCTCACTTCAGGATACTCATTGACATTTTTAAATTCTAAATAATTATTAAGTGATATATAACATCCTTCTGACCTTAATCATATTTCTGAGTCTTAACCCATGCTATCTGCTATTTTTCTTAAAATTTTAAAGAAATAGCAACTATTTAGAAATAGGATTAGAAGTATGTAAACCTCTTTTACTTCTTCTAAGGAGAACTGATAAAAGTGAATTAAGAGAGACTCAAAGAAATTAAGTCTAGCTCCAGGTTCTGAGGAAATAGTGAAAAACATAGTCTTTCCCAAACCCACCTCCAGAGATGCCACAGAAGCAAAGGGAAGAGTTATTAGGGCTCGTGCTTGATACAGACCATTTGAAACTCCTGAAACTCCTGTGGAGACAGAAGCTATTTGGGTCATGGTGTGAGGAGAAATTGACAACCAAGTAGGTCATGGATGAAAGGTCTGCTGAGAAGGAAGCTTTTACTGGGTGTTTTTTTCCTCCCCTTGGGAAGATCCTTGCCTGCCCCGTTGCAACTGAGAGGCAGAAACCAGCAGTGCCCATTGGCGTTGGCCTGTGACTAAGGGACAACTGCGGGGTAGAGTTCAAGCCTTGCTGGAGTAGTAAAAATATAAAAAGAAATATAAGCATACCCACCAGCCCCTGAATGGTTTTCTTCCCCAACTCTTCTCCATTAACACTCAAGGGCTAGGTGATAATCACCATGGAAGAACGCTGGAAAAAAGAGCAAAGCCTGCAGCGTAAGTGAAGAACAATTCTCAGCCAAGCCTGAATCCCAGGGGGTGCGTAACCACTATTGCAGGACTGGTTGTCATGTCTCTCCCTTCGTGTCTCATAGACACACAGTCCCACGAAAGGCTCTGCATAGGACAAGTGTAAAACGTGGGATGGGAGCTCAAAACATTTTGTATAGCAGAATGAACCGCACCAAAAAAGTAATACTCTGGAAGATGAAGTGTGGTAATTTTCCTAGATGGTATCAAAAATAATGAGGAAATGGAAAATATAAATGAAACATATATTTCAAAAATAGAAGTAGCATTTCCAATATTTGTGGGAATCTCTCTAGGAGAAAAATATTGAGAGATGGAAATATTTATAAAAGTAATGACTAGGATGCTCAGAAATAAACGTAAATGAAATACCTCAGACTGAAACACCCTAGAGAATTCCAAAGTGCAAAAACAGAGGAGAAAACCTACTAAAAACTTCCATAGAGAAAGAGAAGATCTACTAATGAACAATAATCAAAATGACATTGGATTTTTCACCAGAATGTCTCAATGCAAGAAATTGATGCAGTAATATTTTTAAGGATTTGAAGGAAAGGAACTTAGAACCAATATTTGCTATTCAACTAATCTATCATTTAAATGTAAAAGTGAAATTACAAACATTCTTTCATGTAAGTTCTCAAAGAATTTATCATCCAAAGGCTCTCTTTTATATCATTCTTAGAGGAAGTACTCAAACAAACAAACAAGCCTTAGAAAATGAATTCAGGGATATTGAATATGACATTGAAAGTAACATTGAGTGAATGACTAAGAAAATTATCTTTGTCCACAAATATAGGGATTAAATGCATTTTACCAATCTGTATGTTGATATATCTATCTATAGCTATCTGTTTATAGTCTATCTACATATCTACATATCTACCTACATTCATACCTACCTACTGACTACTAATTTTCTATATAAAACAATCCAAGACTCAATTTATAGATGATAACAATGTGATGAGGTGGTGGGTGTTGGGGGCTGCAAGGAGATTAAAAAGGTGCTGAGTAGTAGCAGAATGTTAAGAGTAGACACTAGAAGAATAAAATTAATATATTTAACTTTCAAATCAGAAGATCAGTTATGTAATAATAGGCATAAAGGAAGACAAAAGAACTAATAGGGGTGACAGATAGAAATAGAAAATAAGATGACAAAAACAAGCCCTAAGAGAACAATAATCAACATAAAAGAAAATTCTTTATACATCAATCAAAAGTTCAAGATTAACTTGAAACAAAACAACAGGAGTTTGAATATAATGATATAGAAAAAAAGATATTCTTAGCCAAAAGGAAACTGGTTTAGCAATTTTAATTTTAATAACAGATAAATAAATTTAATATGACTTTAAAAACTCCATAAAAGAAAAATAGATATGTTAGCTCTTATTTAAAAAAATGAATCTAGAACACAAGAGCTGGAATGAACATATAACTTCCTACTTTTTTTCAAGCCCACTCACAGAAATCAACATTGTTTTAGACCTCAAGGGAAACTTCATAAATTCAAAGAAACAACATCTCAAAAACTATCTTCTTTGATCATAATACAATAGAATGAAATCGATAGCAAGGGAATACCTTAAAATTCAATCTATCTGGAAACTAAAACATAAATCTTACATGAAGAAGTATCTCATAAGACAAATCAGAATAATACTTAAAAATGCATGACAATGAAAACACAACATCCCGAAACTTCTGTGACACAGAAAAATTCTGCTTAGCAAAAGATTTCTAGTTTTAAGTACATTTACCAAAGAGCAAGAAAGTGTTAAGAGAAAAAATCAAGACAAACATCCATTTCAAGAAGTTTGTAGAACACTGACAGAATGATAAAGACATCCAGACAAGCAAGAAGGAGATAAAGAAGAGATCACTGAAATTGAAAGCAATCAAATAAAAGAAGTTTAACCAAGCAAAACCTGGTTCTTTGAAAAGATTAATAAATAGACGATCATCAGGTAATTGGTCAAGAAAAACAGAAGCAATTTAAATATAGATGAAATCCAGAATGAGAAAGAATTGTCTAACTATAAACACAACAATGATTGCAATATAGCAAAGGAATATTATGAACAATTATATGATTAAATATTTTCAATATTAAATAGGAATGTTTAAATTTTGGGGAATATATTAAATGCCAAAATTGGTGCAAAACAAGGTAGAAAACTTCAGTAGATTATTATCTACTAAAGAAATCCAGGTAGTGATTAGAGCCCATCCCATAGCCATCAGTAAGTCACAGATTTATTGTGACTTCAAACATTCAAAAGAACAGGTTACCTTTATATATATTATTGAAGAAGATGGAAATTTAAGAGTTCTCCACTTAGTTTCATGAGGGTAATATAACCTTGATTCCAAACTGGAAAATGAAAAAACAAGAAAAAAAAGACTGATAGACTCATTTAAGTTATGACACTTGCAAAAGTCAAAAAAGTATTTAAAATATTTTATAATGATCAATTAGAGTTTGGTCCAAGAGTACAAATGTTATTCCACATCAGAAATTTATCATCCTATCACAGTAATTGAAGGAAAATAATTATCTCAATAGAATCAGAAAAAGAAGTTGATAATATTAAAAATTATGTGTTTTGTTTTCTTTAATCTCTCAGGAAGCCAGAGATAGAATCTTCCATAGCTTATAGAAAGCTATATACCAAACTCCCACAGGAAATTTAGAGAGAAATATTTGCTTTTTTTTTAAGATCAGCATGACCACAGATAAATCTTAGCACTGTTACATCACAACATTTTACTAAATGTCTTGGCCAAGTTTGTAAGAAATGAAAAGGCAATAAAATGTATAAGAATTAGAAGGGAGGAAAAATACTGTCGCTTTTTGCAGAGTACTTTATAACCATACAGAATCACTCGGAACACTGTGGAACTAATAAAACAATTTTTAAAGCTTCTGGATAAGAATGAATTTGGCATAATTAACCCATAAAAATCAATAATGTCCTTTTATACCACAAATAACCAACTAGATATTATAGTAGAAAAAGTATCATTCATAAATAATAAAAAAAAATGATTTAGGTATTAGCCCAAGGAAAGATGTAGATGTAGAAAAGCTTTATGGAAAACTTTAAAACTCTATTACAAAACATAAACAACACATAAATTTATATCAGCATAAATATAGATCTCTCTGTGCCCAAAGACAAAATTTCACTATGGATGAAGTAACTTACTGTAAACATGTTAATTCTCAACAAATTAGTATTTAAATTAATCTGATCCCAACAGAATTTTTAAAGAATTTCAAGAGCATATGCTAAAGTTCATATAAAAGCACAAAATGTACTTGAATAACTGTCCATTTTGAAAAAGAAGAGCAAAGACAGGGACTCACTCTACAAAAATTAGAAGATACAACGTGGTATTTGTGAAAAAGCAGACATAAAGACCAAGGGAATAGAATAAAGAACACAGAGATTGACCCTGTGTACTGAAAAGATAGACTGTTTAATAGAAACAGTATTGAAAAAATCAATTCATTACATGGAGAAAATGGTTGGACCACTGTTGAATTTCAACTGGACTAAAAACAGTTTGAAAGGGATAATTTTGAACTAATAAAAGAAAAAGTAGCTGACAACCATAATGCAAATAGATGATGGATTTTGCTACATTTAAATAAAACAATTTCAGTACCAGAAATGACACTTTCCCCAAAGTCCAACATGGATTAAATTTTGAAATGTCACTTTTAAATTCTAAAACATCATTCTCAAGGAAATATGCAAATGTGTGCACACACACACCAGTGACTTCTATTGAAAAATAGGCAAAAGTGGTAATTCATGGAAAGAGAAACACTAATGTCTAAAAAGCATATGAAGAGATGCTCATAACCTCATCAGATGACAATGCAATGCTATTTCATTCTGATCAGTTGGTAAATTTAACAAGTCAGATTATTTCCAAGCATTGATGAAGTATGGAAAGCCTGCATTTCTAGTAGAAGTGCAAATGGACACAGCTGTTCTATAGGACAATCTTGCCTCACTTAGTGATGGTAAGTGTGCATGTACTGTGCAATCACACGCAGTTATAGATCCTCCAAAATTCACACAAAAGTAGGTCAGAGGACAAGTATAAGGAATGTCATTCTAATACTAATTTTGGTGGCAGACAACTGAAAGTAACCTAGACTTGTATTTCTAGGGCAATGGAAAGCAAAATATGGATCATTATGAAGCAGTTAGAGCAGTAAACAGGATACCATGCAGCAACATGAATAGATCTTAAAAATTAAAAACGTAATGTCAGGGGAAAATGTAAGAAAGAATGAGATCTACAACACCACTTACACACACACACACACACAGGACAATGTCATATGTTTTCCATGTATGCAGTATTTTTCAGGTCACAAATTAAAAATTTGACAAAGACTATGTGGGACACTGACCACATGTAGATGCTAATAAATACACAAAGTAAAATGAAATAAAATAGAGAGCTGCATACTGTTGAGAGTGACTAACTCAATTCTTTTTGTCCAAGAACCAAAGGAAAAAAAATAAATTCAGATACTTATTTGCAAAATAATGCCCAAAATAGCTTTTTGTCAGGAACAATGAACTGATAAAATTTGAGGTGATGGAATTAGCAAGACAACATTTATTTGTTTGAAGATCCACTGGTACACAAATTAAAACCAGTAGCAGTTGTCCTGGAATGTTGTCTGATAGCTTCTTTTCTTCTTTACCTATTACTTGGAAGTTTACAAGTGATTTAGCCATTTGAAGTAGCCCCAGAGATTGGTGGCAGGAATGGGGTCAGAATTAGGGATGAGGGCAAAATCAAGGAAAAGAGACGTTTTTTGTTTCCAATGGTCTCAAAATATAACCATAAAAAACTGGTATCTAAATGGCTTCTTTGAAACTGTCTCAATATTAAATAACTTCATTAAGAGAGGAAATAATAATTTGTCAAGAGAGCAGAATAAGAAAAAATAGCCCATGTCATAAAACGATTGGCTTAAAAATATTACATAGCTTTAAAAATATCATATAGCTGTCTGAGGCATATACGTTTCATTTTTGAACAATATCAGTTCAACCGATGTGAATAATAATCATATCCTACAAGGAAACCACATACTAGGTAAGCGAACGTTCACATTTGTGACTAAATAAGCTTACATGAAATACATTTCTTTAGCATTTTTTCCAACATATTCACACATATAAACTATTAGAACAACCTGACACTATTAAAAAAATTAGTTGTACTGGAGGAATAAAATATTCTGTGAATTTAATTATGTGGTTTCTCAAATCAGATTTTCCATATTAGTAATAAAATACACACCCACTCTCTTTTATCTAGAACTCTCCTGTGGTGGTGAAATTATGTTATAAATACTAATATGAATAAACTTTGGATTTATACAGTAAAGTATAGAGTTTCTGCATTAAATATTGATGATAAAAAGGTGTAATTTTTTAGGCATATATTTTTCAAAGGACTGTTGTAGCTTTCAATTTGAGTTTTATTCTCAAGTCCTCGTATCTTTATTCTGAAACAGAAGAAAACATGAAGGAACCAGATGTCTTAGTTTAAGTGTCATTTTCTTTGGGAAAACAATATTCGCTCTCATTCTCTTGACATTAGAGGGAATATGACAGGTGTAAACCTAAACCAAAAGCAAAATCTCCCCTATATTCACTGGGTATTTAATATAAGTGATGAATTACTAGAGTGTAGTATATTACACTATATGTTAACTAAATGGAATTTTTATTTTTTATTTATTATTTATTTTTTAAAGACAGAGAGAGAGAGCGTGCGCACGAGCAGGGGGGAGGGGCAGAGGGAGAAGCAGGCTTCCCACTGAGCAGGGAGCCCAATGCAGGGCTCCATCTCAAGACCCTGAGATCAGGACCCTGAGATCATGTAAATCCAAAGGCAGACGCTTAACCGACTGAACCACCCAGGTGCCCCCTAAATGAAATTTAAATAAAAATTTGAAACAAGCAAACAAAAAACCAAAGTGTGCTAAATTAAAAGTTCAGGTATGTTGCTGTTAAAGATGGAAGTGCCCTCAAAGGTAAACTCTAAAAGTCCTTATCTTTTGAAATTTCAACTTTAGAAAACTCTTTCTCTTGATGTGAACTGCTTAGGTAATTATAAATCTATTGCTTTTTTATTTTTATTTTTTTTAGATTTTATTTATTTGTTTGAGAGAGAGAGAGCATGAGCGGGGGGAGGGGCAGAGGGAGAGGGAGGAGCAGACTCCCTGCTGAACAGGGAGCCCCCATGGGGGACTTGATTCCAGGACCTGGGATCATGACCTGAGCCCAAGGCAGACGCTTATCCAACTGAGCCACCCAGACGCCCCAAATCTATTGCTTTTTAAGATACATCGCTTGAACTTAAAAGATAGCTGGGCAGTAATTGGAAAGTAATATTGAAAGCATACGGTAATATTATATTTTGAATCTCTGATAAATCACATCAAAAAGAAAAGAGAAAAATTCAAAAATAATTATTCCAAAATGTGTATTATATTTTTATTAAATAAAATAAATTTTATTTACATAAATTTGAGCAGAATGAATAAACATTGGTATATTGTTGGAAGATCAGAGAGATGAATGACTTTTCAGAAAATTTTGTTGAATATGTGGTGGCTTTAATTCAGAGCATGATAAAAAATATTTATGGTTTGCTTACTATTTCACAGGCACCCTTCAAACTGCTTTGGTTATACCAGTACTCAAGACAGATAAAGACTGTTTCCTTCATGAAGCTGATGTTCCAGATTACTTAAATCTTTTAAACTTGAATAACTTTAATAAAATTTAAGTAAAACTTTAATGTAGTTTAAAAAATAAATGAAAAAAATCTCAAATTGGCTCTATTAAAAACTCAACAAAAATCAACAACTACTTGATCTTCTCCCAAAACACTGATTTTTGTATTACAATTAATTGACAAAACAATCAAAATAACAGCTAATGTTCTAACTTGTTTAGGCAAAGAATATAACATAAAGCTAATACGAAATCTTAATGATTATATTCTAGACTTTTTCTCACTTTATGTAAATTTATAATGTTGGAGCATAGTTGAAAACAAGTTGGGTCTTTTTTATTCCATGATTTAGTGATGAGATTTTTAGGTATACATTACTCTTGTTTTTCTTCTTTTTCCTTAAATCCTTCTCTGGATTGGAGACTATGGAAATGTATGGTAGTAGTCAAAAAGGAAATTTCCCCAAATTTACAGTTGATTATGTAACTCGGAAGCAAATTTATTCTATAATCTTGTGGGCAATATACCATATTTGACATAAGCAGTCTCTTTCCTCAAGGGCATGAGTTCTCAAAAATAAAATTGGTATTTTAGCTCTTGAAGTTATGTAAACTTCGAAGGATTTGGGGGCTGTTAAATTCTGTAAATGAAAATGTAAAAAGTTGCATTTGTCCTTAAGGTGGACATAAATAATAATTTTATTTCTATGACCGATCCAAATTACAGTAAAAAACTTCAGATGGGGCACCTGGGTGGCTCAGCTGGTTGTGTCTGACTTGTGACTTCAGCTCAGGTCATGATCTCAGGGTCATAAGATTGAGTCTGCTTAAGATTCTCCCTCTCCCTCTCACCCTCCCTGCACCGCCCCTCCTCCCCCACTGCTCATGCTCTCTGTCTCTCTAAAAATAAGTAAAAAAAAAAAACTGTCTTAAAAAAAAAAACAAAACTTTGGATAGTAATGAAACTTCACTTATGTTGTTTGACTTACAGGAAGCTTCATAAAAAATTAAGGAATCCTGACTACTGAAATAATATGGTATAAAAACGTAGTATGTTATTTTCTAAAACCTCTTTATCTCAAGTGATGTAGACTGTTTAATGACTCAGTGTCAAACTGTGAACCTTACATATGACCTCCATTTTTACCAATGGAACATAAAGGATATTGTTTTATGTGGCAGTTCAGATGAGGTAATTGGGCACCAAATATTCCTGTTAAAAAGTATAATGAGACACCAATGGGGATATCTGTATATAGGTAAAAAGACCTAACTTTGGGGTACTTACTTATTTATTTATTTAAATCATCAAACCCACTTCCATTCTGTCACAGCATTCATGTGTTGTGTGTTCCTCTGTTTCTCTCATGTTTGGCCACAGGGTTAAGGCTCTTAACAAAATAGTGTAATGTTTAAAATAATTAAAAACAAGTCATTTGGTTTTTCAATATATTTCATTGTCTAACTATTGTAAATGAACAGCTGTTTTCCACAAATAGAATAAAGCTAAGATGATTTGCTTGAACTTTCCAGAAGAAAGAGTAAGCAAAAGAGATTGAGAATATTTTTGCTAGTCTCTGTTGTTTTCTGATTTGATCTGAGTTTATTTCATCCTGGCTTGCCAGCATGTTAGATTCCTTTAAAGGCTACCAGCCCAGAAGTAAATATCCCTTAAAATATTGTGATATTGTATTCTCTGAAAGACCTTTTTCTTTTTTTAAAACCTTTTTTGGTTTAACATCAGTCTAAAGAATATATTCCATCCTTGGTGGCAGGAATTAATTAATTATTTTGGTGTTGGTGTCTCTATTCCTCACGTTTCTTACAGACTATAGCATGGCATTTTTTTTTCCACAGGAAAAGAACTGGATTATCCATATGTTAATTATTCGAAATAGATTGAAATTATTCTCTGAATTATACAATTAGGATAGTAGTTTTTATGATAGTCCTTTATTTATTTTGTCCTTGTTTTCTAATTAAAACATTCTGCCTGAGAACTTAGGGCTTGTGAGTTCAAAGATGAAAAAATTGAAAACTAGGATGATCATCATTGCTAATTTGAATAGGGTGCTTCTATCAAACCCTTATCCATGTTTCATAATGCAGGGCTTCTGCCTGTAGATGCTGCAGCCTAGTGTAAATATTTTATATATGGACAAACACACTGTACATTAGTTTCATAAATAATAACCCAATCAACTGGTTGCTCATTAACTTAGAAACTACCATCTCTGGGCAAACAAACTTAATTTTCTACTTGCTCAGAAAGAAAAAAAAAATGATGAGAAAATTGAGTGACTTTCTAGAGGAATATATAATTTTTCTTTTTAGAAAAACAAGCTATTTTCTCACACTCTGGAAGCATCTTTAAGCATAGACAGTCATAACTGTGATGTTATTTTAAGGCAAACAGCTCAATATTTGACAACTGCACGTTATAGTAGGTTGAATGATATGTATTTAAGACTTTATGTTTCATATGCATCTGATAATTCAGATTTTCTCTTTTTCAGATGGGTCTTCATCTTTTTAACGTTCAGTACTAATATGGAAGGTTTTATAACAATTTAAGTTATCATTATTAGAAATTATTAAAAGCTTACGCATTTGGAAATTGTTATTAATTTAGACAAATTAGATGATCAATATGTCTTTTCCAATCCGTTGTGTAAAACCCAGGGAGAAGAGATCCTTCATGAGTTGATTTAATAAGCAGCAGCAATAAGGGTATTACAGTCCTGGGATGTATCTTAGATACAGAATTAGGGGCACAAATGCAGGTACATTCAAATGGGCTTTACTCTGGATCTTATAAGCAATAAGAGAAGAGAATATGGGGATGAGGGTAAAAAGAGCCCTACAGATGAGATAGCCTGGTGAATGGCAAGAGCAGAGATTGAGGAAAGTGATAATTTCTGCAGTGTTACTAGAAGTCTCCATCATTTCTAATGCTGGGCTTTCCAATGTTTCCTTTATGGGAACACTTTTTAGTTTTTTCAAAATTATGATATTGCTTATGAGTGATGGAAAACCCAGACAACCGTGCAGTAAACTAACTGACTTTGATAACAATGCTAGTCACTGATGTGGATAGAGAATCTGTCCAAGTTATTGATTAAAATGAGAATTCAGAGGCAGAAAGTTGCTAATAGACACATAAGCAAAAGCTTGTGTTTAGTTTTCTATTACTGTAACAAGTTTTCACAAACATAATGGCTTAAACCATGCAAATTTATGTTACAGTTCTGTAGGTCGTAAGTCCAAAGTGGGTTGTGTGGAGCTAAAGCCAAGGTGTTGGCAGGGCTGTGTTCCTTTTAGGGTGTCTAGGAGAGAATCTGTTTTTATATTCGTTTGTTTTTCTTGCCTTTTTTTTTTTTAACTTGTAGAAGCCATTTGCATTCCTTAACTCAAAGCCCCTTCCATCATCCTCAAAGCAAGTAGAGTAGCATCATCAAATACCTCTGATTCTGATCTTTCTTCTGCCTCTTTTCATTTTTAAGAACCCTTGCAATCACATTGGGACAATCCAGAATAATCTATTTTAAGATCAGCTAGTTAGCAAAGTAATTTCATTTCCAACCTTGTTTCCCCTTTATCATGTAACATAACATATTTATAGGTTCCTGGGATTATCCCATAGATATCTGTGGGGAACCTTATTCTGCCTCCCACAGCTTGGAAATCTATGGTGGGGTGCTGAGATCAATCATTGCATTTTACTTCACTTTGGGGAAGGAAAGCATTCAGAAAATTGAGGAGGGGTTTTGGAGAATATCAGAGGTAAAGTCTGCATAAGGATGATGATATAGCCAGGAGACAAATGGAGACAAAGCTGAGGGTACAAACAATCTGGGATTGAATGTGGATTATATTGTAAAGCCAGGGACAAAGGTAAAAGTGTGTATATAGCATTAGGTAAAAAGAATTTTGTAAATTTTTTAAAATAACATTAAATGTAAATTGAAAGTTAATTATAAGAACTCTTCAAATTAGATGTTTGAGTATAAAAATTTTAATTCCCACTTATTTTATGGTTACATTACTTCAGATGCTGCCAATAGCACATTTTATGATGATATAGTCTTTATTAGAGATTCTTACCTAGCTCATTTTGTGCTTCTAACCAGCATTTTAATATGGGACCTGAAAATTTAGCATTCGAGTTTTCACAGGCCAAGTCTTGGTAACCAGTGTCTTTAAAAAATCCGATTACATTGTTCTTAAGCGTTTCCCTTGGCTTGCCCTCCATAATTCTTGAAAGCAGTTGACATAGCAGCTGTAGTTCTTTCAAGTACATTTCAGGTAGAGGGAAAAGCCCTCGTTTCCATTTTAGATCTGGATCTCTGAGAATGATTAAGGTTTCAAGTGAATATCACAACTCATAAAAAAATCGCTGGCTGGAAAATAAGATCTGGAAATAGCAACAGCAGTGAAAGTAGATACGCTCTAGAGAGTGTATGTCATTAAATTATTCAACATCTTAATTACATTTCCTTTCTCTGTCCAAGAGCCTACGAGGAAATATCTTGTGACTGTCTTTACTGCTTCCTAATGATCAAAACTGTCAAAATAGATATTTTTTTGTGTTATATTTTCTGTTTTTGTGTGTGTATGTGTGTGATAACAGGAAGCATGGGTGTAATAATAGCTGGAATGTGAAATATACAAAGGCACTAGGTTCTGACGTACAAATATTTGGCACTGAGAGACCCCGAAGTGTTTATTGTCATATTGTTTTAAAGCTCCTGGAATAGCATATGCTCTCGTTTCTTTGATATTCTTATCTATCTATCTATCTATCTATCTATCTATTTATTTATTTATTTATTTTTAAAAAGATTTTATTTATTTATTTGACAGAGAGAGACACAGCGAGAGAGGGAACACAAGCAGGGGGAGCGGGAGAGGGAGAAGCAGGCTTCCCGCTGAGCAGGGCGCCCGATGCGGAGCTCGATCCCAGGACCCTGGGATCATGACCTGAGCCGAAGGCAGATGCTCAACGACTGAGCCACCCAGGCACCCTCAATTCTTTGATATTCTTAAGCAAGGAAATATTATGTGAGACTTTGTGATTTTATTACATAATCCTTCACCCTACTTCTTTGTTATTGCTTTGGGGGCATGCAGTGTTCACCATGCAGCTCCTCAGCAACTTGGCATCACTGCCGATGAATTTCTTTTCTAATCCACCACCCCATTCATTCTTGGAGTGTCCTACAGCCACCTGTAACTATTTTACCTTCAATCAGAATTAAAGCTCATCCCGCTCTCACACTTCTCCCATTCCAGCTGCTTTTCTCTATGACTTCATTGGTATCTCAAGCCACTGACCGCCTTTCCTTCTTCATTGCCTCAAATATCTCTAATTTCATTACAGTCTACTATCCACATTTCAATACACTCTCAGTAATACTCTCAATTCTCTGGCCTTTTTTGCTATTTTGTCACATCCATCCAGCAAAGCCCCAACTGTGAATAAGTCCAACCACTTGCTCTCTCAGTGAAGGCACTTGACTGATCACATGCTCTTGAGAAAATTTTCACAATACAGCACAGTGATTGCCAAATTAAAATAAGTCTGAATGCTGTTCAATGATTCTACTATGGAATATATGCAAATCACTCACAAATTTATATTTATAGTTCTGAAATTTCTGGACTCCAGAAACATATTCCCAGCGATGGTTACAATACAATATGCCAACATTTCAAAGGCACCTACAAGTCAACATGTGTGAACTCATTATTGTATCCCCCAAATGGGACCTCTTCTGGTGTTTCCTGAATCAACATCCATTGCCCTCTCTTTCTCTCCATCATAGTGCTCAGCACTGTGAATAGATTTTACATCCTAAATACTTTTCAGATTAATCTCTCCATCTCACTATCATGTACCAGTCCATACACTTTTGACTTCTTCCTACTGCAGTAGTCCCCAACTATTCCCCCCATAGCCAATGTGGCACCATTAAATCCCTTCTTCGTACTGAAGTCACAATGTTCTATGAAATGCAAATTTAGACTTTGTGCTTCAAAATCCTCAAAGGTTTCATTACTTATAGGGCCAAACTACTTGGCAGGGCCCACAAACAGGTCTTTAACCTCTGACCTGACTGATCTTCGCAGCTATATTTTTCTCTATTCTCCCCCTGCTCTTAGTACTCTAGCTTTACTTACCCTTCAATGGGTCTAGACTGTTCCTCTGACTGAATGCTTCCTCCCTATTTCATCTTCCCCATCACAAAACTTCTTTCTTCCTCTTATTTCAACTCAGTTATTACTTTCTTGGGGAAATTTCTCTGGCATACACAAATAAATAAATGCCCAATTTAGAAGGTTAAGAGTATCACTTATCACAATTTTAATTGTACAGCCTTGTATGCTTCTTAGATTAATGTCTCAATGCATAGAAAGCTCACTAAAGACAAGAAATGCAATGCAGTTGAGTGAAGCTCTTCTAACACTAGTAGATTAGCCTATTAATGCCATCTTTGGTCTCATCCTGAAATGTATGCAAGTACCAGACTACAGGTTGAGAGTGTGGCTGATAAGGAGTCAAAGGATTCTTTTCGACATTGCAATAAGACCAAATATCAAATTTGCTCTATGATTTCTCCACCAGAGATTTTGACTATTCTTTAACCACTGCACTATATTTCTTTAAAACAAAACAAAACTAATTAAAAAAATTTTTTTTCTCATTAGCTAGTTATACTATTAATTGGAACTTTTTCAAATGTTATTATGACCAGATTGAAATTGTACTGTGAGATTCCACGAATGTTGGCTGCCCATAGGCTTGCCTTGACAGCTATCAGTTATATAGCTCTTAGCTTTCCTGATTATTTGCTCCATTTCTACCTGGACAGACCTCCTGAATTTTGGACACTGATTGAATATTGATGTTACAATCATAATAACCACTATCATATTATTTCTTATTTCAAGTATCACCTATTGCTTTCTCCACATGGAATTTCCTGGTTTTGAACTTATTTTCAAACTTATTTTGTTTTTACATATTCACCATTCCAAATATAACCCTGGCCTCTTTCTTGTGTATTCAAAACTGTATTTTGGCTCTGCATAATCCCATAAGTCAGTCAGTATACTTGACTTTTATTCTATGTGTCTTGTCCTATGGATATTCAAGACTAGTGCCAAATATAAGGCTTTGGTCATCATTATTCATGTTTAGCAGTTATACTAGGAACATCTGCATAATGTTTAAAAGCTTGCAAATCTTTTCATTAAAGTATTTCATTTGATCCTCTCAATTACTCTTAGAGGGTGGTGGCATTATTATTACCATACTATGTGTATAGGAATATTAAGCTCAAAAAAGTTACGAGACTCAACAAAAGTCATATCATTATTAACTGACACAACTGGAAGTCAAATTTAGATCTCCTGAAGTGAAGTTAAATGCTCCTGCAATAATAATCTTGGCTTTCTGCTGACTCCTTGCAATTTACACATGAAAAGATTATTCCACTGCATTTATTAAAAAAAAGAAAGCAATTATATTTTTCTAGGTGGGAGCCATTTTGAGAATATATGACCAACATGCAGTGTGCCATTAAAGAAAATAAAAGGAAAATAAATGTGCACACAAAGAGATCAGTCTTACACAGTATAAAGCCATAAGGGAGAACTGACCTGCCTGAGCATGGTTAAATGTAGTCTTAAAATCTTGCACATCAAAGTAATGGACTGTAGTCTCCTAAGAATTGCATGGAGACTCAAGGATCAGCCGACTCCATAGCTATGTATTAGATGAAACTATAAGATGATACTCTGTAGGTTTCCATATAATTTCTCACAACAGGCTTTATTTCCAGAGGCATTTAAAGCACAGTTCTATAAAGTAGAGACCTTTGGTCTCAGGAAAATAAGTTTATCATAAAATCAAGAGGTTATTGATGTGGTTTGGAGTGTTGGGGCTCAGAGCCGATGGCCAAGAAAGAATTCTTGAGAAGTCTTCAGTACAAAAAGGTGGTTTTATTAAAGCATAGGGACAGGATCCGTGGGTAGAAAGAACTGCACTGGGGTCATGAAGAGTGGCTGATTATATACTTTTAATTTGGGAGGGGATTAGGGACAGGTATTTTGGGAACAAGGTTTTCAGGACCTTGAGGGGGCTAGCTATTGTTAGGAAAAGGTCATTTATTACTGCTTAGTAAAAGCTCAGTCATGAGACCCTTTAGATGTATATCAGTGGGTCATATGCTTGGAGGATGATTGCTAACATATATCCTCTATGAAAACTAATGGATAATACAGCACCATAGATGATTACTATCACAAGTCACTGGGTTGATTGCTCCAGAATGAGAGTTTGGGGCTTGTTTATTTTTGTTTGTTTGCTTTGCAGTTGTTTGTGTTTAAGGCTGAAGGAAGTAGACAGATAAGTTACTCTTAGGCTGATTCTGAGAATTAAGAGTACTTTTTACTACATGTAAAATATATCATTTTATATTTTACATAACTATACCATATATGTACTAGACCCACATATTGGAGGTCACATATTGAGCTGTGTCATCCTTCACTGCTTATTCGCCAAATCACTTCACCAATATTTCACTGGGAGAAAGGTTCGGAATGTACAAGAGAATTTAAGACCCAACTCCTGCTCTCAAAAACCAGTGCAATTTTAGAAAAATTTGAAATAGATAAAGAAATGTTTCCACACGTGGTTACACTCCCAAATGAGTGGTACAGGCCTTAGGAATGCTACAGGAATTCAGAAAAGGGAGAAATTAGTAAAGGGTGGAATAGTCTATTAGTAAAGATCTCTATTGTGTTGTTGAGTTTGAGAGAAGTAGAGGCCCCAGAAGGAGGTAAGAGAAGTGTACCTTGTGTAGCAGGTTTGTGTTTTGACAAAACTATATGAAATAGAGCAAGCCCAAGAAATATTTAGAGATATGCATGATCCAGAAGAAAAATGAAAAAAAAAAAAAAAGAAAGTTTTGAAACAAATATTTACATAAGAATGGATGATCTGAAGTCCAAAAACTTGGCTTGGGAACACACATGTTGAAGGCATCCTGGAGTCAAACCACTGTAGTTAGGCACACATACTGGCGTTTCCATTTGGCTAAGGGAAGGAGCACCTATATTGCATGGCCTTTGGGAGACAAGTACACATATCATATTTGACTAAAGTGGGTTCATGCAAGAAGAAAGTGAGGGATTGAGCATTTAGATAACTGAAGGGTATATTAAAAAGCATGCCAATTCAAAATTTAACTATGCTTGCAAATGAAATTTACATGGACCACAGTGAGCTGAGTCTACAATTGTTTCTGGACTATGCATATCTTGGAATTAGGGGATGTGTCTTACGTATCTCAGTATCCTCCACCTTGGCATAACATTTAAAATATATCAGTGTGATTTGAATGAGTGATTAAATGAATCTTACCTAATAATAGGTCATTCTTCTGAGCATGGTAATAAAGCAACTCATGCTTACAAGAGACTCTGGCTTCTGCTCATATACCTAGGCCATTCCTAGGTAAAATAATAACTATTTTTACATTGTTTAATTTACTTTTTCATAAGCCTGTGATACAATCAGAGTTGGGATTATTCTCTCCACTTTACAGTAGAAAAAGAAATGAAGCTTAGAGGAGTTCAGTGAGATGGCCAAGGTTATTTTTGCTAAGATAAAAATCTTAAGTAGCAAAGATGAAATTCAAAATTTGTGAACTTATATGTGTGCTTGCCAATTTCTTCTGGCAATAAACCAATTATGAATTTTAGTGAAACCTAACCTATAGCGTTTAGTCCTTTATCATACAACCACATGATACATAGCACTAGAATTTTCAGGAATTACTAGATATTTTACTGGCATATTTTTCACTAGTTCCTAAAACAGAGTTCTATGAAGAAATGGAATGGTTTCTGGTTTGAGGCTGAGTTGAATTTTGTGCATCATGTGATTTTTGAGACCTGTGTACATTTTTCTACAACAAACTTTATTCTACAGATAGGACAATTAGTACTTAGAGAGGTTAAGTAATTGCTTCAATTGGTAAGAGGTCAGACTTGTTTTCTAGGCTGAATTCTCTGATGCTACAATCAGTGAATACCCTATTGCCTCACCCCTTAAAGATATGCTAATCTAAGAGGACCGTCAAGAAGTTTCAAGGATTCAGAAATCTGCCAAGATTGGAGGTGAGATTGTTTTAGGGTAAAGCAACCTTTTTTGTGTCTCATTTTTTTTTTCAAGGAGCATTTCAAGGACTTAAGCACTATCCATTTGCAGAGATACGTTGCCTTTCTCCTTCAAATTCATGATCTATGTCCTCCAAGAATTCAGATCAATATGATGACCAAGTGATTTATCTCCCTATGTCTTACTCACTTATAACTGTCACTTTGAGAAACACTTACCTCATTCCACCTTCCTGATATAGCCTGGGCACCCTGTGGTACAGATACTGCCAAAAGTTCTTTAAAATATCTTTAAATAGAATAGTATAAACCTGTGTAGGTCCTGGCTGTCAGATTTTCCAAATACCTTTTAATCTACTTAGAAAATAACATTTTATAACAAGAGAACAAAGTGAACACAACTCTAAAAGATGGATTAAAAAATCATTTGTATGTTTTCTGTTATGAGTTTTGTGAGAGAGGTCCTTTAAAAGTCATGCCATTTTCAGATTTCATTAACTACAATTAAAGTTTTCTTGGTTTGATTGCCTCAGAAGTTGGGGAGTCATGAATGGTCAGAGTAGAGCGAAATTCAGAGGAGAATGGCAAAAACCTTTGCTTTGTTGTATGGACTTGCTCAATGGCTACTAAATAAATGGTAAAAGTGACAACAATAAAAGCAACCGCATAGAAATGAAATAAAGGAAAATATTTCTAATGTGACAGCTTGAATATTTTATTATAAGTAAAAGCTTTAAAAACACTGTTCGAGACGTAGATAAAGACCTTGGATAGATGACATTTATTACGCTAAATTTATTTGGAGCAAGTTGTATTAATGTAGCATAAGAGAAATTCGTATGACAATTATTCAGCAAATATTCTTTTTAAGTGATAATTTTTCTTACAGATCATGAAAATCATAAACAAGTACTGCCAAGAAAATTTTTTTTCTAGTTAAGAGGCATTAAAAAAAAAAAAAACCTGAATAGAAAAGCAACAATAATCACAGTAAACAGCTTTGTCACCTAGCAGGGGTTATCTAACAACTCCTAGACGACATAAGTTTTTTTCAACATATTCATTTAATACTCATAGTGCAATAGAATATATGGTATTTACATTGCACCATCATGAATTTCATCTCCTTTTCTTTAGGACCATTTTTCAGGTTGCTGTATCGGAGAGTCCATTTTTAAAGATCAATATGAAGGAACCAAGAAATTGAGAACTGCTGATGGATTAAGCAGCATCACTTGAAATGCACCTTCGGAAAGCTTCCCCCATTGTCCTGTTTGTAGACAGGAAAATGTTTTGAAACCAATCAAGGGCCCGTGGTATTATGTACATTGATTGCACCTGGGGAAGATGCCAGGTTGAACATCTGCCTCTGATATAAAACAAAGAGGGCAGTTGGTAAATGAAATGATACCAATAAATCTCAATGATAAGGTGATGATAGGGGATGTCTCTGAGGAACTCCAGGGAAGGTAGAAATGGACTCACATTGTAAGTAGAGATTTAAGGTGTTAAATAATAAAACTAGATAACTAGGATATTTACTGAATTTCTGTGCCTGTCAGAGGATAAATAATACATGTGCTGGAATTTTTAGCAGTAGGGAGATAAAGTTAGAGAAATAGGATTAAACAGTAAGAGAAGCAGCTGGGACCCAGTGGAAAGATGGTTGGATTTGTTGTTAGTAGACTTGGATGCAGTCCATTACTGAGAGCCTGGTGGTCCTAGTAGGCCATGCTGTTTCTCTTTTCCACTATTCTTATTCCTCACTACACTTTATCTCTGATGTTTCAGGCTTGGGAGGTATGTTTCAATCAAGAGACAGAAAGTACTCATGACTATAACAGGCATGTGTAAAAATGTACAAAAATAAAAAGGACTTTATGTTCCTAGATACTAAATATTTATTAAAATTAAGAAACTTTTACTCTATACCTATTGGGTGATAGGTAATGTATCGTTCCAGAGGGGTATTAAAAAGGGCAAAGCTATATTCTCAAGTAACACAAAGTCCAGTAGGAGAAAGAGACAATCAAACAGGCCATTGCCAAACACTGAACAACTATTAGAGGAACGTGCTTCATGTTCGGAAGTACAGCGGTGGAATGCACAAATATGCCTTGAGGCCAGTCAAAGAGGTAACTCAGGAGAGGATGAGAGGAGTTAAATAGCAAATGGTTATCTGAATTGAACTTAGAGGACAGGCAGGCTTGGTCAGATGGACAAGGTGGAAAGATTATTCCATAAAAAGGGAATAATATTTACAAGGAAAAATGTCCCATCTTAGAAATAGCAAATAGTTCAGTTTGGCTGGAAGGGACTATTTGCTGTGATGTTTGAAAGATAAGTAGAGACATCAATTATGATAGTTTCAGTATATTTTTATTGTGAATTACGATTTTATGCTATAAGGCAGGTAACATGTATAACCAAAGCAGCTTTGTGAATTGCAGCTACTCTTCCTTCCATCTCAATCTGGTGGTGCACTGGTAAATGCTTTAACAACTGGTCTCTGAGGCCGAATGGTGAACCTGAATGATAACATTTGCAGGCTTCTGTTGTGTAGATATTCCCACCATGGCCAATTTCAAGCTACCAGCATGATGACCTGAACTTGAAAATTCAAGCAAGGGATGTGCAAATGATTTCTCTCGGGCCAGGGTCAGCAGTCTCCAGCATATTACTGCCTCAATTTACCACTATTATTTGTATCCCTGAAAAGAATCCTGACATGACAGTTGCTTGATCATTCAGGAGTGACCTGAATTGTGGCAGATTGGAGAATATCTCCTTTGTCTAAAGGAAGTGGCTATTACCAAGCCCTAACCATAATCACTCCGTGTTGCCCAAACTTCCAATTTTTCAAAAGTATAGAATTGTGCATTTTGTTTATGAAGTGTCTCAAATAGTAATTGTTGATCAATTAATTTTTAAAATACTCTGGAGGCTAATAGTGGCTAGACCTGACAAAACATGTCTATCAGATCTATCCAGTCTGAAGGCCATAGGCAATGCAAGCTTCTCCAGATGTTAAGCTGAGGAGTGACCCAGTTAGTTACATTGAGTACAATTACCAACCAGAATCTGCAAGGATTGCCATCTTTGCTCTCTGTGGCTTTTCCTTATAGTCTGACCTGGTTCCAGACAGGCAGGTTCTTTGGTTCCATGTTTTCCATATGCCTTTGTTCATCAGTCTTTTTTAGAGAGCTGACTCAGCTTTATCTCCTCAACACTGAGTGTGGTAGAGAGGAAGGTAGACTTGATTGAATAAGGCAAATGGAGAATACTGCCATGAATATGCTCCTAGGAGGAAAGCCAAATAGCCTATAACTAGTCATAAACCATATGACGAAACTGAATTAAATAATCAAGAATTAGCTCTACCTGAGCTCGAAAATAAATTTTGTGCTGCAGTGGTTTAGGATCCTTTCTTCAGGTCTGTCTCCGAAAGCTTTTCCTGTTAGTGGTAAGCAGTTGCTAGGCAACCGTCCCAAGTCTATGCCCCTTCTGCTTCCTACATACAAGTCAGTGAAATGAATTATATTCCATTTTAAAGGCCAAGATTTTATCTTCTTCATCGAGGTATTTAAATATGTTAGCTAAAATGAATGTAACTATTGTTTTACTTTTTCTCTCTTGGAAATAGTGTTCATTCATTCACGTATGCACAGCTTGTACAAAATCATACATTTATTAATTGCCTATTCTATGTCAGGCTCTAGAACATAAAGATAGTTAAAAAATATATCCTTACTCTGAAGAATCTCACAATATAATGGGGGAGATGCTGAGAAAACAAACACACACACACACACAAACACACACACACACACACACACACACACACACACCCCTATATGCATACAAGTGTAACAAGTGAATGGAGGAGATTACAGCAGGTGCATCTATATTATATTTACTCAATTCCTATGGTCACTAAGGTCTTTTCTAACTGCTCCAGTGATAAGAAATAAGATCAGTCTTGTACATTAAATGGGTAGCTCCACCAGTTTCACTCCAGAAATTTCACAATGTGTCTAAGCTAAATCCATCGTCTTCAAATATCCTTTATCTAAAAATAATTCATATTTTTTGCTAACCTCTTTTCTATCCTGATCTCTTTGATACTTCAAAGCCTGAATCCTTTCTCTTTAAGAAGCTGAAAATTGGCATGGAATGTAGAAACTCTAAGAAAACCCCCTCTTCCTTTCTCTGTCCCATTTGAGTTAAGATAGGGGTTTTTTAATGCTCAGTGATGTCAGGTGTAGGGGGACATTATTTCCTGAGTCCAAATCTAGGGCACACACACTTCAACAACAAGACCGAAATTTTTAAGGTGGCACTGACTCAGAAAATCCAGGACTATGTGGCTTTTCTAACCATGTCTTCATGGCTGGTATTGTATGTATCAAGTAACTCAAAGGATGGAGCAAGGAAACTGACTCTCTGATGGCAAGGCTATATTTTCTTAATGCAAAGACTTAAGTCACCCAGAGGATCTGAATCATCCTCAGAACCTTTGTCAATAGGCTGTGTTTCCCTTAAGTGGAGATGGTGACACTCCACTTGATTGTTTACTGTTCCCTGGCTAGAGCTGAGGAACCTGGGCTGCTCCCTACTGGGTGCTTTCTTTAATCATCTTTCCTTTCCATTAACTTCGAGAAAGCTGTGTTGTTTATACTCTTCCCTTATTCACAGGGAGAAGGAGACAAGATTCAACACATAGCTCAGCCCTGACATTTCCAATCCAGGAATAGAAAACCAGAACGCCAACTGGAGTCTATCCCAGTAATTTTATTTCACATGACCTGGAATATTGATTTAAAAAGGAAGAAGTATCAAGGATTTTTGTAGATATTTTAGATAATATTTTTAATATTTATTCATTCAATCTTGACACCTACTATACCACAGGTAGACCTTCACATGTCATAGAACTATTCAAAAATATTGAAGCATATTGAAGTTCTGGAACCAAGCTCCATAAAATTTATCACATTCACCCTGGACTTTACCATGTTGGGGGTTTTTTTATTATTATTTTCCATTTTTATTTAAATTCCAGTTAGTTAACACACAGTGTAATGTTAGTTTCAGGTGTACAATATAGTGATTCAGCACTTCTATACAACGCCCAGTGTTCATCACAAGTGCCCTCCTTGATCCCCATCACCTGTTTAACTCATTCCCCACCACCACCCCAACTCCCTTCTGGTAACTGTCAGTTTGTTCTCTATAGTTAAGAGTCTGTTTCTTGGTTTGCCTCTCTCTCTCTTTTTTCCCTTTGCTCATTTGTTTTGTTTCTTAAATTCCACATATTTTACACATATGAGCCAGAGCTAGATAGCTACAAGATACCAAATTAAGTTACCTTTTTAATTTTACCCCAGCCTCCCCTCCCACATCTATAGTCGTCACTCTTGGCCTGCCCATTAACTTCTCATTCTCAATAATAAAATGTCTTTACCCACTTACCTTATTTTGGGTCTGTTCTTTCTTTCTTTCTTTTTTTAGGACCAGATCTTCCTTTCTCAGACCTTTTTTGTACTCTTTTTAGACAAGAGTTTTAATCCCATAATCATTGACAGTATTCACCTCTTGCCTATTTATCACATTCAATGAGCTGGTAGTATTGATAAGTCATTTACCATGAAATCTTGAGCAAGCACCTGAGGGCTGGGGGTGAGACACTGATAAGAAGTGTTTTAATATAAGAAATCTGTGGCTTTAATGTCAGGGTTCTTACAATACCAGATAGAGTGTGATAGTCACTAAGACTGTAAGAATGAACTGAGAGACATTCCTGCCCTTCTGCCACCCTCTACAACACAAACCTCTTTGATGGGTTAGACAGCTTTGCTGTTTGAATTGCTCTGTTGATTCAGGAATTTAAATTTCGTAATAAGAACTCCCAAGATGGCTATGCCATAAGTGAGAACAAAAATTAAGGTTACAGAGATAGTTAAACTGGAGTCTGAATTACTGTTTTCATTTGTTTTCCTGGAACTCATAAAACTTTACTGTGCAGTACCACAGTGAAACACCAAAAGGAACACTTTAACCCATATGTTAAGCTTTCCAGTTCCCTCTGGGCCACATGTTTGGTGAAATGATGTAAAAAAAAAAAAGTAATCTGCCAGCCACATACTTAGCAATTATCGATCTTTTTGTCTTGAAAAATGTCCTTGTAACACATAGACTCAGAAAAGCACAGAGAAAAGATTCAAAGTGCATCCCATATATAAGAAAGGAGTAAATATGGGTCTTCCCATTGCAAAGGTGATTCTCAGAAGAGATTTTTCGTCTCCCAGTGCACTCATTCAACCGATAACTATTTACAATGTTCAAGAGTCAGATCTGTGGATGTAGTGGTAAACAAAGTCACTGAGCTCATGGAGTTTAAACATTAGGTAATATTTGCGGCATGATGCAAACCGGGTCAATTAACATTATGATTCATAATTCAACATTGCATCTATATTTCTTATCTATTTACCTAATTGAAGTCTGTCTCCACAAATATTTATCAATTAAGTCTTTTGTGATGCTTAAGAGATTTCTCAATTATTTTGAAAGGTGTTCCACTTATTTGTCTTAGCTGATATACTTGTTTGTTTTGAATTGATTTGCAACTGACAATATTAATTAACCAGGTTGCCATGAAATAAGCATTTTTAGTAGGGAAATTGTTCATTTGATTACCACTATTATTCAGTCTGTATAATTTTGCCTTTGCTATTAGCTGCTTGAAGTTATCTTCTACAGATTATTACCACAATAATTGCTTCCTATTATTAAAGATCATCATTATTTTAAATTTTAATTATTGTTATTATGAACCACTTTGGAGTGTATGTTGAAAAGAAAGCCTTAGTAAATACATTTTTAAAAAATGGTTCAATATCCTAAAATCACATATTGGAAAAACTCTGTTAATGCCCTTCAGGAATGTATTTTACTGTGTATTTTCATAAGATGTCTACATCTTTTAGATATTAACTCCATATACTTCAACAGTTATCATGTCATGTTCACACTGCACATCTTTGTCTTAAGATGACCAAAATGAAAGTGAGTAACACCTGTCTATTCTACTTTTTGAAATATGCTAATAAATTATATAACTATTTTTATCTGACCATGATATATATCCATCAGAATAACATATATATAGGTATGACCCCCAACATTTTTATATTGTTCTGTCACAAGACTCAGAGGTATTTGTAATTAGATGTATCCTATATTTATATTTATGTGTATGTATTTGTATATGTATATATATATGTGTGTGTATACACACATACACAGATATAGACATATATATACACAAACGGTATTTGTGACTATTTTAATGACTTATGTGACACTTACTCCAAATCATGTATTTAAAGAACCAAGTAGAGGCCATGGCCTTTTTATCTCAAAAAATCACTGTCATTGAGCAATATTCTTTGAGGCTTCATAGCACAAAAGTGTTCCTGACACTTTTTTATTGTAGTTCAGAGGTTAGCACCTTTATTTATTTATTTTTTATTGATGTATAGTTGACATACAATGTTATATTCGTTTCAGGTGTACCACATAGCTGACATTTTCGGAGTAACTGAGGCATTCACTAACATGCTTTTTGACTTTGATATCCAAAATAAAAGCTGTCTCATCATCATTTTAGTTCCTAGGATATAGATCTCTTTAATTATATACATACACAACATCCGTTGAATAAACTTGATCTACTTGAAATAAATATATTTCCTCTTTCAGGCATTCATAAAACTCCTTTTGTAGTTGCCAACAGCAATTCAATGCGTCTTTTATTTGGGTTACTTCCTCTAAGAAATCCAAATCAATAGGAATCCTATCCCTTTAAAAATAATCATTTTTAATAGTAGCTGTGCTTTTTTTTCTCCTAAAGGATAGTCATCGTGTACTGAGCTGAAAGTTACTTTGATTTATCCTTCTGTACTCCCATGGATGTTCTATATGAAATGTTCCAAACCAAAATGCTTGAAATTTCTGCTTCAAATACTTGTTAGCATCTTCCTCTCCTTCTGCCATTTTTCTCCCTCCCTCCCTTCCTCTTTTCCTCCTTCCTTTCCCTCTTCCTTCTTTGAAATACTTAATATTTTAACAACTTATCCATACATGCTGTTCAGTTTATTTTTGCCAATAAATTACAGACAATATTTAGTGGGTCAAATATATGCTTTGGCTTCATAAAATCATGGGTTATTCTTCTGGCTTTTCCCTTTGTATTTTTGTGATCTTGAACAAGTTACACAGGTTTTATTTCATCATGTGTACAATGAGAATAATAATATATGTTTCTTTGTGTTGTGGTGAACATTAGTATTTTTCAAATGATTAGTTCCATTAAGATACATAGTAGGTACTCAGTAGATGTTAATTCCCTTCTTTTTATATTGCAGGAGAAAGATGATACCATAGTAAGCAAGGTGCAGTCTTTGCTTATAGCTAACCAATAGGGATGCACTAAATAAATAATATAAACACAGATCATTTGTATAAAGAGAGTTTCTTATGACATACTATACGTTCAAAGAAAGAGGCTTCTCACTTACGGCATAGCCATCTTGGGAGTTCTTATTACGAAATTTAAATTCTTCCTTGTTTTATTTTTTTATTTAAAATTTTTCCGTATTATTGTCTTTATCTATGTAGTTAGATGAAAAAAGTGAAACTTTATTCTCTTTGGAAGGTTTTCTATTTTGAAGCAGATCAGACCTAAATTTATACTATTGTTTTGGCATAAAATGTTTTGGAGTCAAGATATAATTTGACCTCTTCAATGCTATTAATGAGAAAACCGTTGTACCCACCGAAACTGTTCCCCTGACTAAAGATAGTATTTATGCCATGAACTTCAGGATACCACCCATGGCAAAGTCATTATCTTGAAACCAAAAGTTGAATGGAGAACGCTGGGTTAGCAGGACTGGAAAATGAGAACTATTTCTGTTACTTCATATTAGTTCATACAATTACACACTAATAGCTACACTTTAAGTACCATAGTTTAAAGTTGGTTTATTTTGACTGAAATGCACTTTTCTACTAGTGGATTTTGGAATTGGATGATTAAAAAATCTTCAAGTTGGCCCATAGAAACCGTTCTATAACGCTAGGCAAGGGAAAGAGAGATTCATCTTTCTCAGTAGCCTGAGGGGAATCATGTCCTGGCATATATTTCCTAGAAGGGATATAAAAATTGTGAAAGTCAATTAGAATGTTTAATAAGTCAATGGTAATTAATTACACAAAGATGAAAAAATTTTGGCAATTTTCAGAAATAGTTAATAAAAATTCTTTAGGAAATTTTGTGGAGTTTTTTTTTTACACTTTGCACAAACAAATTAGACCATAACAAGTTTACATAAAATTTTATGTAAACGTGAAAATTTAATCTACAGGTTTAAAAGGCAGGTTCTTGTGTTAGATTGTCTCAGGTAAAACCTAAACGTCATTAATTTATTAGATTCTTTTTCCTAGTTTGAATATTAGATTTCTACTGCGATCTTTATTGTTGATGTAATCAAACATCTAAAAAATGTCTATTTGACTCAACACTTAATACAGAACAAATGTTCTAAATTAATGAGTGAAGAGATACAGATTGTTCTTCCAAGTAATGATAGCCTTTATGCGACATTTCCATTTAGAATCTAAAGATTACCAAATCAATAAATATAAAACAAAGCGTGACATTAGTGTCACATCTATTGTGGGTGCGATTTTGTCAAACAAAAACTGTGCCAGTACTTTAGAATTAGGGCTGGTTAAACTTTAAAGAAAAGCATTACATAATATAACATGGTTTTCTATTAATAGTGACAGTTTTAAGTTTGTTGGAAAATAAAACCAATTCATAAAAAATCTAAGACTATTACTGATGCTTAGAACTTAGTTTTTGGAGGAATTGCTCTTTGCATTCCTGTATTAGGTAACTGTATCATTTTTATTTTTGCAAGAATCTTTGGAAGGTGGGCCTGAATTAAGAGCCACTGCTGTAAACTTCAGAACAGCTATAATTTATAAGGTACTTGCCAAGCTTCATGTCTATGGCCTGGATCTGTCATAAAATGAGTGCATGACAAAAATCTGACTGCTTCTGACACGTCCAGCATACATTTTAAGCAAACAACCTTACTCAGTTTGTTCTGAATAAAGACCAAACCATCCTTAAATAATATAATGGGACATTTTCATTGTAAAAGTCAGGGATGGGTAGCAGGCCCTGGACCCTGATCCAAATATATTTAAGATTTGTCTTAGAAGAATTCCCATTATGAATAGCTCTATTGCTTAAGACCTTTCATAAATACATATGGCTTTGGCCTCTGTATGCTATATCCAGTGTGGAATTCAGCCTAAAATTCTGCACTACTTAACAAAAATATTTTAGTATGGAGTTCTTGAAAAAAACGTTCTCTTCGGGCGCCTGGGTGGCTCAGTTGGTTAAGCGATTGCCTTCGGCTCGGGTCATGATCCTGGAGTCCCGGAATCGAGTCCCGCATCGGGCTCCCTGCTCGGCAGGGAGTCTGCTTCTCCCTCTGACCTCCCCCCTTTCATGCTCTCTCTCTATCTCATTCTCTCAAATAAATAAATAAAATCTTTAAAAAAAAAAAGTTCTCTTCAAAATGAGCACTTTGATCTTAGAGCAAACAAAGGTGATTAATGTTTTATGAATTTACACATAATTATAGTTACTCTATGTATACCTTTAGAAAATACATTCTGCCTCTCTCCTAGACAGCCTCTTGAGGGAAATGATCATTTCTTATTTTTTTTAGAATTCTAGCACCCAGTAATGTCTGGTAAATGCTTCAGTAGTTTTTTTTAATAAACAAATAAATAATACATGAAGAAAAGTCTGAATCTTTTTGGTTCTAAGAGCTGTGGCTGTTTTCGTCATGAGATGAGAGTCCTGGGATCACTATGAGATGATTATTCTTTTCATGTTTTATCTGAAGCTTCCATAATAACTTCTGTTTGGAACTCTGATCAAAGATGATGATATCCCATTCTTATAAGGTGGTTCTTTTACCCTTCTGGAACCTCCTTCTGTATTCTCATCCCTCCCAAGGCTCCCTAAAGTGCCTCAGGCACCTCTTTTTCCCTTCAGTGTTCAGTATTATCACACTCCAATACTTCTTCCTATAAACAAAATGTGCTGGTTCTCAGAATACATCACCCCTATGGCCATATCAAATTGAGGTTACTTGCTTCACTAACATCCACTTAATATAGAAATGGTGAGTAAGGTGGTATTTTTCCAGCTCACATTTTAGATTTCCAGTTGATCACCCATCCATTTTCACCATCATGTAGTGAACCCTTATTTTAATTATCTATGGCACTACTCTATTGCCCCCTTTGATTATCATCTGTTGTTACCACATCACTCATACATACCTCTCATTCTTTCTCCTCTCCTAGGCCTGATACCATCTCTTACTTCAATGTCATTTTGTATGTCTCATCAAATTTCCTCGACCCCCTCAAATACAGTGAATTCCACCTCAACTTTACTTCAAGTAACCACACCATGGACACCTATAAACCTGTCAAAGCACTTAGAATAATCTTGTATTTTTAACTTTATGTATTTATTTTGTCCACCAGATCTATTACTTCATCAAGGTTTCTAATCACTTTATTCCCCTTTCTATCAATTTATCAGCTCTTTTCTTAGCACTTCCCTACTCAGAATTACCCAATACCTTCTTGCTATATTTGAAATAAAAATCCAACTTCTTACATTGATCTACAAGAACCTGCTTGATCGGGTCACTTCCTAATTTTCTGATTTCACTCCCCTGTGTTCCCCAGCTTGTTTTTCATACTTCTAGCCTCATTGGTTGTGTTTCTAACCCTCTAGGACAGAAGATTCACTACTATCTCAGACCCTTTTGTAATTGTTTTTCCATCAAGCTAGAAGACCTTCCAGTTAGATTTTAACATGATTACTTTCCTTTTATCACTAAGATCTCAACTTAAATATTGTCTCATTATATCCCTCTAAAGAAAGCAGAATTCCCCTTCCAAATCCCACTGTCCCTGATTATCCTCTACCATATTACTCTAGTTTCTTCATAGAATTAGTATCTGAAAAAATTCATTAACTCTCTGTGTTCAATACCTTTCTCTTCCTTTCTCAGGACAATGAACTTTTCTGCCTTGTTCATTGTTAAATACTCAGTGCTTTGAAGACTTTCAGTAGAGATATGTTAAACAATTGACAGACACACACACCACAAGTTAAATTCCTCAAAGAGAGCAATCTCATATCACCCAGGACCCTCTGATGTCTCTGGCACAGGTGGACAATGACAAATATTCGTTGGAAGAATAAATCTTCAAATGAAGGAAATCACATGGCAAATCAACACATAAAATTTAAACTTTTAATCAAATAAATATAGCTTAAAAAGATGGAATGGCAAAATTAAAACAAAAATATCCCATACTGTTCCAAAGTTATGTAGAAAAACCTAAAAATATTAGTCCTATGTATTCTACTTCTAGGAATTATCTTTAGCATTCAAAGATTTGTATCTAAATATTCATTATAACATTATTTGGTATAGTGATTAGAAACAACCTCTGAGTCAACAACAGGAAATTGGTTAATACATTTCTTAGATGGAATGATAAGAGTCATTTCAAGTAACTGAAATATATACATCAAGATATTTCCTCTTGTCTAGAAGTGAGAGAAAGATTCTTATTTATCCTGTTAAATATATTCTATTCAACAAGATCTTATTTTTAGTTCAAATAAAAATCCTACCTCTTCACACTGAGAAAGCTTTTACTAAGCTCCTGGGAGCCCGTGGTTCTGTGTTAGAAGGCACAGAAAGAGATATTATAGATTCTCATAACAAAGAATCTAGGATAAGACAGCTTTAAAGATTTTTGGACATCATGAAACATTTAAATTATAACAACCAAATCAACCTCTAAAAATATAGCAGACCTATCATGGGATTTATCCATTAAAGGATAAAGATGCGTATGTAGGGGGAAGATTGAAGAAAGCAGAACTAAATTAAGATCTATTGTCCTCACAGGAAATAATCAGCAATTCCACTGATTACTGGTCCACAATATCCTATGCAGCTGTGCTTTTCTTCTTCCATGTTTTCTAATTGTGAAAGTCAAGTTTCTAAAGAGGTTTCTGCAGACTTAGTCAAGCATTACTTCTAAAAATGAAGTCTCCACTATGGCAGAGATCCCTTTGAGGTCTTGGTGTACAAGTATCTGAAGGGAACACCTTTCTTCCCAAGGAAAAGGATTTTGCAGATGATACTTGTTAAACTATGGATCTGAGTATTCATTACTTTGTAAAAGAAATATGTTTAAACTATGTTTAACTAGGACAGGTGAACTAAGGTGAACCAAGGCCTGTGGGCCAAATCCATCTGGTTTACCACTTGCTTTTGTAAATAAGGTTTTATTGTAACATTGCTACACCCATTCATCTAGGGATTTTCTGCAGTTAACTCTGGTTTAATTCAGTAGTTGCATCAGAGCCCATATGCCCCACAGAGCCTAAAATATTTACCATCTGGACCTGTAAAGAAAAAAGTTCATAGACCCCTGGGCTAGAGCACTCTTTTCATATATATTTCAAATTAACTTAATAAAGGTATTGCTTAAGGCATTTTCCATGGTATATTATTGTTATTAATCAACTGACACCCTAATAAAACGTAAGGTTTTATTAGCAAAACTTTCTTTCATAAAGTAGAAAACAGTGAATTAAGTCTTCATATATCCCAATTGCAGTTTCTTCTATTTGTATTAATTTTTTAATACTCTATTGAATATGATCATCTCCATTAGACATTCTCAATGAATCCCCTACTGACATGGAATTCTGGAATCGTAACTAAAGTCATGTCCTATTTGGAAACAGGTTATAGCTATTTTTTATGGGTGTCATAAAACTAAAACTCTATAGGCTACATTCATTAAAATAAATATAAATTTGGTGCCCTAGTTTTTTCCATAAGGATACATGTGAAATATATTCATTAATTCAATTTGTGAATAGGTCATTTAATTATTTTATTTAGTTGAGAAAAGGTTTTCATCATATTTGGACTTTTTAAATCTGAGTATGATTCTTACCTTTACACTACTTTGTCTCTGAAAGGAACCCAGAAAAACATTTTCAAATTATGAAAATAAGTCTGGATAAAAGCTAAATGGAAAAATGCAGCTAGTGCTTAATGCAGAACTGGACCATTTTTCTCTAAAAATGTAAGTTTACCTCATTCAGATAATATGCCTTAGTAACCCCCCCAACACACACACACACAGAGGTTCAGCAAAATAAATGCCATAACTTTCTGAAACAATTTGTAATAATAAGAAACACTGTTTTGTCACTATACGCCAGAGTTTAAAAATGGTTCTTTTTTTTTTTTAAGACTTTATTTAACAGAGAGGTAGAGAGAGAACACAAGTAGGCAGAGCGAGAAGAAACAGGCTCTCCACTGAGCAGGGAGCCCAGGATCCTGGGATCATGACCTGAGCCAAAGGCAGCCACTTAAAATGGTTCTTATTCTTAAGAAACCTCAAGCTGATCCATAAGAGAACTATATTAACTTAAAGAATGCAAGATTAAAGAAAAAGCCTGTAGGAATCAATCAATCCAACTTCCAACCAATACTGAAATTGCTTCACACATCTATCTAATAAGGAACCAAATGACTTTTGTCACTTCTAGTAATAGAAAGCACAGCTACCTCCCAGAAAACATTTATTTTCTTGGTTACTCTATGTGGCACCTACTTCACACCTTTTGCTCATATAAAACTGGTTCTTAACTGAAGAACTCTTTTTAAGCCAGTTGTTTTAGGTACTTAGAATTAAATGTCTCAGGCGTAATATTAGTCTTTTGCACATATTAGCACCTTAAATTTTTATATTTTTATATAATTATTATTCCCTTTTTATTGATTTAAAAAAAAACCCAAGGCATTGTACATATGTAGAAATTGCCTTTTTTCCTTTTTCTGCCATAGACTCTTTCTATCCCAGAAGATATACAAAAACATCTCTTAACTCTCTCTTTTTTTCAAATCCTAGTCATCCTTTGAGGCTTAAAGTGCAAGCCTCTGAAGTCTTGAAAAATCATATTATGCACATTAATTCTTCTTTTCTTTGAACTCCTTGAGACCTATAGTTTGCACTAAACAATTCAGCACCAAATCACAAACTGTCCTACATTTTCTAATTGTTTCATGTATATTAGTCATTTTTCCTAACTTTTTACTTAATAATATCTTACTTCATTCTAATATTGCTTTCAAAGCCTTTTGCACCTTAATAGAGCATTTGGCTGAATTTTAAGAACATATATTTCAAATGGTTTTACTACCAATTGGAGAGCTGCCCATGGTTTAATCATGTTGCAATACCCATGTTTATACATCCCTGGTTTTCATTTTTGTTTTCAATCAGATAATTGGTCTTCCTCTTGCTTTTCAGGGATCAGTTACAGGAACACATCATTTTCTTCTGGTGCCAGGCAGAGAGTATCATGGTTGAGTTTTTCTTTATTTTGCCAAGAGAAACTGGTGCAATGTGAAAAAGAGACACTTTCTTTGTACTAGTAAATCGAGCTGACATTTAATAATCCATCATAGCATTATATTTGTGACATCTGATGGTCACAGAAGATACTTCATATGTTTTTCTTGTGATTATAATTGGGTGTAATTTAACATCACTAACATTCAGAGGAAAGCAAATCAAAACGACAATGAGATATCACCTCACACCGATTATTGAAAAAAACAAAAGCTAACAAGTGCTGGCGAGAATGTAGAAAAATGGGGGCCTTTGCGCACTGTTGGTGGGAAGGTAAAATGATGCAGCCACTATGGAATACAGTGCAGAGCTTCTTCAGGAAAATTAAAAATAGAACTCATGGGATCCAGCAATCTCCCTCCCCGATATTTATCCAAAAGAATTGGTATCAGGATCTCAAAAAGAAATCTACACTGTCTTGTTCTTTGCAGCATTATGCACAATAGCTAAGGCATGGAAACAACCTAAGTGTCTGTTGACAGATGAATGGATAAAGAAAATGTGGGATACACATACAATGGGATATTTATCATTCAGCTTTACAAAAGAAGGAAATCTTACCATTTATGAGAACATGGGTGGACTTGGAAGACATTACGCTAAGTGAAATGCCAGTCATAGAAGCATGATTCTGCATAATTTCACTTATATGAGGTCTATAAAATAAAGTCATAGAAATAGAGAATAGAATAGTGGTTGACAGGAGATGGTGGAGGGGGAAATAGGGAGTTGTTCGATGGGTATGAAGCTACAGTTACACAGGATGAACAAGTTCTAGAGATCTGCCATGAAACAGTGCCTATGCTTAACAATACGATGTTGTGCACTCCAAAACTTAAGAGGATAGATCTCATGCTAACTGTTCTTAATCCTTTGGAGGTAATGGATATATTTATTACATTGGCTTTGGCCATGGTATTACAAGGTATGCTTATGTCCAAACTCATCAAAATGTATACATTAAGTATACAGAATGTATACATTAATGCAATTTTTTTTTTATATTTGGTATACTTTAAGAAAACTGAAAAAAGAAAGTATGGATGAATTCATTGTTTATGATTACAGATACTTCTGTTTTTAAACTCTCAATCTTAATAGCTCTGGCAGTATTTGAATCGTTTATCTAAAGGTGAGAGAGCAGCAGAAATGAGGGGACTATTACAGGCACATTTTTCACTTATGAAAACTAACAGTGACAGACTTGGCTAAAATAAGTCCTTTTGGACTCAACAGAAAAGCTACTAGGTACAGGTGACCTGGTTTCTAAAAATTTGGATTTAAATAAAAAACACTTTGATTATGTGCAATTCTATTTGTATTTCAGGTTCATACCCATATTTTTATAATTGTAACATAGCCATTTGAAGGCTCTTAGCAATTTCTTCTACATTCACCATCTTGTTTCTGGCATACTGACTAGGTTTCAGTTAAATAAAAGGATGACTTTCCTTTTTTCTTTTTCTTTTTTTTTATTTTTTAAAGATTTTATTTATTTATTTGTCAGAGAGAGAGAGAGAAAGAGAGAGCACAAGCAGGGGGAGCAGCAGGCAGAGGGAGAAGCAGGCTCCCTGCTGAGCAAGGAGCCCGATGAGGGATTCGATCCCAGGACCCTGGGATCATGACCTGAGCTGAAGGCAGAGCTTAACCGACTGAGCCACCCAGGCGTCCCTAAAAGGATGACTTTTCATGCAAATTATTTTAAAAATTTACTAGACAGGAAGTTTGTTTAAATTCCATAGAGGGCCTAACAATTAGTGAATTGTGAATGTTTCATAGAATTAGAGGGAACATGTGTCTAGTAATGGAAGAGGCTTCCTCATGATATTATTGATATGTTATCATCTGACCTCTTTCTGACAGTGCCCATGTTCAATTTCATTTTTTCTATTTAAGAATTTATTCTGTAAGTTAAGCTTTTAAAATGTAAATTAAAAGGACTGCATTGATATTACTAATTTTCAATAGGACAAGCATTCTAACTGACAGATACTACAAGTGGAAAACTTTTATACTATTAGTCCATTTTCATTGTTTAGCCTTTCATTTGTTAGGTAGCAGATTCCTCTATTTCAATACCCTGATGATAGCTGTGTTTTCCATATACCCCATACAGAACTGGACCAACTAAAAACTTCCAAAATGTTTTGCAGAAAGATAGTGAGTCACAGCCTAATCATATGTAAGAATATTTGATGATACCAACTTTATTTTCATGTCCTTTATACTTAACCTAAAATTTTCTATTTTCTGCTACATCCTGATGTTTTTTTCTGGTTACGGACGCACACTAAATATATTATTGAAATATAAAAATTAGATTATTTTAATGGCTCTGTCATGGTTTGGAAATAAATGATATATATTATTCCTAAAATCTACATCTTATAATTAAATTTTCAATAAAAAATAAGAAATTGTCAACTGAGTTCTATTACGATACAAAATGTACATATTACATTTATAAGATAACAGGAATTTCATTGGAAAGTTACATTCCTTTTAGGCAACTCCTCTTTAGTTATAAATTATACAAACCAGTAGGAATCTACACTATGAATTTGAAAGTAAAAAGCAAGGAAGCAGTTCAGACTTGTTTACATACAATCAAATTATCTGTTTGTAGTTGAATACACGCTGGTGGAAGAATACTACGATTTTTCTATATCAGTCCAGTGGAAATTGTAGGGTTTTAACTTATACCTATGAAACTATGTTCCGTGTCATCAAGAAATGTGTTAGTTTCTGCAGAGTGTTGCCGTGTTTAATGTTATTCGTGTCTTGCTGCCATTTACCAAAAAATAAAAAGCCTTAGGAATTTGATCAATTAATTACTGAGTACTTACTATGTAGAAAGTACCATAAATACTGTAAATATAAAATAAAATGAATTTATAGGAATTCTATTCTTTAAATCTAGGTACTAATGTGCAAAAAACATTTGTACTCGTATGTACCCCCAAATCACTCTAACATAAGTAGACTGTAATAAAGGAGAAAAAAACTGTGTGTAAGCCAATACAGTGTATCAGACTGAATAATCACCAGAATTTGAGTGTTTTCACAAGTTCCTTGTCACTTGCCCCTATGAAATGATAGTAGACTTGCTGACTTCTCAATGTCCCCAAATAAAACCATTCATTACTCCTCCATATTCCCTAGAAATGAGTGTGAAGGATTCTATTTCTGATGATACTGGCATTGACAAAGTAAAATTTTACTTTCCCTTTTTCTCCATCCCCAAATCACACATAAGATACTCAAACTACACACATTAACCACAGTTATCTCTAATTTAGGGAAGGGAAAGTTGACTATTTACAGTGCAGTATGTTCCAGATACTGTGTTAGGCAATTTACCTGTTTTATCTTATTTAATTGTCAAAACATCTCAGTGAGGTAAATTTACTACAGATGACAAAATTGGATCAGAGAAGTGAATTGCTTAGTTAGAAGGTTTGTTATACAGATAGTAAGCTAGTAATGGGTAGAACCATCAGTGTGTATGGTATTTTACTTCCTTATCAAATTAGCACAACCAGTGGTACAAAGAGGGTCTTAATTTTAAAAAGAAGTTTGAAAATATTCATTAAATCAGAAAACCATACTAATAGTGAAATAGGCAGAAATGAAGGGAAAGTTGCAGGAGATAAGATATGGCAGATTGAAGGTGGATGCTCTTTTTTACACTCTTCCCATTGAAAGGTGTAGTCTATGTCACCTCCCCTTGAATTTGAGTGAGTTCTAGGACTTTTTTCAATTTTTTAAAAATAAACTTTTAATTTTGGAAGAATTTTAGATTTACAGAAAAGTTGTGAAGATATATGGTCATGGTATATTACATAACTCCTTTTTTAAAATTGAGGTATAATTAACGTATAACATTATATTAGTTTCAGGTGTACACGTTAATGATTCATATTTGCAAATATTGTGAAATGATCACCACAGTAAGTCTAGTTAACATCACCACCATACATAGGTACACATTTTGTGAAATCTTGCCATTTGTGACAACACAGGGGGATCTAGAGGGTATTAGGCTAAATGACTTAAATCAGACAGAGAAAGACAAATATTATTTATTATTTCACTTACAGGGGAATCTAAAAAGCAAAACAAACAAACAAAAAAAACAAAGTAGAAACCAATCTATAAATACAGAGAACAAACTGGTTGGTTGCCAGAGGGGAGAGAGGTAGAGGGATGGGTAAAATGGGTGAAGGGGAGTGGGAGGTACAGGATTCTAGCTATGGAATGAATAAGGTACAGGGATAAAAGGTACAGATTAGCGAATATAGTCAATGATATTGTAATAGCATTGAGTGGTAACAAATGGCAGCTCCATGTGTGGTGAACATAGCATGATATATATCAAATCAGTGTGTTGTACACCTGAAACTAATATAACATTGTGTGTCAAATAAAGTTCAATTAAAAAAAAAAACGAAGTGAGATATCACTTTGAATATCAATTAGAATGACAAGAAATAACAAGTGTTTGCAAGGATATGTTAAAAAAGGGATCCCTTCTTCTGTACTTTTTCGACCAACAGAATATAGCAGAAGTTAAGCCTTACCTGTTTCTATACTCAGGCCTTAAGAATCTGCTGTCTTTTTCTCTTTGTCCCTTAACATGCTCTCTTTAGGGGAGACTGGAGACAACATCAGAAGTCTGACAACCCTGAGGCCTCCTGAGGTGAAGAATTGCGAAATAGTCATGTGAAGAGGATACACAAACACACACACACACACACACACAAATACAATACAATACTAATTAACCCAGTTGTTCTGCCGTCCAAGTCCAGATACCAGTTATGAGTGTGAAGAAGTCATCCTGGGCATTCCAGGCCCAGGAGATACCACACGGAAATAAACTGAAGTCTAAGACATGTGGCTGTCTCAGCCATGTTTTGACATTTGAGCTACCTCAGATGAAACCCAGACATTAAGGCACAGAAACAAACCATCTTCACTGTACCCTGACCAAATTTTTGACCCACAGAATTGGGAGCCAGAACACAGAACTTTATGGGACAGGCTTAGTGTCTTCCCTCCCCCACCAACACAGGGACACTGTTAATGTAAAATGGGAAAAATTGAAGAGGAAAAACTATCTTATTTCCTTTTTCCTCTCTTCAGGGAAGGAAGGGAAGGGCTGAATGTTGAGGGGGTAAGATAAATTTTGTAACTTGTGACTGGCCTCTACCCAAATGTATTTTGGCTTGTTTAAAATTATTGGTCTTATCCTCTTAGGTGAGGATTTCTATAGATAAATTAATAAATTGCTCCAGAAGAGTGTATCTAGAACAGCTAACTATTCTCTGGTCTCTTCTCAAACTATTCCTTCTTCAGTATCATGGCTGTCCCAACTGCAGTTGCTATTCCTGGTGCCCTTCGTGCTAGTGTTTCGAGGTAAAAAGAGTCAGTTTGGGGCTAATCAAAGCATGAAAATGGAAAATTGGCCCATGGGTTTGAATGGCAGCATGGCCCAGGTAAATTGAAGCTAGATAGATTTGAGTTCAAATCCCAATGGTGTGAATTTCTGATGTTATTCTTTTTATCTGTAAAGAAAAGATAACCTAACACATGGAGATACTGTTAGGATTAAATAAAATGGTCAATGGAAAGGGCCCAGCATATAATACAGTAGTTGCTTAATGTTAATCTGCTTCCCTTCTCTTATTTTTTCAGGCTAAATGATGAAGCATCTAGAGTGGGTCTGGCTCTGTACTTAAGTGAGGAACTCAATGAGGACTTCAGAATGTCTGGGAAAAAGATGTACTCTGTGGTCAGTCGACTATGATAATTGTTATTATCATGCAGATTGGCCAGACAGACCACACAGCCATTTTCTAAAGTAATGTGTAGCGGTTTCAACTAGTGAGCAAGAATACAATGTAGACACGTGGCTCCCCCATAGCCATTTAAACGTCAGTGTGCCCAGCAGGATATTAGCAAGAGTTACATTTTCTCTTTTTCCTTTTTATAAATAAAATTGTATAGTATATAATATCACTTAGTCTTACTTATGCAATCTTGCCCCACATCTTTATTGTTTTAAGCTTTTTCTTTTTTTTCCCCCTTTTTCCTTTCCTTAAAAAGTGTTCTCACTAAGGTAATTTTTAAATGATTTTGGAATCTTAAAATATATTTCTATAGATTACAATGGGGACTGATAACTTCTGCTGCAGTTAGGCCCATTTGGCTGCACAGAAACTCACGTATCTTGAATAAAGGAAAATTATTTCAATGATCAGTAAAGGAGGAAGGGAATTTAGGAACCGGGAGGGAGAGTCATAGTGAGTGAGTCATAGGCTGAAACTAGACCCAAAGCTGAATAAGAACTCTGAAACAGGACCTTCTTCCTTTTCTTGTGCCTTCCGCTTAGGAATTACTTTTTCTAGTGCTGCTTCACTGATCCAGCTATTGCTGGCCTCACCCTTGGTCTCCATGCAGAGATCCTACTGATGGCCTTTCCTGTCGATTTCCTTATAACCTCATATTACTTGTATCTTCAATTCTATCTCATGGTCTTGCTCTAGGCAGCCTTCCAATGCAGCGATTGACTTCTCTTACTGCTATTGCAGAGGTCACACTGCAAGGCCAGGACAGAGGCCACAGCAGCATGCAGGAAATGGGCGAGCTGTACTTTGGTGGATTGGGGCAATTTTTCTTAAAAGAAGCTATAGTTATTACAGGCATCGTAAGTGGCATATTTAACACATTTTGAAATTTTTAGTGATATTCTTATCTATTTATTAACCAGAATTATAATTAGCTTCTTATTTGCTGTGATCCTTCTACTTACCACATACACCAAGAAAGCTTTCCTTACTCCTTAATTCTAAGAATTAGTTTTTAATCAAGTGGCCTTATAATTGCCTGGGTGTCTCTTCCTTTGGACTATATATTAATTGAGGACAGAGATTATGTTATATTTATTATTAAATCCCCACTATAATCTGCCATATGGGCAGTAGAAAATATATATATAAATCTTGAATGAGTATAGAGGATAAAACTTACTTGATTTGTTCATGTCCATGAAGTAACCATTTAAGAGATACAATAAATTTCCTATGTAATTTCATGTTTTAAAACCTCAACTTACTATCTACCATAAAGGGTAAGATCCAATATTAAACATTATCACTAAGGCACATACCCTTTTTGATCTGTACTGAGTGACTCTAAGATGAATGACCAATTTTTAAATGATTATTTAAAGATAATTGATGTTATGCAACCTTCTCCTATATACTTGTATAACTTCAGAACATTTTCTCTATTATTTAAAAATGTGGAGCTTTTTATTATTGGCTGGTTCTGTCATTTCTCCTAACCAAATATTTGACAGAAAAAACAATTTCCTCAGGTTGGCATATTTTTCCCAGTTCAAAAATGTGCTAGTGACATTCCGCGCTAATTTTATTTTTACCAGTCAAAAAATTGTCCTTTTCACTGAGCAAGTTTTATTGCCATGGAAGATTAACTGGGGATGTCAAGAATAAGAAAACATGTCAGACATTTTGTACTCTTTCTGTCAATGGGTCATTCATTTATTCAGTCATTCATAAGGTTAGCTCATTCTTTTAGAAGCAAGAGTCTTAATTTACATTTTTCATATATTTAAATGAACTAATTACTGAGAGAACAGCCAGAAAATATAAAACTCAGCCTGATATAATAGCAAACGTGAAGGCAAAACATGACAGTTCTTCCCTCTTTAAAACTGTCTAGGGATCTTGATATGAATACCCAGGATGCACTGGAACTATTTGTGAAAAGAGTAGTTTTTCCTGCTGCCAACGCCAGATATTTGTTGCTTTACTCTACTTGGGTATTGCCATTTGTGGGGACTCTCCGCTATGGCTGAAATTGTTGACCTGATTAGAATATTGATGAAAGGAAACTCAGTTATTCAAAGTGCAGAATATGAAGAAATAAGATCTGCCAGAAAACATAAATAACACTTTCATTTCTGTCTAAATTCTTAAGAATAATATATTTTCCTGTTGGAGCTGTTGGAAAATAATATCTTCTTGACATTACACTAAGTGTTCTTGTCAGGCTGATAATTATGTCATAAATACAGAGAGCCTGTTTTCCCCAAAGCGGGGGAGGGCCTGAGTTCTGAGTCCTCCACAGAGGCTCAGCCAGACTCTGCCATCCCTGAGCCAGGATTGCTTGGGGGCAGGAAGAGTTAGCAAGTACATAGAAGACCCAGACGCTATCTTCTTCTAGTGTCTCATTTTCTTTTCTTTTTTCTTTTTTTTTAAGATTTTATTTATTTATTTAACAGAGAGAGACACAACGAGAGAGGAAACACAATCAGGGGGAGTGGGAGAGGGAGAAGCAGGCTTCCTGCGAAGCAGGGACCCCGATGCAGGGCTCGATCCCAGGACCCTGGGATCATGACCTGAGCCGAAGGCAGACTAAGCTTAACAACTGAGCCACCCAGGTGCCCCTCATTTTCTTGCTTTCATACTTCTGGGTCTAATATTTTTACATCATAGTATTAATAATTATTGCAGCAGCATATACTTTAAAAATATTAAAAAGACAGCTTTTCGAAGAATATTCTCAGAAGGAGAGACTGATTCCCCTGCTTCCCTCTTAGCTTTGTTGTACTTCTCCCAGTAAATTCTCAGGATCTATGACCAGAGACTTTTATGAAAATCCAGTATCTTACAATCTGTTTCTTAGGCACAATAAGGACATACTAAGAATGGTTGTATTTTCTCTTTACAACTAGTATAGTCCTAATCTTTGCTTCAAGGTCAGTTCTACCTTGAGTCATATTTCCAGTGGCTGCAGAACCACAGAAAGATATTACTTAGAAAAATCAAGTTTTCTAAAAATGATATTAGATATATTAATAAAAAAGTTAATGGTAATAATAGTGTAATAATAACATTTTATGTACTTACTACGTGCTAGCAGATAGTATTTTAAGTGCTTTATAAGGAATAAGTCATTTTTAGGTAGAGAGGATGAGGCATAGAGTGGGTAGGTAACTTGGCTAAGTAGGGACAAGAAGAGAGTGAGTCAAGTGAGCACTTGACTCTAGTGCAAAATTTAAGGATGCCAAAAAACTCAGTAATCAAGGTTAGTAATAATGAAAGAAATGAATTAAAAATCAAAATCAAATAAATCCATGATAAGCAAAATAACAAAATTTTAAATTAAGAGATTACTGTTTGTCATATAATCCAGTGTTATTATTCAAATGGAGAAATTGTTTTCAATCATTTCACTCTTCCTCGTGTGCATGGTTACCAGGACCCTTTGCTGGTCCATTTGTGAGGGTTGACAGTGGTGTGTAAGCAGATTTGGCAGTTCAGGGGTATCTATAGCTATCTAGCTATCATCTATCTAGCTATCATCTATTTGCTATCTATACATACACACACATACAGATATATATATGCACAAGAGCTCATATATATAAAATATTTGTGTAACACATATATGTGAGTATATATATACGAAAGTTTGTATTAACTTTCTCTCCTCGATTCAAAATATAGGAGAATATTTAGAAAAGTGTACATAGAAACACATATTTTTCCTTTTGACTCAGGATCCAATATGGCTTGGCAGGGCACTAACCCTAAGGCTACCCAGCCAGTAATTGGCAGAGCCAGGACTTAAACCCAGGTGGTCAGGCATCAGAGTATTCATTTCAACCCAAGGACAGTCTCTTTGTTGATAAGAAATGTGTATAATTTGCATAAAAACAAAGGTTTTATTCCGATATCTTTTAATCTTCAAGTTAAGAAAACAATTAATTGGTTGATAGTTGATGACTCAAACTTCTTTGCAGATAGTTGTTACTTGGATATCCTTTATTGAAATGTGGCAGCTTGTGTAGTTTCCCATCTCTCCTGGGACTGGTATATCTCCCCAAATTCAATTTCATTAATTAAAACATTGTTTCAAGAAAAGAAAATAATTTTAAATATTAAAAGTGTGACTATCATCTGGACTTTTTAATGTTTAACTCATGAAATCAATAATATTCAACTTCAAATAATATAGCAATCATACTACTGTACCTATAGTAATTTCCCAAAGAAACACACCTCTGTGTAATATATGAAATGTACAGGTTGATGCTCATTTTAATAACTTTCTTAAACAAAATAAGTATTGAATAAAAACATATTAGCAAGATGTGGCTATCACATGACATGATTAATTTACATTGATGTGGCCATTTACAGCGTCAACTCTAAAAAGAAGAGTAGTTGCAAAATTTGTTTCTTCTAAAATTATACGATTTGGAGTTATTTCTATTCATGGCAGTATTTCATTTTCTTCTCTTTTCTTTAATTAGTGAAGGCTTGCCACATTAATATTTTTAGTAGCTTATAGATATGTTCCCTTGTTAGCATAACTTGCAAATTAAATACTGCCTCAGCTAAACAAGTTCATGCAAGTTAGGTGTTTCTTTTCTACTTTTCATTGTGTTTTTTGGTAAGCCCTTACCAGGAACTTTACATTTGTACAAAATCACATATTTATATATGTGTAATACTTAATTTTCATTTTCTCTTGATTGAACATTTGATAGTATATGTCCTCCCAGAATATTTTCTGAATTGTGGGGTTCTAAGACTTTTACTTTCTTTTGGCACTTTCTTTTAAGTGAGAATAGTTTTACATTAAATTAAGCGGTAATAGTGTTGGACTTCTCTAATTCTGCAGCACTCCCTTAACTGACTGTAGAAAGTAATCGGTTTAGAGAGCTGAGTCAGGCATCATCATTTTGAATGCAGTACTGCTATGTGAATTTGGGCCCCAGCTTTAACTTAGCATCATCCTGATCTACACAGTACCTATTGCTCTAACCAATGGAAGCTTCAGGGAAGTTGTATCTCCCTCCATTTAATCAGTTGAGAGCTACATTTGGCATTTTTCAATAGCAACATTATATACTACCAAAAAAAAAAAAAAAGAGCAAGAATATCACACCCTCTTACTGGATGGTAAACAATTTTCCCTTGTCTCTTTAACTAGATTGTTTTTTTTGCCCATTTAAATAATCTGATTGTATTAGATGGTTGAATATGTGTAGAATTAATGCATTATTTGAGAATATCCAGTTTTTCCTTTTCTTCTCTTTTTTCTACATTTGCATACATTGCTTTGCTCTCTCTAGCAAAGCACCAGGCTACCTTCAGACCTTTCAGTCTCCTTTGTTGCATCTTATCTTTTCCCTTGCTTTGGACAGAATGAGAACTTTCCAAAATAGGCTTATGAACCACAGTTTTTCCAAATACTGTGTAATCAGCTGACCTATTTCAGATGCAGCCTTTTTTTTTTCTCCCCACAACATTCTGCACTAACATGCGGATATATTTTCACACAGAGATATTTGTATGCTATGCCCAAATGGTTATTTTTACCTCCTGATTTATGGCACATATTTTTGGATGTTGTTAGTTGCTTCATTTTTCAACTTCTTATGTGCTATGTTTTCCTTTAAGTTGGGCGGCTTGTTATTTTTCTGAATGTGATTCGTGATTCTTTCACACCTCTGTGATTTTATTTGCATCAGTTCTTCTCCTAAACATGCACTTCTTCTGACACCCTTACCACCATGTCCGATAATCATGTCCCAGGCCATTCTTCATCACTAGGTTCAAGATGTTTACTATTAGATGTGTCCTGTCCTCTGGACTCCATGGAACTTTGATGGCATTCTCTTATATTCTATGTACGTAAATATTCTCTTTCATGGCCTCTCTCTTTACAGGATATCACCTAAGGGAAGATACCATGCCATCTCTGTATTCCTTGTAATATATAACACAGTTTTTATTTAATGTTACCACTTGTCTATATCAGGAGTAAAAGATGAAGACCATATTAACTGTTAACTAAATGTTGAAGACTGCGTCTGAAGATGTCAGAGAGTGAAGACAATTCCTTCCTAAAACTAGGGCTTGAAACCTGGCTGCCTTTATGTGGCACACATCTGATGGGAGGTTCTGAAAATTGTAAAGTGACTCTTCCATTTGCTAGCCATGTTTCAAACAGCTCCTTCTGAGAGGTACATGTTGCCTGGTTCATAGAGTGTGTAGGACATCGTGTCAGCCAAATTTACCCAACTACTGTCATTTAAGATATCATTGAATAAATGAAAAAATTTCTAAGGGCTAAGGAACAGAATACATATCTTACCTGTTCTTACTTTAATATATACATTTAGTTTCTATTTTTAAAAAAATGTTCATTTTATATCTAGGCCTTTTGCAAATGAAATACTAATATTATAGACAAGCCCTCATTTGAATACTTAACAGTGAGAAAATGTCTGACTCACCTATTTGCATTTCATCGAGTGGTAAAATTTTACCAAAATTGCTTAGAAAAAAGATTTTGAATAAAGCATTCAAAGAGGATTTTTAAAATAGGTCAGTCCTGAGAGTTGAACTGTACTGCTTCAAAAGAATTTATTAAAACCATGCAAAAGTTTATGAATAATATGATTAATTCATAAAACCAATATTACCAGTGGAATGGCCAGTGAATAAAGCTGAGCAGTTACAACCTAAGAGAAAAAAATTACAATAAAAAACGTGAGCATCTGTTGATGAAAAGCTAAGCATATAGGATATCTTTAAGCCGAGTTCACCCATACGGAAAATACATATATTGAATTTGAATAGTGTGTAGTATCCCTGAGAGTACGAGAGGCGCTACTAGATTTTTCAGCTTGAATGCACTGTGATGAATTCATTTATTGAGCTAGTGCCAGGCACTGTTCTAGGCACGGGGACTATAGCTGTGAACGTTCATCTCTTTTGTTTTGTGGACCTCTGAAGATTCTTGCATATGGGGTCTGTTAGTGATACTGGGAGTCATGCATTCCAATATGAAGAGGGATAAATGCATAGCCCTGCAAGAAAATGAAATGAGATACATCTGAAACGGATTTTAAAAAGGGCTTTACTTTTCAAGCAAACAATAACATAGCATTCAAGAAACTTTCTATAAACAATAAAATGTTTTTGGACAAGTAAAATTAGGTTGTAATTAAAAGTTTTCATTTGCACTTTTATTTCCTTAAGTCACTTAAAGTTTCTTTATGCTCATATACCCAAGTAATAGATCATTAACTGTAACTATGTTTGTTCCTTTTCATTGCACTTCTATTTTAAGCATGACAGAGAATTGAATAGTACATTACCAAAGGGTAAAAATTAGTGCAGGTGAAGGATTTCAGGGCAGTGCAAAAAGCTACTTTGCATCATTAAGATTCTGCTAAATGTTTAGAGATAGAGGTGGGAGGGGGACACTCCACCATTTTCCCCTAGGGAAATCTAACATTTATCACATTTATATCATGTTAGGAATGTGATCCTACTCAGAAAGAACTCTTCAAAAGACGGAAGGAATATTTACTTAGGTGATTGAGTTGATTTAAGTTTGTATAGACATCAAGAAACATGGCAACCCAGCTTTCAATCTTTGTCACCTGATGGGAATCTAATAAAGCACTCTGGAAAGTGCCTCTAGGGAACATGGCTTACAGACCATCTAAAAGGCATCTTAGGGATTTTAGCACCTTCAAATGCCTCCATTGGGCACAGCTCCCCTCTGCATAAGGGATTTAGATTGAATCCCAGACCAGTAAGTGTAGAATCTAAATACCTAACACAACCAAGGGCTACTTATATTCTCTAGAAAGGTGAATAATGGGACAGAGAATAAGCTCTGAAGTTTTATGAAGTACTGAATCAATATCGATAGACTACCAGGAAAAAGGAAATCTTCAGGATGTTTTCTTGTTAACTAGATGATGAAATCTGTTTCATAGATCTGTGATTTGTAAATGGCAGTAACCTCATATTCTGTTCCTCTTTATTCTCACACTTAGCACTCTAGTTCCTGTGGATGCAACTACATGTTGTTGACCAATTAATAATTAGGGAAATAAAAAGTATACAATCAGAAAGCATGACATTTTTTGCTATAGATTAGAATATTAAAAGCTGAAGTAGACACAAGCTGAATTTAAGATTTTTGGCCTTTCATTGTTCTGAGGACCAGATTCTGAAAACATTTTTCCTAAGTATTTATAAAACCAAAGCTTTGTTCCATAACATATCCGTGTTCACTTGGAATTGAACCCATGAACATCAGACAGATGGCACAACTCTCCTGGCCTCTCTCAGTAGCACCAAACAACATGGTTTTGGAAGAATGTGATAGCTATCTTCTAAGACGACAATTTCAAAGAAACTTGGAAATATACTTCAAATTTCTGCACATTTTTCCCTTGTTCACCTGATATTGTATAAAAATGCCTAAATTGATCCAACTCATTTTTGTTCTAAACCATATAGCTCTGCGAGATCATTATTCACTCATATTAAAATACAGGAAAATATAGAAATGTTAGGAAAATAGTTTTTTGGAAATATACTCAGGATTTTTTAAAAATAAAGGAATACATTTATACCTTATAGGAAATATATTATGTTCCACTAAGGATTTAACTAAGAAAAATTTTTTTCTTTCTTCACAGGGCTTGAACTCACGACCCCGAGATGAAGACTTGAGCTGAGATCAAGAGTCAGATGTTTAACTGACTGAGCCACGCAGTCAGTTAAGACTTTTTTTTTTTAAAGATTTTATTTATTTATTTATTTGAGAGAGAGAGAGAGAAAAACAGCATGAGAGGGGATAGGGTCAAAGGGAGAAGCAGGCTCTCCGAGAGCCGGGAGCCCAATGCGGGACTCGATCCCAGGACTCCGGGATCATGACCAGAGCCGAAGGCAGTCGCTTAACCAACTGAGCCACCCAGGCGCCCAGTTAAGACTTTTTATACAAAGTTTTCTGTATTTTAACATAGCCTTTAACTTTTTTTCTAATATACAAACCAGCCAGAAGTAAGTTTAAAATCTTAATATAAGAAAATTTAATCCAGTTTAAAAATCACAAAATAATTTTTATTTCAAAACAACATTAGGTATTTAAATAGCAATTGAGCTTTCAAAGTATCTTTGCATATATAACCTCATTTCAAATTCCCAGAAACCATATGAGACATTTTTAGTTCCATTCTGCAAATGAGAAATCTAAGATTCATGATGATTGAAAACCTTTTTACACAGTAAGAACTAGAGCGAGAATTTGAATCAAAGTCACCTGATTGAATGTCCAGTGCACTTGGATGACCCCATATGGCTGTGACATGAGTCATGCAAATATTCTGAAACTAGTAATTTTTATACTTTGATTATTTGAATAATTTTCATTATTTTTATGTAAAACTATGTATGAATTATAGACATTTAAAAATAGTGAAGCAAAATAAATTTAGTAAAATTCTCCAGTTATATCACACCACCTAGCAATGACATGCTAATGCTAGGTGAATTTTCTTACAGACTCAGTAACAAACTTATATATGATTAAAAACACGATCACAATTTACATGCTGCTTAATCATCTGCTTATTTTTTCCACTTAGTAATGTCGTGACCTCCTTTCCACATTATCACGTATACTACAGAATCCTTTATAGAATCTTTTCCCTATTATTTTTTTCTCATTGTGCTTAATAATGTCAGGTAAACAAAGGGCTCTTCTACATCCTGTGGTGAGAAGTAATCTATAGGAAAAAATCTCTCCATTGCCTAAATCAAAATTAAAGCTCTAGAAGACATGGATTTCCACTTCGTGCTGAGTTTTCCAGGAGCCTTAAGAATCAACATACTGTTTAGTTGTTTCTCACAGGAGGTGGGAGGAGGTGAACAAGATGGAAAATTTCAGAAAGCAAAGTCAGTAGGATTTAGTGATGCTCATTTCTCAATGAGATGTGATAAATGGCAGATACATTTGTCTCAATGCCAGCCATTCCTTTGATAATCTATGTAGATATTTTTTAGGGCAGTGTACATGCACAGAGATTTTGTGAAAACAAATTTAAATTTCCTAGGTTACCAAGCAAAGGATTCACTGGATATTCAAGTATTTATATAATTAGATGTTGCACTATAACAAATTACAAAAGGAGATCTCTGAAAAGTAACCTGATTTGAAAAGAGATAGAACAGGTAAGATTGATGAATTTTATTTCATATTCATTATACCTTAAAATACTAGCATTAACATTTATAAAAATATTTAATGTAATTTTTTGTAGCAGGAACCATATTTTCTTAAAATACATATCATCCTACTTAAGGATGACCAGAGTCCCAGTTAATGTGAGACTGAGGGTTTTTCAAGATGTGGGACTACAAGGGCTAAATTAGGGAATGTCTGGAACAAACCAGATGGCTGGTCCTCTTACCTGCTTTGGTCTCACTGTCTAGTCAAAAGAGAAATAACTGGGATACAGTGGGAAGTATGAGAATAAAGTTCCGTAGGCAAATTGAAAAATCAAAAGTGATGGAAAGTGTTAAGATAACAAGGTCCACAAGCAAAGGTGGGCTGCTGGTCAGAAAATAATTTCTGAGAGAGTTTGGTTACCTAGAGTTTCCCTTGATCAGGGATGACCCTCTAGTTGAGTCATAAAGGCACAGCCCTTTACCCTTAGCATTTCATATTTGTGGCAAATTAAATACTCTTTAGGGAATGCCTAAAAGATACTTTTAGTTTCTTTTAATCTAATACTGAAAATAACCCATTCAAACCTTCAATAAAAATTATGTTTTTTTTTCAGGGATTCATTGAAATGAATTATAACATAAATAAATCTGTCTCTGTTCATAGATGACATGATTATCTACTTAGAAAAGCCTAAAGAATCTACAAGAAAAGCACCTGGAATTAATGAGTTTAGCAAGGTCACAGGATACAAGGTCAATACACAAAAATAAATTGTCTATCTATATATTAGCAATGAATAATTGAAACTCAAAATTTTAATAATAATAATAATAATAATAATGCCATTTATGACACCAAAAAAAAGAAATACCTACTATTATGCTGAGAATGTTTGTAACATCCCCTTCCCCCATCCTACCCCTTTCATATGTTGAAATCCAAAGCCCAAGTGATGGCATTAGGAGGTAAGACATTTAGGAGGTCATGAAGGTGGAGCCCTCATGAATGGCATCAGTGTTCTTACTAAAAAAAAAAAAAAAAAAAGCCCTCCCTCTTCCCTGAGAGTTTGTTTGTGCCCTTCTACCATGTGAGGACATAGCCAAAAGGTACTGGCTAAGAACCAGGAAGAGAGTCCTCAGCAGAATGTGACCAAGCTGACAACTTGATCTTGGACTTCCCAGCCTCTAGAACTATGAGAAATAAATTTTTGTTGTTTACAAGCTGCCCAGTTTGTAACATTTTGTTATGGTGTGGCCAGGGCACCGGGGTGCAAGAGTACCTGGCTCTGGGGATTCCAAGCAGACCAGGTTCGGCCACTCACCACTGACAAAATCCAAAGGCAGAGAAATGAATGGTGGTGAAACAAGAAAGGGATTTATTTCAGTGAGGCCAACACTAGGAAGATGGTAGACTAGTGTCTCAAGTACTGTCTAAAATGCCAAAAATACAGGTTTATGTAAGGAAAATGTGGAGCAAAGGTGGGCAGGTTCATGCAAGGTATGCAGTGAAGGTCAAATCCATCATTGTCTTGGAGTCAGTCATGGGCGGGATCTTGCTGGCTCCGCAGTCCTTCTTGCTTGAGGGTGTAGTTTAGGCACCTGTCAAGGGATGCTTTGCTCTGAGCTAGAGATGAGCTAGAAAGAACTCAACTAGAAGGTTTGAGGTCAAAATGGAGGCAAAGTCCTCTTTCAATAGCAGCCTGACTGGACTAAGAAATCTAGGTACAAATCTAACAAAACACAATCTGTGTAGTGAAAATGTAAAACACTGATTAAATAAATCAAAGATGACCTAAATAAGTAAAGAGATGTACTGTGTTCATGGATTAGGAGACATAGTATTGTTAAAATGTCCCTTCTTCTCAGACTGATCTATAAATTCCATGCAAACCTAATCAAAATCCCTGCAGTATATTTTGTAAATATTGACAAGCTGATTTTTAAAATTTAAACGTGGTTCAGATATAAATGACAATGTATACCCTTGACAGGAGCATTTGCATTTGTTTTATTTTTTTCATTGGATGTAGTATTTCAAACACACAATTTAGTCAATCTGACACAGTTTAACAAATAAAGTCAATACTATTGTAACTAATACTCAGATTAATAAATTGAGCATTATAAGCACCACCAAAGTTACCTTTGTCATAAATCATGTCCGTGTGTGCCTGGTTTTATTTCAGGATCTTCTTTACAATCCTTTAGATTATTTGTCAACCCCATTACCAAAGGATCTTAATCAGTAGAACTTAATATTAATTCTTGATAACTGGTGAAAATTCTCCCACTTCGTTGTACTGTATTTCTCTTATATGCTACTTTGGATTCTATTAGTCACACCTGCCTATCTCCTGGCCCTTGAGATGCTCGCTTCAACCTGACTCCAACACAAATGACTGTGTGTGATCATCACCACTGATGTCAAGACCTGGATTCCCTGGCTTCTCCCACTTTTCTAGTTTCTGATGCAAGTAACATGTGGCAGGACATGGGACAAAGCTTTTCCATCCACTGCCAAAGGGGCCAGGCTATCTTGGCATGATGCCAAATTTGACATAAAAGATGGGAGAGAGCTGATAAATTCTTTGTCTATTCCTCTCCTTCATGGACTTCCGGGACATGGTGTTTTTGTTCAGACTGTTCAGGGATTGCCTGTGTGTCCAAGTGAGCATCTGTGTTTCCTTATGAAGCAATGGCCAGTTTCAAAATTCATTAAATTTGCTTCCCATATTTTTCCCTGCTTCAAATAGTTTTTTCCTCATTTTCTTCTCTGATACTCAAGCTCACAATAAAGAAGTAGTATTAATTATGTTTTTTTCTTCACACTCCTTTCTAGGAAAACTTGACTAAGGCCACCATGTAAGCTATTTTTGCCTTTTGCATTTCCTACATACTTATAAATTTCTTCACACACAGTTTATCAAGTTTCATCACAAATTCTGTTATTATAAAGAAATTTGAGAAAAATCAATGTCACTAAATATTGAGTATTTCAATTAATTGATACAATAGAACTCTCCCTTTTTTGAGGTTTTCTTCAGTGTCAATAAGTAAATATTTCATAATCTTTGATAGATTTACTTCTAGGTACATGACATTTTTATGCTATTTTAAATGATGACCCTTATTTTTTTATTACTCGTTGAACTTATGTATAGAATACAGTTAATTTTTAGATATTGATTTTAAATCCTGTATACTTTAACTAAACTTGATAATGTGTGTTCATACAAGCATGAGCATGCGCACACGCACACCTACATACGCACTTCTTTTTTTGGCATTTTAGACTACCTAGACTCTCCAGTAACATATTAAATAAAAATGGTGAAAATGGGAATCTATGACTTATGCCTAATCTCTAAGAAAAAAAAACAATTCAACATTTAATTGCTATTTTTGCTCTACGTTTCTTGTACATAACTTTCATCAGGTTGAAGAAGTTGCATAACATTTCTAGTTTACCAAGAAATTTTATCATGAATGGATTATAAATTTCATCATATGCCTTTTCTACATAATATAATAATTTCATTGATTGAATTTAAAGCAAAACTAACCTTGAATTCCTGTGATAAACACAACGTAATATTACCTGCCAATGCTGCTACATTTCCTTTGCTTATACTTTCTTTAGGTTTCATGGGACAATACTGGTTTGGAATTTTCTTATATTGTTCTTATCAGATTTTTTTTTTTTAAAGATTTTATTTATTTATTTGAGACAGAGAGCATGAGAGGGAGGAGGGTCAGAGGGAGAAGCAGACTCCCTGCCGAGCAGGGAGCCCAATGCGGGACTTGATCCCGGGACTCCAGGATCATGACCTGAGCCGAAGGCAGTCGCTTAACCAACTGAGCCACCCAGGCTCCCTGTTCTTATCAGATTTTGACTCAAGATTAGACTAGGTTCATATATTGAATTATAAAATGATCATACTTTTTCTATTCTCTGATAGATTTTTACATATGATGAGCAGTCTTTCTGCCTTGAGTGTTTGGTGGAACTTAACTGATGAAACCAGCTAGTCTTTTGTGAAGAGTTATGCTTATTTGTTTGATCACACACACTAACTTTATTTAATAGTTCTGGAATTATTCATTTGTTTAAATTTCTCCCTGTGTCAGTTTGGGTGATTATATTTTTAGTTCACCCATTTAATTTCCACTTTCTAGTTTGGAGCATAAATTGATTCATAATCCCCTTTGGTTGGTTCATTGGTTGAATACCTGCAACACCTCTAGCAATGTTGCCTTTGTCTTTTCTGACTTTGGTTATTTGAATGTTCTCTCGTATTTTTACTGTTCACTCATGCCAGAATTACCTCATTTTAATTAGACATTTCAAAATATGAATTTTTTGATCCTTACCATTGCTCATTTTCTACTTTATTAATAAGTGTTTTCTCTATGATTGTCTTCCATCAACATTCTCCAGGTTTATAGTGTTATTTTTCTAAATTTAACTTTTATTTTTTTTCTGTCTAATATGCACATTTACCTATTTTAAATTCATCCCATTATTTTACTATGTATTATTTTAATTAATACTCCATTGAAATTACTTAATTTTCAATGTTTTATCCTTTTTTCTTTGCTTTCAGATTGATTGTATACACCCCACTTCTCCACATGCTAATTTAGAAGTCATATAGTGTTTTTATCCTTGTAAATGTTCCCTAGTTACAGCATGCAGAACCCTTCCTGTATACTTCTGTTCATTCTGATTGCACCATTAATCCACTTACATGCTCTCAATTGTGCCCTAATGTTTACCAAATATATCTAGAACCATTGATTTTAAGCTTCTGCTCTGGCTTTGACTTTTTCAGTCTAGTCTAGTCTAGTGCAACTTTCTTTAATACTCCATCATTCATTCTAGACTAAACTCTTCACTATTCCTCCCCCTTTGCTGTGTTTCCCACTCTTCATCCTTCCTGGAATATTCTTCTTGAATATCAAAAAGATGGAGTGATCTTATACTCTTCAGTCCCTAGTTCACATAATGTCAATTTCTCATAGGCTTCCTTGGCCTCTCCAATCAAAAACTCAGCTTTCATTCCTTTCAACTTCTTGGCACTACATGTGTAACTCAGTTTCAATCTTAAATTACCTTTCTTTGAGTACATGTCATTTTTACTCTCCTAAAGAATATGCATGAGCCGTCTTTGAATTTCCCATCATGCTTGGTTAATTGTCTTGCACATAGTAAGTGCAGTAGAAATGTGGAAGGATTGATTGAATAAATGAATAAATAAATGAATGAATCAGTTGGCATAGGATGATGCCACGTTGTCCTTGGCTGATTAGAAATTGGCATCCATTCAGTGAACACTCTAAATTGTTTCTACAACAAAGTAACATGCTTCATGTAGTAGATAGTCAGAGATTGATCCTATTAAATTGGAACAGCACCTGTTTCTCTTTTAATGTATTTTCAGTGCATATCAACCGTGCTTGATAATGCAGGCTTTAATTGTTCTAAATTGGTTTGAGTCTACTGAAATAATAAATGAGGTAATTTTGTCTTCAAAGACAATGGACTTTAATGAGAATATTTCTGTATCTGGCAATTTGCAGTCATAATTTATTTATAGCAGGGCTTATGATTCATCATTACAATTTCTTTCAAATTCTGTGAGAAAAATCATCTCTATGAGTACAAGAGTCTTATTCTGGCAGCTGTTCTTCACTAGTTGATATTTCTGCAAGCTCTAAACTTAACATTAGCAGCTTTCAGCTTATTTTTTCTTTGTTTACATTTGAAATATGTTCACCCTGTAAAAACAGGCTCATTATAAGAATGCAAGAAAGATATATATGCAGTTGAAACAGGGCCTGTTAGCAAACTCTAGTCTTCTCTTTCCTAGGTGAGTATGTTGGTAGAAGGTTTCCTGCCCCTTTGGTGAGAATCTCTAAAAAGAAACAGGATCAAATTATTTTCTTCCAAAAGGCTCATTGTGCCCAAAAGGTTTTTGTAGAAACATTTGCTTTGTGAAGATTTAACCACTTCCCAAAGGTTCTGAAGAATGGCATTTGTTTTTTATTGTTTTTTCAAGTAATTGTAATCTTTGGTTGGTGGAGAAGGAATGGGTTGACATTATTGCAGCACTATAGTAGTATATTTAACCAATTTCAATCTCTGTTTATTACTTTCATTCTATCTGTGTTCACTTTGTGACAGATCCATCATGTAACTATAAGGCAATTCAGAGGCTGGGAAATACCTGCATAATGGCTGACTGCCTGAAACTTTATAGCTGCATACAAAATCACTTGGGAGACAATAAAACGCACTGGCATAACAGAAGGAGATGGAAGAAGAGGGTGGCTGCTCAACTTGCTCTTTCTTCTTGCAAAAGTATTTAGCTCAACTGATGCCCAGGATATTCAGGTAATATTTATTCCCACATTGTTTTGTTTTAACATTAATTATTTCCATTCACACACACATACACATTCACACATGCACTCATTTGTCTCATCTGTATTGAAATTAATTCCTGTAAATGTTAAATAGAAAAGTCAGGACTTTCCTTAGGAGATGAGTCAAGTAGAATCAGATACCCTGTAATATCGTGCAATGTGGAGAACATGGAGAATCGATGTTGAGAAGAGGCATTCCAAACCAAAGATTCAGAGGTTGGAGTTTTAGCCTCGAATTAAAACCATCAAACAAATACATAAACATGCACCCATGAGACATGAAGCAACCATGTTTTGTGTAAGTGTATGTCTGCCTAACTGAAGCTGGACAGCTAGGTTCTTGTCTCACAGAGTCGAAGAATGAATCTTATGGACAAAGGAGAATGAGTAAAGCAATAGAAGTTTATTAAGCAAGGATACAGAAAAAAAAGAAAAACTCTCAAGAGTGAGAGGGGTCCCAGGGTTGCCACTGAGGGCCTTTAGGGTTGGTCACAGGTGATTATCATTAAAAAAGACACCCACCCACATGCGTAGGGCAGGGTAGGGTCCAGTTTGTTCCCTTATCTCTGGTTTCCCTATACTTCAGGGGATTTCTGTGAACCTGATCACATAGCCCCCTATCTATCTCTCCTTACCTAGCCCCGCCTGTCCCTTACTCATAACCATAAACAGAAGATAAATGTGCCTTATCCCTTAAGATGATATTCTTCATTGATAGACAACACAGAATAGGGAATAAAATGTACTTTGGAATTGGACAAAATTTCCCATTGCAGATACATTATTTATTAGTGTTGAAAAATCACTCCACCTCTCTGACTCTCAGTTTCTTCTTTGGTTAATGGAAATAAATGTATGTTATAAACTAATGAGAGAATTAATGGAAATGACATGTAGAAAGTGTTTGGAACATAGGAGGCATTCAGTTACATGTGCTCCATCTCCCAGCTGTAATTGTTTAGTTTCCCATTAGAAAATACAGAACTCAGTTGCACTGAGAAATGCTCGAATACAGGAAGGTGTCAGTCTTCAATATGGACTACCTTGAACTTAAAAGTTTTAGGACCTTACCACCATTGTACTATAGTCCTTCCTTACAAGACTCATTCTGAGCTGTTTTGTGTCTGCATCCTTAGTTTTAATGATCCATTGACCCCTTAAAACCTGGTTACATTATTAACCTTCACCTTCCTGGCCCTGTCTTTGAATTTCAAGCTTATATTGGGTTCTAATTTAATCTGTTAATGGTGCTTTCATTTTCTCACTGGCCCCTGGTTGAGATATACCTATTTCTACTTTCATCACTGCCAGCCATTTAAGGATTTCTTGATTTCTCCAGATTAAGATGTATTTCTATAACCAGATATGGCAAGTTTGAATACCCTTGGTGGTAGACAGTGAGCATAGATTCAATTTGGAGATTATAATTCTTACATGTTATTAAATTTATCATTAGGTTAAACATAATTGAGAGTCAAGGAATTAATGAGTATTGTGGAGGATATGAAAGAAAAGATGATGCTGTTATGGAATTCATTGTCTAGTTCGTCAGGTGGAACTTTCAAAGACTGTTGAAATAAAGTGAATGTTTTTTAAATATGAATGCAATTTGTGGGCAGAGTCATTGGGGAGAGGAGAGCCAAAATTGGTCCTAGAAGAAAGGCAAGAATCAGCAGTCGTGAATGAGAAGTATGCAGGAAGATGGAATAATTGTGAGCAGATGACACATCATAGTCTTAAGCATCAAAATGGGAGCTGCTATTGCACGTACTGAAGACAGCTCATTTTTGAGTGCATTTCCTCCTGAGAGTAGTTCACAAAGGGCCATGATTCTTTAAGATAGTCTCTTTGACATCTATATTTCGCTGGAATATTTGGCAATGGATTAATACTCCAAATTATTAAACTTTCAGGTTAAAAAATTACGAAAAAATATGCAAAACAAACATAGGCCTATTACTCTTTCTGGGATGTGAATTAAGATGTACAAAGATGATTTAAGAGGCAAATGTCATTGATGTCTATGCAAATTAAAGTAACTTTACCTTTTTAAAAAGATTTATTTATTTATTTGAGAGAGAGAGAGCATGAGCAGAGGGAGGGACAGAGGGAGAAAGAATCTCAGGCAGACTCCCCACCGAGCACAGAACCTGACCCGGGACTCAATTTCATGACCCTGAGACTGTGACTTGAGCCGAAATCAAGAGGTGGGAGCTTAACTGACTGAGCCAACGAGGTCCCCCAGAAACTTTACTTTTTTATACAGTCAATGGTGCAATGTGGAACTGATCATATTTAAGTAACTTTACTGTGAATATCCAGTTTTTCAATACCATTTGTTGAAGAGACTCTCATTTTCCCATTGTATATTCTTGGTACCCATGTTAAAGATCAGTGGACAGTATATCCATAGGTTTATTTCTGAGTTCTCTATTCTCTTCCATTGGTCTAGGTGTCTGTTTTCATGCCAGTACCATGCTGCTAGAATTACTATAACTTTGTGGCATATTTTAAAATCAGGAATTGTGATGACTCAGCTTTGTTCTTTCTCCAGGTTGCTTAGGCTATTCAGAGTCTTTAGTGGTTCCACATGAATTTTAGGATTTTTTTCCTATTTTTGCAAATAAAAATTCATTGATATTTTGATAGAGATTATATTGAATTATAGATAGGTGTAAGCAGTAGGGACATTTTAACCATATTAAGTCTTCAAACCTCTGAATATGAGGTATCTTTCCATTTACTTGTGTCTTCTTTAATTTCTTCCATCAATGTTTTGTATTTTTTTTAGTGGATAGTTGTTTCACCTCCTTGGTTAAGTTTATTCCTCAGTATTTGATTCTTTTTAATATTATTGTAAATGGGATCTTTTTTCCTTAGTTTCCTTTTTGATAGCTCATTGTTGGTGTATAGAAATACAACTAATTTTTGCATGTTGATTTTACTTTACTGAATTTTTTATTAATTCTAAAAGCTTTTTGGGGGAGTCTTTAGGGTTTTCGATATCTAAGATCCTGTCATCTGGAAACAGAGATAATTTTACTTCTTTCTTACTAATTTGGATGCCTTTTATTATTTCTTTTTCTTGCCTAATTGCTCTTGCTAGAACTTCAAGTACCATGTTTAATAGAAGTGGTGAGAGTGGGCATCCTTGCCTTGTTCCTAATCTTAGAGGAGTTTTCAGCTTTTCCTATTGATTAAGATGTTAGCTGGGGGCTTTTCATATATGGCCTTTATCACGTTGAAGTAAATTCTTTCCATTCCTAGTTTATGAAGAGTCTTTATTAATGAAAAGGTGTTATATTTTGTTAAATTCTTTTTTGTATCTGTGAGATGGTCATAGGATTTTTATCCTTCATTCTGTTAATATGTGTATTACATTAATTGATTTGTGTTCTTGTATCCCAGGGATAAATCCTACATGGTCTTGGTGTATAATCCTCTTCAACAAATGGTGTTGGCAAAACTGAATATCCACACACAAAAGGATGAAATTGTATCCTTACTTTATGTCATACACAAAAATCAACTCAAATTTGATTAAATTAAGATCTTAAACTGTAAAATTTGTAAAGAAAGCACAGGAGAAAAGCTTCACCACATTGGTTTTGGCAATGATTTCTTGGACATGACACCAAAAGCACAAACAACAGCAGCAAAAACAGACAAGTTTGAAGAAAAAGCTTCTGTACAACAAAGGAAACAATGAATGGAATGAAAAGGCAACCTACAAAATGGGAGAAAATACTTGCACACCCTATATCTTATTAAGGGCTTAACATCCAAAATATATAAGAAATTCCCACAATTCAATATTTTAAAAAATAACATAATTGGATGAAAAATGTGTAAAGGACTCGAATAGATAGTTCTCCAAAGAATATATACAAATTACCAATTGGTATATGAAAAGATACTTAATATCACTGATCACCATGGAAATGCAAATTAGAAAAATCTATAAAGTATAACATTATGTCTACATATATCTACATATAAGTTATTGAATTGGTAACCATGTGTATTTATCTTTAGTCTAATGGATTCCTCAGTTCTGTTTTAGCAAAATAATAATGATAAATATTGGTAGAGGAATTAATGTGACTAATTGCCCACTTCAACTACCACTGCTGACAGATAAATCCCTAGTAAAGAAATGATTGCAGTCAAGAGCATAATCACCATGCCCCAGGGACCTCTAAAGTCTTAATCCAAATTCTTTTTGTTAAGTCATTTTTAACAACCACCTTTACGATTTGAAAAGTAGTGATCATGATCTACTGAAGACATATTTTATTTTTAATATTTTAGGTCTGAGACAGTGTGTCCCTGCTGCCCTTTTGTTCATTTTCAAATATTAGCTCCTTTAATTCACACAAAATTTCCTGTGATGGGTGCTACCTATTTTCCCCACTTTTTAGAAGATGATACTGAGAAACCAGTGTGGTTAAGTAATTTTTTCAAAATAATGCAGCTATGCAGTGCCTGGATGCCTGAGTCAGTAGAGTATGTGACTCTTGATCTCAGGGTTGTGAGTTTGAGTCCCATATTGGGTGTAGAGATTACTTAAAAAATTAAAATAAAAATAATAATAATATGGCTAAGATGCAGATCCAAATATGCACTAGTGCATTCTGACTCCTTAGTCTGTATTCCCAAATGCTCCCTACCCCAAAATCCAAGTTAAATGGCATTATTTGCCCATTTATTTGTACATATTTTTGTTGTTGTTATATTTTAAGAAAAAAATAATTTCAGACCTTTTAATGACACAATTTTTGATAATTGGAGGGCCATGCATTTGGTCTTCTTTAGTGTTAAGGTAGATAAAATCACCAGCGACCATTTTCAAGCTGGTTAATGAGAAAGTGTGTTTCTCATTGCTGTGTTTTACCTTCTTATTCTATATATTAACTTACAGTATAGGAAATTTGTATTCCCTTAAAATAAGCACAGATTAACAGCTCAGGATTTTGATGATAAAGATCACTGTTTCCTGCCAAGTCTTTGAGTTACTGCTCTTATTAATAGTCCCAGCAGCCCTGTAGCTATTAAGTTTTTGGAGACGGGGAAATAATTGATACCATGAAATTCTAGAGCCATGTATAAGTTGGTAGCAGATATAAAAACTCAAAATTTTCCAGAGCAAGCAGATCTGCAGAAAGGAAATAGTTATATTCTTGAGGAAAACTCTCATCTCTGAGGAATGGGGAGACTCTTCTCTCCACTGGAATGATTGAAATACAATCTAGATATATTCCTGAATTCTAAGATTAAATAAATGTGTGATATTTGTCTTCCTTCCAAGACACTAGCATCTACTTATTTATAAATGACCTGGAAATACATACATAAATGAGCATCCAGAGATGAACATAAATCAGAAAAGGATTGCGTCAGAGGAACCAAGGGAAGACAATGTTTCAAGGAGGGTTAATTTATATTATAAAATGTTCCTCAGAGAGAGAGAAAAAAATGTCCATTGAATTTTATACATTTGTTGTGACTTTTTTATTTCTAATTTTTTTATTCATTAAAAACTGTTTTTGCAACATTAACAGGTTCTATAATTGGTACAAATGTAAAAATTCCTATTTGTAGGGAAACTGTCTAACATTATTATACCTTAATTTGAATGTTTGCTTATAAGAATAAGCAGGGGTATTAGGACTGCTGATGGTATTTAGTCTCTATAAACACTTTGAATTTGTATGGGGAGTTATATGTGATTATTACCAATTTCCCTGAGAACCTGAGTTTGGATAGTATCCGTTTTGAGCAATGGGTTCTACAGAGTAACCCTCTAGGAAAACCTCATAAGGAGTAGGAGAGCTCACCATGAGCCAGGGGTTAGTGAATAGAAGAGAACTAATAATACCTAGTAATATCTTTTTATTGTAGAGTGTTTTGTGCATACACTGGAAAAAATGTCTTATGCCACAACATCTTCTAAAGGGCTCAGCATGGACATTATTATGAACACACCCTGTAATGTACTGGCCTGTGGCATGCCCTAGTACATTTGAATAGCTATTTTCCTCCTCTTGATATGTGGCCTCTTCTCCTTTTATGTGTCAAAAATTAACCCAATTTCCTCCACTGGGAAGTTTTTCCTGATCTTGCAGGCTAGATTAGGAATCTCTTTATTTTCCCATATAGTAGCTTGTGCATGATAGAACCAGACCCATTGGTTTCCAGAATAGATTATGAACTCTTCTAAGGCAGAGATAGTATATTATTCATCATTTTATCCTAGTCTACTGCCTGGCATATTATACACCTTAGTAACTGTTGCTTAACTGAACTAACCTCCTAAAGTTGTGTTAAGAGAATATCAGTGTTGTGGGCAGCTTCTGAAATAGTTCCCAGTGACTCCCACCTTCTCAGATTCATACCCTTGTGTGGGCTGGACCAAGTGACTTGCCTTTGCAAAATAGAAAATGGCAAAATAAATGGGATGTCACTTTTTATATTAGCTTTAAAAGAATCTTGAATTCTATATTGCTCATTATTTCTCTCTTGCCCTGTTGTTTGCAAGCTCTGATGTACTAAGCTCAAATGTTGAGATCTATACTCAACATGGGTCAGCAGACCCATGAGAATATGAATCCTGTCAACAACTTGTAAATGATCTTGAAAGAGTATCCACCCCACTCAAGCTTTAAGATGGCTGTAGCACAGGATGACACCGATTACAGCCTTGTGAAAGACACATAGCCAGAGGATCTATAGATAATAAATGTTGGTTTAAGCCACTACAGTCTGGAGTATTTATTATATAGCAAAAGCTAAATTATGTAACTATTAAGCCAAAGCCTGAGATAAACTCTCCCAAATTATTCCTTTGGTTAAGCAGGATATCTAAATCACCTTGATGTGTTATGTGCAAGACCTGGAAAGTGAAACTTTGCAGAAAGAAGGACACTTCAAAGGCACCCAGATACAATAGTGAACTATAGCAAAAGAAGGTCCATGTATCCTAGCATTTGCATTTTAAGTTCTTGAGAATTGATAAGAGGATGTGCCACAGAGTAAAGATTAATAATTTCTTACCAGATATGATCAAAATTTGGGATCTTTTTTTTTTTTAAGATTTTATTTATTTATTTGACAGAGAGAGACACAGCGAGAGAGGGAACACAAGCAGGGGGAGTGGGAGAGGGAGAAGCAGGCTCCCCGCAGAGCAGGGAGCCCGATGCGGGACTCGATCCCAGGACCCTGGGATCATGACCTGAGCCGAAGGCAGTCGCTTAACCAACTGAGCCACCCAGGCACCCAAAATTTGGGATCTTTTTATAGTTATTTGTTAAGTGAGGGACAGAGAGCCTAAGCAATTCTGAGATTATATGACAAAAGAATTATTTATCAAGAAATATAACATACCTCTGTATGATTCTCAAATTTAGATCCTTTCCACTGTACTATGCTTTCCAACCATACATTAAATACCAGTCCTCCAAGAAAGAAAAATATGTGTATAGCCTAAATTTATCTATAAATGATTCAACTAGAATTCTGTGGAACTAACACTAATATCTGAGTTTCTACTTGTTCTAGAATTGAACAAGGAAAAAGGCTGAACAATAAGACTTGATTGTAGAAATAGAAACAAAATTGCATGCAGAGGAAATTGTTCTGTTGGTTATGATATAGCTGGAGAGCAACTTTGAGTTTCAGCTTGATGGCCTTTGTATCATATTTCTTTGGTACATTGCAGAGAGATAAGAGGAACAAAGCTCCAGATAGAGCCAAATAGATCCCTTAAAGGTAGAGAACACAAAATTGGACATGGAAAGTGATAGTGATGAATCACTGAATCTATCCTATAAAAAATATACTGTAAACACAGCAAAAATATTCAATAGTCTACATTACATTTGTTGAAGTAGGACATATAATCCAAAACATAAATAATGATACAAGGTTAATGTTATAACAAAAAAATTATGTTGACATAGAACTTACTATATTTATACATCTATACAAGCTTTTTTTTTATTTTTACAAGAAATAACAAGAAATGTCTTGTTATTTCCACTTTACAGGTGAGAAAACTAAAGCTTAGAGTGTTCTCATAAATTACAAAATTATCTATGCAAAACCCAATTAAGTGATATAGCTAAAAGGGGTATAGGATTTTAGGGCTAGAGTGATGAATAAAAATTTATTAGAGTATAGGAGCACCTGGGTGGTTCAGTCAATTAAGCATTTGACTCTTGTTTTCGGCTCAGGTCATGATCTCAGCCCCGACTCAGGGCTCCATGCTCAGCGTGGAGTCCGCTTGTCCCACTCCCTCTGCTCCTCCCTCCACAGGCTCTCTCTCTCAAATAAATAAAATCTTAAAACACTTAAAAATGTATTAGAGGAATTGGGGCATGAGTTGTAATTTGAAATGTAGGATTTAAAGAAACAAGGAGGTGTTTAGCCCAGAGAGAAAGCATAGCAGTGATTTTTTTTTCCAGCAGCAAGAATGTGCAGATCATTTAGGGAACAAGGAAGAGTCTGTATCAAATGAGAGAATAATGTCCCTGGAATGGCAAATCTAGACTTTGATTTTGTCCGTTTTGTTTTGAATTAATAGAAGAGATGAAAATTGAAGGATGAAAGGAATCTACAAAATACTGGTTTCCTCACCAAATTCATCTCCTCTTATTACTACAATGCTTCTTATTCTATTTTGCTTTATCATTTAAAAAAAATTCTTATCTGGATTTTTTATTTCTCTATTTTATCAGTGAATCATTTGATTTTTCCCCACCAAAAATATTTTTAATTTTCAATACCATCCCCTTCAAATTTCACTTTCTTTAAGTCCATAAAACCCAATTAAATCTTTAAATATTTTCTTTGCAGAGAAGCTAGTGAAAAAACATGTAAAGGGAGGAAAAAGTAAAGAAAAATAAATGCTTATTATTATTCTTCTCTTTTTTCAAGTTCCCTAACTGCATTTATTTCATGAGTTTGTCCCTCATTAATTATAGTTGGCAATGGATTCATTGTAAGATTAACTAAGCAAAGCCAAGACCATTAATTTATGAGTAACTTTTATTCATTCTTCATTTATACTGCTGCATATAAGGTCATGTTTTTATGCCAAACTAAATGCAACTGTAAAAAAGCAGGAAGACATTTATTAACAAAACACTCATGAAACTCTTTGACCTGTGTGGTCAAAGACTGTACTATATGAGGAGCAAAGCCACAAATTAACTAAACCCTAAACTATTATAAATTTCACAAATCAGGATGATGGAGGAACTAGGAAAGAGTAAAAGTAATTCCTTCTTTATAATTGATATTTTTACCTTGTTATACCCAAGCCTGGAGCAAGTAATATATTTGAATTTTTCTGTTGAGTTTATTTTATATTGCTACATTGGAATATATATTAAAGGAAAAGGAAACAAGGCTTTTTATAACTAAATATTATATATCTACCATTTTTATTTTTATTTATCTTTCATAAACGTCAACTTGAAGAACATTCTTTAGTAACGAATGTGGTTTTGGTTCTTGACAGAAACTTGAAATTTTTATTGGTTTCTTGAAATAATGTCTATTTCTATATATTTAATTTAAATGAAATTCTCATTTGAAAGGGACTAAGTATTAAAAGTGTGACAAAAATACAGATAGTTATTATTTTCAGTAATTTAATATAAAATGTAAACCTTTTAAAGTTTAATTTAAGTACATCTGGTCTAATTTGTTTTTTTCTCTCCAGAATCATGGAAGTCTAATTTTGAAGTAGCTCTGATACAGGTAAGAAGACATGTTATAAGATGATATTTGATTCAGATACAAGACATTTCAGTAGAATATGTAATGAAAAGTTTGAATTGTTTCATTTCATAATTATTATCTGATTATTGCTAAGTAACAAATCACCTTACAGGAGTATTTTAAAACCTTATTATTTATTTTGCTCACAAATCTGTGGGTTGACTGGGCTATAGGCATTTCTCATTTGGGGTCTTCTTTGGGGGCTGGAGAGTCTCATGTGATTGCAGTCAAATGGGTGGTCGGGGCTGGGGCCATTTCAAAGTGTTCTTCATTCACGTTTGACATCTAGACTGGAAAAATACTAACAGCTAAGGCTCCTCAAGCCATAGTCTTATACTCTCTCTCTCTCTCTTTGTAGCCATATTTCTTAGGAGGAGGCTGAAGGCTCCCAGAATGAATGTCCCAAGAGAAATTGGTTGAAACTGCATGGCTTTTTCAACCCATCCTTGGAAGTCACACAGCATTTCTCACAATATTCTATTCCTTGAGACAATTACAAAGATCAGTCTGTTCAAAGAGAGGGGGAAATTGATTCCATCTTGCAACCAAGGATGAATCAAAGAATGTAAAAACATGTTTGAAAACCACCACATCATGTGTGCAAACTATTGTCTAATTTTCTTTCTTCTCTTTCTACAGAAAGAATCCATTTTTATTTAATAATGACTAATTTATGAGGTACTGAAAACCAATACCTCACTGTATTTCATCAGTTATGATTACCACAGATAACTGAAAGCACTTTTTGGTCTGTGGACCAATATTTCCACAAAACAATAGGAAAAAATTTAAAGTCAACAAAAATGTGACCTCAGTTAACTGATATAATCAGTAAGTAGGAAAATTGATTTCTAGTGTTTGTTCAGTAAATATTTGTTCAGCACCTAGTACATGCTCACTGATCAAATGAATGAAACTATCAAAGAAAAACAAGAACAGTAGAAGTACACCTAAAACAACAGTGGTTTTTTTTTCCTAGGAAAACAACTAAAAACTACATGAATTGTTAACCTAAGTTTCCATTTTAAAAACTAAGTATTATTGCTAAACTAAAAAAAAAAAAAAATAAGGAACCATAGAAATAAGTAAATAAATTAATAAAGGAAAGACAAGTACACTTTTTCAAAAACATGTGTGAAAGACATGAAAACGTCTCTTACAGAGTAGAAATACAAATGACCAATAAACAGATTGGTTAATAAAACATGAGCTCAGATAAGATAAGTGGGTAGATTTCAAGATTGATTTCAAATAAGAAATTGAAGTTGATTTTACAAAGAAGAATGGACAAAATTATGGATGGCTGAGGAGATAAGAGAAATCAAAATCGGGGTAGTAAATCTAACACAATCTCCATTGTTGCCCTTAGTTAACTCTTATAATTACATTCCACATCAGTCTTTCTCTTTTCTGAATTGTTAGCAATTTATACCAAGTGCCAAGTCCTTGGGCATGTGTTTTTTCATTACTTTTTGTTTCTTGCTTGTCCAATTAAATGGTGAGCCCTCTAAGGACAAAAACAATGTCTTCTTTGGTATTTTCCATTGCACAGTGCTGGGTGCATGGTACCTGTTTAATATATATCATTTAAGAGTTTGTTGATTGAGCAAACACCGAGCAAGATACAATAGATGAAATACTCCATTCTGAATGTAGGCAGGACATCCACAGGAAAAAAAAAATTTCTTTCTCACAGACTGCAAAATTGTCTACTTTTTTGCTCTACTTTTTATTTTGCTTTTAATATTGTGATTAATATAAATTAAAGAGCATTTAATAAAAGTAAGCATTATTGCCTAAAAATGAATATTTTCCAATTTCCAGCATGGAACTGGGAAGACATCATTTTAATATTTTAATATTATGTATTTGTAAAACACTTCAAAAATGAAAATTATTAAAACATTATTTTGCCTGAATAATATTTCCTTTCATAGTCACACATATAAGATACAGAGAGAAGTCCTGTTATTTGCCAATCCATTTCCATATGTATATTTAAAATGATACTATATGATTCATTGCACTATTAATGTTTAGAAATAGCTTATTTGTCACATTTCCAGATGTGGGAAGATACCAAAAAACCACTATTTTTTATTTTATAAACTGTCCAGAATAATTTAAGAACAAAGGAATCATAGTTATAACAACCAGTTGATTAAAGTGGGTGAATCATTTATCCATATTGTTTATTTCCTTCATATATGTGAAAGTAGTTGCCTTTTACTTTTGCAGTATATATAAGCTTATGATACAAAACAAGATACTCTAAGCAAGAAGGCAAGAATGCTTGCTTTATAGTGGAAAAGATTTACATTTTGTGGAAGGCAGTAGTGGGGAAAAAATGTGCATACTAATTATATCAAAGAAAACAGAAAATGGAACAGGTTTATGCACATATTTAATGCACCCATGGAAAAAGCTACATATCCATATATTTTGCTTATTTAATAATTTGCATCCCATATTACATTAGGGAACAGAGTGCCCTGTGTGGATTCAGTTCTAATCTCAGGAAGGACATTTTCCTACCACTTTGTATAGAGAAAGATGACGAGCTCAATTAAAAGTCGATAGTGAAATGAAATTGTATTTCTGAATGCGAAACAAGCATTTGACACGCATTTACATCCTAGTTTTTTTTGTAATGAAATACAAAAACATTACAATGAAATGTAAGATAAATTAGAAACTAGTTTGGAGGAACAAATCCTGCCACGATTTCACTGAATTGCCCAGTAATTAAACATATCCAGTAGTTGTCAGAAACACGGAAAGTAAAATAATCCAAAACATAAAATTCCATCTCAGGGGAAATCTTCTTTCAACTTGAAGGAATAATCAGTTCTTCTTCGTGGACATTAGCAGAAAAAGTTTTCTCTACTGAACTCCATCCGTGGACTAAATGAGTACAGAGCAAATAAGAAAGCCTAAATGCATGAATTAACAACTTCTAAAGGTAGCATTCTAACAGGTGTGAGCTAATATCTCATTTTGGTTTTCATTTGTTTTTCTCTAATGATTAGTATGTTGAGCAGTCACTTCCAGTTGGCCAGTTGGCCAGTTGGCCATTTGTATGTCTTCTTTGGAGAAATGTCTCTTTAGGTCCTTATCATTTTTTACTGGGATAGAAGTGTGGGATTTATCATGACCATAAAATATTTGTTTAAAAAATGAATGATTGTTGCTACAAGAAGCTTTCAAAAGGTATATTTTATTGCTGTTCATATTATAATTTCCAGCTGTTTATATTATAATTATTCCTGTTTATATTATTGCTGTTTATATTATAATTAAGATATAGTGAAAGTCACAGATATCCAAGTAGCTAATGATCAAACAAAAAATTATACATAAGCATAAGTATATGGCATTTATAGGGAGAAATAAGTGAATCAAGAACTGTAACACAAAAGATACAGTCTTAGAAAAATCCTTTAGGGGCGCCTGGGTGGCTCAGTCATTAAGCGTCTGCCTTCTGCTCAGGTCATGATCCCAGAGTCCTGGGATCGAGCCCCGCATCGGGCTCCCTGCTCGGCGGGAAGCCTGCTTCTCCCTCACCCACTCCCCCTGCTTGTGTTCCTGCTCTCGCTATCTCTGTCTCTGTCAAATAAATAAATAAAATCTTTAAAAAAAAAAAAGAAAAATCCATTAATGTCTTAATATAGTGATTTGCTCCTAGATCATTGCTTGAAAAATATTGCTCATACATTTAGTGATTTTCAGGCATTTGGGGAAATGTAGGTGGAAACAATAGGTTTTCCAGCTTTCTGAATGATAGGGGGAAAAAAGAATATAAACAAGAGCAAAATAGAGAAACACATTAGACACATACTCCTACAACAATCTCTTAGGTATACTTGCTGTATTTGCTGACTTGATATTCAAAGGTATATGCTAGACTAAACCTACTAGGACATTCATTTATTCTTTCAATCATTCAGTGAACTTATATCTAGTAGTTACTATGTGTAGGCATATATGGGAGACAGTATGTTACACAGATTAAGATAAAGGGAGAGCACCATTTAAGCAAATTATGACAATACAACACTGCATATTCTACTGGTGTTCATAAACACATCAGTGAAAACTGTGTTTGATTTTGCCTGAGGATGCTGGAAGAAGATTTATAAAAGAGAGAGCTCTAAGGTGCTTCTTAAAGCAGGAGAACATTTTCAGCTCTAGGCAGAGGGAAAAATAGGAAAAAAATGTGAAAAATAGAGATTAGTCCAAGGCCATTGTTGTTTTGGGCATGAAGAAGTTCAGAAAGACTGTGGCCCAAGGACCAAGAGCCATAGGATAGGAGAAGCAAATGGAAGAATACTTTATGTATGATGGGATAGAAGTTTGTGTTTTAATCTGTAGGTAATTAGAGCCAAGAACGTTATTTAAATAAATCATATTTGTTATTCTGAAAAAATTCTGTCAGTTGTGTGTTCTGGAATGAGTGGGATAACTTGTGGCCAGAAAGGGTTAGAAAGAGGTATAGAGAGTTTCTTATTTCATGTAGGGTTTGGTCAGCTAAAAAGATAGCATATATAGTGGGAGGGAAACAGTGAGTCATTCTTCAGAAAATTGAATAGTCATTGCTAAGATAAGTGGCCCAGTTCTTTCCTCCAGCTACTGGGAGCCTGAATACTTCTTTCCATTGACAAGAGGATCTTCTTCATACAAAATTATACATCCTTAGTGGGGGCAACTGGGTAGTCCACATCAAATGGCTAGTCTGTTCAGGGTTACAGACACCCAGTCCTCTTGCCTCAATTCAACACAACTTAAAAGGGCCATTCCAGCTCTAGATCTCCTTATGAAATTATGTGAAGTCTGTTACAACTACATTGTAGTTCAACTTCTGCCTCCAACTTATCCTGCTTTCCTCTTTTGACAGGTACTAATGTTAAGAGTATTCTCCAATAAGCACTTGCATAAAAGTAACTGACTCCTGGAGAACTAAACCTGACACTATGTTAGATGACATAAATATAGGAATATAGGGTGCAGATAAAATATAGAGAGAATAACTCATAAGGACATTATTAAATGTGACATTTGCTATTGACAAACAAGATCTCATGTTTGTTCCTTTCCTTGAAATATGAAAAAGTCCCTTCATCTGTATTCTTTATATGTCCATCTCTTGTTCACTCTTATATTCTTTCAGCAAATACTTACCAAGTTTTCTGTGCATAAGAGACTGTGCTTGACACTGGAGATATACATATTGAATAGAATATGGCCTTCTCCCATCAGAGATTGTGATTATTTAGAATGGCTAAGGATCAGGGGATCAGGGAAATAATGAGACCAAGTAATCTGTAGTACTTATTCATGAGAGAGTTTTAGGTGATACAAAAATGATTGGAGTCATTGGCAGCTTTTGGGTTCTGTATGGTATGGTCATATTTGTATTTGTAAAAAAAAAAATCACTTCAGGAAAAGTATGAAGAATATATTGGAGGAGAATGAGACTGAAGGTAGGAGCCCAAGTAAAACGCAAATTCAATATTACAGGATATCTATGTAGGGCAGAAGCAAGGTGATGAATGAAGAAATTCAGATGGGAGAATACATTTAAGTTATAATTAGGAGCAAAGAAATTAATAGAACTTTGAACAACTTATGAAAGAAATGATGGATAGAAATGGATTGACTATGAATCTCAGTATTTTATCTTGACTTTTAGGTTGCCTCTTGTTATCACTGAACAAATAAAGGAGAAACTAGAGAATACAATTTGGTGGATGAGAGAGGAGGTAATTGGTTCAATTGGTTTTGGACAATCAAAGATATTAGAGTGTATGAGGTCCCCAAAGGAGACACATCATGAAAGAAAAAAATAGCTGATGAGAGAGTAACACAGAGTAGACCAAAAAGAGGATGCATAAATGAGAATGCAAAGAAACTGGAGGGTTGGGCTGGGGGGGAGCTAGGTGAAGATTGAAAGATGATACTGTGATTCCAAGGGATGAGCCAGATTTAAGAAAGGGCACTGACCATTATTGAAAGCTACAGTCAAGTCAGAAGTATAGCAATGAGAGCATTATTGCAAGGCTTAATTAGCGCAATTTTAGTGGAATGAGGAGACAAAGGTAAGAATTCAAGCATTGTGGACTAACAAATGATAGGTGGTGTGTAGAGAGTATGATGAGTTTAGACTCATTTCTGGTCATCTTAGAAATGAAAGAAGAAATAATAAGTAGAGAGATTCAAAGGTAAAGTTTTTAAGGCTTAATTTTTATTTTTGAATTTTTAAGATAAAAAAAAGACTAAGCATATTTATAAGCAGAGGGGAAGAAACTAGCAGTGGAGAGCAAAGCTGTCAATATTCAATTAAAAGATTTATGGCTGGAGAAAATTTCTAAGGTTAGTAAGTGGTTGTGAACATAGAATCCAGAGTGAAGGTGTCATACTTCAGATGTCGATAGGTTTATGTCTTCTGAGATAAGAGGAAAAGAATTATTGATATACAAAAGTTTGTAAGTTGGATACGTGGAAGAAAGCTGATGATGGACCCCATACCCTGGTGACATCCATTTATCATGTGAAATAGAAAAGAATTTTTTATACTAAAGGAGAAGGGTTGGAAAGATAAAGGGGGATGTGAAAGATTTTGAATACTTACTCTGAGTAATATGAAAGATCATGAATGGCTATAAATAGAGGAATTTCTAAGAGTCACTGAGAAGTCATATGCTTGAAAGTCATTGCTTGAAATTTTGTAGAGTTAACAAGTTGCACAGATAAATGATAGTGACCAGCAATTTTGTGCAAAACAATAAATGAGGTATTTGGGCAATGAATAGGATTATTTGAACATCTGAAATGGAAATGTCAGCCTTCATCTTTTAGGCCACTACTTTGGCCAAACATTGGTTTTCACATTCTCTCTGGCCATTACATTGGGTAACTCAAGGGAAAAATCCAGTTAGACGTGTGTGTGTGTGTGCTTGGAGGAATCTCTTATGATTAGAATAATTGGGCATTTTTTTCTCTAGAGGATAAAATATGTATAGAGGGAATAGATACAGGTTGGCTCAGTTCATAGGAAGCCAAGAGAATTATCTGGTTAGAGAAGAGGGATGAGAAGGCCATGATCCACAGTACTCACAAACCATTCAGTCTTGTAGATTCATGAGACCACCATCATACAGCAGTAGATTGCTACTGACAAGATAACATCAGTAGCTCAGGAGAAACCCTAATTATTTCAGGGTATGTGTATGTATTTGTGGGTCAAGAGCTCTCAAAACCTGTCTCAGACTTTTTTCATAGATGAATTGTCAGTCCTCATCTTTTTAAAGAATTAGTCATCGGTTCTATATAAAATATAGCCAAATACCCAATTGTTACAATTATGCTTCTCCCCTGACCCTGGTTTGTACCTCAAAAATTACTCCTATGTAAAATTGTCATTGAATGTTTGAATGCAGGAAAGAAACCAAAGGAATAATCTTACATAACCAATAAAACTTATAAATGCTGCATCAAAGATCAGCCAGCCTTACCGCATACATGTAGGTTAAGACCACAAAAAAAAGTCTAACTATGCCTGAGGAGCTAAACTGTGGTTGCTGTGGAAACAGAGCTTAACTTGAAGGTTTTACAGTGTTGTGCATTGAAGATTTCAAGCTGACTGTGCAGTAATGTCAGCTTTTTCAGTGAATAGATTGCATCAGTTACAGGAAATGGCATGAATGGAAACTAATGAGTTCCTAGGCCTGACAACAACATTAAACACACACACACACATACACACATATGCACACACACACACGTCTAACTTTGTAGAAGTGTACTTAGATATTATATGTCTCTTAAGTATTCCATTTTTCCTTGTTTTAGTCTGTTTGGGCTGCCATAACAGAATGCCAGAGGTGAAGTGGCTTATCTACAACACATATTTATTTCTCACAGTTGTGGAGACTGGGATGTCCAAGATCACGTTGCCTGCAGTTTCAGTGTCTGGTGAGAACCTGCTTCTTGGTTCATAAACTATCATCTTTTTGCTGTGTCCTCACATGGTAGAAGGGGTGAGGAAACTCTGCAATCTCTTTTGTAGGGGCCCTAATCCCATGCATGCGGGCTCCTCCTTCATGACCTAATCACCCCCAAAGACCCCACATCCTAGTAACCTCACACTGGAAATTAGGATTTCAACATATGAATTTGGGGAGACACAAACATTCAGTCTATTGTATGCTCCACTCTGTTTTCCTAAATCATTTCCAATGGCAAATTCTCGCTCTCATGGCATTTGTAATATTCTAAAGATTTCTTCTTTATTTATTGTGACAATAGTAGTAATAGATGGCCTCTAATATCTCTCTCATCAATGACTCTATTGATGTATTGTAAATAAACCATGGAGGCCTTAATCCAAGAGCACTTGAAAATTATTTTGTCCCACAGACAATACTGAACATATATAAGATGGAATATACACAGATATACAGACCTAAGTTTAGCTAAAGAGAAAGTAATGTCTCTTACAGACCAGATCTGTAAACAAAGTTCAGATACATTTTTATATCCCCAGATGAAAGAGTGTATATACAGAATATACTTTATGTAAATCACTTACCTAATGTCTCTGACATTTCTCTATAATAATTATGTCATCCACACTTCCCAGTGTGACCCAAATAGGAAAAGGAAAAACTAGGGAAAATGGGGATAATAAAAGTACTCTAACAGCAGCCTCTGGCTCAGAGGTTCCCACCCCAGCCCCAGCACTTTCTTATGAGAGTCACATTACCCATCCATCTCCATTTCCCTCCTTCCTCTTATTGGAGTCTCCAGGTTACTAAAACCCAACCACAGCCAGTGATGTTCTCCAATTTCAGGGATGTCAGGCTTCCCTCCTTGCTTCCCTGTGCCTTGGTCCTGCCTGCTATCATCTCTGCAGGGGACACTGGCTTGCCTTTAGGCTAACCTTGAAGGTAGTTATTGGTTCGGTCAATCATCTTGTTGACACAGGGCTGACACAGCAAGTATTGTGGAAACCTTTTTTTTTTTTTTTTTACTATGTTATTTCTCCTATAAATTCCCAGTCTCTCTTCCATTTCCTGAGTCATTGCACTGAGGTTAGATAAAGACTCCATCCATATAGCAAATAATTCTTTAATTAAATACTCAAAGAGGGATCGTGATTTTGTTTCCCTATGAGTAATCTACATTTTTTGTGCTTTAATACTTTGATTTATTATTTCAATTTAATACTTAATCATCCCTCTCTATCCTTTTTTGAAACTGCACAAATCCCTCCGGGACATGAACAGAAAGATAATATAAATAGAATTCACAGTGCCTCATTCAAAATTATTCTGCCTTATCGTGAACAATGGGCCAACTTTCACGTCCAGTCTCCACTCAAAGAAGCAATAGTAGGAATAGTTCTTATGGCTAGACACTGCTTTGAGTCTTTTACTTACATTAACATCGGATCTTCACCAAAATATCAATCCCTGTATTACTGATGAGGAAACTGAGGCATAAATTGCTTAATAACTTGTCCAAATTCTCATGGCTAATAAGGGGCAGAGCTGTGATTTTATAGCAGGCAGTCTGGCTCCTGAGTCTGTGATCTTTTTTATTCCATTTCCTTATATCTGAGTTGAAGGCAGTTTAACTTATCAGGTACAACATCCTGAAACTTAAGGATAAGCCTTGGCAAATTATCTAATTCCAACCACCAGTGAATCACCACCAGCTCCAACAGTTCCTCCCAAATTATCCATAATTTGCAAAAAAGAAAAAAGAAAAAAACACAAACAAACAAACACCTTCCCTGAAGCCCATGCTGAGAAGCATGTAATTCCAAAGGGGATATGAAAATGAAATGCCTTTCTCTGGAGACTCCACTACAGTGGAATTTGATTAAAGTACTCTTTTACACTTTTAATTAAAATGGCACTTTTTAATGCAGTGCTACATAAATCTTTTGTAGTATGAATGTTTTCAGCTACCCAAATATTAGCAATGTTAAATAACATTGAGGCCATTTTTCAAGTCTTTAAGTATTCTTTACGTGGTTATGTACATATTTATAACAACATTATTAGACTGCCTTTTAAATTTTTTCAGTTTTAGTCATCATTCCTTATGGCAATGAAACATGAACTTTTGTTTACCTCCCCCCACCCCTATCTGCTTCCACTCCCCTCATTCTTCCATTATAGTCATACGTGTTTAATCGCCAGTTTGGATTCATTCCGCAGTCAGTGCGTTACTATGACTACATAACATCATTTACGGCAAAGCCATGGGGTATACTATGGTTACTTTCTCTTTCTTTAAAAATGTTCCTGGTTGGGATACCTCGACGGCTTAGTTGGTTAAGTGTCTGCCTTCAGCTCAGGTCATGATCCCAGGGTGCTGGGATCAAGCCCCACATCGGGCTCCTTGCTCAGAAGGGAGTCTCCTTCTCTCTCTGTCTCTGCTCCCCCTGCTCTCTCTCTTTCTCTCGCTCTGCCAAATAAATAAAATCTTTAAAACAATGTTTTGTGTTTTCCCCCATATGTTTTAATTATCTTGTTTTTTCTTTTTCATGACTTCCATGTATTGTTTATTAATTTAGCTCAAAGCTTTCTGATAAAATTGTAAAATTCTTCTCAAACTCCTCATATACATTGTATATTTTATCAATTTGCTTTGTAACTCCACATCTGCTTCTGCAACCTTTCTAAGATGCTTTCTAGAACTCATCATGGGATTATCCTCTGCCAACATCTTGGAGATTCTTTTCACCTCTCTCAGAACCCGTTTCCTCACTCCCATTTTATTTTCTTGGTTTACTCCTTTTTATAATATATCTTCAAGGTTTCTTCAAAAACAGCATGCAGGAAATAAATGTTAAGAGGCTCGCGTGTCTGAAAAAAATCTTTATTCCAACTTCCCACTTGATTTGATACGAGTTAGGTATAACTACAAGTAATTCTCACTTATAATTCTGAAAGGCTTGCCCATTCTTCGTTTCTTGAGGGAAACCCCTTCTAGTCTATTGGTTCTTTGGAAATGAAATAACATTCCCCTGCTCAGGTCACAGGGGTAACCACACCACACAGGCTTGTAATTTAGAGTACTATACACCCTTGGCCATGGTGATTGATTCAGGAATGAGCATGCAACTCCAATGGCTCACTTCAGCTATATGAACTCCGGAAGAGAGAAATTTATCCTTCCTCCTTTGGGATCCTGAACTGTGAGGACTATGTAAACCTGGAATTGCCAACAGAGCCCTCCCCTGGCCACATGGAAGATATGCTGCAGATCACATACTGCATAATGATACAGAAAGGAGAGCAAATTTTGGGTTAGGAGAAGAGAGAGACTAAAAATAATATTTTCATCCCTAGAACTAGGCAAACTGAAGCAAATATGTTTTATTTCAGAGGGCCTTTATGGACTATAGTTCTGTTACTTGCAAACAAAAGGATATTTAAGTCAATGAAACTGAAACTCAACAAACTGCCTCTCTTTGATCACACATGGTGAATGGCAGAGACAAGTTTTCAGCCCAATGACTCTGCTTCCAGGGCACTCTAGCTTCTTGAGCGTCCCATGCCAGAGCACGGACACTGAGTCGTGGTGAAGTAAGGTGCTGGAGGCTTGGTGGCGTTTATTATTTGCAATCTTATTAAACAAACAACCCAAACCAAAAACAAAAAGAACAGTTAGCACCTATTATGTATCAGTCTCTGTGTCCTGCACTTTTTTTCCTTCTAGTTAGTTGTTAGGTTTAAACATAAAATAATGGTGAGAGTATACATAATATGAACTCATGACATGTGCTGCTACACCTACATCTTATTCGTGATGAGCATCCTGTTTGGAGAGCGTGGGACAGACTTCAGGCTCCAGCGTATTTTGGCTTCACCATCACTGTGTGAGCCATTCTGCAGAGATTTTGCATGCTTTTAGCTTTCACACAAAAAGTTTCTTTAGTTTAGATTGGGAAAAGTAATTTAAAAATTTCCAATTTTATATATGTACCATGAATATAAAAAATAAATAACAGCATTTTGCAGTTGCACTGGACATATTTCCTTAAACTAAAATCCTGGTGGTTGTTTTTCATAGGGTTGTACTGGGTTTTGGTAAAATATTTATTTTGTAAGATTATTATTTCGATAAATTTTCTTCAATAAAATGACAGTCAAAAACCTAAAATACTATATGGCAACACTTACTACTTGCCCACTTTTTTATAGTTCCTTTAGATATTCTCTACTCTATGATCTTGTCAAAAGAGATAAAATAAGACTGAACAGAGAAAGAAATCTGCTAAAACTTGGCAGAGGGGATAGTTTGGTGTCAGGTGCGTCAAAGAATGTTTATTCTTACATTCTTTGATGGATGTTTCTTCATCATCGTCATCATCATCATGATTTCAACCTACAGTTGTTAAGACTACATAAAAATACCTTATTTGAATTATCTAATGCATGACCATAATTTTCCATTTTTAAATTAGAGATAGTTTCATTAAATATGTAACAGTTTTTCTTATAACATATTTTTAAGTGCTGGAGTTGAAAGTCCCTTAATCATCTTTTGTTTTATGGCCTAATATAGTGAAAACTAACAGTATCTGTTAAAACTGGCCTAAATTTTAGGCAGTGCTAATTCCATTTTAGACATATGTTTATTTGCAAATGAGACACTTTCAGTCTATAATGGATGTATACATTACTAGACTCCAAATTTGTATAATCTTTCTCCACAGTCTGCTTCTCAGTGTTAACAATAATTATCTCTATAATGCTATGAAGATAGATAGCTTGGATTCCATCTTTTTTTCTCCATGTCTCTGGTTATTTGTACTGTAGTTCACTTACATTCCCACCATCAATGCTCTGGAATAAAGGAGCATCAGTAATATATGCCCTCCACCAAATGAAAGAGTTTTGGAAAGGCGTAAACTAATAACAGGGTATCTGCATTCTTTGGCCTGGCTCATCTTAGAAGATTAGAATGGGTGTTTTTGTTATGGACTAAATGTTTGTATCCCTACCAAAATCATATGCTGAAGCCCTAACTCCCGAGGTGATTAGATTAGGAGGTGGCACCTTTGAGAGTTAGTTAGGTTTAGATGAGGTCATGAGGGTGAGGTTCTCCTTGATGGTGTTAGTGACCTTCTAAGACAGATCAGAGTGCTTTCTCTGTCCTTTTTTCTTCTTCTCTCTGCCATGTGAGGTCATAGCAAGAAGATAGCCATCTGTAGGCCAAGGAGAGGGTTCTCCCTGGACACTGAATCTGCCAGTACCTTGTTCTTGGACCTTCCAGCCTCCAGAATTGTGAGAAATAAATGTTGTTTAAGCCATCCAGCCTATGGTATTTTGTTATAGCAGCTCGAACCAAGACAATAACACATCATCTCTGTGACTTTGGAAAAGTTATTTACCCTGCAACTCATTGTCCTCATCTCTAAAATGAGTATCATGATAATACAGTTGTAAGATTAGATGACTTGATGTTTGTAAAGTGCTTTAAACAGTGCTTGGCTCATAGTAAATGTCAGCTATGTAATTGCTGTAGTTCTAGAAAGAGTTCTCATTTAACATAATGAGTCTTATCACCCCCTTTAGGTAACATTGATGTTCTAAAAATATGATTCCTGGTTTTAAATTCAGAAAATAGGGGCACTGCTGTAAACTAGACACTTTTGGCTGGAAATGATGGTAATCAACTCAATGGGTTGATCAAATAAATAGTTTGTGATCTCACAGAACTGAGCATAGCTGAATCCAGGGTCCAAAGATTCACGGGTTCAAGAGTATCATCAGTTCATATCAGCCCTCCTCTCTGTTTCTCTCTTTCTCAATTTTTCTTTCTTTTGTGTTAATTTTGTTCCAGATAACTATGTCCTACTAACACTTTCAAGACCGCACCATCTTTTCAGTTTGAGATCATAATAAAAGGGAGAAAGACCACACCCTTTTCTCCCACCACTTCCCCAAAGCAGTCCGTGGGGCCCATCTTGATTCCTGGTCTGCCCCTGAACTGTCCCCGGGGGGTAACTAGTATTCCGATCTATCGATCAACATGCTTCAGTCATAGCCCACCTCTGGATCTGGGGGAAGTGGGTCCACAATTTCAGCCTCGCCAGAATCCTATAGAATAGGAGAAGAGTATATACTAAAAAAAAAAAAAAAAAAAAAAAAAATTTAAAGAAAGGAAAAGAAAAGAAAAAAGAAAAAGAGCTTTAGGACAAATAAAAATGTACAGGTGTGCACATAGCAACAGTACCACCCCATGCTTTGGCTTGCTTTCTGTCTTTTCTCTCACACAGCTTGGCAGCGACCCAGAATTCCAGGGCAAATGACAAAGTCTGTCCAATTGTTTGGTTTAGCTGACCTCCACCACAGCTTTACCTCTTGGAATCCTTGGAATCCTGCTGCTGTTTCTCCCGGAGTCAGCACAGCTCACCCCTTGCAGCAGGAATTCTGGACTCAGGTGTTCAAATTCCTGCCGCTGCCCCTACTGTGTCAAATAAGTTCTATTTCTACAGCTTGAAAATGGGGATGATTGTATGACTATCTCAAAAATTGGTGAGGGCTTAAATAGGATAATCCGTGTAAAATCTCCTACTTTGCTTAATTTTTGATAAAATTATCACTGTTTCCTGGGCTACCCAGAGACCAGTGTAGATAAGTGGAGCACATGTTTCCTTACAACAAAGTGAATGTTGAGAGGGAGTAGAATTTAGGGGGTGGTAGTGAGAGCAATTAATTGTGTTCACAGGAGCAAGAATAACGACGCTCCCTCTATGTTTCATCTCAGGACATAGTGTGATCACAGCTTGCCCTTTCTTTTCTTTTTATTTTTTGTTATCTGTGGCAAAGTCTAATATCTGATGCATTCCGAACATGTAATTCTTGTTTGATTTCAGAGACTGTCAAATGAATAAATAATATGTTCGTACTTCAGGCTTCATTGGGTTTTATTCAGTGTTGCTATTTTTGCTCACTTGCTGTACTTCTTTGTGTCCTACTTCCTCCTCTACCTTCCTACAGATAAAATCTTAGATGATTTCCTTTAATCTTAAAAAGCTTTTCATAATGATAAAATATATATATATATACACACACACACATAAAACTCTGCAGCTCAGAGGCCAGGCGCACTTTTTAGTTCTCAATAGTGACAAAAATGCTTTCCCAAATGCTTTCATTGTATTTAGATCCCTTCAGCGGCCATGTTCTTGCTTTGGCAAACCTGTGGAGAGGTCATTCACTTCATTCAAATTCTATGGCTTCTGTGAATTTGCAAAGTATGTTTAAAAAGGCTTTACTCTCCCTTGCTCAAGGGAGTCTCCGCATAGAGATATTTTATCAAAACCTTTGATGGGCTTTTTTTGTTATTCACCCTCCTTTTTGTCAGTGTCTTCATTAATTTTTCATTCTGTCATGAGGTAAAAGAAGATTTAAAATAGACATCTAAATAGCATGTAACCAAATAGTGTAAACTTCTCTGAAAATACTTCCTTCTTCCTTTTATTAATGTATTTTTTTTCTTTGGTGTGTGCTTTTAGAGTAGGAGGGCAGGGAACCCACAGCAGCGGGTTGTTTATTATCTGTCTTTGCAAACACTGAGAGACAACATCAGTTCTCCTTGAGAGGCGATTGCAGGAGTGATTATCAGGCCGATCTGTCTATTTCCAACGATGGGCACTTTGAATAGCCTTCTTACCACAGGGCATTGAGGGTCACCTTAAAAGCAGATGATGGTTGACCAAGGAAATAATGGCTCATTATAAATATAAATTGTGGGTTTTCAAGCTAGAAACACTAGCCTTGAAAAGGAAGGGAGGACTCTGAGATTCTGTAGTTTTCTTTATTCCACATTTTGCAAAACGAAGAAGGATAAAGGCTCAGTCTTAAGCTACAGGAGACCTGAAGCCCATTCCCAGAATGGCTTTGATAAATCTCCAACTAGAGGGGTCTGAGGTTTTTTTTATTGGGGGGGTGATTCCTCACCCCATTATTTAGGATAAAAGTATTAGCTCCAGACCCCTATCTGTAGTGTTGTGAAGATGAAACATAAATTAGGAATTTTGAAGACACTGAATAAATAATATTGCTCATCTACACACTTTCATTTTCCATGTTATCTCAACATTTTTCAGTGTAATATATGGTAGTTGTATGTCAGACCAAAAGCTTTCCATGCCTTATCTTTCTTCCACCATAAAAACCCTAACCTAGTATTCACTTTAAACTGCCAGAATCCAGAGAAGTTTCTAATATATTTTCATGCAAATGGTCATGTTCCCTTTATCTTTAGGGAAGAAAACTGATGCGTTAGAAAAATTGCTAGCTTAACGATTTGGGTGGTGACTACATGAAGTCATTTGTCACATATTCTCATTCATAATGTGCAGTAGTTCTCAAAGTGTGGTCTCTGGACCAGCAGTATCAGCATCACTGGGAACTTGTTAGAAATGCAAATGTTCAAAACTTACCTTAACCTATTGAATCAGAAAATCTGATGGTGGAGCCTGGCAATGAGTTAAGCATGCTCTCCTAATAAACTCTACAGTTTGGGAATCCTTGTTTTAGTGGACCAGTAGTTCATTAGCTTTAGTATCCTCCAGGTACTTGCAGACTGGTAAAAATGAAGATTCTGGCAACACTCAAAATATAATAATTCTGATTCAAGCTACATGATGTGGGCCACAGATAACTACATGAAAAGGAGCAGGCCAGTAAACCTGATGTTGATGGGCCTTATAATTGCCTGGATTAGACAGAATTGTTTAACATTAAAGTGGTTCAGCTTTCTCTATATGCAAAACAAAGTCCTATTGTTTATATTGTGCTTAAACTCCATATTAGGTTTGTGCAAACCAATTTATCCAGTCCACAAAGTATAGTTTTCAAGTTAGCAGATGAATTTTTGCAGTATGACTGTAACAATCCATACTGAATGTTCAATGTTCTTTGTGATGTACTTGTACTTCTAATGTTATTTTGCTATTTGTAATTAACTATTCATATTGTATCACATTAAATCAGTCTAGTTTCTTGCATTAGTTAAGATTATTCTTCTTTTAAGGTTTGAAGTCATGTTTTTTAGCCAAAGACAAAATCTTTGGTAATCCTGCTTTAGGTAGCTTTCAAAATTGGAGGTTAGTTTATGTAACTATGTGAATATTTTCATTTGATGGACTGATGCTGGAAGACTATGAAGAGTTTGTTGCTTTATCACACAGGACTACAACACTGATGGTATCACAAGTGTTTTGTTAGTATGGTAGCTGCCAGCCAAAATACCCGTTTTAATGAAGCTTTGTGCAAGTTCTTATCTCTTGCTGTGACTGACTGTGTTATAAATAGCTTGGCCACTGACTCATCATTAGACTCATATCAGGAATCAGCCCAAGCTCCTTTAGCTTTCTCAAAGACCTGCCCTGCTTTATGGTTCCTAATTTTATATTCATATAGAGCAGATAATGCTCACTTAATGGTCTTATTTTTCTCTGCTGCTTTATATTGTCAAATGGAGATCATTTTGTAATTTCTGGGTTGCTGAATTTTTGAGATATGCTCTTGCGATGTGAGCTACTCATCAAGCGTAAATGGTATTATTCTACTCCCTTATCATCAGATAAGAATACCTGAGAGAATGAACAGCTGTGTGTGTGTGTGTGTGTGTATACGACAGAAGAAGAGAATTGAATTTATCAGAATATTCCAGTGGGAAAAAGGAAATGACAACATCCTGTCACTGTAGATCTGGAAAAAGATGACTATTTTACCTGCCACTTGCTTTGTGTAAGCCTGACACCCTTTCCCTCTATAACATTAAAGAATTGGCATTGCTCAATAACCATGAGCACAAAGCAAGATTTGGGTAAACCGTATATGGGTGTATGAGTCATATATGAAATAGAGTAGGACTGCTAGTTGCTATAACAAACCTCTCTCAAATCAAAGTGCTTTAAGTGCATATATATATATATATATGTATTATTTATATATATTTTCTTCATGTTATTAACATGGGTCTCCTGGGAGTCTGTTTTTTAAGGAGTGACCTAGGGATTGGGGCTCCTTCTATGGTGTGGCTCTACTCTCCTGAAGTCATTTACTTGTGGCTACAGAAATAGGGGAGAGAATTTTAGGGTTCACCCTTCAAAGTCGGTGCCTCATTTCTTTCTATATTTTATTGGCCAAAACTAATCACAGTCACAATATCACTGCAAAAGAGGCTTGTATATGTCCTAATGTATGCCCCAAAACAGTGAATAGAGTCGGCAAGTATCCAGACAGTCCCTCTGGTCATCAATATCCTGTTCATCATGCCTCCCGTACAGAGGACGTTCAGCCTTTCCAAAGCTGTCAACCCCCAAATTCCATCAGTCATGGCAGCCATCCCAAAATCTAGGATACTTATGTGATATCCATTCTTCCTAATTGTGTCCAAATATTATTCTTTTCAGTCTAGAGACCTATTGTCAAAAAGATATGATTTGCACACCTTCCTCCTAACAACCACTCAATTATTTAATGGTGAAACAAGGAAGAACATAAACGCAAAACATTCTTATTCCGAAAGTAAAAAAAGAGACACATTACTGGTCCATAGTAATTCAAAATCCTGCCAGTCAGACTATGTGAAAGCCCTTTCCCTGGGGTGGGGAAGTTTCTTGAAGGAACACCAAGTCAGCTCTCTGGGAGAAACTCCCTTCTTAATTTTTTTCCATATTCTTTTTGATCAGATTTCTGGTGTGTGTCTCCTTGCCCAAGCTTGTCCTTAGCTATATTGAAAGTATATTTTTGGAGTCCTGTTTCTTCTCAATGAAGGTTATGGGCCCAAGAATTATTTTAAGTATTTGTCAAACCTCCCCCTCCATTAACTTTTTTTAATAGCTATTTTTTTATGCTACATTTCCTTCAAAAACTTAGTAGGTTTCTGAGCTGTTCTCTGTGATTAAGTTCCATGTGTAAGAAACCATGCCCAATGTTTTCCACTAGACGTTGTTCTCCAATCTGTTCTATTTCTTTTCTTTGCAGTATCCATATCTTTCTGGACCTATTTGTGGTCAAGTTTTGCCATAGAAAATGATAAAAATAAATCCAGAATATATGAAGAATATCACTAAAAATTGAACAGAAGATTTTTTTCAGCTATGAATAATTGACCAAAACACCTGCTTTTAATTTCTATTCCCTTTACATAAAAAAAAGAAAAGTACATAAAGACATTATTCATTAATTTTAACCTAATATTTTATCCAAGAAGTTTGGGTAAGACTCTGAACATCATTCTTATGCTTGGTGATACTTAGTTTAACCACCTTTCTTTCTTTCTTTCTTTCTTCCTTCCTTCCTTCCTTCCTTCCTTCCTTCCCTCCTTCCTTCCTTCCTTTCTTTGTCAGAGAGAGAGAGAGGGCACAAGCAGGGGGAATGGCAGGCAGAGGGAGACCTTTCTTTCTTTCTTTCTTTCTTTCTTTCTTTCTTTCTTTCTTTCTTCCTTTCTTCCTTCCTTCCTTCCTTCCTTTCTTTGTCAGAGAGAGAGAGAGGGCACAAGCAGGGGGAATGGCAGGCGGAGGGAGAAGCAGACTCCTTGCTGAGCAAGGATCCCGATGTGGGACTCAATCCCAGGACCCTGGGATCATGACCTGAGCCGAAGACAGACGTTTAACTGACTGAGCCACCCAGGCGTCCCAGCCACCACTTTTTCTTATACTCACTGACACCTACTATCTCTTGGATATATTACTCAATCCCTCTAAATCTCATCTCTAAAATGAGGATAATAAGGACATCCTATCCCTAATGTCACTTTGAAGATGAAGTTAAAGAACATTAAATTTCTTGTATAGTGTGTAAGATCTCAGAATTATCATTATAATAATATATAATAGTTATTCCTATATAGTAAAATAATGTTATCATAATATCTTATTATTACTTGTTGTTGTGCTGCTTTTATCATAACTGTCATCCATACTTTGGGCTTGACATAAATATGGTATCTGTTGTATATTTCATACAACCAATGTTTATTGACAGGGATCTAAAACAATGATTAAGACATGACTTCAGAAAATTCTGAGCTTTGTGATTGCTTTATGAATAATCCACAGCAATTTGAGAAAATTCAATTCTTATGTTCGCATTGCTTTCTTTCACCTGATCACTTATAAATGTCCACAGATTATATCAATACTTATTTATTCAATAAACCGCATTTGGAATAGCAGATGGCTTTGAATTGCATGCATATTGTTTCTTTGGGCCTTAGTGATGTATTGAGCAATCATTTGTTATGTAATGGTTGCTTCAGGAAGCAGAGCAATCTTCCAAAAGTACAGGGCAGACACATGGTGCAGAGCACCAGGGCATAAACAGACACATGCAGGTGGCAATGACATCGACACAGCCCGTCGAAGTACTGGCAAGAGCTTTTAACCACTGATCTGCCTTTGGGCTACAGCAAACACTACCAGTGTGATCATTCCCGATTTGTTTTAAGAAGATACCAACTTTTATTTGTAACTTCTTGTTTTAGATTTAGGATGCCAGATCAAGGTACCGAATAATGCATTATCGTTAGCCTAATTCTTCAACTCCTATTCTACGTGATGCTGGATCCATCAGACAATTCAAGTAAGAAAAAGACCTTTTAATTTATTTGTCACTACGTATACAAAACACATTTCTAGATAAGACTTTGGACATCAGATACAAATAACAAAATCTATGTAAAATGTGTTTCCTGGAATATATCCGGCTTCCATATGGGAAGAAATACAGTGCCCGCCATAGTACCTGCAATTGCCGAATTCGCCGGGATTTTCGATAGGTGTTCTGGCATTGTCAACATCTGACAGACTTACCACTGTGATGTAATGGGAACTAGGGGTTACCGCTCCTCCCCCACCCCAAAGCCCTTTTTAACTGATTGCTGATCTCGAAATAAAGCTGGTCTCTGTCTCTGACTTTCAAGGGATCCAAGATTGTACAACTAAATAAAAAATGCTGACGAGTTAGGAATGATGTCTTCTTCAATTACTGTTTTTCTCTTTTTTAATTTCTTTGATTTTAGTAAGTCAATACACACTGTTTTTGTGCTCTAGAAAAGAAACAAAAGCAACTCCAGCTCGAAAGCCTTGAATTATCTGTGGGACCAGGGTCGGATATCACACTCTCACATTCATTATTGTGCTACTGTTCTTCTTTAATATTTAATCATTACAACTTGCCATAACCTAAAAAGAAGGATTGAATGACACCCAGGGTAGTTTTTTAAAGTGCTCACAAGTTATTTTTTTGTAAACTGAATCTTTTTATCTAGAAGCCCTGTGTGTTGGCTGGGGAGAGGGAAGAGCAACAGACTTCCTCAGGATTAAGAGGAGCTTGAAAATTTATCATTCAGATTTGATCAGTATTCTGATATTTTCCTAGGTTTGTAATTTGATCTCAAGGAACTCCTACTATTATGACTTCGGCACTATTGTTTTATCAGCCTCAAACATACTATACATTTTCTTTTTAAAAATTCCCCTGACCCACTCATTTTCATCTCACCAACTATCCTGACATTAGGGCAAGACATTCTGGGGATCAGAGTCCCGTCCTTGGCTTCCCCACTTTGTGCTCTCTCCTTCATGCTTTCCTGGTTGTATTTTATATCCCTTTCCACCAGAGATGGCTTTTACGGGAGTCACCGCTCACCTACCTCTATTTTGAAAATCCAGTGGAGAGTTCCCTATTCTCCTCTCTTCTAGCTCTCAGAAACACCTGACACAAATAAGCTCTTTCTTCTTCTGAAGGAATTATCTTTCTCGGTTTCTGAGAAGACATATCTTCTAGTTTTTGGTTTCTTCCTAATTTTCTTCTCAGCTTTTTAGTTTTTCTTGATATTCCTCTACTATTCATCCTCTCATGCTAGAATAATCCCAGACTCATTTCTGACCTTATTTCTCTTTCCCCACTGTCACGGTTAAAGATGTAGCTTATGAAATCAGGCTACCTGAGTTTGAATTCCAGATTCATCAATTATTATGTCCTGTCTTTAGTCATGTTATGCAGGCTCTGGGTGGTTCAATTTCTTGAATTGTAGAAAGAGATAAAATCTATGTCTGTTTTAAACTGAAGTTATTAGGATCAGATGAGCTAATCTAAATAAAATGTAAAATAGTGTCTGGCCCACTAATGAGTGTGTGCATCTGCATAACATACATATATAGATGATATGTCAATTTTTGTGATTATTATTATTGTAATCAGCACACGTAAAGTCTGAGCATTTGTTCCTATAATTCTACCCTTGAGTTTACCACTGACATCCAGAGCTGGCAGCTACCTGACAACTTGATACTTCCACCTGAAGTTTCATATTCTAATAGTAATATGAAACTTAATACAAGCCAATCAAAATTCTTGATTCCTTTCCCCTGATAACTTTCTTCCTCCTTCAGTCTTCAGTTTCCTTAAATGATACCACTTTCCATCCATCGGCTCAAGTTAAAAATTTAGGAAACAGCCCTGAGTTCTCTTTCTTCCTTATCATCCAACCATGTATTCATTTTCTTATTCATCTATTTATTAATTAAAGAGTTACTGAACTGTATGTAACTATTGGCCTATTGTTCTGAGCCCTACAGATATAACAGTAAGCATAACAGTTAAGCCCTTTGCTAGGCTGGAACTTACACTTAAGTAGGGAAAGACAAATAAACAAATGGATAAAATACTTGGTAATAATAAGCACTATGAGCCTCATGGGACCAGTTATGTAGAAGGGCAAGCATGACTACATGAAATTGTGGAGTTTGAAGAGTTCTCCTTAATGGATGACATTGAATCTTGGATCGAAATGACCGAAGAAGAGGGGTGCCTGGATGGCTCAGGTGGTTCAGCACCTGACTCTTGGTTTCAGCTCAGGTCATGATCTCGCGGTAGTGGGAATCAAGCCCCACTGGGGCTCAGTGCTCAGCTCGAGTCTGCTTTAGATTCTCCCTCCCCCTTGCACCCCCCTCCACCCCTCGCATGCATGTGCATGTGCTGTCTCTCTCTCAAATAAATTTAAAAAATCTAAAAAAAATAAATGACAAAAGAAGAAGATGAAGAGGAGAATAAATCTGGGATGCAGCTTGATTTGTCTGAGGAAAATAAAATGGCTGGTATGGCTTTATAGTGGACAATGATAAGAGTCATTTGAAATGAAGCCAAACAGGTAGGAAGCAGTCAGGTCATGTGGGCATATACATTAAAAAAAAAAAAAAACAGCTTAAGGAGCTTGTAAATCATCCTAAATGCCACAATAATCTGTTGAAGGATTCTGAGCAGGATGATGATATAGAATGACTGTCATGTAAAAGTTTTGGAAGTCCCATATCTAATACAAATTCCATTTTTTTGCTTAAAATCTTCTCAGTGAAATTCATCATTAGTTGAATAACCAACTGCTTTGCATATAGCAAATGCATGATAAATATCATTGAATGAATGATTAAGCAAAATAAATTTTACATAACTATGTTTTTGTGAAACTAAGCAATATTTAAAAATAAAATCATAGAGTTTTCCATTTTATCTAAATTAGTACATTTTGGATGAATTTAATAAAATTCAATTCAATAAATATGTATTGTATGTTATACATCTTCTTTATAAACATGCTACAACAAAATAAGGAAGGCACAGTCTGCCCTCACAGAACTCAAACTCTAGTAAGGCGTATTATAGTCCGACAGAAGAGTGGATCACAGAACTTTCTCAAGACAAAAGCAAACATGGGTTTGATGGTTCTCTTTCTTCTTCCCTTCATTCGCCCTCTCTTTCTGTAGGAAAGCTACATTAGACTAGGTGTGGAAGCTGGGTGGAAATATGGAAAAAATGTTAATTAGTCAAGTGGAGTGTGAAGGATGTTGATAATTTATAGGCATCAGGTGACTGTTGGCATCTGAGACTAATGTATCACTAAATGTAGCTATAAATTACTCTAAGCTTGATTATAGAACTGCTCATTATTAGTCAGCTTGGTTGCCATAACAAAACACCACAGATTGGGCTACCTAAAGAACAGAGAGTTATTTTCTCATAGTTCTGGAGGTTGGCAGTTCCAGATCAAGTACCAGCAGAATTGGTTTGGCATACAGATGGCCAATTTCTTGCTGTGTCCTTACACAGCCTTTTCTCTGTCACCTGCAGAGACTGACAGAGAGAGAATTCTGGCACTTCTTCCCCTTCCTAGAAGCACACCAATCTATCAGATCAGGGTTCTACCCTTATAATCTCATCCTTCATTACCTCCTTAAGGCCCTGTCTCCAAAAATAGTCACACTGGGGTTTAGGGCTTCAATATATAAATTTAGGTGGTGACACACTCACAATTGGATCCTGTGTCATCTATTAAATTTCCCCTGAATCTAACAGTCTAAAACAACAAAAGTTTCTCTGGTACAGGAATTGGGAAGAGGCTTTGTTAAGAGTTTGTGGCTCAGAGTCTTTGATGAATTTGTAACCAACACATCAACTGGTGCTGTAGTGTTCTGAAGGTGAGCCTGGGATGGGAGGATCTACTTAAAAGATGGCTCATTCACATGGTTATAATTTCAAACCATCACAACTCCCTAAAATTATTCCTAGCTTTATAAATCTTTATGTTGTTAAATAATGTTAATTTCATTTAGAAATACAGCAGTGCCTTAAAACTTAAAGAAACTTAAGGAAAAAAGAAAGTAGAACCTATAAGAAATGGATGAGTTGGATTACTTACTCTGAAATTCAGGAAGGAGCCTCAGATGACTCAGCTCTTGGTAGTAGAAATGACAAAAAAAGGAAGAGACCAACATTTTATCAGCATACCTACAGGAGCCTGATTTTTACTAGTTCATAACAGTTTGTTTGCATCTTAGCAAAGGAAAAAAAAAGTCTGGTAATTGATCATATTTTAATGTCACATATTAAATAATTAATTTTTTACTGAAGTATTTCTTGAGTGATTGTGGAACAAAGACATTGGCCCTCACAGAAGATAGGCAGATTTGATTACTACAGTTCTTTTCCAGTGTATGTTCACTGGCCCATAGAATGCAATTTTCTGAGGCTCTGAATATGTGCTTTAGTTTTGGTCTCGCACAGTAAGATACAGCCCATTGGTGTCCTTTCGCTTTAGAATAGTCAATGGATTTTTTTTTTTCTCTTGACCTGATAAGCTATTTCAAGAACCAAGAAGAAAACAACAGCTAAAGATGTGTTTCAGATGCTATCACTGGAAATGTTTCTTGACTGATACGAACAGACATTCAGAGGCCAGAAAGACCTTAACCTTGCAATACTGAAGCCAGGGTTATAACTGCTTTTAAAATGGTAGTGTGGTTGGCACTGAACTTTCACAAAGTACAGCATTGCAATCTATGGCGTTGTTTCAGAATTGCAAAGACTCTCTGATCTTGTAACTAAATTCCAGTGGAAAGCACTAAGGAAAAGAAGACTGCACATCGGGGTTCCAGAGACTTCAGCAGACCACTCAGCCCTTCTGACCTCTCTTTTCTTTATTACAAAGTGGGAAGTTAGGGTTCATCGCTTTCTGAGGCCTCCTGAAGATCTACAGTTCTGTGACTATTATTTTGAGGTAGAAAATAGTATCATTAACATGACTGTTATGAACATATCAATGAAAGCAATGAGCTGTAAAAGATGCAAGTTTATTTCTTACATAACCAAACCAATTTAACATTTAATATTTATAAGAACTTTTTAATGAAATGAAACTATCCAGGATATAATTTACATCGATATTAAAATTCCATGATAACAGCAAGGAAAGCCTAAAGCTTTACAGGCACTGTGATGACTGAAGAAGCTGCTTATAAGATATTTACTAAAAAATTCAGGAATTATAAAACACCAACACTTTCTCTGTAACATCTAGTATCAGCATATTAGATAAGGCCCAAAATATGATCTTATAATAAATGTTATCATATTAATCATTTCCAGTGGGGTGATGACGGCTAATACATTTCTAAGCATATTATCACACCAACGGGCTTCGTGCAGGGAAAGAACTAATATATTTTGAGTAATCTATGTTGAAGCCATAGTGCTCAGATGTTTATATATCTCATTTACTGAAGTTGATTGGTGAAATTACTTAAGCCAAGATTGAACGTTGTTAGCTTGGGTAAAGTTTTGCTGTAGACACAGGGTCAGGAGAGTGACCTTAAGCTGATCATCTAACATGGATTCACCATAATGCTTTCATCTTTGAAATTAAGGGTTTGGAGTGATGGGTCTCCTTGTGCAGTTGAAATTTATAGGATTTAAAGAAACACCTGTATTCAATTATCTGCTCTTTATCTTACTAACATTAAAGAAGTTAAACATATTAAACTTTAATTTCTTTAGCTGCAAAGTGGAATTAATATAATGCATCTTGGGGCGCCTGGGTGGCTCAGTCGTTGAGCGTCTGCCTTCGGCTCAGGTCATGATCCCGGGGTCCTGGGATCGAGCCCCGCATCGGGCTCCCTGCTCCGAGGGAAGCCTGCTTCTCCCTCTCCCACTCCCCCTGCTTGTGTTCCCTCTCTCGCTGTGTCTCTCTCTGTCAGATAAATAAATAAAATCTTTTTAAAAATATATAATGCATCTTTCATGGTTGTTTTAAGGATTAAATGCAACATTGAACATCAACTATCTCACAAAGGACCAGCACATAGTAGATACTTTATGTATGGGATCAC
>NC_138373.1:120812906-120859565 GCF_054177405.1 Leptonychotes weddellii | reverse complement strand
ATTATTAATGTTTTAAAATACTGACAGTAGGGGCGCTTGGGTGGCTCAGTTGGTTAAGCGACTGCCTTCTGCTCAGGTCATGATCCCAGGGTCCTGGGATCGAGTCCCGCGTCGGGCTCCCTGCTCTGCAGGGAGCCTGCTTCTCCCTCTCCCACTCCCCCTGCTTGTGTTCCCTCTCTCGCTGTGTCTCTCTCTGTCAAATAAATAAATAAAATCTTTAAAAAAAAATAAATAAAATAAATAAAATAAAATACTGACAATATAAAACTGTTGGTGAGAATGTAGAGCAACTAAAATTCTCTGAAACTTCTTATGGGAATGTAAATTGGAAAACTCTTTGGCAGAATCTTCTACAGCTGAACATGTGAATATCCAAGTACACTATTCCCAACAGAATTGTGTACATTTGTTACCAAAAAAGGTACAAGAATATATGTAATATTCAAAAGTTGGAAATGTTTACATTTTCATCAATAGAATGGAAAAATAAATGTGGTGTGTTCACACAATTAGTATAAATGATATTGCATTCAACAACTACATTAAACGATATGGATGAATTTGACAAACATATAAAGCTATGCACCCTTAGTGGGAATAATATTACTCCCAACAGGGTAGAGATTGATTCTTGGAGGTAAAAAAAAAAATCTTATTCTTTTTATATGCATAAAAAAATGGCTATAACAGGATTGGAGAAGCTTCTTGAATGCTGTCTGAAACCTAATTGCCACTAACTCCTCTTTTATCAAGCTGTCTTACCTCCCTGGTGACAGGGGAAATTCTGGTGCAGGAGCCCTTGTTCTCCTGAGTTTTCAATACTGCACCAGGAAGCAAAGAATTTTTAATATTGCACCATGCAATACCGCACCTACTTACTTACCATAAAGCCGATCTGTGTAAGTACAAATTTCTGATGGTTGGCTACCTTCTACTTATTGCTGAGGATGCCTGAAGTCATGATGCTGACCTTCAGCCACACCTGCCTAAAATGTATCCACTGTTGGTCAATGCAGTTACATGCCAGCGTCCAACGCTTAGGGGGTAGTCTGTATTATCTTGTCAGCATTGCTTATGAAAACTGTACAGACTGATGGTCTGCAGCTGGGTTTTGTTATGTTATCTTGATTCCTTTCCAGCCTGGTGTGATAAAAAAAACAGAGGGGATACAAAAGACCTCTCCTTGAATGAGACTGGTTTCCGGCACACCAAGGTATCATACATATTTTGGTGGTTTGTGATCCAATAATGAAGCATGTTTTGTGTAACCACAAGCAGTCTCTGGAAGCAGAACTGGATATCTCATATTTTCATGATGTTTGTCTTTGCTTTCTCCCCCTTTTGTGCTGTAATCCTCACTTTCATCAGAATTACTTGTGATAATATTTTTCACTTCATTAATCTCAAAAAGTTATAATTAAGATACCACCTTACCATTCAAATAAGTCACTGCTATTTCTAAGTAGAGCAAATGAGGACTAGAGAGAAAAAAGAGGCTTTCTCCTTAACCTTTCCTAAAGTCAAAGTTCCTGAATTATGGACCATGATAGAATAATATGGAGGAAAAGAAACAATAGTTAGTTGGCATTCTGTTCTCTTAACTTGAAGCCACCCAGTAATGTAGCTGACCTGTCAGGCAAGAGAATAAACAAGACTATCAGATAAATACTTCTCCCATCTTTGTGGGTTACTTTCTAGATAGTAACTACTGTTCTTTTCTGTATCTTTCTAGGAACCATGGGAGCAGCTAATATTTTTGCTTTCTAAAGCCTCAGAGATGGGTTAGAAGAGAGTGTAATTATATTAAATCCAATCTTATAATACAGTCTTAGCTGACAATTCTTCTCCTATTTTTCCAAACTCAAACTATACTCAGCAATGCGGTCCAAAATTTTTTAGCTCACAAAAAATATGCAATATGCTCTCAGATCACAGTATAAACATTGCTAAATAATATAACCTCAGGAGCATAAAACTGCCCTAAATGTGAGCATAAAGCACCTGCTTTCTAAGGAAAGGATTCAATGAAATGTACAGGGTCTCTTTAATATAGAAAACACTATCTTCAACAAACAGCCTTGTACCCACTACTTCAAATGAAAAAATCTTGACATTTCCCATCTTTTATTTTGATTTTTTATAATAAGCGAAATAACGTATTATCGATACATTTGGAATCTCTTTTATATACTCCTACAATTTTATATCATTATTTCTATCCCCCCAGAAAAACATTGCCTAGAATTTGGTATGTGTTTTTCCACTACGTATTTTAATAATTTTCTAAATATGGGGCGCCTGGGTGGCTCAGTCAGTTAAACATCTGCCTTTGGCTCAGGTCATGATCCCAAGGTCCTGGGATGGAGCCCCGTGTCGGGCTCCCTGCTAGTGAGGAGCCTACTTCTCCCTTTACCTCTGACCCCCACTTGTGCTTGCTATTTCCTTCTAGTGCTCTCTCTTTCTCAAATAAATAAAATACTTTAAAAAAATAAATATATGTTTATCCATAAACATGATGTAACAATATATCTTGTGCTTTAATTTACACAATTAGTATAATATTGTTTACATCATTCAATAATTGTGGGAGTTTTTTCCATGTCACATTGTTTTTGAAATAGGTAGATCTATTCATTTATATTTTTTATCCTTTCCTCTGGAGAAATTAAAGTTCAAAATAACATACTTTTAAAAGTATTAAGAGATTTGAGTCCCTAATTCTCACCAATTCTATTTCTTATTATTCTTAATCTGCAAAAATGTCAATTGCTCTTGATCACTTTTGTTAAAATCATTGGTGGTATCATCATATATCATTATAAATTCCATACCTGTTAATTTTTCTTATTCTCTCTCTCTCCTTCCCCTCTCTCCCTGGCCTACCCTGTTTCTCTCCTACTTACCTTTTGCTTTAACTTCTGAAGCAGGACAGCTATCAATCATGTTATAGTCTGGTTTTCATAAAATAGAGCTGCCATTGGGAAAAGTGGCATGTGGGGCCAATATGACTATTTCTCACCAATGGAATGTAAGTGGAAGCCATAAATGTCATTTCCAGGACAAACAGTTAAGTAGAGGAGTTTTGGGAGGTGGGTGTTTTTGTGGGTTTTTTTGTTTTTAAATGATTTTATTTATTTGCCAGAGAGAGAGAGAGAGAGCGGCAGGCAGAGGGAGAAGCAGGCTCCCTGTTGAGCAAGGAGCCTGATGTGGGCCTCGATCCCAGGACCCTGGGATCATGACTTGAACCAACGGCAGACGCTTAACCGACTCAACCACCCAGTGTTCTTGTTTTTGTTTTACCCTACTTATCTTCATGTTTCAGCTGGAAGCAGAGAACTCAGGGAGTCACCATGTGTAGAAAAGTTGCCTACTGATGTAAAGTACCCACATTCAAGCATTAACTGAGTGAGAACTAAACTTGTCTTAAAGTACACAGCTGTGAGGATGTGTTTGTTACAATAGCTAGCATTACTTTAACCGCTGTACTTGAATTTGTAAAACACCCAAGGGAAAGAAGGAATTCATTTTATTCTGCCAATTATTCCAATCATGTTAACATTCCCCATATACTCCCACAGTATCTTCTACTTGAGACTTCCAGTTATAAGATAAATATGTTCTGAGGATGTAATGTACAACATTGTAACTAACAATATTGTATGGTATATTTAGAAGTTGCTAAGGGAGTAGATCATAAAAGTTTTCATCACAGGAAAAAAATTGTGAATATGTGAGGCGATGGATGTTATCTAAACTCACTGTGATAATCCCAGTCTGCAATATATACACATATCAAATCATATGTTGTACACCTTAAAGTTATGTAATGTTATATGTCAATTTTATTTCAATAAAGCTGGAAAAAAAAAAAAGACACCATATAGAACTACAGCCTACCTTATTTGACAATCATCACCAGATTCTCTTAGGCAGATGTAAGAAGATAAGTATATCTTCTATATATTTCTCAAGGCCTTATTTTGTTGAAAATCTTTCTTCCATATGAGATTTTAAGCTTCATAAGTGGTGGCAGTTTATTGGTATCTTCCCAGTGTCTGGGTTGCTTGATAAGTATTTGCAATGAATGAATGAATGAATGAATGAATGAATGAATGTGTGGTCTTTAAGACAGATAGTTGGTTTAGAACTCTATTTTCTTACAGAGACAATTAGATAACATGGAGAGATATTTTTAACAAACTATTAAAAATAGGACAGCATTGCTAGGAAACAACTGCATTGGATATTTTGATGGACACTTAGGAACAAAAGGGTACATTTGGCCTAATTAGAATGATTATCTCAATTATTTTAAAGGTAAAAACCAACATACAGGTTTATTAGCCATTTGAGACCCAGACAAATCCTTTCAGACACAAGGAGAGAAATGTTATTCCATTAACTTAAGAAAAGTGTCAGACTTTCAACCAATTCTAATGGTGACATAGCTGAAAAGAAGAAAGTGTGTGTCAGTTAATGTATTTTTCATCCTCCATTATGTTTTTAAATACGTTTAGAAATATTTCTAAATATTAGAATTTCTTAGAAATTATTAGAAATAACACATAGTTTGTTTAAAATCAATTACAAACATTCTCCAGTATCTGGAAATTTTGGCAAGAAGTCAAATTTATCCAGATTTACCCTGTGACAAGCCCTAAGTCCATGTTATGTAGTTGACAGTTGTTAAAGTTGTTTTAGTACTCAGTGTCTTCTCTCACTTCTAGTCGAAGCCTCTCAAATTACCATGTTTTCTTCCTCCTTCTTTGCATCCTTGAGAGAGGATTAACTTGCACTGTCTGTCCCTAGACAAGATGTGGGCATGCAAACCCAGCTGAGCCTATTAGACTCTATAGGACTTTGACAGTGAACTGAGTGGCAGGGAGTGACAAGGACTAGCCAAAACAGCCTCCTGAGTCTGTCACTTTGTTCTTCCTCCCACAGTCTTTTGAGGGCTGTTTTAGTTCTTGCTTGTCCCAGCCAAGGTCTTCAGTTCTTCCTTTGGTGAATTCCATTTGGCCTCAGATAGCCCTCAGGGAGGGGTTTGTAAGTAGCAACCTAAGCACCATTAAAAGACTTGTTACCGTGATCCGGTTTCTGCATTACCTGAACGTCTCCTGATCATTTTCTTAGTCCAATTTGGATAACATGACTGATATTTGTCAAACTTTTCTCAAATATGAAACAAACAAGCATGGCAGCTGATCGCAGACCTCCAGTGCATGGACTTCAGAAGTGATTTGCAATACATGGAAATAAAACCACAATCAGAATGCTCAGCATTTCTAGACGTTTATACTTTTTAAAGATTTTTCACATTATCATCTTATTTAATCCTCATAAAAACTCTGAAGTAGATAAAAAAGGAAATATTACTCCCATCCTCAAGGGAGGAAATCAAGTTTGGAAAAGAAAGAGACACCGAGAACCATTGAGTTAAAGGGAAATGTCTTTTAAATAAAAACATTTTGCACAACAAGTCCAAAAGTGCATTGCAAAAGCACACCAAGGGAAGTCCTTTATTATTTTATTTTCATATCTTGTTGATTTCATTTTAATCATTTCATTCCGTGTACCTTGTTGGTGTAACGTTTAGTCTCTATGTGGTTGTCCATTTCTGCACAGGCTCCTCTGGAGACTTTCCAGACAATTATAGGCCTCCAGGCATCTCTAGACACAGTGGATTACTTGGCTCGGCAGAATTCCCCTGCGTCTTTTAGTGCTGCTTCATTTGAAGCTGTGGTCGCTTATTTTGATTCACTCTCTTCATCAGCTGCTGAGAACAGACAAATGCTGTTGGTCTTCTTTCTCTTGGGTGCTTTCTTGAACAGGTGATAGAGACTTCAGAGAATCTTTTGGCTGCACGTGCTTACAAGGGCATCTTTACCTACTTGGCAGTCTTGCACACCTTGGAACTGTCCCTACATTTACAATGACAGGGGATCATCCTCTCCTTTCTTTCTTTTCTTATGATTGGTTGTTCTCCCCTTATGATCAGTTGTTCTGCCCTTGCGGGTGGTTGTTTCCTGCTTGTGTTTGGCTGTTCAATCTCTCTGCTCAGTTCTCATCCATGTTGAAGCTAAACAATTGCGAAGTCCTTTATTTTAATGTAATTATCTTGTGGATAAGAAGCCATCTTGCTTGGGGGGCCTGGGTGGCTCAGTTGGTTGGGCGGCTGCCTTCGGCTCAGGTCATGATCTTGGAGTCCCTGGATTGAATCCCGCATGGGGCTCCCTGCTTGTCGGGGAGTCTGCTTCTCCCTCTGACCCTCTCCCCTCTCATGTGCTTTTTCTCTGTCTCATTCTCTCTCTCTCAAATAAATAAATAAAAAATCTTAAAAAAAAAAAAAAAGAAACCATCTTGCTTTAAAAAAAATAAAAGACTGGGCTTTCAGTTAAATATTTATCCCTCAATTTCCATTCCTCAATAAGTGCTATTCATATTAGTCTAGTTAACAATCTTTAATTGTGTAAAATCTAATAGTGACTTTCTATTCAAGTAACATATAGGTATGTGTAGTATTATTCTGACTCAAGACCGAAGCTGATGATTTGCACTTTCAGTGGGATCATGAGATTCTGCACTAAAGGGACTGAGCCTGGCAAAAAGATCCCTTATTTTCTGAAGTCTGTGATACCTACTCAACCAGTAAAAATGTATAGACTACAAGCCAGGGATTGACAAGTAATAATTCAGAATCTACCTATTTTTAAAAACTTTCTGCAAATCATTACACACACACATATGTAAGATATAAGCATACATACTTATATCTTAGGAATAGATTTGGTCTCTATTAGTAAAATATCTGGAAAATAGTATTTCATAACTATTACAAGTTAAAATATTCCCTTTTTATGGCTTACAACACATTGGCTCTATTTCCTTCTGTTCTTTTCTTGTTGGAAAAAAGAAACAACCAGCCACCACCATTTCTAAAATAGACTTCAAATCTTTGAAGACTATTCTTAAATTACTTCTCAATTTTTTTCCCCAGGCTAAATTATCCTTTTAATTTTAACTTTTTTTTTCTTATAGGCCTTGTTTTTCAGCCTTTGATCATATCCTTTGCTCAACTCCTTCTAAACTCACTACACATATTAAATTGCAATTGATTTATTCATTTGGGTGCCTAGTGGGCACACAGAACTCTACAAAGTGTCTTTCATCCATATTCTTGTGATTTCAGTCAAGTACAGACATTTTGATATAAATTTAAACGCCATTTTATATACTGCATTCAAGGTTAAAGATGAGGTCTGTGAAGGTTTCACTTCATCAGATAAAACCTGCCCTCACTATGGATTTTTAGGTTAATGCAGGACCTGGAATTTACAGTTTTATTGATCATTCAGGAAAGTATTACCTTCTTGTCAGATTTCCCGTGCATCTATGACTTCTATGTTTCTGTGACAATATTTTAGGCATCTCCCTTTCACAAGCATAAGAATAAGAGAAGAAACAAATTCTACAGTTCAGGTCAGTTCTATATTTACTAATTTGTCTGTTTTCTTTGGCAAGGTAAAAAAAAAAAAGTTAAGCAACAAGTTGGTTGTTTTGTTTGGACTGACAAGTATTTTTTTTAACAGACTGAAGCATTTTGACTTAAGCATTAGTCAAAATAGTCAAGTTTGTATCAGTGGACATAGACTTCAATTTTCTTTTATTTGAAGCAAGAAATTCAAGGGTTCTCACATTTCGGCTTTCAAAATTGCCTATCCTTCCTTCAGTCTATTTTCCCTTCTCATTCTCAATCTGAGAGCATCAACTAATGCTACTGGGCAACTAGTTGCTAGTAAAACCACTTTCCATATATTTCATAGGAATGGCAATTCAGGGGCACCTGTGTGGCTCAGTCACTTAAGGGTCTGCCTTCAGCTCAGGTCATGATCTCAGGGTCCTGGGTTTGAGTCCCGCATCGGGCTCCCTGCTCGCAGATAACCTGCTTCTCCCTCTGCCTGCAGCTCCCCCTGCTTGCACTCTCTCTCTCTCTTTCTCTCTCTCTCTCTCTCTTGCTATCTCTCTCTCTCAAATAAATAAACAAAATCTTAAAAAAAAAAAAAGGAATGGCTATTCAACACTTTTCCCACTATAGTTACTTTGTGGTACCTGTTATAGAACTATAATTACTCACCCTCTGGAGCCCAGTAAATGAGTTTGCTCCCCACAAGCTATGTGACTTGTTTAAGTCATATGGCCAGTTTGTTCCTCAGTTTCCCCACCATCTCTATTTAGCTTCCAAATTGGGCTAGTATGTAAGTTAAAAGCAAACTTTGTATATAAGATTCTTTGTACTTTGTTTAACATACAGTAAGTACTGCTAAAATAAATTCTATTAAAATACATAATATTCCTCGATGTTACTAATTCGTAAAATGAAGACACTCAAGCATAGTTGAGCATGGTTAGTTACTATAATGATAATCCTCAACATCCTCAACAAGTTTGTCACGTTTTTAAAAGTGTAAACCTTATCTGAATATTAATCTAAATGAACTTTTTTTTTCTTTAAAAGTAAAACCATAGAGGAAACTATAAAAATACCAAAGACCACATGGATCCCTTCTGATGAAATAGCAAAATCTTATTTGATTGTTACATATGAAATTTACTGCTGCATAATTGAAAGGAACAGAGAAAGAAACATAAAAATAAAATAGAATTTAAAAAAATCAAAGTCTGAAATCTAATAATAAACTTATCTACCCCACGAGTGACCTAACAGTCATAATTAAGTTCTTAATACATTAAAATATCAAACTGCACTTTCAGAGTTTGAGGAAACATGTCAAGAGCTAGTGGAAACATAGCATAATATATATCAGATGTTAGAAAAGAACTGCGTGCTTTCTTGACTTGTAGTCCCCTCCCTTGTAACAACATTAACTTAGACATCATTTCTAAATTGTTCTTATTTTACAAAAATGCCCACAACGAAAGAGGAGGATAAAGTATATCTTCAGAAAGAAATATCTTTCTCCTGCTAGGGTAATCTTCTATTTAAGATAGTCAATTATAGATATGTTCCCTGCTGTAAACTAAGGATTTGGACAAGTGGTTTTGCCCAGTTCCTTGAAACGTCAACAATTTTGGTTTTGTTTTTGCTTTTAAAGCAATCATGTATTTTTACTATTCTTAAATTGTGATGTGAAATGTACAAAAGTCAGAACTACCTGTGTGTAATTGAGAGATTTGTTCGTGTAATGGCAAGTCAACTAAAATCTATTGACTAAATGTTAACAATTTGGGTATAGATGTCATGGACCTGATAGAACACAAGATTTTATTACATTTATGAATAATACATTATGTTATTCCCTTTTAAGAAAATATCTGTACTTTCGATCTGGTCTTGAACTCCTGCTATAGTGGTGTGCATGCTTGGTGGAGCACCAGGAGGACTGGCTTCTGGTCTCGGTGTTTTTGAGCAGCTTCTGGGACATCAGACAGGTAGTCATTATGAACTTCTGTTTTCTCACTAAGAAAGCTGTAGCATTTAAATAGAGAAAATAATATAATGTGTGGCATTTTGTTGACTGTTAGATGAGAAATAGTGTATGAAAACACCAAGTATAAAACGAGGCTCATGGTAAGCATTCAGCAAGCGTAAGTTGCACATTCCCTATTTGAATTCCCTTTCCTCTCTTTCCTCCCCTACTCCATCTCCCTTTCTAACCTTTAGTCTATTGGTTAGACTATATACAGTCTATCTAGTTAGTCTCTATATAGTCTATCTAGACCTCAAGAGAGTATAACTTTGAATGTACTTCTAGTTTCCCTTCCAACTGACTCTGTAGAAGGCCAGTAATGCAGTTGTCTTTTTATATTCTAGACATTTTTGTACATTGTCTTGTTTTGTGCTTATATAACAGCCAAAAGTGACTTCAGTAGGAAAAAGTGGGTGTACAAATTGTGCAGAGTGTAAATGATTTTTGATCTAAGAACAGGTGGTAATGGAGCACTGGGGCCTTGGTGTAGACAGAAGTAATGTCAGACAAGGATCAGGCTGAGATATTTTAGAAATATAAATATTCTTTTTCAAAGAAGAATAATTATAATTTTGTTGACTCCTCGAGTGATTTAAAAAACAATTAAATGCAAGTAACTTCAAACATTTCTAGCTTTTATAAAACATAGGTATTTAAAATATAATAAAGTGTTAATAATTTTATGAAATGTTTTCATATTTGCACTTGCAAATAATGTCTAAATAGCAATTAGTGTTGGCTGAGCCTGAACATTTTATTAGTGCAATAAAACTTTAAATCCCCAAATTAAAGCAGATTTTTTAAATTATATTTAGTATTAATTTTCAAACTCAAAGTCAATAATGCCCTAATTGTAATAAAATATAACAATGAGGTAATGAGATAATAACTCTTAGACAAGATTATGTTTATTTGATAAACAAAAATGTTATGCTTAAATTTTGATTATAATATCAATTTGACATAAGATTTATCCTTTTAGAAGGAATAAGTTTGTATACAATCCCTCCTCTTTACATGCCCCACTCTACACTACGACAATTTCATTTCTTTGTATCTTATATGCTTCTTGTAAAATACATCCATTTTTTTATAATTTCATTAAAAACTGGTAATTTATTTTGATTTACTGAATGTTATATATATATAATTTCTACATGCTGTTTCTTTCATTTGTTCATTCTTCATTTATTCATATCTTTTTAAAGATTTTATTTATTTATTTGACAGAGATAGAGACAGCTAGAGAAAGAACACAAGCAGGGGGAGTGGGAGAAGGAGAAGCAGGCTTCCCGCTGGGCAGGGAGCCCGATGCGGGACTCGATTCCAGGACCCTGGGACCATGACCTGAGCCGAAGGCAGACGCTTAATGACTGGACCACTCAGGCACCCCCATTTATTCATATTTAACTGATTGTCTACCATATGCTTGATAATGGGCCAGTTGCTGGAAAGTCAATATGATGAGAGTTTATTTGAAACCCTAGGAGCCCTTATTCTATTGAGGAAATAATACACTATTCTATGTAAGGAATGATAAAGGAAAATGGGAAATTATAGTCATGAAAATAGTGTGGTGATGTCATTAGACTAGATTAATGAAAAGAAGAGGGAGCTAACACATCAACCCATTTGTGTGCAAGCACTTAATAAGAATACCATATACATTGCATGGTAGATGGTGTCACAAAAATTGGATCACGATATGAAGAGAAGTAAAATTATACATAAGACTTGAACCTCAGGTAGACTGAGGATATAAATGTGAAAGGAAAAACTTCAAGGTAATTATATTAATATATGAGAGAACAGTTTACTGACATGGGAGAAAAGAACAGACTTAAAAATTTCAAAAATATAAATCATAAGAAAAACATTGATGAATATGCTTATATACAAATGAAGGAATTCTAGTTGACAAACTTCACCATTATAAAAATTAATAGATGACAGATTGTGAGAATTTTCAATAGTTAAACCCAATACAGGCATATGTCTACATATATAGAGATAATATTTCATCAACTCTTTTGAGTCCACAACAAAAAGAAACCCAGTGTCACTACATATTTCAGAAGTATGGCATAAACCACTCCCCCAACAAATCCAGGTGTATGAGTCATTTTTAAATAGCTTTTGCTAAGTTATAATCCACATAAAATCCACCTACTTAAAGTATACAGCTTAGTTTGCCATGATGTGGATGGAACTAGAGGGTATTATGCTAAGTGAAATAAGTCAATCAGAGAAAGACAATTATCATATGATTTCACTCACATGTGGAATTTAAGAAACAAAACAGAGGATCATAGGGAAGGGAGGGAAAAATAAAACAAGATGAAATCAAAGAGGGAGACAAACCATAAGAGAACCTTAATCATAGGAAAAAAACTGAGGGTTGCTGGAGAGGCGGGGGTGGAGGGATGGGGTAACAGGGTAATGGGCATTAAGAAGGGCATGTAATGTAATGAGCACTGGGTATTATATAAGACTGATGACTCACTAACTTCTACCGCTGAAACTAATAATACACTATATGTTAATTAATTGAATTTAAATATAAACAAATAAATAAGTAAAGTATACAGTTCAGTAGTTTTTAGTAAATTCACAAAACTGTGGAACCATCACCACAATCTAGTGTTAGAACATTTTTATCACCCCAAGAAGAAACCCATAGTAGTCATTCCTTATGCCTTCTCTAGCCCTAGGCAACCACTAATCTATTTATGTCTCTACAGATTTGCCTATTCTAGACTTTTTGTAATCATGGAATTATATAATAGGTAGCATTTTGTCACTGATTTCTTTCAATTAGCATAAGCTTCAAGGTTCGTCCATGTGATAGTATGTGTCATTCACCTTTTGATTGCCAAATAATAGTCCATTGTATGGATGGATATACCACATTTTGTTTACCTATTCACCAGTTGATGAACAGTTAGGTCATATACTGCGTCGAATAGGTCCCCCCCTCAAAAAAAATATCCATATCCACCCAGAAACTCATAATTGACCTCACTTGAAAATAGACTTTGCAGATATATTTAGATGAGTTAAGATGAGGTCATATTAAGGTGGGCTTTAAATCCAAAGAACTAGTGTCCTTATCAGAAGAGGAGAGGGCACACAGGTATATTCAGAGGAAAGAAGGCCATGTGAAGATAGTGGTAGAGACTGGAGTGAGGCAGTTTTAAACTAATGAATGCCGAGAACTGCCAGAAACTACAAGAAGCTGGAAGATGCAGAGAAGGATTCTTTCCTATATCTTTCAGAGGGAGCATGGTCCTGCAGACACCTTGATTTCAGACTGCTAGCTTCAGGAACAGTGAGATAATACATGGCTATTGTTTTAACCTACCCAGTTTGTGCTACTTTATTGCAAAAGCCCTAAGAAATTGATACAGATTGTTTCACTTTTTAGCTGTTATGAATAGAAAAAAAATGTGCAAAGAGCAGACAGTTTATAGAAATCAACTAAAATGCTAAGTATATAACAGTTGTTAGAGTCCCTTAGTAATCAAAGAAAGAAGGTGTCACTCCACAGCTAACAGACCTGATAGTTGAAAATGATAAGTGTTAGTGTGGATGTGTCTATAAATGAACCCTCAATCACTGTAGACTAGTGTAGTCACTCTGGAAGACAATATGACTGTATTTAGTCAAATTAAATAAAAATGTACTCCATAACCCAGAAATTCCACTCCTTTGTATGTATCTCAGTAAAACTTCCACACGTTTCCATAAAGGGACATGTATGCACTCATTCACTGAGGTGTTATTTGCAGAGTTGAGCAATGGTAAGCAGTTTCAAAGTCCATTACTGGAGAATTCTGAAGTTCCATAGCTTGTCCAGCACATAACCCAAAGCTTACTTTGTCTGATGACCCTGAGATGCAGAAGTGTAAAGTGATTTGCCCAAAGTTACCTAGCAAGTGATTGGTAGAATCCAGACCCTTCTAAATCAAAATACTCCTTGGGTCATTAGTAAAGATGTGTTAAAGTGTATATATTTAAATAGTCATTTTACTTTTAAAATATCTTGTTCATCATTTTGCTTATTGATTCTGAGCATAAAAATAATATTGCTTTGAAAAATGCACATGTGCAGAAACATAAAAATGTTGTATATCATTGATTCCAAGAGTAACAGCTATAGTTAGAAAAACAAACTACCTAAGAGTATCTGATTTAAAAAAGTAAGTGATGGGACGCCTGGGTGGCTCAGGCGGTTAAGCATCTGCCTTCGGCTCAGGTCATGATCCCGGCCAGGGTCTTGGGATCGAGTCCCACATCGGGCTCCTTGCTAGCAGGGAGCCTGCTTCTCTCTCTGTCTACCCCCACCCCCACCCCCCACTTGCTCGGTCTCTCTTTCACTCTGTCTTTCTGACAAATAAATAAAATAAAATCTTAAAAAAATAAAATAATAAGTGATAGTGCATTAAAAGCATTTTACAAAAAGGTACTAACAAAATAATGGATTAGTATGAGGTCAGATTAGTTGCCAAGGTGCTCCTGAAGAAATGTACTTGGGAGAAAGTACAGAACTTCAATTGTTATAAAATGGGAAACATTCTAAATGTAAAGAAGACTACATAATATGGGACAGTGTTAAGCAAAACATCTGTAGGGAGAAAATAAAAATAATGATGTGTAATGGTGTGGCATTCCATGGGTAAATAAGAGTTTGAGATCAGATGTCTTAAATGGAGACTTCCCTAAAACCATTGTGGAGGAGAAATTGACAATGTTGCAGGATAATGAATATAAAAATTATAATCTAATTTTTTTAGATTTGTTGCCAGGAGGCATGGACAGCAATGGAGAATTCAGAAGGAGCCAAAGTTTAAGGAATGACAGACACCAGGCAAATTTCAAGTTTGGTGGAAATGTCATATGTTTTCCAGTAATTATTCTATGCATTTTGAAACCATTAACTATTAAATCTCCACAACTATCTTAAGATGTATATAACATCATTATCTTCATTTTACAGACGAGGAAACTAAGACACAGAGAATTTTAGAATATTCTCCAAGGTCATTCAGCTAATATATGTAAGACCCTAGTTTTGATTCAGGCAGTCAGTCTAACTCTTGAACCCACACTCTAGAAGGCAATGTTAAATTGTCTCATTTCTGGTTTCCTAATTCCTGTGAATATCAGGAGATCTGTGATTTTTACATTTCACATACATAATGGTTCAAAATTCATAAACTGATCATTTCAAATATTACCCCCTTTTCATTGTCAAGATAATAGTTTCTTTATATAATTTTTGTTAAACAATTTTTTTTAACCTCCTGTCTCTACTTTTTTCCCCTATGCACAGTTTCTCAGCAATTAGAATATTTATATTCAATAGAATGGAATTGCAGTCTTGCAGATGTTTATTATTTGAGGAAAATGTAACAACTCTATCTTAATTCACCTTAGAGGCCATTAATATGTATTGCCACACTAAAAGACAGAAAAACAAGAGAAAGAAAGAAGGAAGGAAAGAAAGAATAAAGGGAGGGAAGAAGGGAGGAATAAAAGAAGAGAAAGAAAATCTGTTGAAAATGAAATTTTCCACAAAGAAAATCATTAATAAAGATCTATACCAAAATTGCAAACTCTGTTCCTCAAAGGAACATTTTCCTTTTTGTTATTTTTGAGTTCACTAATCTTTAGCCTTTCTGCCTTTTTGTTTTCTACTTTAGGCAAATCCTGGACATTTTCTTCTAACACTTAAACTTCTCATGGTATCAGAGCATGCCAGTGCTGAAACAGACAAGCCCAAAATCTCTTTGCCCTAAAATTAAAAGATTTATTTCTCACTCAGAGGTCAGTCCAATCCACCCCTGACAGCCAGATTCAATGTGGTGATTCAGGAATCCATGCCCCTTCCATCTAGTAAATTCTCAAGTCTTTCCGACTGGATCTTTGCATCTGTCTGGGAAATAAATAGGGATTAGAGGTTGTCACAGGGAGTTGGGTGGGCCATACCTTGAAGTGTATAGCATTTACATGAGCAGTCCATCAGCCATAGTCACATGGCCTCATTATAGACAGAATGTGGCTGGGAAATGAAGAAACACCCATTGTTCTTTCCATAGCCAGATTAAACACTTACCAGCACAGCAGTAAGTTAATTGAAAATGACAGAAACAAATATGAACTTGGATAATTGCCTCAATCTGTGGCTAGGTCTTCTATTAGCAAGATGAAATGACACAAATTCAAATAATTCAGACACCAATAGAGCTATAAAATTGACTATAGTCATTTGCAAGGTATTAGCTTCTGAATATAGTCATAACCTTGCATATCTTTAAATTTATTATCTCTATGCAACCAGTTATGGGATCTTGTCGAAAAAAAAATACGGGGTTTTTTTGCATGGTTTTCTTTAAGTATGTAGGAAACTGTCAAGATTTCTCTTTCTATTTGGACTTTTTGAGATTCTAACTACATAAATAATCCAAACTTAGCCTGATTTTATTTTTTTAATGATTCTCTTTGAACTAACTGACCATTAGCTTTTCATCTTTCTTCCTATTTTTGAGATATCTTACATCTAAAGATGTCATTCTGGCAATAAGCACTCATTTCGGTTTCCAAATTAGTAAAACTTGTTCTTCATTTATTATTTAAATTCACCTACCTCTATATATTCACAGATTTTTTGTAGTATATACATTCAATAATTCCTGATAGAATGTGTATTAATCATAACAATACAATTTTTTTTTTTAATTATAACATTTGACTCCACTAAGTTTTGTTGGTTCCTGGAAAGAAGACATACGTGGTCTCCACTCTTACTTGCTATTGATCTTACCTCTATTCCCACACATTGTGTGCTGATCATTTAAAATGAATGGAAGACGATTATAATTCTTTCCCAGAATACTTACTTTCATATCATCTGTGGTATTCTTAATTTGGTCTTACTAAATTAGAATAGGGCTATGTTTTTTAACTTGTTTTCAAAAAATGTACCATATTCTAGCATTTATCCTTCTTTTTAGTCTTGTTTTTATTACCATTTCCATGCTGGACCCTAAACTGTTTTATTCAAGTGTAATATTATCTTATCAGTCCATGCCAAGGTAATAGAGCTGTGGAGGCATGCATTTTAAAAATACGATGTTGTTTATACTCTCATGTGATAGTACCTGTTTTTTTCAAAACTTTATACTTCGAAGACTCAACATCCATGACATCACCCAGAAGTCTTCTCCTATTTCCCCATTTGAATTGACTATACATTCTCTGCCTTTACAGAGAGATTATTTGTATTTTTATAATTGCACTTATTTCATTCAGGCACCCCTCAAAGGGTTTTTTTTTTTTTATGTTCATTTAGTCACTGTATAGTACATCATTAGTTTTTGATGTAGTGTTCAATGATTCATTAGTTGCATATAACACCCAGTGCTCATCACAACACATGCCCTCCTTAATACCCATCACCCTGTTACCCCATCCCCCTCTAAAACCCACAGTTTGTTTCCCTGGGACCATAGTCTCTCATGGTTCATCTCCCTGTCTGATTTCTCCCCTTTCATATTTCCCTCCCTTCCCCTATGGTCCTCCATGCTATTGCTTATGTTCCACATATGAGTGAAAGCATATGATAATTGTTTTCACTCTGCTTGACTTCTTTCACTTAGCATAATCCCCTCCAGTTCCATCCATATTGATGCAAATGGGGGGGTATTCATCCTTTCTGATGGCTGAATAATATTCCATTGTATATATGTACCACATCTTCTTTATCCATTCATCTGTTGAAGGGCATCTCAGCTCCTTCCACAGTTTGGCTATTGTGGACATTGCTGCTATGAACATTGGTGTGCGTGTGCCCCTTCTTTTCACTACATCTGTATCTTTGGGGTAAATACCTAGTAGTGCAATTGCTGGGTCATAGGGTAGCTTTATTTTTAACATCTTGAGGAACCTCCATACTGTTTTCCAGAGTGGATGTACCAGCTTGCATTCCCACCAACAATGTAAGAGGGTTCCCCATTCTCCACATCCTCACTAACATTTGTTGTTTCCTGTTTTGTTAATTTTTGCCATCCTAACTGGTGTAAGGTTGTACCTCATTGTGGTATTGATTTGTATTTCCCTGATGGCTAGTGATGTTGAGCATTTTTTTATGTGTCTGTTAGCCATTTGTATGTCTTCTTTGGAGACCTGTCTGTTCATGTCTTCTGCCCATTTTTTGACTGGGTTATTTGTTTTTTGAGTGTTGAGTTTGAGAAGTTCTTTATAGATCATGGATATCAGTCCTTTATCTGTAATGTCATTTGCAAATATCTTCTCCCATTCCATGGGTTTCCTCTTAGTTTTGTTGACTGTTTCCTTTGCTGTGCAGAAGCTTTTTATCTTCATGAAGTCCCAAAAATTCATTTTGCTTTTGTTTCCCTTGCCTTCGGAGACGAGTCTTGAAAGAAGTTGCTGTGGCTGATGTTGAAGAGGTTACTGCCTATGTTCTCCTCTAGGATTTTGATGGATTCCTGTCTCACATTGAAGTCTTTCATCCATTTTGAGTTTATCTTTGTGTGTGGTGTAAGAGAATGGTCCAGTTTCATTCTTCTGTATGTAGCTGTCCAATTTTCCCAACACCATTTATTGAACAGACTGTCTTTTTTCCATTGGATATTTTTTCCTGATTTGTCAAAGATTAGTTGACCATAGAGTTGAGGTCCATATCTGGGCTCTCTATTCTGTTCCATTGGTCTATGTGTCTGTTTTTGTGCCAATACCATGCTGTCTTGGTGATCACAGCTTTGTAATAAAGCTTGAAGTCAGGAAACATGATGCCCCCAGCTTTGTTTTTCTTTTTTATCATTCCCTTGGCGATTCAGGGTCTTTTCTGTTTCCATACAAATTTTAGGATTGTTTGTTCCAGCTCCTTGAAAAATGCCAATGGTATTTTAATAGGGATGGCATTGAAAGTGTAGATTGCTCTGGGCAGGATAGACATTTCAACAATTTTTTTGTTTAAAGAGTGATGGCAAAAGCATTCAATAAAATACCTTAACAATGTCTATTATCACATATTTTTGTTTGTATAGTTTCAACTGTGATGTATGTAAATATGTGTTAAGTCACATAAGAAGCTTAAGGCAAAATAAGAAGCAAAAAACAAAAGTAATATTGGGCATTAATTGAATTCACACATACTTATCATTTAAAAGCCATACTTTACTTTCTCTGACAAGGTTTTTTCTGACAAGGTTTTGATGTAACTTCAGTGGAAAAATGACATCAATCTACTAAGTACACATTTACCTCAGCCTTCTGCTTAGACACAGAATTACAATAACTGCAACATGGGGCAGAGAAATCCTGGCAGAACACAGGTGACTTGCTGATGAGAATAGACATGAAGAGTCAGAGAAGCTGAGGCAAATAAATTTCAGGGCTGGGTATTTATGAAAGGGATCCATACAGAGAAACACCTCAGAAGTATACATAGTGGCACCACAGATCTTCAACTCAATACCAGTCTGCACAGGTATAAGGTGAGACTCTGTAAGGTTGGTTAAACAACAACAAAAAACTGCAGAAAAAGTTGTAAGTTGAACAACTCCAAAACTCACAAAGATCTGGGAAATGTTTGCGTTTCTACCAGCCAGAATGGAGTACCTTGCTGAGTACTTGGCATTTAGTAGAAAGACTGGAAAGTTAATTTCAGTAGAAACTCCAAACTAACTTTAAAGACCACCACTGTGTAACTTAAAAACAAGCTATTGTTTGAATTGGAAGGGTTAGTGGCTTACTCATAAAAAAACTTCAACACTCTTTACAAGAAGATAACAAATCTAAACATTCAGAAATGTAATACATAATGTATAACATCAATGAAAAGTTACTAAACTTGTAAAGCAGCAGTAACATGTTACACATAATCAAGTGAAAACCCAGTAATACGCTATAGCCTCAGAAGCGACAGAGCGATGTCATTAGCAGACAAGATCTTCAAACAGCTATTATTAAAAAAGTACATCAGTTTACAAGTAAATAGAAACATAATGAGAAAAAGAAGATTATAAAAAATAACCAAATAGAGCTTCTAGAAATTAAAAAAATAGAATAGCAGAAAAATAATTTCACTTGGTGGGTTTAACATTACTGCTGAAATTGGAAAAATGGAAAAACCACTTGGGAAAGCAGGTCAAGAGTTTATTATAAAATTAAACTTTTATTTCCAACAGACATTACAAGGATGTGTGAAATAAATTTTTTAATGCACAGACTTCTAAAATTTTAAGAAGAAATAATCTGAATAGTTCTTTATCTATTAAATTAATTGGATTTTGAAAAACTTTGCAAAGAGAATTACAGACACAATTGACATCACTGGAAAATTCTTTCAAACATTTAAAGAAGAAATAATACACATTAAAAAAAACTTTACCAAAAATTAAAGAATAGAGAGATTACTTTCTAATACATTTTATGATGTTAACATTACACTGATATCAAATCAAAGATATTACAAGAAAAAAGATATCCTTCATGAACATACATGCAATAATCCATAATGAAACATTAATAATCAAATCAGTAATCTATTAAAAAATAATGTATTATGACCAAGAAGTTTATCCAAAGAGTGCAAGATTGGTGAAACATTTGTTAAAAGTAAACCAATGTAATTCACCATATCAACAAGCTAAAGAAGGAAACAATTAGGACCATCTCAATGGATGCAGAAAAAGCATTTGATAATTTTCCACATCTCTTCATGTTAAAAATTCTCAGCAAAAGAAAAGGAATATAAGGGCACTTCCTCAATGTAATAAAAGGCATCTATGAAAACCCTGCAGTTAGCATCATACGTAATGATAAAAGGCAGAATGATTTTTCCCTAAAATTGGGAGCAATCTTAGGTACTTACCAGTCAATCCAATAAGACAAGAGATAAATAAAATGCATGGGTGTTGAAAAGGAGGAAATACATTTTTTTTCTATTTACTCATGACTTGATTATTTATCTAGAAAATACAAAAAAATCTAAAAAAGAGCTACTAGAACTATTAAGTATATTGGCAACATCACAATATACAAAGTTAACTTTTAAAAATCATTTGTATTTTTAATACTAGCAAAGAACAATTAGAAATTAAAAATTTTTAAAGTACCATTTATAATAGCAACATATCAGGCACCTGGGTGGTTCAGTTGGTTAAGCGACTGCCTTCAGCTCAGGTCATGATCCTGGAGTCCCAGGATCGAGTCCCACATCAGGCTCCCTGCTCAGCAGGGAGTCTGCTTCTCCCTCTGACCTTCCCCCCTCTCATTCTCTCTCTCAAATAAATAAATATAATAGCAACATATCAGGGAGGCTGGGTGGCTCAGTCACTTGAGTGTCTCTTGATTTTGACTCAGGTCAGGATCTCAGCGTTAGGACCTCAGGGTCCTGAGAATGAGCGCTGTGAGGGGCTTGTGCTCAGCCGAGTCTGCTTGTCCCTCTCCCTCCTCCTCTGCCCCTCTGCTCTCTCTCTCTATCTAAAATAAATAAATAAAATCTTTATTATAGCAATAACATGAAATATCTAGGTATTTGGCTAAAAATATATAAGATTTATATGCTGACTGACACAAAACCTTGATGACAGAAGTAATAGAAGCTTAAAAAAGTGGAAAGACCAACTATGTTCATGAATGAATGAATTGAATTGGAAGACCAAATAGGGTTTAGGTTTTAATTCTCTCTCAATTGATATGTAGATTTAATGCAATCCCAATGTGTTTTGTTTTGTTTTTGTAAAAGCTAATTCTAACATTCATATGGAAATAAAAAGGATCAAGAATACCCTCCCCACCTCCAAAAAAACTTTCAAAAGCAAGAACTTGAAAAATTCACCTTACCTGATTTCAAGACTTATAACATTCAGTAACCAACAAATGTAGGATTGATGTAGACAGACAGATGAAGCAATGGAACAGAATAGAGGATGCAGAAATAGACCCAATATATATATAGTCAAGTGATTTTTACTAAGCTGTAAGACTCAAAAAGCTACATATTGAGTTATTTCATTTATATAATGTTCCAGAGAAAGGTTAAGAGCAGGAACTTAAAACTGATCAATGTTGCCAGAGGTTGGATAGGAAAGGAAGGGATTGATTTTTAAAGAGGCAGACATGTGAACTTTTCAGTGTGATCGAATTTTCCATATTTTGGTTCCTTTATATTTTGATTGAATCGTAATAATTCAAGAACTGTGAACAATGACTGGATATTTAGTATTAACAAATGAATTACTATCCAATTGTGGTTGTTTATAAAAGAATGTACTTATTTTTAGAAATACACATGGGATTATTACACATGAAATGTTATAATGTCTGAAATTTTCTTCTAATCTGTTTTGATTACTGTGGGGAGGAAGTGGACAAGTTATAGAAGAAATGCACTATTGAACTGGGCTATGGGTATAGAAGGGTATACAGCACTATTCTAAGTATAATTGTTATTTTATTGAAAATTTCCTAACCCAAATATAAGGCATAGTCATTTATTGAAAACTATTGGCCATTCTTCCTGAATTTGAATAAAGAATTCATATCTGGGGGGTACCTGGGTGGCTCAGTTGGTTAAGCGACTGCCTTCGGCTCAGGTCATGATCCTGGAGTCCCTGGATCGAGTCCCGCATCGGGCTCCCTGCTCGGCAGGGAGTCTGCTTCTCCCTCTGACCTTCCCCCCTCTCATGTGCTCTCTCATTCTCTCTCTGTCAAATAAATAAATAAATAAAATCTTAAAAAAAAAAAAAAAAGAATTCATATCTGACTTTTACATCCTGATAAAATCTATAAAGATATTATCTGAGAATTAAGTTTGGTGTGGAAAAAAAGGAACTGCAGTATCTTATTTATTTTATGATGACATTAAGAAGTTTCTATTATTAATGATGTGGATATATAGGATCCTTCACTGAAAATTCGTAACATTCCATCACAATGTACTGTGATTTACCATCTGAATACAAATAATAATGCAAGAAGTCAAAATAAGGCAACATAGAGCAAAGCAAAAAAATGAGTCATTTTGTCAGTGAAACAAATTGATATTTCATACTAGGTGCCCTACAGAAGATGTTAAAAGTCCTTGCTGAGCTATATAATAGCAATTCAGTGCACCCTACAGATGATTCCAGTTCAAAGGCTATCATTAAAAAGAAAGAAAAAAAGACACCCAGACTTTTAAAGAGAAAAAAAAAAGAGAGAGAGAGAAGGAATGGTCAATGATTTCTGCAATGTTCAACTTTAATATTTTTACTTTATTATAAATAAATATATTAATTGGCAATCATTAAAAATACTGCTTGAGATTATGCTTGTGTCCCTTTAATCAATGCAATGTACTTGTTGTCTGCCAAAAATTAAGAGCTAACAAGATTTATCATTAGCTTTATAATTAAGACTCTCAGAAAACATTTTAGAGAATATTATTATCCACTAAAGAGACTATCATTTTTTAAAGAGAAAAAAATTTTTAAATGTTTAATCAACAGGAAAATATTTCTTATTTTTGTAATTCATTATTCCAAATTACATTAGATCAAATTTATTAATCAAAAGGGATCACCATTTACATATAGCAATATAGTAAATTAATGTTACCCCACATATCATTAATAATAATTTGCTATGGATGCTGAGGATATCTAAATCTCTAGAATATTAGCAGTTATAATTTTGGAAGTATTTTATTTCTTGCAAAAAAAAGTCTTGAAAAGTCAACTGAATGTTCACTATTTTTAAAAGGTTTAAATGATTTTTTTAAAGATTTTATTTATTTATTTGAGAGCGAGAGCACATGAGTGAGCAGGGGGAGGAACTGAGGGAGAGGGACAAGCAGACTCTGCACTGAGCCCCAAGCAGGACCTGGGGCTCCATCCCAGGACCTCAAGATCACGACCTGAACCAAAATCAAGAGTCCAACACTCAACCAACTAGCCACTAGGTGCCCCTCAAAATAGTATGTTTTAAAAAAAAGAACTAAAGTATATGACATTCATTTTAAGTGCAAATTGTTGTAGTAGTACAGAAGCCAGAGAGGTCGCCAGGGAGAATAAGGACTTTATAAGTCCTCCACACCTATGACTTCTGTTGTAGCCTCAGAGTTTGTTGCTCACATTTGAATATGAAAATGAAGACTCAAAGCCAAGTTTGATGGAGGTTACTCTCAACAAATCTGAACAACATTAGCCCTGAACAAATCTCAATCCACTCCTGTGAAGAATGTAGGTCAGCTGAAAGACCAGATTCTTTCCTTAGTTTACAGACATTCAAAGTTCTGGACCCATTATAAAAAAACAAACAATAAAAAAAACAATAAAAAAAAAAACAATAAAAAAGCAAAAGACTTTCCCCTTAGGCAAACTGTAGTAGTCCCAGCTGATTCTAGAACTTTACAAGATTCCCCTCAAAGGTGAAGTGTGACTAAGTATCCAAGAGAAACCAATGATAAAAGTCAACAGATTTGCAACTTGGATGGAACTAGAGGGTATTATGCTAAGAGAAATAAGTCCATTAGAGAAAGACAAATATATGATTTCACTCCTATGTGGAATTTAAGAAACAAAGCAGACAAACATAGGGGAAGGGAAGGAAAAAGAAAATAAGATGAAAACAGAGAGGGAGACAAACCATAAGAAACTCTTTTTTTTTATTAAGAATTTTTTTTATTATGTTATGTTAATCACCATACATTAGTTTTTGATGTATTGTTCCATGATTCATTGTTTGCGTATAACACCCAGAGCTCCATTCAGTACGTGCCCTCTTTAATACCCATCACCAGGCTAACCCATAACCCCTCCTCCCTCCCCTCTAGAACCCTCAGTTTGTTTCTCAGAGTCCATAGTCTCTCATGGTTCGTCTCCCCCTCCGATTCCCGTCCCCTTCATTTTTCCCTTCCTGCTATCTTTTTTTTTTTTTTTTTAACATATAATGTGTTGTTTGTTTCAGAGGTACAGGTCTGTCTTAACTCTAGGAAACAAGCTGAGGGTTGCTGGAGGGGAGAGGGGTGGGGAGATGGGGTAACAGGGTGATGGACATTAAGGAGGGCACGTGATGTAATGAGCACTGGGTGTTGTATGCAACTGATGAATCGCTATATTCTACCTCTGAAACTAATAATACACTATATGTTAATTAAATTGAATTTTAATTAAAAAAAGTCTACAGGTTTTTAAGCTTCTTTCTGAAAGAAATGGTTCCACCAGTTTTTTCTCTTTCCTTACCTTTTTATCTTATTATTGTCATTTCCTTCTGGTCTTGAAGCCCACTTGCATAAACACAATTAGTGATGTCACCATTCTGATCAATGAAATGTTTTATCCTAATACTTCCTATAACTAATAATATAAGTAACACAGATTAAGCAAATCTGCTTTTAGATTTTGCTAAGCCTACAGGTAGAGTACAAATAGAATTCACATATCTTATATCTAAATATATTACTATATTAATTTATATATCAAAATTATTGTATCTGGGTGAAATTCTGTAAATGTCAATTTACTTGTGAAAATTTAATTAAATCTTATTTGTACTTTTACAAAATAAAGCAATTCACAATTTTAGTGTTCCATACCATCTTCTTGCCCATGTAAAAAATCAGTATTATGCTTTGTGCATGTTATGTCTACACCTATGTGTATATAAATATCTATGACTACATATATACAAATATGTATAAAGAAATATTTAAGTGCAAAATGTTTCTCAGCTGCCAAACAACTGTTGGGAATACCTTAATAATGTATGAGTAGCCCAGAACCACAAATTCCAATACAAAGAAAAGACAGAAACTTGATCTTGGCCAATATTGAGAAACAGTACTTTATTATGCAAGAATATATTCCACTTATGATATCTGAAAGGAAACATTTGATAAGTTTATTTACTTGTTTTTTACTTACATAAGGATTTCTACTGCTCAGATTCTGACTATAGTTCAAAACAATGTCGGTTTCTGACCTATAAACCTGCATGGCATTTGGATACAGTGCCTTTTGTTTTCATGACATAGGTGAAGGATGTGTCTGAGCAATTTGCTTGGGTCTGAATGGTGTTAATCATGAGAGCAAAAGTTTAGGACTACAGTACATCCTTAGCACATTTGACATCCTTGTATTGGAACTTCAAAAAATAGTAACATAAGGCAAAATATAATAAGCAACTGGAAAAAATATTGTAACATATAAGACAGAAAGGTGTAAGTCATTATTATTTGAAAAAATAAAAATAAAAATTTTTAAATCAATAAATAAGTAATGAACAATTGTTCTCTGACTAAATACCCTTGACTTGTTCTAATTACAAAATACACAAGTGAAAAAATAAAAATAAATCTGAAATAAAAATGGTATCAGGTTAAACAGTTATGCTGAATAAAAATATTACAACTATATAAAAACACAAAGAAAATGATCTATCTCTTGCCATGTCTCTTATTCTGTCTCCAGCTCTTTGTCTCTGTCTCTTCTCTGTCTCTGTCTCTGTCTCTCTCTATCCCCCATGTTTTTATAAAGGATTGCAAAAAAATTCTCATCTAAGTGTTTATATATGTTCACATATGTATGCATACATATATACATATAGAAGTAGTTATATACATATAATGTATCTAATGTATTATATACATATAATGTATCTACCTACATAAGTATATATGTATACACATGGGGAAAAACATATACATTCATAAAAATTTCTTACAGTTATATGTAAAATTAAATGCCATGAAGTTGTTTTTGAGTGAGTGACGTGATTGGTTTTGCCACTGTTGCGTATTCTTAGTGAGGCTCCCAGAGCTTGGCTTAAGAGTATATTCGGTCAGGGTCTCCCAAGAAATGGGGCCAATAGGCTGGAGATTATCTATATATCTATATATCTATCTATAAAATATGGGTTATTGACTCACACAAGTCTGGAAGCTGAAAAGTCAGAAGATCTGCAGTTGGCAAGCTGAAGACACAGGAGAGTCGATGGTAAAGTTCCAGTCTGAGTTCAAAGGTCTGAGAACCAGAAGATCTGAGGGTGCAAGTTCAAGTCCAAGTCTATGTCCTGTTGTCCTGAAGCTGCCCACTTTTAGTGATGGCTGCATATCCTGAAGAGCCATCTGCAAACGAGGCTTGAGTCTTTTCATCCTCTGTAAATCAGTGAGAAGGAACTCGCCATGAGGCCATAGGTACAGGCTGGGAGAAAGAAGGAAGTGTAACAAAAACGGAGGTCATGGGCATCGGGGCACTTCTTCATGTAATTTACTTGTGCCTTCAGAGCCTACCAGCCCCAGTCACATATACCATTTCCATTGGATAGTGGAGTGCTGCTGTGCACACCCAACCTTATGGCTTAGTGGGTCAGATAACATCCAGTTCCTGATGGGAAGCTAAGGTCACATGGTAACTTGATAGCCCGAGATTAAACATTCAGTCTCTGCTTAGGCCCAGTAGCAGGCCAAGTGCTGTTTCTCAAAAAAAGAATAGTTATCTGCAGATTATGGCAAGGCCTTGCTTCAAAATCCTAAAGGGCATGCACTATAATTCACCTATAGAGGTCTGCAAAGTTTCCAAATAGCATTCCTATCTGCCACTGACGCAACAAGCACCCCTGGATGTGCTGGATTGTATGGCCCAGTGGCAAAGCAGCTTCTACAGTAGCTTGGACTTGTAGATCCTTCTCTTGTTCTTTCCCAGTCAATGCCCTCACATTAACAGTAGATATCCTGACAGACTGTGAGTTCAATTTGTGTTGTAATTAAGCCAGTAGCAGGATGAGGTTTGTGTTTGATTTTCAGCCACTCAGCTCTGTGACTGCAAGAGATAAGGGTCCCCTTCAGGGCACACGCTGAGCTGGGAATTCGAATTCCTGAGCTCATCCTTTACCTTGTCCAGGGACATTAGGAGATACCAGTCAATCTCATTATATGTGTTAGTTTTCCAGAAATGTTTGAAAGTATCTTATACATAGTCCTCCAGCTCCTTGCTTCTTATAAGTGGTTGACCAAGAGTATTCAGTGGAGATATTCTATGTATCCCTATTGCTAGAACATGCCATGGACTATCAGTGTTCCATTTGCTGGAAATAGAGTCCTTAGTGTCTTTAAACTTAATCAGATTAGGGAGTCAATTCCAGAAACCCTAGAACAAATTCAGAATATTCATCAGTAAGATTCTATTCTTCCAAAACCACTCTTGGTACCAAAATCTATATTGGTCAGAGTTCTCCAGAGAAAGAGAACCAATAGAACATACATGAAGAGATTTATTATAAGAGATTGGCTCATGTGGTTATGGAGGCAGAGAAGTCCCAAGATCTTCACTTGCCAAGCTGAAGACCCAAGAGAGCCAATGGTATAATTCCAGTCCAAGTTCAGTGGACTGAGAACCTGGAGATCCAGTGACATGAGTTCCAGGTTAAGTGCAATGTCAAAGACAAGAAAAAACTGATGTTTCAGCTCCAAGAGAGTCAGATAGAGAAAGAGTTCCGTCTTACTCATTTTTTTGTTTTACTCAGGCCATCAACAGATTGGATGCGGCTCACCCACATTAGGGAGGATAACCTACTTTACTCAGTCTACCAATTCAAATATCAGTTTCACCCAGAAACACTCACTGATATACACAGAACAATATTTAACCAAATATCTGGGCACTTTGTGGCCCAGTCAAGTTGACACAAAATCAGCCATCACAACAAGTGATAAGTGTTGCAACTTAGATTCAGAGTTAAGGCTTTGTTTTTTCTTTACATTTCTTTTTTTTTTTTTTTTTTTTATTTGAGAGAGAGAGAATGAGAGACAGAGAGCACGAGAGGGAGGAGGGTCAGAGGGAGAAGCAGACTCCCCGCCGAGCAGGGAGCCCGATGCGGGACTCGATCCCGGGACTCCAGGATCATGACCTGAGCCGAAAGCAGCCGCTTAACCGACTGAGCCACCCAGGCGCCCCATGTTTTTTCTTTACATTTCTAAAGAAGGTGAATAATTATGTTAAAATCACAAAAATAATTCCAAAGCATATACTGAAATGAAAGCAATATATTGTGAGTAGGATGATTTTATATCACTCTAAGCCATACAAACTACACAACAACAAAAACAAAAATACAAAACATTCAAAACTTACGCTCACTCACTCAAAAAAATTTTTTTAAGATTTTATTATTTATTTATTTGAGAGAGAGAGAGAGAGCACCCATGAGCAGCGGGGAGGGGCAGAGAGAGAAGCAGACTTCCCACTGAGCAGGGAGTCCCATGAGGGGTTCAATCCCAGGACCTCAAGATCATGACCTGGCAGAAGGCAGATGCTTCACCGACTGAGCCACCGAGGCATCCCTCAAAAAAATTTTTTAAAGTGCCAATTGAAATAATGAATTTCATCCCTATCTATTACATTGGCAAGTGTAACAAGTTTGAAAACAACTGTTTTTGAAATATCTGTGAAAGAACGGCATTGTTGTTAGAATTAAGAATCAATAAAACATTTGGAGGACATTCTGACAATATCTTTCAAAATTTAAAATATTATATCCTCTTACCTAGACCTTCTATTTTCAGAAATTTACCTAAAAGATATACTCACTCAAGAATGCAAAGACATACAGAAGTGTATTCCTTGCAACATTGCTGAAGTACATGAAAAATTTTAAAACATTTACGTGCTCACTAACAGTACATTGTTTTTTTTTTAAGATTTTATTTATTTATGTATTTTGAGAGAGAGAGCATGAGTAGGGGGGAGAGGCAAAAGGAGAGGGACAAGCAGACTCCCATGGAGCAGGTTCGATCCTAGGACCCTGGGCTCATGACCTGAGCCAAAGGCAGATGCTTAACCGACTGAGCCACCCAGGCATCCCATTACATTGGTTTTTCCCTGGTAAATCTCTATGTATTACCATGAAATAATATGCCAGTATTTTGATTATTGTTAGGAAAAGCAAGTTAAGGGAAATATGTGTTAACAGGATCATACTTGTGCCAAAAAGGAAAAGGCACATCCTTATCGTCTGCTCTTTGTTCTTTTATATTCATGCTGGATTGTGGACATGGTGACTGCAGAGGAGCAGATTCAAAGCCAGAGCAAGGAAAACCACATGCTAAGGATGGCAGAATGAGCAAACAGAGGGGCCGCCAGCCCTGACAGCATTGTGGAGCTGCTCTATTGGTCCTACACTATTGGTCTCTGGGATCCTTGTAAAATGAGAAAAGTATATCCCCATTGGTTATCCCCATTGGTTAAAAGTAATAATTGCAACCAAAGTAATGTTTAACCATGCAGTGACTAGTACCCCAATCCTTATCCTACAAACAACTGAGCTAGCCACTTGAGTGTTTCTGTTATTCACTGAGATTTAATCAAGTTAGTGAAAGTACCTTTAAAGCTAATAAAAGGCCACTATCATCAACAGTGATTTTTTTCATCTATCAGAGAATATAGGGAGAATTTGCAAACTTTGCAAAATACAGTATATGAAATACGAAAGAGGAGTTTTTCTGTTGATTAGAATTAAGACTCACTATTAAAATGCCTTTTGCTTTACTTTCCTTACTGGTTGTGAAAGATCAGTGATTTTTAGAATTAATTTTGGAATTCTGATGCTTTTTTTCTCTAGTTATTTCAACTTCTTGTGGCCAATATACTAAGAGACATATAGCTATTAAGTTGTTACGGTGTTGGGTATAAATATTACTTATTAACTTAAATTCTTCATTATATAGAGGTAAATTTTATTCTCAAATTTTTGTTCTAAAATATTAAAAGCCTGAAAATACCTAGTGATTTAAATCATTTTTACAAGTGGTTCATTAGAAAAGCAATAACAAAAATCTAACCCAAGCAAGTGTGGATCAATTCCTGAATGTCTGGGGTTCATTGTCTTAAGCATTTTCTCAACTGTTAAAAAAAAAAAGTTAAACATAGCAAATTATGATAAAAATACTTTTTGTTTGTTAGAATGTATTACTTCAATTACATTTTGTACTGAATTTCAATTTCCTAAATCCTTATCTCCTCTAACGTCAGTTGAAAATAAATCTCATTTCTTTTTCCCAGGAGACAAACCAGAAAACACATTTTTAGTTTACAATTATATCAGGGATAGAAAAATCTCCTCATTTGAGCACTCTTGTGGAAAAAGACCAATGTTTGCTGATAAAAAACAAGGAGCGTCTGTGCTTTTTTATGTCTTTAAATTCATTACACTGGAAGGTTCGGGAAAGTAAGGAACATGCCCTACGATATTCCCCTGTCTAGCATGAATGAATAAATAAATAATGAAATAAAATTGTTCAGATCTCACTGCCTTTAAATATTCATCTCCTATTTCTCAGACTGCTGTCAGAATTGTGCTTTTAACTCTTTCCTCAATAATGTAAATGCTTGTCAAAGACCTACATACAAAATAAAGTGAAAATAAAATTGTGAGGTGTAGACATATTAACCAGTGCAGATAAGAAGGATAGCCATTAGAGCGGACTGTCTACATTGATCCTGCTTCTGACACTTAGACATTTATTTATAAGTGAGTGACTAAAATCTCCCAGACTCCATATCCTGTTTTTGTTTCTCTTCTTTTTTAATTTTTTTTTTAAGATTTTATTTATTTATTTGTCAGAGATAGAGAGAGAGCACAAGCAGAAGGAACATCAGGCAGAGGGAGAAGCAGACTTCCGGCTGAGCAAGGAGCCCAATGTGGGACTCGATCCCAGGACCCTGGGATCATGACCTGATCCAAAGGCAGATGCTTAACAGACTGAGCCACCCAGGCATCCCTGTTTGTGTCTTTCTTGATATAAAAATAAGTCATCTCTTTGGGTCACTGTGAAGGCATGGCATACAGTAATTACTCAATTAATGTTAGCTAGTATTATTTTTATTATACTCTACCTTAGAATCCAAATACTCCCTTGAGCTGCCACCAAGCTGCTTTTCTAGCTTTAGCTCCCAGTAGATTTTCATGGTTCTTAAGCAACACTTAGTTACTGGCCATTTTTCAAATTCTGTTCTGTATATTTTATATCCCCAGGTCTGTTTATGCTAGTTTAAACTCTTTCTCAAGGTACAAATTAAGCATCTTCTAGGGCAAATTGCTGATCTCCAAGTCAACTGATCCAAGCACATGGAGTTTCTGTGTCTGGAATAGCAATTTGAGTTTTGTAACAAAATGGGAAGAATAAACATGCATACTTGGACCTCTTTACAATGTAACTCAGACAGAAGATGGATGTTCTTTGGATCTTGCTTCACTTCCCTTTGCTCTTCTCTAGAGCAAAAACTTTTAGCTCGAACTCCAGCAGTTGCCTTAAATCCTGAGCAAAGCCTTGCATTGAGGATGGAGTGGCAGAAAGATAGAACTCTGTTCCTGATGATCTCTGAACTTCTTTTATATAAGAGAAAAATAATCTCTTATCTTGTATAAACAACCATGGTTTCCACGTTCTCTTACACATAAGTAAGGTATTACCTTAGTTAAGGTGCCTATTAAAATGATAATAAATTCATTTAATTACATTGATCAAATTTTATATTAAGAATGCATCCATTACTTCAACTACGAAAAAACATCAATGATTTTCTGATCAAATTTCATTAACCATTCAAGAATAAAGAGATATATTACTAAAATCAATATTAGAAAATAATTCCCCAAGTTGCATAGAAATAGTATTAGTCGTGGTAGTAATCGTAAGCATTCAATATACATTTTAATTATTATTTTGAGGGTTCTCTGCTATAGACTTTATATATATCAGCTTATTTAACCTTTATTGCACTCTTTGAGATAGTTACCACTATAATCCCTGATTTACAGATGAGGAAACGAAAGTTCAGATAGTCTAGACAATTTTATCAATGTGAAATTTGAAGTAAGTGCCAAAGTCAGAATTTAAAACCTGCAGCGATTGGGCTTCAGTGATTATACTCTATATTCTAATGTCAAAGACACTCCCATTGTCAATTATTACACTGCTTAACTTGACTATTTCTTTGGAGGTCTTAATGAAGTTGATGTATAGAAATCCCAGGAGACATTTAGTGTAAGGAGGTATAAGAAATGTTTGGCTGGAGACAGTACTTAATATTTCAGAAATGGTTTAAATCAGGTGATTTCAAGGTCCAATGTCCTTAGGTAGGCAGGCTGGTATTGATAGACATAACAGTGCTAGAATAAAAGAAGAAAATAACTTTAGATTACATTATTAGTTCAACTTAAATCTCTTTCATGACAGCATTTTTATGGCCATCCAGATCTTAGTAAGTATATTCTTCTTAATAATAATGTTGATTTTAAATACCTTTAGGGACAGAAACCATGTCATCTTCATATCTCCAGAAACAAAGAGCCATTGTTCTAACTACATGTGAACTTATAAATGATGCAAGTCTTTCTCTTTTACTCTCCCTCTTGCTGTGCTAAAAATTTTAAGACTATTTTTGCTTTCATAAAATTTATTTTATCAAGTTGGTCTTCTCTCTCTTACAATATGCCCAAACATATATTGAAATATGTTAGCAGCAAAGACTTTGTAATCCTCTATTATCTCATGACAAAAAATGACCGTCATTGAAATGAAATTTTTTAATTTATGCAAGAAAAGATATTGAATTACTGTGTGCTTCATCAGTTCAGAACGATAGTTTGATCTATTAACAGAAGCCTATAAACAAAAATAAGATAAATTAAACTAATGGGAAATTGATCCAAGAAGAAGACAACAGTGTGAAATGTTAATTTTAAATAAATCCTTTTTAGGTAAGCAGTGACTAGTACATTAGAGCTCTAATTCATGTAATAAACACCAGGAATGTCTAGGAAAGGTTAATTCTCCTTTATAATGAATGTAATTTCCTCTACACTTATTGATCAAAAATATGCCTGTGATAGGCCCATGTGACTTACATTTTTCCTATTTTTAGTCTGACACTGGCAGAATTTCTTTTCTATTTTACTCTGATGAAAACTTATAATATCACTGTGTTTGGCTGAAATTAATTCAACCAACCTATTTTACATCATTTATGTGTTAAAGAATAAATTATAATGCTAAATATAATCCTGATTTGTAAATGTTCTGACCATGTATCTATTCCTAGACAAATTTAGATAATATGAACAAAACTGTAGATTCTAGGTAGGTTAGACAATTCATTAAGAATTTTGGAGACATCTGAATAAGTATAAATACAGGCATATCAAACTATTATGCAAAATGGTAAAAATACTTTGTATAATATACTTGAAATATTATGTAGGCAATTGGATTTAAACCAAATTAAAAGAAGGAAAAATGCAAACTTTAATAGGTAGGTATTTCTTGATTATCCTGATAAAGGTAACAATATTTTATTGACATAACTGAATTATTTATCACTATGTTTATTTATTATTTATTAAAGAGGTGCCAATTTTTGTATAAGAAATGTTTTCTAGTTTTCTATGATATATTTCATTTGTATACTGTTTATTCAATGTTGATAAAGTATACAGCTAAACCTTAATCAAGTTTTACTGAACTCTTCTTTTCATCTCAGCCATTTCTTATTGCTGCCTGTTAGATTTCATAATTCTTCCCTCTATAGTATTTGCTATGCTTTTGGTTCAATTACTTTTTGTTCTTCATGCTGGCATGTTTATTTCCCCTCTACACTTACTCCTCTACATCTGTTTACAAACATATTCATATAACTCATTAAAAAGAAACCTAGAGCAAATATATCTTTGTTTAATATTAGATGGATAGATGATAGATAGATGATGATAGATAGATAGATAGATAAATGATAGATTGTATGCATGTCCATAACTATCACAGAAAATGTGAAATGTCCACATACCTCATCTTACATTATGCCCTAGATGTCAACTGGGTGATCAACTCCTAGGAATGTCACATTCTGGGCATATATTCAACCTTTGGGTTACATCAGAACAAGTTCCTAGTGTGTTTGAATGTCATGCTTGGCCCTCCCTTCAAGAGTTATTAGTTATTAGTTATCAATGAATTCTAAAAATGGTGTTATACATTAACATATATGATGACCTCTTGTGTCTGAATTTTCATTCATCTTCTGAATCTTCACTTCACCGTGATACACATTCTCCTGTATTGACTATGTATCTTATCCAGTCCTACATTCCAGGTGTTCCAGCTTATTCTTAGTTTTTCTCCTGCTCTAGTTTTCTGAAACTAATCCCAAATCCCTAAGATGAGATCTTAACCCACAAAGTTAAAGGTGTTATGAGATGGGGGTCTTTGAGAGGTCATTAGATCATGAGAGAAAAGCCCTCATAAATGTGACTTGTCCTTTTATAAAAGAGGCTCCAGAGAAATAAGTTGCTCCTTTCACCATGTAAGGACACAGCAAGAAGTTGGCAGTCTGCAACCCAGTAGATCTTCACCAGAATCTGATCATGCTGGCACCCTAAGACTTCGGCTCCACGACTATGAAACATAGATTTATTTTGTTTGTAAGCCATCCAGTCTGTGGTATTTTGTTCTAGCAGTCTGAATGAACTAAGACAACTCTCTTTCTTAAAACTCTTCTTACTTAGATTTTATTACATTAGAATATTTAAGTCCTTGTATTAGGACATTACAGTCTTCCTCCCCATATGTGCACTTTCCTAAAGATTCCAGCCTTAATCTTTTTCACCCTCTTACCACTCTCTACTTAATATTCTCATTCACTTCTATTATTTCAACAGGGAAAAAAAAAAAGCTATCAAGTTGAGAATTAGGAGACCTGGGAACTAATCTTGCTTTGACGCAAACTAATTTGTGATTTTGAAATTGTCATTCCATTTATTTGTGCCTCATGATGCATAATAATTCTCCACAGTGTTCATTAGTAAATTAAGGCTTTGAGAAGTCTTGCAATGTAAAGGAAAAAAAAAAAAAGAAAAAGAAAACTGAGTTATTTAACTCAGAGATTCCAAAAGATTCCATATTACTAAGTAACACTGAGCTAATGAATGATCAGTTCTAACCACTTCATGTCTACAACCAACAAAAATTTAATTCAAACTATCACAGTTTTAAAGTCATATTTGATTCCTCCCACAACTTTGTTAGCCACACAGAATTGTTTACCAGATTCTTCTGTTTGCTTTCTTACTGGTTCTTGCAACTCTTCTTTTCTGGTTTCTCATTGTCATCACCTTTATTCAGGACTTTATGCCCTTGTGGATTTCAGGGGAGAGTGTTTAGTGATTCCCTTCTATATTTCCATCCTTGGAACCCATTAATTTTAGTAAAGTGCTATTTTGCTAGAAAATTTCAATGATTCCCCAATGAAGTACAAACTCTGCCAAATTACAGTCCCTCACAGTCTTTCTTTAATATCTTTGCTTAGCTTCCATGTGTAGGTGAACATACATTTGGCTTTTTGAGGGTAGGTCTGGTTTACACCTGTTTCCTTAGCATAATTATTAATTTCCCTTTTCATCTCAAAAAGTACTCCATTTTGGACAATAAATTATATATTTATCTTACCAAATGCTTTCTATTTTCTGGTAATTTGGATCAGTTACTTGCCCCAAATCAAACATTACTATTTCCTGTTTTCCTTTATCGGCTTTAAATTTATTTCCACCGATGCAAATTCTACCACTATCCGAAGCCTAAAATGATTGCCATCTACTCTGGACAGTCTTGTGTCACATAGTTTTTAATTATTTTTTCAATTTTGCATAAACTGAGACAGATCCATTTTATTAATAATGCATCTCTCAAAATATATTTCCTAAAATTTAATTTAGATTCCAGCTGTTGACTGATTAAAATAAGTTTATCAGACATTCAATGTTTTCAAAATGAAAAACTGATCATACGACTTTCATTCTTAACATCTTTCAGGAGATCCTCCACCACAAAATATAGTCCAAATTCTAAAGATGGAATACAAAGGCCTACCTGACATTCTAGGTGCATCTCTCAGCATTCTTTAGCATATCCTTTGATTTCTAGTTATTCCAAATTATTTACTGTCCTTGGAATATGCCATGTTCTTTTATACCTGTATTTTTTTACATATGTAAATCACCTGTTTTGGAGTAAGCTCAATTAATTGGGAGAATAAATATGAAAAGTTTATATTTCTTCCAACGATTGCCCTGAACTAAAGTAGGTCAAATTCTACTTTCTCATCCCAGCTGGGCCGCTTACATAAATACACAGTCACTTCCTGCCTTTAAAACTCATTTATTCTGGTTTAAATTCCCATCACTTATTCCATTCTAAGCTGGTCCCCAAACCCAATGCAAACTAGACCTGTGCTTGGGGAAGAGAGAGATTCTGTTTTCCTGACTTTTGTCTTCTAAACTCTGCATCTTCCATGTTTGAAGACAGGAAGGAAAGATGTGGAGTGGAGCTGGGGACATTTCTCTTTGCTTAATTAGGCTAGAGTTTGCAATTTTCCCTGCAAGTGTTAAACTTCTTTTTCTATCTGGAGTGTGTTGGTAGTTTCTTTCTATAGCATCTACTCTATCCCTGAGAATCTCTCACATCCTTGCCTCTCCAAGAGGGGAGAATACAAGCTGCTTCATTGCTACCCATTTAAAAACCCACTGACTTTCACTACCACAGCCATCCCCAACACGGTCCTCTCCAAATATAATTGGAAGTGAGAAAGGAAAAGCAGATTCTAACAGGTCCCTTTTTCTAGTTATCAGTGAGTCTTGGTAAGAGAGAAGGGGATTGCTATCCACTAATTCTGGAGCATAGGGGAAAAGTCCCATTCAATATCCCATCACTTATTTGCTCTTCTCTTTCTTGACATGCCCCTCTTTCCTCTGTAGCTTATGAGTTCCCACTCATTCTTTTAGATTCAGCTCTATATTTCTTTCCCTGTGATTTTTTTTCTCCTTCTTTTAAACAAGTTTAAGGGTCCTTATGTCAGAGCTTCCCTTCATGCTCTTCCCACAATTCCATTACATTATGTATCATATTTGTCTATATTGTTTATGTTTCCCTGGCCCCTTAATGGAAACCTGGTATCATCAAAAAGTCTTAACACATTAAACAACCAACAAAAATCCAGTTCTGGATACCCAGGTTCCAGTTTCAAAATGATACCATGCTATCTTAAAATTCCCTGATCTAAAACTCCTTGGTTTCTACTCTTTTTTTTCTATCATACACCAGAAATGTTTGAAGTTCTAAGAATATATCATTAGAAACATAAAATCTCTATTATCATGCAGGTTGCATTCTAATACTCTCCATTCATTATTTAAAGTATTAACTGCTTTCATTAAATTGATATTACATATAGTTCTCAAATTTGATCAGCATGACACTAAACTTGTTTCCAAGCATGGAAAACATTTAAATCAGAAAGGTGCAAGGTTAGAAGTTCTAACAAAAGGTAGGAGGTTTTCCCTCAGATAAAACAGCATATATTTGCAAAAATGAATGAAAGAGGGTGAAGAGGGCGCCTGGGTGGCTCAGTTGGTTAAGCAACTGCCTTCGGCTCAGGTCATGATCCCGGAGTTCCCGGATCAAGTCCCGCATCGGGCTCCCTGCTCGGCGGGGAGTCTGCTTCGTCCTCTGACCCTATCCCCTCTCATGTGTTCTCTCTCTCTCATTCTCTCTCTGTCAAATAAATAAATAAAATCTTAAAAAAAAAAAAAAAGAAAGAGGGTGAAGAAATGAACATTTTTTAAAATGGTGAAGGAAAGAGAAAGTAAGGAGAGTGAAAAGGGTAAAGAAAAAACAGATGGCAAATAGAGGTTATAGAATGGAAAGAAGAGCAGAATGGATGAAAAGTCAGTCTGTCTATCCCTCCTAAATCAGGCCTGTTCAAGGGATACAAATTTATATTAGTACTAGTCTAAAAATTTAATTAAACCATAGGTGTACAGTGGGGAGAATGAGATCTGTAATACGTTCCAAAACCAGTAATTTAGATCATCTGGGTCAGAGATTATCTTCACGTTCTCAGGCAATGGCAAGTTTCCTTGCTGCATTTCCTTAAAGTATTCCTGCTTAGAGTACATATTTGAAAGTTATAAATCAACTTTTAATTCATTTTTATAAATTTAGGATGTGATTTTTATTGTGACATTTCAAAGATCTTTAAATCAGCTCATTGAGCCATGGTAAGACCATGCTACCAAAATAGCTATATGTTATCTCTTTAGAATGGCATGGTGCAGAATGGTTTCTGGGTCTGTGGCCTGTTTGTGATTGATGAAGCAAAATTTATCAGTTATGAGTCTTAACAGAGCCCAGAAAAACCCACAGCTCCTAGCTACTGAGCCTTTCTCACTTTAAAAATTAATCAGGTCTGCTGGTTGCCAACATATGGACTCACTGAAATTTGGAATAAAAAGCAGGGGAAATTGAACTTTTACAAATGCAATACTCTTATAAAACATCTAGAGGATTGGGGTGCCTGGCTGGCTCAGTCAGTAGAACATGTAACTCTTGATCTTGGGGTTATGGGTTTGAGCCCCGTGTTGGGTGTAGAGATTACTTAAAAATAAAATCTTAAAAAAAAAAAACAAACAGCTAGAGGGTTAATAAAAAGCTATATTTTTGGTTACACTATCTCAAGTTCTAGAAAGAAGTGAACTATTTAAGGGGTTTTATTTACCTAACAGGCTTTGTGCTGTAGTCTAAATTGTCTCAAAATCTGGTACCATCAACTGGCAGCCTAGTCCAAAGATCTAGGATAGGGTAGTGAAGTCAGAACCAGACCTCTAAATCACTATGAAATATCCTTATTAAATCCTAGTGCTGGCTGACCGTCTGGAAAGTCTTACTACTTCAAATAATAATGAAATAATACATGGGGGAATTTTTGTTACATAACAATTATTAAATTTCTCCATAAACTGAAAGCCAATGCTTTCAGGCTGTTTTCAAGAACTACGTTACATTCTTGAAAGATAACAACTGACCAGAGGCTGAAGGTGCATATTCCTTTTCTACTTTTTTGCAATTTCAGTTTGAAGTTCAGCACTTCTTACTTGCTTTGTGAACTCCCTACAATTGGTTCTTTTTCATTCTTCAAGCTTCTGAGTCCCTTGGAGTCTAATTAAGACCTTCATATATATACATGTATATATATATATATATATATATATATATATATATGATTTCTTAACACAAATCTTTTTAAATACATAGAGGCATGCCTTAATTTATACAAAACATAATCAGAAGGCCTGGATAATTTGAATTTTGTACAGTTTTGTACAATTTTGTACGATGGATTTTTTTGGCAGAATAATGTGTAAAAAGAAATTTATGAGAAAATAATATCTATAAGATTATTATAACTCACTGTTTTAAATAGTCTCCTTATTATTGAAGTAAACAAAGCAACAGAATCAAGCAATATTATTTATCTAAAAACTGTAAGTTATTAGTTAAAGACTATACAATTAAAATATAACTAATATACATGTTAAATATTAAACATAACTCATAATTGAGAACATGTAAAGTGCTGAGGTCTGGAAGTCTGTGTCCTCCCAGAATGTAAATGTTGGAAATTATCATACCCAAAATGATGACGTTAGGAAGGGGATGCCTCGTGAGGGTGAAGCCTTCATGAATGAAATTTGTGTTCTTAAAAAAGAGATCCCACAGAGGTCCCTAGCCCCTTTCACCATGGGATGATACCATGAGAAACCTGCAGTCCCGAAGAGGGCCTTCTGACCATCCTGGCACCCTGATCTTAGACTTTCAGCCTCCAGAACTGTGAGAAATTAAATTCCTATTGTTTATAAGCCACCCAGTCTATGGTAGTTTGTTACAGCAGCTAAGACTAAGACATAAAGTAACTTGAGATAACAACATTTAAAAAAATCTGTAGGGCGCCTGGGTGGCTCAGTTGGTTAAGCGACTGCCTTCGGCTCGGGTCATGATCCCGGAGTCCCGGGATCAAGTCCCGAATCGGGCTCCCTGCTCAGCGGGGAGTCTGCTTCTCCCTCTGACCCTCCCCCTTCTCATGCTCTATCTCATTCTCTCTCTCAAATAAATAAATAAAATCTTAAAAAATAAAAATAAAAATAAAAAAATCTGTAAATTAGAAGGTCATCAGAAAGTAATATAGGATCTTTCACCTTTATGGAATCGAATGAAACTTTGAAATACATATAACAAGCCTTAAAATTTTTATATTCCTTGTCACATATTTCCACTTTTAGGATTTTTGCTAAAGCAATACTTACAGGTAAGTGATTGTTCATCACACCCTTTTACAGTAGTCCAACATTGGAATCAAAATATATGACTGAGATAGTAGATTCATTAATTCCTTTATAGTGCCTTATAGATCCATATACTGGAATTTATTAACAGACAAATGTTCATAATACATTGCTAATTGAAAAACAGGCTGCATAACAGTATATCCTGTTGAATGATCGTTTATGGTGGGTGCTGATGAATATGAGCTATACCCACCCCAATGTGTGTGCTATTTTCTCTAGAACTGCTCAGCCACTCCATTGAAATTGGATTTTCTAAGCTTACTGTTGTGCCCGAGAATGAAAACGAGGAGAAAACAGCTAGAGAATTAAGGACGTTTGTGCAGTAATTGTTATAATCATAGAGAATGGCTTCTTCGCTAGATGAGCAACTAAAGAGTGATAGGTCAATAAAGTAACTAGAGGTAAACAATGGCCAGATCAATAGACTGAAGGGGCCATTTCAGTTGGGGATTAAACAAGTGAGTTAGAAGTTATTTCTCTAACTAGGGAAACTAGCACGTCATTATAGATATTTCAGATATTTTTGCAAATTTGATGTTTGCCTTTTAATTCTCAGTACTTTTGATGTCAAACTTTTGCAATCTCTCTGTGCTGATCATTTCTTTATTATCGTCTTTCTGCTTACAAAGTCTCTCTGCAACCCAAAATCAGTTATTAATGCACCCATATTTCCACTGATAACTTTTATAATTTTATGTTTTAATCTTTAATCCATGTGTAATTTGCTTAAATTCAAATTTTTTAGAAAATATCTTAATATCCCAATCTTGTATTTTCACTAAATTATTTATTTTCTATTAGCTGATTGTTATTTTCTATGAAAAATATCTTCAAAATATGTAAGGATATGCCTTACTCTTGCAATCTCCACAGCCACTAACCACTTCCAAGCTACCATCACGTGGAACACTGAAACTACCTTCTAAAGAGCTCCATGTTTCCCTTGCACCTCAACAGAATAATCTTCGTGACAGGGCAAAGTGATCATTGAAAACAGACGTCACATCCGGAAGCTCCTCTGCTCAAAATACTCAACTGGATTTTCATTACAGGATTCATAAATTTAAAAGGCTTTGTTATGACCCACAGGCCTCCTGTGTCCTGCCCTATTAGTCTGTCTTTATTTCCTGGTACATGCCAGACACACAGGCTTCCATGTTCCTAAACCTAACAAACTTCCCCCCACCTCTGATCCCTTTCATTTGCTGTTTCTTCTTCCTGGAATGTTCTACATTTACCAGGTTTGTCTAATGCTTCATTCTGGTCTTGCTCCAATGTTACATTAGGCATAGCTACTACACAGCATAATAAATAAAAGTATGTAGCAATACAAAGACCCTACTTACCACTTTTTCATCACATTTCTCTTCCTCTACTCCCAAAAGTAGTCTATATTCTAAATTTGGTGATTATAATTTCCATATATTTGTTCATACTTTTGTTACATAAACTAAGCAATCTATAATGTCTAATGTACAATTTACAAAGTGTAAGGTATCTCACAGAACTCTTGGGGAATGCAGAAAATGAATTCTGGAGAACACACAGCAAAAATCACTACCACTCTATGGAGTTGTTTCCATGGATTCCAGTCTTCTGCTAATCAATGAAACTAGAAATCAGCAGTACTTGCCGACTTCCATAAAAGAACCACTACTCCTGCCACTTGAGTTTCAAAGATAACTATAGGTCAATCCCACCTGTAGGCTTTGTGTGGATTGTCTTGCAGAAGCAAGCTAGGGCACTTGAGAAATTCTGGCTACAAAAGACCTAAGCAATGTGGTATTTATCTTTGCTGGGGAAGTGTTTAGTGAGCCAATTTTCAATGTATTCTATAGTCTACAACTTTGATGCAGTATTCAGATACAGTACACACTTCTCCTAACCTAATTTCTAGACAATAAAGTAGCAAATTATCACATCCCAGCTTCATTTAGTGCAAATATACCCCCAAAGGGGAGATCCAGGTCTTATGAAGTCATTGGTTTTGGCTGTTCTTCATCCTTCTTCTAACTCATTTACAGTCCTGTCCTGAAAACATAAAATCTACAGGCTAAGTTAACCTATCAATAACACAGCTTATATTGCAGAGAAAGGAAAATTGAGAGAGGAGAAGAGTTAACTATATATAAATAGAACAAGTTTGTACATGGTTACTTACGATAGTTCTTGGTTCTGCAACCCTACTTAGCTCTAATTTGCATTTATACCTTTCTTTCTCCACTACATATTTCTCAGCTAGCATCTATGTTAAAGTTCTTTATCTCAAGGTGTGGTTAAGTCTGGCAGGCTTGAGAGCTCAGAGTTTCTTCTTGTAAGGGTTTGATGGACATGGGAGTACTAGGAAGTGATCTAGAGTATTCCCAGACACATGCCTTCTTGCCCACTGTGTGCAGCAGTAGCAGTAATTCTCTTTCCTCTTGACAATTATGATCAATCACGATAGCTACAAAATCTTCCCCATTTTGCCTATTGGCTTAACTTAGCCTAAAATTTTTAAATTTCAGCTTATAGATTATGAGGACATAACTTAGAAATATTAGTAAAGCATGTATTAAAATGGGTATATAGGGTAGGATGAAATATCTTTATTTATTTTTTTTTTAAAAAAAGATTTTATTTATTTATTTGACAGAGAGAGACACAGCGAGAGAGGGAACACAAGCAGGGGGAGTGGGAGAGGGAGAAGCAGGCTTCCCTCGGAGCAGGGAGCCCGATGTGGGGCTCGATCCCAGGACCCCGGGATCATGACCTGAGCCGAAGGCAGACGCCCAATGACTGAGCCACCCAGGCACCCCCTGAAATATCTTTTTTGAAAGATTTTATTATTTATTTGAGAGAGAGAGAGTACGAGCTGTGGGAGAGGCAGAGGGAGAAGCAGACTCTCTGCTGAGCAGGGAGCCTGATGCAGGGCTCAATCCCCAGGATCCCCGGGATCATTACTTGACCCGAAGGCAGACACTTAACAGACTGAGCCACCCAAGCACCCCTAGGATGAAATATCTTAAACATGTTTCATTGCAATGAAAATTATACTTTCCATTGAAAATCTCCTAGGGGAAGAGATGGTTGCTCTGAGTACACCCTGTTGTTTGTTGGACAATTCTTCCCAGTTCAGTGCTCACATGGGCTCATGTTTGAAATACAGAGAAAGAAAAGGCAGTGGGAAATCTGCAAAACATCAGAAAAATACAAGTTTAGTACTCATTATAGAAGAATGTAGCATAAAAGAGAAAATAAGCATAGCACAAAACCCCCAGATATCAAAGCATCATTTTGAGGATTCCAGGACTTTCCCAGGATCAGTGAAGGGAGTGGTGGTGCCTGGTATCAGAGTCAGGGGATGGTGGTAGCATCCATTGGGACAGCACAAGGCAGTGTTTCCAGATTATGGAGCCTAACTTTCTCAGAGGGAACAGCCACAGCAGTCATCTTAAAGTAGGGTCTTGGGAGCACTGGGTGTTATATGCAAACAATGAATCATGGAACACTACATCAAAAACTAATGATGCAATGTATGGTGATCAACATAACATAATAAAAAAAAAATAGGGTCTTGGGAGAAAGCTATGCCAAGGGTGCTGGGGCCGGGGGAGGAGAGGGGTAATGGGCAGAGCACAGTGGAATTTTAGGAAAGTGAAAATACTCTACATGATATTGTAATTATGGGTATATGTCATTTTACTTTTTGCTGAACCCGTAGACTATATGAGTTTTCCCAAACTCATACACTGAGCAAATCCTTAGGTAGATGATGGACTTCGGGTGAATATGATGTGTCAGTGTAGGTTCATTGATTGTAATGAACATTCGTTTTGGTGAGTGATGTTGACAATGGGGAAGGTCATGCATGTTGGGTGGGGGTAAGGGACCTATGGGAAATCTCTGCACCTTTGTCTTAATTTTGTTGTAAACTTAAAACTACCCTAAAATAAAGTCTTCAATTAAAAAAAAAAAGATGCCCTCACAAAGAATCTACATATTAGCTACTTGTTCTGATGATAAACTAATGAGAAACTTTCAAATCATGGTACCACGGTTCTTTTGCTGAGTAAGGACACTAATGGAGCAGCCCACGCAGGTGGAAGCCGCACAGAAGCAACACTGATCCGATTATAGAAGTGTTAAAAAAAAAAGAGAAAGTGTAGTACTTATTTGCAAACAGAGTGACGAAGCCATTTATTTTATACTCTCATATAAAAGTTACTTATATAGCATTCAAACTTTAAGTGCTCGAAAGTATTCTTATTAATATTTTATGACAATGAAGATATTAGGCAAGTAAATCATCGGAAGAAATTTGCCGAAATTGTCTTTTGCAAGGGGTGCGAGGCCTGCCTTGTATATTGTTTCACGAGATAAGTTCAGTCTCTTGGTATAAATGGAAGCGCACTTTCCTTCTCTCAATCCAATACTTCACATTGAAGTCGTCTTGCCTGAATATCTAAAGTCAATAAAATATTATTCTAAGACTAAAATAAGCATCTCCATATAATAAGTTGTCTCCCACCTACAGAAACTTACACCCTTGTTATAATTACTTCAGTGTTAACAACTCCTCCTCTTAACACTCAGAGTGTGTGGGTTCTGAGAAAGCAGCACACAAACCTGGTATTTTAAAAAGGGTTCTAATAATAACAACATAATATTTTTCTTCGTCCAGATGCCCACCTATCATCATTTACTTTTATTTTTTTTTCCTTCTTTTACTGACTTCTCCCTTTACACGTTCAGTATGTCAATATCACTTATTCTGAACTAAATCTACACGTGTGGCATTCGTCCTGCTGTTGCCATTTATTCAAATTCCTAAGACAAGAAAATTGAAGACCCAGACGACCTCATACAGATTTTTTTTTTTTACTGGGTATTTACCCCAAAGATACAAACGTAGTGATCCGAAGGGGCCCATGAACCCCGATGTTTATAGCAGCAATGTCCACAGTAGCCAAACTATGGAAAGACCTCATACAGATTTTAAAATTTATTGTAAACTTGTTTCTTACTACATCAACAAAAATCTCAAGTTTTATGAATTTTATGAGTTTTCACATTTCTCTGAAATTCAAGGATGTTACTAGTGTTAACTTCGATTTATTGAAGTTATGCTTACTCTTTAGTGACAGATACAGTTCTGAGAGCTCTAAATCCTTCAGTCATCATAACTCTGTCAGTCATTCGATAATCATAACCCTAGGAGATGGGTGTAGCATTTGCTCCATTTTACAGATGAAAATTGTGGTATAAAGTGCTTTAATAACCTGATGATGACAGTTAAAATGAATCTTGACGTATTCTTACTTTCCTTTAAAGCTTAAGATTTCTAGTTATATTTGCCTACTATTTCATTTAGGCAAAATAAGAGGTCCTGGAAAGACATAAAAGTCTCCCATACAGAAAAATCAGAAGGAAACAAAATATTTTTAGAAGAGATTTTGATTGCTAGAATTCATTTTTGCACTTAGCTATCCACAAACCTCCTATATTTTAGGCAAACTATCGTTTGTCCAATGTTGCACAGCTGGTAAGCTGTCGAGCAAGGATTTGAATCTAGGTCATCTGATTATATAAATTATGATATTATACTGTATGCATTGGGATTACATTTCCTTCTTTGATAGCATTGTGATAATGAATATCGCAACTTGCTTGGAGGTAATTCTGATTAGTAAGTTATCAACCTTAGGACCAATGGAATGGATTCTGTTAGCTTGCTGGTTTAAGAGGAAATATTATGGGTGCCTGGGTGGCTCAGTCGGTTAAGCGACTGCCTTCGGCTCAGGTCATGATCTCAGGGTCCTGGGATCGAGCCCCACATCAGGCTCCCTGCTCTACGGGGAGCCTGCTTCTCCCTCTCCCACTCCCCCTGCTTGTGTTCCCTCTCTCGCTGTGTCTCTCTCTGTCAAATAAATAAATAAAATCTTTAAAAAAAAAA
>NC_138373.1:120710470-120812406 GCF_054177405.1 Leptonychotes weddellii | reverse complement strand
AAAAAAAAAAAGAGGAAATATATTTATACCCTGACATTAAAAGTAGAGAAATAAATTCCCTTTGAATTTGAAAATTTTCGCCATTTTGCTCACACATGATATTTGAGATTATGCAAATTTCTCAGTGACAATTTATAAAAACACATATTGGCAGTACACTTGTAACAGTGGTTAAAAATATGAGCTTTTGGGCGCCTGGGTGGCTCAGTCAGTTAAGCATCTGCCTTCGGCTCAGGTCATGATCCCAGGGTCCTGGGATCCGGTCCCACATCAGGCTCCCTCCCTGTCGGGTAGTCTGCCTCTCCCGTTCCTCCCCACTCCCCCACTCGTGCTCTCTCTCTTGCTATCTCTCTCCCTCTCAAATAAATAAATAAAATCTTTTTTAAAAAAATATGAGCTTTTGTAGTTTCTTTTCTTCTTATGGAATTTATCAGTGTTCAAATGCATAAGACTAATAAGATAATCCCTGGAACAAGTTTTACAGAAAATGGGAGATTAGCAAGTAATAAATAGAATGATGAAGATATTTACCTAAAATGGCACTTTTGTATTTTACTAAGCTTTTATTCTCATCACTTTGTGAAGAAAGTGAATTTAAGAAAAATAGATTCAGACCAATCGTTATATTGTCATACAAGCTGTACGCTGAAGAGGGGCCTTCAGCCAAGGAAGCCTAAAAATCCTCTTGGTGTGCTTTTGATGCGAGGTTGTGTTAGGCTTCAGGAAAACTGTTCCTTCTGCTAATTCATCTTCCCAGAGGGGACACCTTCTTCTAATGCAGCAAATAAGCCTGATGTAACAGCAGCAGCCCTGAATATGTGGACTGCTCAAATATTTTACAGAGAATTTTCAAAATCAAAGTTATTATTGCACAAGTATTTTGCAGGAAGAAGCTAAATTGCTGGGCCCAGGAACCAAAGGCACATAACTAAGGCCAATCTTTGACCATAACTCCGTTTCTGGTAAAGTGCCTAATTAATTTAGATTTACTTGGAGAGATGTTTATCCAAAATTATCTCTACATTATCATTTTGTTCTTTAAATTTTGAGAGTCATGAATTATCAGGTTGACATTCAAATTATCTAGAATTGTATAGGATCTAAGCGTACGCCCCACATTATTTGGCACCTGGGTGGCTCAGTCGGTTAAACGTCTGCCTTCGGCTCAGTCATGATCCCAGGGTCCTGAGATGGAACCCCACATCAGGCTCCCTGATAGGCAGGGAGTCTGCTTGTCCCTCTTCCTCTGCCCCTTCTCACTCTACTCATGATCTCTCTCGCTCATGCTCTCTCTCTCTCAAATAAGTAAATAAAATCTTAAAAAAAAAAAAAAAGAGGAGGACCATATAATTTCACTTACATGTAGAATTTAAGAAATGAAACAGATAGACATAAGGGGGAAAAAGAGAGGCAAATCATAAAACAGATTCTTTTTTTAGTAAAAGATTTTATTTATTTATTTGAGAGAGAGACAGAGATAGCGAGAAGAGAGAATGAGCAGGGAAGAGAGGGAGAAGCAGGCTCCCGCTGAGCAGGGAGCCGGACATGGGGACTGATCCCAGGACCCTGGGACCATGACCCAAGCCAAAGGCAGATGCTCAATCAACTGAGCCACTCAGGTGCCCCAAAACAGATTCTTAATATAGAGAACAAACGGAGGGTTGCTAGAGGGGAGGTGGACTGGGAGATGGGTTAAATGGATGATGAGTATTAAGGAAGGCAATTGTTATGATGAGCACAGGGTGTTATATGTAAGTAATGAATCACTGAATTCTACTTCTGAAACTAATTACACTATGTGTTAACTAACTGAAATTTAAATAAAAACTTGAAATAAGAAAAATTTTAAAGTTTGAAAAAAAAAGACATTGATGAAAGATATTGAAAAAGTCATAAGCAAATGGAAAGATATTCTGTGTTCATGGATGGGAAGAATTAATATTGTTAAAGTATCCGTACTACCCATAGTCATCCATACATTGAATGCAATCCCTATCAAGACTCCAATGGCATTTTTTACAGAAATAGAAAAAAAATCCTAAAATTCTAATGTAACCACAAAAGAACTAGAATAGCAAAAACAATTTCAAGAAAGAAGAACAAAGCTGGGGCACCACACTTGCTGGTTTTGAACTATACTTCGAAAATGGAGTAAACAAAACCAAAATGGAGCGCAGTAGTGACACAAAAACAGACACATAGACTAATGGAACAGATTCAAGCTCCCCTCCAAAAACCCATGCATATACAGTCAACTAATATTTGAGAAGAGAGACAAGAATACTCAATAGAGAAAAGATAGTCTCTTCAATAAATTGTGTTGCAAAACTGCATATTAACATTCAAAAGAATGGAACTGGATCCCTATCTTACATCACTCATGAAAATTAATTCAAAATTGATTAATGACTTAAATATAAGACCTTAAGCCATACCATAAAACTCCTAGAAGAAAGCATAGGTTAAAAAGCTTGACATTTGTTTTAGCAATGATTCTTTTGGATATGACACCAAAAACACAAGCAAAAAAAGCAAAAATCAACATGCGGGACTACATCAAATTAAAAAACTTCTGCACAGCAAAATAAATGTTAAAAAAAATGAAAAAGCAACATATGGAATGGGAGAAAATATTTACAAATCATCTGTCTGATAAGGGGTTAATAATCAAAATATGCAAGAAACTCATATAACTCCATGACAAAGAAATAAATAATATGATTCAAAGATGGGCTAAAGACCTGAATAGACTTCTTTTTCAAAGAAGATATACAAATGACCAACAGGTACATGAAATGGTTCTAATTATCACTCACTAATCATCAGGGAAATGCAAATCAAAACCACAGTAAGATATTGCCTCTTTCCTATTAGAATGGGCATATTTAACATATAGGCCTACTCAAACTATTTTTTGTTGTGTGAGATTTGGCTGACTATATCTTGTAGGGAATTTGCCCATTTTATCTCGATTATCAAATTTGCAGGCATAGAGTTATTTACAGTATTCTTTTATATCCTTTTAATACCTACAGGATCTCTAGTGATGGCCCTTCTTTTGTTTCCGATATTACTAATTGTAATACTCCTCTATTTAGTTTATTTGTTCATTTGTTTGTTAGCCTGACTAGAGGCTGATGAATATAATTGGTTTTTTTCAAAGAACCAGCTTCTGGTTTATTGATATTCTCTATTGATTTCCTGTTTTCAATTTCATTGATTTATGCTCTTATTTTTATTATTTATTTTCCTCTGCTTACTTTGGATGTAATTTGTCTGTCTTTTTCTAGTTTTTTACATGCTGGACTGGAAACCAGAATCCAAAACAAAACCAGAAACAAAAACTTGTTTGTTTTTTAGAAATGCATGCATCCACCAGTATTGAAACAAATCATAAAGCATGAAAAGAACTTACTGTTTTTATTAGAATTTATTCATTTCTTAGTTAAAATTTCTCTTGGGAAATAAGGACATACTAATAAATATTAATTTTTTTCTTCTCAACTTTATATCTTAATATGTTTTTGGTCACCTAATCTGAGGATCCTTAGGGTTATCAGTAATGGGAACAAATTTTTGCTTGCTTAAAACGAAGCAGATCCCATCACTTGGAGAGAAAAAATAAGCAATTACCCTGATGGAAAATGTTTATGGATTTGTATCATCTTCTTTAAAGTTATACAACAGTTTATAAAACCAAAATATATATGGTACAATAAATTTACATATTATCATAACCTCTAAATTTAAACCATTTTTGTTACTTTAAAGTCCCTCAACTCAAAAAAGTCATTTATCAATGACTTAATACTTACATTATAAATAAAATTCTGATGTAAATACAATCACTTCTAATCCTTTGAAAATAGGACAAAAATATTGAAAAGCAAGCCAACATTCAAATAAATCATAAGGTGCCCGAATCATCACAGAAGGATCCCTTCTTCCAATATGAGCCACACTGGAGCACAAGTGTGTCTGAGCAAGAAGTTTGTACTGCTCTTTGAGAGCAATAATCCCTGAGATAGAGACAATGCAATGAAGACTGGGATCCCTGAGAAAGAAAGATGTCAAGGATACTTTCCTATGTATTTGTAGCCATGATCTCTTTGTTGTTTCCAATTGGCAGAAAGTTCTACTCTGAGAGTTTCTTGATCTCTGTGACATCTACCTTAAAATAAGGCCACAATCCCAAGTTTATCAAAAGATGATTTGGGAAATTGTATGTTAGGGGAAATGCTTATGATCCTTCTAGCCATGTTTGCATCCTTTCTTTTCCTTCTTGAGGAGAGCCCATGTTGTAAGAATACATCCAGGCTTCCCAACGGGATGGGGGAAGCGATTAGTACTGCTGACAGTCTGACAGTCATTGATTTGATGCTACAGAGGTCTGTTCTCCTTTCTCTGGGAGTTGCCTTCTGTCTTCTGACAAGTGATGTAGTCTTTCTCAGGGAGATTTCCATATCACGAGCACAGGTTCTTCCTATCCTCATCCACCTGAGGAAAGACCTGATGGTATCTATCTACCTTCTCTACAACTGGTGGAGAAATTTTATTCAGTGAAAAGGTAACATTTAAAATTGCATTTTGGGGGCACCTGGGTGGTTTAGTCAGTAAATCTGTCTTCGGCTCAGGTCATGATCCCAGGATCCTGGGATTGAGCCCCACCTAGAGCTCCCTGCTCAGCAGGGTGTCTGCTTCTCCCTCTCCCTCTGCCACTCATGCTGTCTCTCTCTCTCTCAAATAAATAAATAAAATCTTTAAAAAAATAAAATAAAATAAAATAATAAAATGGCATTTTGTCCTTGAGTTAATGTCACACTCACTAATCAAATTTTCCTAATAATAATTTTTAAAAATACTGTTTAAAATTTCCCACCAGTACCCTCTGTCTATTCTCAATTGGTTCAGAAGAAGATAGGTGGTGGGTTATTAGATACCCTTCCCAAAACCTTTAAAAATCTTAAGTCAGTAAATGACACTTATTGGGAGAAATCTACATGAAATTTATAGATATGTCATAATATTTGTATATTATAAGGGTAGAAGGTCCCACTCATTTTCAACTTTTAAAAATAATTCTAATGATAAATATTAAATTGAAACCTCTGTTTTCTGATTCTTTTCTACTGTATTCACACACAAAGGTCAGTAAAAATTACTAAGGACTAATGATGAAATTACATTAAGAAAATCTTTAATTTTGAACAAAATGTACTTTTGATTTTTGGGCCAACAAAATGTACTTTGATTTCAGAGCTTTTGTATGCAAAGAAACAGTTATAATACAAAACTGGGTGAGTCTAATAAAGGGTGAGGGTTATAGGCAAAGGAGAGTACTGAGATAGCCTTAGAAAGGGGTTTTTTAACAATCTTTTGTGTTGTGTGGGGCAATGGCATTAAAGGTCAGCTCACAATAAGGCAAGAGGACACTATAACCAAGCCAGCAGGGGCTGTGCTGGTGATGTGGGCAATAGGGGTGACTGAGTGAACCTGTCTGAATAAAAAAGCAATTATTTTTTAAAATAGCAAAATATTCATTGGTGTTAATATTACGGAAGGGTGTAATCCACATGCATAAAACTTCAAACACATTTTAGAGGCAACTTCTCTGTTATGATAAATATCAGATTTAGAAAGGATCACGAAGAGTATGTCCCAAGTCAGAGTTTGTGCACCAAATAGAAAAAAAAAAAAGACAATGACAAAAGGGTAATAGGGTTATGCAAGTTTTGCCCATTATTGCCCAAGGCTGAGAATCATACTGGGAACAATAAATATCTGAGGGGAGAATTATATCCACAGCCATAAATGGAATGCACCCTCATAGTATGAAAATAGGCTCTCAGTGAATATTTAGTAGATAAATAAGTATAAAACAAGGCAAGTCCAAGAAAAGCACATTGAGAAACTAAACAAAGAAAACTCTTTGAGAAACTAGTAGTGTGGCTTGAGGAAGTTTCATAATACAAATATTAGTAAACACCCAAAATAAATACATGTTCAGACACAATAAAGGAACACATACCTAAAAGAAGCAGAGGAAGAAGACATTGCCCAAAAACATTTTTCCTAGGAAACAGGAGAATATTTTTGAAAAATTATTGATATCAAAGTGTAATAAAATATGAAAAATTGTTGATATCAAAATTTAATAAAATGTAGATTTTATAAAATGATCTACAAGATGAGATGATAAGAAATCAGATTTAGATGAGTTAGGAATTCCTTGATAGGCATTCAAAATAGAAATGAATGAAATCATTCATTTCAAAGAAATGAATGAGATCAGAGAAAAGCTTACTAGAATTAAGATTACAATGAAATCAATATAAAATGCATTAGAACCAGTGTATCTACTCTGAATAGGAATTTAAGGTCTCTGACCTTTTTTATGTTCCTATCCTAGTCCCTACAATGAAAAAGGAATTATTTGGCAAAGATGAGAACATTAACAGGACCCTCCTTCTACTGGTGATTCACAGCAGATTTGGATCTTCTCTTCCAGTTTTTCATTTGATGTCATCAGACTAGTAATAGACAGGGGTGGCTCTTCCTCAAGATGAGGCCTGACCATCTTTCTCTTGCTTCTTCGTTCTCTTCTACATGACATCCACTGCTGCATTTAAGTGGGCTAGTTCTGCTCTTGGCTTGAAAGGGGAAAAAAAAAGCTATTATCTTTCTGATTATAATGGGTATGTTAGAAAACCATTTTCTACCCCAAACCCCAACCTAAAAATATCAAATTTTAAAATTCTGTTCTGGGTATTGAAAGGTTGGGAAAAATGGAAAAAAAAAAAACAAAAACAGTGCTGTTCTCAGAGCCTTATTTTGCCTCTTATATTTGTTTAGCATAGAATAAAGAAATACTGTATTTCTCTATTTATATGCAGATACATTATAAATAAATGACAGATGATAGAGAGAGAGAGAGATGATGATGATAGATGATATAGATAGATAGATAGATAGATAGATAGATAGATAGATAGATAGATAGATAATAGATAGATACACCTTGGCAACCACTTAAATAAAAGAGCCGGGGTCCCACCTGGTAGAAGAATTAGGTAATCCTCAGTTTCCTAGCCCCCCAAATTCTCCAATTGTACTTCTCTCAAGCAAGAGTAAAAGAATGATGACAGGGGAAAGGATATGCTGTGTATTAGAACTTTAGAAGACTCTTCAAATGTGCAGAGGAACTGGACAAAGACATTAAAAAAATGTGGAGAGAGATGACAGCTATAGAAGATGGAGGATAGCATAGGGAGAAACTGCCTACAAACCAGAAAAAGATGAATGAACAAATAAAATTTAAAAATCAATAGTACAATGGAAAAATGTTCCAGAGTTGAAGACTTAAATTTATAAGTAAAATAATGCTCACAATGCACCATGAAGGAAGAATAAAGGGATTCAAACTTAGAGACCGAAACATTGAGAATTTCAGTCGCATTTTTTAAACTGTATAAATATCTTGACGGGGAAAATATGTTAACCACAAACAATTTAAAGAAAAATTTTCCTCCACAACAATAAATTGAGAGGATGATAGATTGCTATCTCTCATGTAGGTCATAAGCAGCTCCGTGGCTGTACATGGATAGGCTTTGCTTGGCTCCTATAACTGTGTTTTTTTATTTTAATTTTTCGAAATTTTGTAGTCCTGGTTTATCCTAAATAATAATAAGATTTGGCAACGCTCATCCCGCATTTCCTTCAGGCAGCAATGAGCTGGAGCTAAGCGATGCTTGCATTAGAATTTCATCTCCTCCAACTTTTCCCCAACACTGAGCAAATTATTAGCTGGCATTTGCAATAGAGTTTGCACTATTGTTCTTAAATAAAGAGATATTTCTACTCACTTACAGCTCTATCAGTAGTACAAAAATGAAAGATAAATGGAAAGACTACATACTTTTAAAAAATGAGAGAGAAAATATCCCTATGTGGAGTTCCTTGTTTTTAAAATGCAAATATTCTTTTTATCCAAGATAAACAAATGCCCCTAAAGTTGTTTCATGGATTTATCTAATCTCCTTGTCCTTTCTAGGCATTGGAGGTTTTAAACTCATTTGGGAGTTTGAAGTGAAAGTTTGGCGCTTAATTGCTCTACATTTTGGATAATTAATCTCAAGGGAAAGATCTTTCTCAGATATGTTACAAAACTCAAGTACCATTTCTTGGGGAAACAAACAAGTAGGCATACAAACTAGTAGGAGTTTTATGCTCATCAGAAAATTGATCTACATAAAATTTTATTTTATAATATTGGATTTGTCCCCTAAAACAATTTGAAGAAACAAAATAGATATATAAATAATAGATGATAGATAGATAGATGATAGATAATAGGTAGATAGATGACAGAATTTATGGTTTCTGATAAAAAATAAAGATATAAAGGTAATTAGAAATTAAGATTGATAAAGTAATGCATGGCAAATGGCTACGCACTGCTACTCTTGGAATTCTCATTGAGAGAGCCTCATAAATAAGACATTCTAACTAATAAAAAAGAAAATGGATTCGGCAATGTTCTCAAAATGAAATACAATAGTGAATTTTATACAACACTTTTTATAACATTACTCAGAGTATTGTAAAGTAGATAGCACAACATCAAAATACAGGTAAGTACAAGAATTTCACCAATAGCCCAATCCTTTTGATCCAACTTCGTAATCTTTTGATGCCATGATGTAACTACAAACTTTAGACTATTTAAAAGACTGCATGTGTTGTAATACTTCTTATAACCAGGATTTCCTAAGGATTGGTTGAGAGAGTTCTAGGTTATATTCTTTGTCAAAATCTCATATTAGTATGATTCTTTATTATAGGGAAAACCTTTCACTTTAGCATTTAGTAAAGTGAAGTGGTAGGGTGTCAAAATTGGGTAGGGGACCTTTGAAAGCTTAAACAGCCTACCTGTCTGAGTAAAATTTTATTCTCTACTGCTTACAGAATATTCATTAAGACCCTTCTCCAAATGGTTCTTGATTAGACTTGATTTCCAAATCATTGGGATTGAGCCTTCCATGGGAGGAATACCCATTTATTTGGTGCCATAACTCAGTCAGCAAAGGTGTATTGCATGCCTATTATGAATTTATTTTTCCATGCTCTGAGGAAACTGTAATGAGAAACAGTAAGTCCCCAGTTTGGACAAAGCCCTTTTGTCATGAAAGACCCAAAACAAACAAAAAAGCCAATGTACTTAAATGCAGAGAGAAAGGGATAAGGAGCAATGAGACTGGGGCAAAGTGTGGACAGATCCTCCATGAGGTATTTTGCCAAAAAAGGTGAAGCTTATAAAATATTGTTTGGCAAATGTGTGAGGTCCCTGTGATGGGAGGTTTATAGAGTGTGAATTCCAGGCAACAAAATGAGATCATAAATTGATCTCAGATGACATAGGTTAGATGACTGAGCGAAACTGGCCCAAATTGGGGAGAATAGCATTACATGAACTAGTTCAGATGGTTTTAGCTTTAAACTTTCGTGTGAGAGGATGAACTTAAGGATATAATTTATGGAAATGTGAGCTGCATAGTGTAAAGGACTTGACTGGGCCAGAAAATTCCAGTTAGCCTTTCCAATGTAATATTTCAATATAAAGCTTCAATCTCTGCACATGTTGTAATAAAGTATTTAACATTAATGAACATGACTTGTGGTTTTGTTATTACTATTACCCGTGCTTCTCTTTAGATGCCCTTAACATCTTACTTATCTTTCAATGCCATGCCTCAATTTTCCTTGAAAGAGAATAACCTCTTCTCACTTTATTATTCAACCAATAAGCTTTGCTTACATGTCTCTCATCATATACCCATATTATAATTCTTGTTTTAATTTCTCTCAACCCACAGAATGAAGGGATCTTTTTTTGCTTCTGTGAATCCCCTGGTACTATATCAAGTGACTTATACATATTATCATCCTCTTTTTCCCTTTTAAATTGTCATTTTGTTTTAAAATCAGAGGTTAGAGGGAATATATGACATGCTGCTAATGGTTTAAGAAAATTTTATTTAGGGCTCCATTTATATAAGAAGTATATGGTTGGAAGTATTTCTTCCTTAGTTTTGTTTACATCAATTACTCTGTTTTCATGCAAATTGAAAATTATACTATATAATAGTTCTGTAAACTTACACAACAATTCTTTCAAATGTAAATTTCATAGAAAACATACCATTTAAGAAAGATGCACCTATAAATATTCCCTTTTATAATAAACAAACTGAAAGAGTGTTTTCTCCTGAAATAATGCATTCTAATGAAATGTTGGCAAGCAGTCAGAAAAAGTAGGCGTTTGGAAAAAGGGGAAATAAAAAGTGATGATAAATGTATAATTCTTGAATCAACTTAGATTGCTGGAATTGTAAATATAAGAGATGACTTTTGAAAACAACTAATTGAAAAATATTGCACAGTTATTCTAAAGAAGAACTATTACAGATTTTTTTAAGCTTTAAATTTCAAAGTATAAGGAAGAAAAAATAATCAAATTGTTTCCCAGCTTAACTTTTTACTCCACATTTCTGTGGCTTTATAGTTCTTCTGCTTTGATACAACATTTTTCTGTGATTTACAATATTCTAGAACTATCTAATTCTGTAGTGGTTGTTGTACAATGTGTTTAATTGCTAGTCCTACTGTTGATATATCATCTTTCCTCTTTGCTCCTCTTATACTTTGTTTTCTGATATAGAGTAATTCAATAGACACAAGTTAAATTTTGAGTCAAAATTATTTTCTTTTTAGAAGAAAGAAGTAGGTATTGTCAAATTTGATCTTGCCTTTCTTCTTTGTCAAATGTCTACTGCTGTGAAATTGCTTTGTAGAGTGTGCACTTGAACTGTGTGACATGTGTGAAACTTGTTAAGTAGCACTGAAGATTTAACTAATTAACCCTTACCAGTGAATGAGCAATGCAGTTCTATTAAGGTTTCCATGTACATAATAACAATTGACCTTCTGAAGGCTATGTCCTTACTGTACTGATGTGTGTTTCCAATATTAATTTAAAGCATTTCTCATGTGCAACTAAAGGAGAAAATTTGCAGTTTGAATAAAGCAACTTTTATTACTCGTATTTTACTACATTCTTTTGTGTTTAATCTTAAATAATGAATTTTTGAAAATTTAATCTTTATTTGACAAGATGAACTTCTGAAAATCCTTTATAATCTGTAATGTGATTATTTGGATTCTAAAACACATCGTTTCACCCAGATATATCAGTGTAGAATTCCTGTTTTATTGTTCACTGTGGTGGGTAGTTGGTTGGGTGGCTGGTTGAATAATTTTTTTAGTTTTGTCTTCCTTTGTTTGATTTTGCTCAGACATTTTTTCCCCACTACAGTAATGGTGACTTCTTCCCCCTAAAAGGTTAACATTGCCTCGTTATTGATACATGTGACTTGAAACAAGTTCATGTGTCAGTGTGGCTAGAGAAAGAAGGGTGAGGAAAGAAAAATGAAATAGAACCATTTGGTAATTGTTAAAGATTTGAGTACCTAAAATTTTAATAAAGCACCAAAAGTGCTGCTGAGCTTAAAGACATATATATTATTTCTGAGACTACTGACTCATTCACTCATGTGTTAATTTAATAAAACAATAAATATTTATTCAGGACTTAGAGTGTTCCAGATACTCTGCAACTGAAACTCCAAGGATAGAAAGGCTTCAATCCTTGTCCTGCAGAGATGAATTATAAGAGGAAAACAAATATTCAAACAAATATATAACATTGAATGTTGTCATTACTCTGGGGGAAATAAGTGTAGATATTTCTGTGGGTCAGAGGATTCTGGTTCTGCCTTGCAAGGGGGGTGAAGATCACAGAAGACATCTACTTGACAGTTTTAGGTATTTGGTGTTTGGTAGCCACATGTTAGGGTAGGCTAAAAATCCTGTAACAAAAAGCACCCTGCTCCATTTCAGTGATTATAGAGCAAGAAGTTTATTTCCTTCATATGCAAACATACAGGGCAAGTTTTCACACAGCAAGGCAGTCTGTGCACACAATTATTTGGGCCAAGATAATGGTTACTTGGAATTTTTAACACATACCTTCCAAGATCCCCTGGGCACAGTCCTTCCCATCAGCTAACAGGGAGGAATGAAAAAGAGTGTTTATTGAAGACTCTGTGGGTCAGACCTAGAAACAGTGCACATCTCTTTGGTTCAGAGCAGTTGGAGGGCACTTTTTCACATGCCATCTAACTGCAGTGAAAGATACGGAGCTGAAAGAATTAGAGAAAGGGATGTTAGATTTTGATGGACAGCTGATGGGCTTTTCCCTCAGGAAAGACTTCAAATAAGAGAAACAATAGCATGGTCAAAGGTCCCTGAGTTTGAGCATGCTTGGTGTATTTAGAAAGAAACAAGTTGTAGAAGACATGCAGAAGTCTTTCAGTTTTGTTCTTTAGACAGTGGAGTAGAGCTATTCAATGATTTTGAATAATGGGCAGATTTTATCATATTTTTATTATAGCCTAAAAAAGCTGATAAAAACAAGACTTTAACCTTAAAGTAAATATGTTCTATAAGCCAACCAAATAGTTAAGATTTATGATTTTTCAGTTCTGATAGGCAATCAGATACTACTAATACAAAATACCAGCTTAAGTACCAGCAGACTCATCTGATTTACATAATACACTAGCATTATTATTTTAAGGAAATTGGAAGAAAGGTTATATTGAGATCTGAACTAATTATTTTTATCATAAAATCTTTCAAGTGAGAAAGCAACACTGTATTTTTCCACTGAAAGTTATTGCAAAATTTTGGCACCCTTCTGCTTAAAGTCCATTACACTATAAATTAGTTTATATTTATTAAATTCCTACTATGCTTTATTAGACATACCTACATACAAATATATATATATATATAATTGGTAATTCTCATCAAGATTATTTTTGAAGTTCTAACCTTGGTGTGTTAGATAAAAAGAATGACTGTTACAGCACAAGACTAAAAATAGCGGCATCTACCATAAAAATCATCAAAATTAATGTTTATTGCTTATATATTTCTTCAACCAACATCTTTTATAGCACCTGCTATGTGTGAAAAATTGTTCTACATGCCTGAGCCACAGCAGAGATTTTTAAAAAGTCCTTGCCCTTTGGTACTTACATTTTAGAAGGGATACTAAATATAATGAATAATATAGCATATAGTATATTAAATAATATATTCTGTTAAAAGGTAATATGAATGATGTAAAAAAAATAGTAGAGTAGGTAAAAGAGATTGAGAGGGCAGGGGGATATGAGTTGCAATTTTATATGGATTGCTCAGGGCTTACCTCACTGAAAGATGATTATTTTAGTGAAGAACAAGGGACTTAATAGAGTTAGTTGTGTAGATCTCTGGGAGTAAGACTTTTCAAACAAAGGAAGTGTCAGTGCAAAGGCCCTGAAATAGGAGCACACCTGTATGACACATGAAAAAGTTGGAGCAGTAGCTTTGCAGCTAGTGAGGGGGAGTATCAGGTGACAGGTCAGAGAGGTAACTGGGAAGGGGGTGAAAAATCATACAAGGTCTAATAGGCTATTAGAGAGACATTGGCTTTTATTTTCAATGAAATGAGGAACCATTGCAAGGTTTTAAGGAAAGGAATGGCATGACATACCCTTTGCTTTAAAAGATGATTATAGCTGCTGTGTTGAAAATAGATCAGGAATAGATCAGGGACATGGTTTACAAAAGAAAAAGCCAGGATATTTTTAGGAGGCTCTTGCAGTAATCCAAATGAGAGAAGACACGGATGGTAGCATAAGGGTGTTGATAAATGGTTAGATTCTAAAAGGATGTTGGAAGAATCATCAACAGAACTGTGTGTTGGGTTAGACCTAAGATTTCCTAGAAAGAGGGAAGTCGAGATAACTCCAGGTCTTCTGGCCTATGCAACTGTAAAGATGATGTTGCCCTCAACAGAAGGCAGGGTGAGAGGTCTATTAGGCATCTGAGAAGTACTGAATAGATATCAAAAGTCTTGAGTTCAGGAAAAAGATTTGAGCAAGACACAGAAATGTAGAATAATGATAACACTTGGAAGCTGTTCAAGTTTAAGGTCTAAATTTAAATTTAATGAATGTATATGTAGTGAATTATCAAATTTGTTTTTGTCTATGTTTTATTGCTATATGACATAGTCCATAAATTATATCTTTTATTATATATTTACGCAAATTCTCTTCCAAAAAAATAAACCTTTAGTTTTACAACCCCTCCATTGAGCAACAGAAGTAAAATATGTAACTTAACAAATCTCAAAAAAATACACTGTGAGCTCCCTCTGCTGTTACTGGAAACTCAGATATTAAGAAAATAGGCAAATACTCATGAGACCTAAGCTAAATAACTCCTGGATATTTAAAGAAAAAGATAATGACGCAAATGGAGGATGAATTTGGAGTTTCAATAATATTAAACGGCTTACTAGTCTCTTCTGTTTAGTACTGATAATATATTAAGAATGTTAGCAAAACACGAGCTTGAAATATTTTATTCTTTTAAAATTTAAAAACACTGTATAGTTCTCATTTTTTTTAAGTGAAACCACATACTTATTTACCAGTTAAAACCATAGAGAAATGATTCAAGTCAAAAGATAGTGCTTAGTGACCATAGACTTAATTAGAATCATCAAGAAAAACAGGTACTAAAGATCTCCTGTGTAGGTGGCAAGGCATAAGGTTTTGAGAAAGTTTATATCATATGGCTAAATATGGTAAAGCTCAGGAATTACAGTTTAAAGAATGATATATAAATGGATATAAACATAAAAATAATATGCAAGACACGGTAATAGTAAAGCAAAGGCATACAAAGCCATTTATAGTTAGTTCTCCACCTCTCTCTAGGTAACATTTTATGACATTTCTCATTTTAGAGTCTTAATAAAATAGTTGTAGTTCTTAAATTGCATCATATACCTCACCTCCCTTATGTAATTACTTGACTTTTTTCAAGAGTTAGTAAGATGTCTCTCTTCTATACGTAAAAAACAAACAGTCTCTGAAATCAGATGTGGCTGGCATTTTATCCTTGCTCTCCTGCCTCATGCTTGTGCATCTCTGGGCAAAATATTTAACTTTTCTCAGCCTTAGTTTTTCCTCTGGACATTGGAAATAACAGGTAACACATATGATTGTCAAAATAATAAATGAAATAATGTGTATAGAGTACCCAGTATAGTTTGGGACACATAGGAGATACTCTGTGTGCTGTAGCTATCAATATCCCATAATTAATATCTTTCACAAAATATCCCAATGTATGGTAACTATTCATCTTTGTGAGTCTCTATTACGAGACTTCAATTTCTTTAAAGTAAAAAGCTTTCTATATTTTCTATGCTATCTTTAGAACCTAGCTGAATATGTGGTATAATGAAAGCAAGCAATCAACATTGTTGAATTAGTGAATGCAGAGGGAGTAATTATATTTTCAAGTGCTCCTTTAAATTGGAAAATTAATTTTAAGGCAAAGATATGTTATAGAGTAATATACCATTAATTTCTAAGTCTGTGAATTAATATTTTAATGGAGTTAATAAATTAGACAACATTAGCAAAAAATCAAAAGTAAGTCATTTATATTGGATAATATTATACACTCTTTGTTGCTTATTTCTTCACGGCTTTCAAGTTATTAAATGTAATAGCAGACTGGAGGGACAGGCAATCATGTAAAATGATGGTTGTAACTAAGGCAACCCTGTCACTTCTTTTTGTTTTTCTTTCTTTTCATTTTCCTTCAATCAATAAAAGCCCGCAAATGAAATGGAACATTGTGTTTATGCTAATCCTTTTTGCTTGATTTTTTTTTTCCGGGTGTGCTCCTGCTGTGCACCTGGTAATTATTCTCATTTTTAAACAAAAAGGTACTCTTTTCAAAGAAACATTTAGGGCATTGCTTTATTAGAGCTTCTTAAAATTTGACACATAAAAGTAAATGGAAGTCACTCTTAACAGTGAAATTCCTAATATTTCAACAACATCGAAGTCTATTTTACAAACTTGGTATTTTAAAGTGAGTTTGTCAGAATATGAAAGATTTATTAGTAGACAATTCCATTTGGAGATACGACTTTCTTATTAAGAAACAGTTTAAAAGACCAACTATATAATGTAGAAACTATAATTTTCTATATAATTAATAGAAAACAATGTACTACTGGATGTTAATGGTTTATTCTTGTTTAGTAAGGAAAGGAGATAACATTTCAACCTGTTAAACTTCCCTGAGTTACCTAATTAAAATGCTACTATTAACTCTATTACCATGTGGACTACTTTTAAAAGTGACAATTTCAGTTCAAAAGCCTTGAAATAGGATTGATTATTATCTAACTATATGTAATGGGATGAGATAGATAAGTAAAGGCATTCTTGGCAGTGTAAAGTACATATCAAATTCCAGAGGCATGGGAAACCATAATGCATTAGAAACACTTCAAGTGAGAGTGTCTAACATGTAGTGAGGTGGAGGAAGGGACCAGTGCTGTCTCTTGGTTTTACAGGAAGAGAATTAGGTAGATAAAATTAAGTGTAGTTATGAGTTTGGAGTTTGACTAGTAGCTAATGAAGGAGGATTTAACTTTTGTGCTTTGCTTATGGCTTTATATTCTGCACCTAGCACGATGCCTGGAAATTAATGGACATAAAGTGTATTTCTTGGAGATACTTTATTGAATGTACATTGTTACTTGAATATCAGAATGCTAGTCTTGGAGCACGGGAAAGAATAGATTGGAAGAATGCAAAACTAGTATAGAAAGACAGGTGAGAAGAATCTTGCAAATAACCCAGCAACAGAGGTTGAAATCCTCACCCAATGACACTGCCATAAGGTTGAAGAAGATTGAGGAAGATGCAGGAGACATCTAGCAAATAGACCTTGCAGGACTGGGTGTGGTGGGTGAGACAAAGTTACAAGTTTTGATATGAAAAACTCATGCATAGTGCTCACTACCATAAAATTACAAAACAAGGAGACCACAGAAAAACGATGCTCATAGGTAGAAAGGACTAAAAGGAGTCAACATTGAATCACTGGAGATTTTTAAGTGAATATGACAAGTAATTAGTAGGACCAAAAATTACAAATTGAGCAGAGCAATCTGCCCAGATCCCCCATCAGATTAGGAGGATGAGAATAACACATATGAAAAATTAATGAGCAGGGGAATAATGCCACCATTATGAAGTACTTTTAACTAGATCAATTCCTGTTGTTCAGAGAATTAGGAAACATGAGGAACTAATTAGGTGTCTTAAAGAATAAGTACAAAAGGGGTTGTCATCAGAAAACCAATTTGAGCTGGTGTCTTCATCAGAACTTCATAGGGAAGATATGATTTCAGTTTTGATGCTTATTACAACTCTTTTATATTTAACTAGTTTCTTTGTATCTTAGGGCAATTATTTTTTTTTTAAGATTTTATTTATTTATTTGACAGAGAGAGACACAATGAGAGAGGGAACACAAGCAGGGGGAGTGGGAGAGGGAGAAGCAGGCTTCCCAAGGAGCAGGGAGCCTGACAGGGGGCTCAATCCCAGGACCCTGGGATCATGACCCGAGCCGAAGGCAAACACTTAATGACTGAGCCACCCAGGTACCCCTCTTAGGGCAATTATATCTTCTTTTTAAAAAACTTAATAATGGTTTCATTTTGTATAGGTCCACAGAGTTCTCAGAGAAAGACCAGAATCAGATAGGCATGGATTTGATACCAGACTCTGCTCATTAACAGTACTGTGATGGTGGACAAGTTAATCTCTATGTGCCTCTGTTTCCTTATTCTTATGCTGTTGATAAACTTAAATGACAGTTGAGTTTCACCAGGTGAAATAGGATTCAACTGAAATAGGATGTGTTAGATAGTGACTATATACAGGCAATTCTTTTATTGTGCTTTGCTTTATCTCATTTCACAGATACTCCACTGCTAAAAATTTAAAGTTTGTGGCACCATTTTTCCAACAGCATTTGCTCACTTAATGTGTCTGTCACATTTTGTTAATTCCTACAATACTTTAAACCTTTTCAATATTATTATATCTGTTATGGTGATCTGTTACCAGTGATTATGACTCACTGAAAGCTTGCATGATGATTAGCATTTTTTAACAATATTTTTAATTTAATTAAATGTAATTTAATTTAATTAATTTATTTTTAACATTTTAATGAAAAATAATTTAATTTTTAATTTATTAATTTTAATAATTTTCTTTTAATTAATTAAAAACAATTACAAACATTTTTTTATGCATAATGCTACTGTACATTTAATAGACTATAGTGTAAGTGTAACTTTTATATGCCCTGAGAAACAAACAAAAAAATCATTTGACTCACTTTATTGTAATACTCACTTTATTGCAGTGGTCTGGAACCAAACCCACATAGTATCTGAGGTATGCCTTTATAATAAAAAGTTATTCAGTAATGCTTGGCAAGATCTTCTTGGCATAACCAGCAAACTGAAGTTACAGAAGCTTCTAATAACTGGGAAATAACTCATTTTGGAGGTAGGAAGTTTCTAATTCTTTGTCATTAGAGGGCCTAATGAAATTGTTATTATATTTTTTGATGGTAGATCACTTTGTTATTTTTGGCAAATAACATAAATGGAGTTTTAAGAATGGAATTATTTTGCTATAACAAATACCTTCCATTTCTACCCACTATGAGAGACAAGCTTTCTCTGCTCTTATGGTTAATAAAAATAAAGAAATAGAAAATAATAGTTTCTAAACAAAAAGGTTTCATTGTAAGAATAATTGCTATTCATGCTAGTTACATTTAACTAATAAACTAATTGAAAAGAATCCAGCTCTATCCATCTCGTTAATAAATTAATTTCCAACGAAATTGACTTTTTATGCTTAATAATTATTTATCAAAACATGCAACATATTTTCATAATTTGGGTCTCTTTTACACTAGTAACAACTGAATGATAACTCAATCAGTTTTTTTTTTAACATTTCGATTATGGTTATAAGACATTCTTTAACATTTTTTTTAATTAATATATTTTGTTGCAGAAAAGTATGATATAAAAAAAGTATGATATAATTCTGAGGGAAAATTGGTTAGAAAAAGATTAATGTAAGCTTTATGGATGTTAGAGAAGGACATATTTATATAGTTTTAAATGAGTGATTTTGTGTATCATTGTTATGCAATTCGATTGTCAGAATTATTTAAACATGTGGTATAACAATTTCCTTTAAAATATAAATACTTATGTTTCATATCATTTTTAGCTATTTAAACTTAAAGCTTTTAGATGTAAATCTAAAAATGTAAAAAGGGTTAAATAGTTTTTCCAGATCATTTTAGGTCATTTAAGAGCAAAATAATTTTAGGTCTTTATGATCTTGGCTAAACTCCGGGAATGAAAGAATGAATAATCAAACGCCTGCCCTATAGGCCTCTTTGGGGATCTTTGAAGCTACTAAAAGGATTTGACATAGTTTAAAAATCCTGACTAAACATGACAGGGAATAAGTTCCTGCCTCAATGACAAGAGAAATGCATTTTCTAGATGGAAGGAGCAGAGGTTAGGAAAGTCATGCAGGAGCATTAGACCACAAAGGTGAAGTCTCAGTTACACACCTTTGTCTTCATATAACAGACTGACAGTTAACATAGTGGATAATTATGGGAATAGATATATCTGCACATTTATGAGATTTCAGTAATAGGTTAGATTTTCAAATCCGTGGAGAATTATTATTCTTTTCCATAACAGTAACTGGATATTCATACCAAAAATATATAAAAAACCAAACACAAAAGTAACTATAAAACTACTAGGAGAAAATATAAGCTTCTGAAAAAATGTAAAGACAAAAAATTATTAATCAAAACAAGAATCTGTTAAATAGTTTACATATTAAAATGGAGTGATAATTTTTAATATATAAATTAAAAAACTGTTTAATAAGATACTCCTTAAAGTTTAAAAGGCAAGCCATAGGGGGAATATGAGAGACAAATAATTACAAAAATCATGAAAGAAATTTTTCATTTATACTCATAATTTTGATGTTATTTGAGCAAATTACTTTGATTTGGATCAAAATGATCTGGCAGTATCATGTCAAATAAATTTGAGAAGACAAGGGAGGAGAGGACATAACTGTTTCAATCCATTATCTTCAATAGTGTATTATAAATAAGAAAGGGACACAAGAGTACAGAGTGACACAACTGGTCCCACTCTTAAATTCTCTGGTGCTCTCGGAGACAGAGCAATATTCTTTCAAGGAGATCATGGCCAGCAGTTTGAGACTGTACAGGGAACCAAGAAAGCAATGGCTCACAATGGAACATGGTGACAGTCACACTCTGCAGGGCCTTCACTGAGTGAAGCATGTATCCATATTCAAACCCTTTTTATTGCCAAATAATATTTCATTGTTTAGATATCCCACATCTCTCTTTTTAAAAAAATCTAATTCATTGGGTATTGGACATTTGGATCGTTTTTTTTTTTAAGATTTTTTATTTATTTATTTGAGAGAGAGAATGAGATAGAGAGAGAGAGCATGAGACGGGGGAGGGTCAGAGGGAGAAGCAGACTCCCCGCCGAGCAGGGAGCCCGATGCGGGACTCGATCCCGGGACTCCAGGATCATGACCTGAGCCGAAGGCAGTCGCACAACCAACTGAGCCACCCAGGCGCCCCTGGATTGTTTCTAATATTTTGTCTCTCATGACTTATACTGCTATGAATATTCAAGTCTATGTGTGAACATACGTTTTCATTCCTCTTGGTTAGATACCTAGGGCTGGAATTACTGGGTCATATGGTAAATTTATGTTTACTAACTCTTTAAAGAAATTAGCAAACTATTTTTCCAAAGTAGTTTCACTAAATTACATTCCCACTGGCCGTGTATGAGGGGTCCAATTTCTCCACATCCTCATCAAGACTAGTTAAATCTTGTCTTTCTTATTATAACCATCCTTGTGGGCTTAAAGTGATATCTCATTGTGATTTTAGATGCATTATATATACTAGATTTTTTCCTAGATGATTGTTTAAGGTATTATAGGAAATGTAACTACCTAGTACAAACATAATCTACATCTCTAGGATGCAAACTTAATTTTCTCTAAAGTAACACTTAACAAGTGTAGATTCTTATATACAGGTATAGTCTCAAGGTTACAAGCCAACAGTCCTATTAAAACAAACCTCCTAACATTAGAGAAAGGCTCTGGTTTAAGCAGCATAGCATAGTGGTTAAAAGCCTAGGTGCTAGGGACACCTGGGTGGCTCAGTCGTTAAGCTTCTGCCTTCGGCTCAGGTCATGATCCCAGGGTCCTGGGATCGAGCCCCGCATCGGGCTCCCTGCGCCTAGCGGGAAGCCTGCCTCTCCGTCTTTCACTCCCCCTGCCTGTGTTCCCTCTCTCGCTGTGTCTCTCCCTGTCAAATAAATAAATAAAATCTTTAAAAAAAAAAAAAGCCTAGGTGCTAAGTAACTCAATCTTTTTGTGCTTCTATTCCCTTGTCTGTAAAATGAGGTTAGTAATAATAACAATCCTAGAAATCTGTGTATGGAGATTAGATGAGTCAATATGTGTATGTTATTCTGTAACCAGTTAAGAAAATAAAAACTATTCTAGGTATTAAAGATAAAGGGAGAATCAGTACAAGGAATTGATTGCAAATGTGTTGGAAGAGCTGGAAGAACAAGAGGGGCATGACCCAGAGATAGTAACTGCAGGAAGCTGCTATTGCCCTTAGGGTTGCGGAGAAGAAAGACCATATTCCCCCCTGATGCCACTGGAGCTCCGCTGCTGCTGTTGCTACTGTTAGAAATGCCTCTGTTGCCACTGAGAAGCAACCAGAGAGCCCACAGGAACCCAAGAGCTACACTGTTGTTACTGCAGTGGCTGAAACCACAAGCATGTACTACGGGAGCCTGGGCTTGCCCACCAATGCCAGAGCCAGAAGTACCATCATTCCCCCCATCTTTCCCTTTTCTAACCTCAAACACGAGCCTCCCATTGGTAACTGAGCTGGCAAAGAGTCTGGGAAACACGGTTCTCTAGGCTTGTAGACAGAAGACAACAAAAGAGGATGCGATAGAGCTGAGAACTAACAGACAATATTTGGAAGAATAGGTAAAGCCCAAAGAGCACAGCCTGGCACATTAGTAACTGTTCCAACTACCAGATTTATTTTCACTTTTTAAACAGTCTTATGAAGACTCAGGGATGACTGAATACAGAATAAGTATTGACTTAAATTTTATGGTAACATGTATGTTCCTTATTTTTTTTAACAGGCCATAATCTCTAACCCAATGTCTGTTCAAAGCACTCCCATCAACAAATATATTATTTTCTCAAAAACTCTAACCTGCTGCTGTTAAAATTTTTGGATTCCAGTTCCAATTTAAATTCCAACCAATATTGAATTATAAATACATGGAGATTATGTTACCTTATTTCCATAATCAAGGTCTTTTTACCTTCAGATTTTGGAGTCCAATTTTTCAGTTGCATTATGTTTTCGTGTAAATTGGGCTTGAGATATCAAATATAAGAACTGTCTAGCTATAGATTTTTCCAGATCCTAGATTAAGAAAGTGCTTTTGTGATAATTGATCACATCTGGCAGGGCCACTGACATCACTTTACATGTGCAGAGTAATGAGTAGGTTGAAATATCAGCAAAAGAATTTTGCCTTCTGGTCACATCTCAAGTGAGTACATTTCTAAACAAGTGAAACACATTTGAGAGCTATGTTTGTAATGTCTGATTTCCCATAAAACAAAGTCTTAACATCTCCATCTGCTTTTGCAACCAAGAATTAGAAAACTGTATGCAGTGAGCAAGATAGAAATATCATCTAAATATATTCTGTAACAATATCAGGATCACCTTGAACTGTTATGCCAGAAATATTTATTGTGCTTAAATTGCTCCATTTTTGAAAATGACCTGAAATTAACAATACTAATATTTTTAGCAATATTATTTTCTCCTTTTCTGTATCTCTCCACATATAGGTGGACATCTTTAGTGATTCATAAATTCTCACACTATGACCCTGAAGATGAATATACATGCCAGTAATGCTCATAAAATTGAGAAAAGTTATCACTTAACTATCACATAATTTATTCCACACTTTTTTAAAAGAGATTTTATTTATTTATTTGGCAGAGAGAGACACAGTGAGAGAGGGAACACAAGCAGGGGGAGTGGGAGAGGGAGAAGCAGGCCTCCCGCTGAGCAGGGAGCCCGATGCGGGGCTCGATCCCAGGACCCTGGGATTATGACCTGAGCCGAAGGCAGACGTTTAACGACTGAACCACCGAGGTCCCCCTTATTCCACACTTTTATTGAATAATTTGAAATACTTTAATTATATTCTTTAGTAATTTTGTACTTAAAAATGTAAGAAAGTACCATTATGCTCTAGATACCAAAAGAAGGAAGACACAGAATACATTATGAAAAGTAATGATGCTTTGATTAAAGAAAAAATCAGGGAAAGGAAGGGTGTGCCAGTATTTTTTAATTTTTATTTATTCATTTAGCATGTATTTATGAAGAACTTATTATGTGCCAGTCACTGTAAAAGATTATAGAAATACATTACAAAATAAGAAGACCCATCTTGCCCACTGTGATGGTTCATTTTTTTTTTTTAAAGATTTTATTTATTTGACAGAGAGACAGCAAGAGAGGGAACACAAGCAGGGGGAGTGGGGGAGGGAGAAGCAGACTTCCCGCTGAGCAGGGAGCCCTATGCGGGGCTCGATCCCAGCACCCTGGGATCATGACCTGAGCCGAAGGCAGGCACTTAATGACTGAGCCACCAAGGCACCCCTGTGATGGTTCATCTTATGTGTCAGCTTGACTGAACTAAGAGATGGCCAAAAAGTTGGTAAAATGTTATTTCAGGGTGTGTCTATGAGAGTGTCTCTGGAAAAGATTAGCATTTGAATTGGTAGATTGAGTAACAAAGACCTTCCTCATCAATGCACTGGGCATTTTCCAAACCCTTGAGGCCCTGAATAGAGCAAACAGTTGGGGAGCAAATTTGCTCTCTTTTGCTTGAGCTCAGACATCCATCTTCTCCTGCCTTAGACATCAACATTCCTGGACCCCAGGCCTTTGGACTCATACTGAATTATACCACCAGCTTTCCTGATTCTCCAGCTTAGACACAGCAGATCATAGGACTTCTTGGCCTCCACAGTGACATGAGAAAATGCCTATGTAAATCTCTTTAATGTACATATCCATATAGGGCCTACTGGTTCTGCTTCTCTGGAGAACCCTAGCTAATACAGAATTTGGTATTGACAGCAGTTCTAGAAGAATAGAATTTTATGGATGAATTTTCCAAATTGGCTCTGGGGTTTCTGGAATTGGTTCTCTAATCTGATTAGATTTAAAGATGCAAATGATTCTATGCACTGATAGTCCATAGCATGAACTGTTTACAGAGATATGCAAAACTATCTGCACTGATCTTAAAAGAAGCAAGGAGCTATGTGACTCTGTACATAATACTTTTGAACATTTTTGAAAAACTAAGAAATATAATGATGGTTGGTTGCTCCTAATATCACTGAACAAAGTGGTGCGAGAAAAGGATAAGCTCAGGGATTCAAATTCCCAGCTCAGGGACTGCATAAATGACGTAAGATCTTCTATGTGTGTCCTGAAGGAGAGAGTCTTATCTCTTGTAGCAGCAGGACTGACGATGCTGAAAATCAAACACAGGACCTCATCCTGTTATTGGCTAAATTAAGTTGAACTCTCAGCATCACAGGGTATCTACTGTTAAAGTGAGGGTATTGACTGAGAAAGAATGGGAGTAAGTTGAGATGGCAACATGAGGAAAGACCCTGATGAAACTGGAGACAATGAGCCCCTAAACTCTGATGACTCTACTTTGCCAGTGGTAATGGTCTCCCCACTTTCAGTGGAACCGGCCTAGTAATCCTGGACTTTCAGTTTTGTTTTAAACTCCTGAGTCAGAAACCACTATCTGCACAGCTCTTTTACATAATAATTAACTGGAATGCTGAGTATTTTGTGTTTAGTTAGTATATGGTTTTTTGTTCTTTGATTACAGATAAAGAAAATTTTCAGTATTTGATCCGATTAACATTAAACAATACTGAATAGGTGAATGAGTGAATAACACCTAACAATACAGAATTATATACTTCATTCTGCTAGAAAATCTGAATACATTTGCATTTAATTAAGAAATCACAAATAATTAAGATATTTAACTGTCATAATATTTAATTACCATTTATGAGCATAGAGGAAATTATGACTGAATAAATATTTAGGTTATTATTTTAGAATTTCATTTCTTGACATTAGGATTTATGCCATTCTTTAGTTAAAGACTTGGTTAGAGAAAACAACGAGTAGAAAGATTTCCAATTCATTACCATATTGGTAAATCATGTAGACAGAAGAAAAAAGAGAACCTGTTATGTAATTTGTTCTTTTGTGGTTGGGTAGAAAAGAAAAAAGAAATGCACTGAGGAGTTTATTTATAGCTGGAATTTAGGAATAGAAAAAAACTTCCATTAATCTTCCATTCATGACAAATTAAATATATTTTTATTTCAACAGCTTCTTTTACAAAATTGTCTTCTTGTTCCTTGCTTTTAGCTAAAATGTCTGTCAAGTATAATCTTTCTAATAATGAGATACCAAATAGTAAATGAGCTGGTTAGCAAACTTCCTTCTAAGCTTATAGAATCCGTATGACACAATCTACCAATGAGGAGGAGTACACTCCTTCATCAAAATATACTAAGAAGGAAAAATGCAAGAGGCCATAACCTCTAGATAAGGTGCTGAGAGCTCTCTGTCCTTCTGGTGGGATCAGATTCTCCCAGGTAGCAGCCATTGTTCCTTCCTCTCACTGCAAACCTGCAGGTGACCATCTTCACTGACCATGAGTTTATGCCTGTTCTCTAGTGGATAGAGTAGGGCTAGACAGAAAAACTGGTGAGGCAATGAAGCTTATCTTCAGAGCCCAAGCTCTGTCCTTTCTTATTCTTTCAGAGACCCACAGTCCTTTTGCTGGTCTCATTTGCCTTTCCTCCCAGCCACAGATCAGATGTCAAGAAGCTCTACTTATGGATGCAGTTGATTCCAGGGGTAGTTTCATTTGATGTTGACATGTAAAAAAAGTGATCAGTCAAGTAGTTTGTTACACTTCACCAAGATCTCTCCAAGGTGGGAATCATTATAGGATGATCACTGGAGTCTCAAAATGTCTGTAAATTATAGGATGATCACTGGCGTCTCAAAATGTCTGTAAATTTTTGACTAAATATAAGCACTCACTGAGTTCCCTTAAATTCTCTTACCTTATTAACTTTACCGTAAACAACTGCAAATATCAAGCTATTATTGTAAACAGTGGCGACACAGCAGCCTGTGCATCTTTCTAATCCATAGTGATGCTTGGGAGGAGGAAACATTGCTGCTTCGTGTTAATTGTGGTGAATTTAAATACTCTGTGAGGATTTCCATTGTGTTTTCCCAATAATGTATATAGATTCAGTGTTTTGTTTTTTGAAATGAGAAATGAATCGGTCACGTTTTGTGATTGCCGTGATAGAATTTATTTTGATCATCATCGCTGTCTGTTTTCACCATTCTGACAAAAAAAAAAAACAAACACAATACTTAGGCTCTCATAAAACAGCTTGCCCAGTAGGATCCTGTTGTGGAGACCGCTAATAAGAAATTTGAAAAAAAAAAAAAAAAAAAAGAAATTTGAGTAAGTGATTTGCAGAGTTACACCTTTAGAACTATATTTATACCTAGAATGACATGTCACTTCTCAGTTATGAACTGCAGAAACATGTTTATAGGCCCGGGGACAAAGAAAAAAAAGGTTATTTTTTTTCTGAAATAAAAACAAAATCCAGACGTATAAACAAAATACAAGCTCCATGAAATCAGGAAAACTGCCAGACTTGTTTGCCCATCTATGTTTAGCTCCTATCTTATGTCTGATACATAGTGAGCCCTTGATACATGCTTGTGACTGAATGAACGAGTTTAGTAATCTGCAGCAATAAGATATTCACTCGGCCTTAGTGAGTAGAAAATTCTCTATTGCATTTTCAATCAAGGAAACTAATGCATAATATTAATAACAGAGGAGTTAACAATAATCAATGCAAAGAAATTGTGTAATGACTTCCCTGACCCTTGTGGTGACATAAAATATTGAAGTTGAGAGTAAAAATCTATAAATATTTCACCAGCTATGGCTATGAAAGGGAGTGCTCTTATTCTTTCAAAAGAAATACCTCTAGATAGGCGAAGACAAGCCATCCGACTGGAAGAACATATCTCTTGGGAACATTCAATACTCCAAAGTGCAGACATTTTTTTTTAACTGAAGACCTAAGATGAGCTCTCTCTCTCTCATTGCAAATCTCATGGCTCTCCTGAGGGAATCAGTCAGCACAACAGTAAGAAATTCTGAACCCAAATCTTTGCTCTATTTTTATTTTCTCAAAAATTTATGCCAAGCACTTACCCAATCAGGCATTTTGCCCATAGAGTAGATTGAGTAACCAGGTCCTTCAGCTCTTAGCTACTCCATGAGGTCTCCCTTGATACCCAATTGAAAGTGAATTTCCCCTGTCAATTCTCATTAGAGCTAATACTTCATGACATGCATCACCCTAAAATTAACTTGTTTATTGGCTTGTATCCCTTTTCCTTCCTAACTAAACTAATGGAAGTGAATACTGTAGGAGGGCAGAAATATAGCCTGTGTTTGTTCATCATAATTACCTAGAACAGTATCTGACATATAAGAAAAGCTTGCTAAATATTTATTGACTCCACATTTTTTGATTAAATGAATGAATGAATGTCCTGTGAATCCACTCATCTTTGATTTGATCTCCTGACTGACTTCCTTAGTAAGAGCTCTGCTCAGAACCTAACTCTTAAGTCCAACAAATCTTACATTGATGATGTATGCATTAATACTCATGCATTCACATTATTGATCTCAATAAGAAGGCAGAGGTAGTAGACATAGGTTGATCATGGAAGAGAGAATCACTACAGGCAAACTTATGAACTTAAATTTCTCAATTTAAAATCCAACAACCAGACACTGAACAACTATGAGTTTATCCAGTTCAGTCAAATGACGTAGCCTTTTTCTTTGACTTCTGGCATTATACAAAGGAGAATTCTTTTGGCCAGTTTATTACCTATAAAGTAATCAGATGTGATGGAAAAGATTTGACCAAACTATTTTTGTATCTGTAAATAGTTAGGGTTTTTTGCTATTAGTGGTGATGATTGCTGGCGGTGGTTAGCGGTGGTTTGTGGTATGGCAGCAAGGGGAGGAAAGGGGAGAAGGCAAATGGGAATTGTGATGTGGAATGGAGGTGACAGTTTTCATCCTCCCTTATGGCTAAAAATCTCAGTATCTCAGAAAGAAGTGTTCTTTCCTGGGAAACCATTTTAGTTAAACACATATGTAATGGACACTTGCTACATGTTTAGTTCTAGAGAATTAAGGATGAATAATTTTCAGCTCTTTCTGTAAGTAGCTAACAACAAAGATAGGAAATTAGTGGGAGAATGCAGCTCTGTGCTGGATAGGAAAGAAATTTTGAATTAGGTGAGAGTATAGATTTATGTAATTATGACATGGGACTGGGCATTTATTACCAAAGTGAGATTTTTCTTGGTATTAAAAGTGCCTAAAGGACTTTTTATGATCTAAGAATGAAAAAAAATCTATGTGGCTTGCATGAGACTTCATCAAGAGGGTAATAGTCTATATCTTCAGTCAAAGAAAAAAGATGTCTTTGGTTTGTTTGTTGTTACATTTTTACTTACACCACAATAAGTTCAGCTCATTTTAAGTACAGGTGACAGTGAGATAATGTACAGGAGAGAAGCAGGAGCAAGTGAGCAATTGATCCCAGAGAGATACAGAGATTTGCATGGTAGAAGGAAGTCCTTTTATTTTCCAAAATAAAGACAAGTAATTGAAACTTCGGTTAAAGCAAGGAATCATTAGAAAGGAGTATATACTTACTCTAAAGATTCTTTTTAATTATTTTTTAAGATTTATTTATTTATTTATTTATTTATGAGAGAGAAAGTGCACAGAGGGAGAGGGAGAAGCAGACTTCCTGCTGAGCAGAGAGGCTTACAAGGGCCTCTGGGCTCAATCCCAGCACCCTGGGATCATGACCTGAGCCAAAGACAGAGGCTTAACTGAGCCACCCAGGGGCCCCAAGATTCTAATTCTTTTTTAATGTAAATTCACATTTATACCCGTATCTTTTCATGGAGTGCCAAAGCCTTTTCCGTAAATATAGGTCGGCTAATTGGAGTTTTTATGGTACTTTTTGCATAAACTAAATACATAATGTATCATTTATAATTTCTGGTTTTAACTTTTTTGAATGGAACAAGAACTTAAATACCCTTGTGAGGCATACTGAGTGAAGAACTTTCCTACTTTTTTCAAAATAATTTTCTCCCATCCTTTGTAATTTCACACTCTTATTCAACTGTAAGTTTGTAATGCATCTTTGTCAAGCATTTCCAAAGCATTCAAATTACATTTTATAGAAAAAGCATTTCTGACTATATGCTATTTTACTTCATCAATTTACATAATAATTGCATTATGTACTTACAAAAGTTAAGTACAACCAGCATAAAAAGGTTAGGGAAACAACACAAACCACTTTAAGCATACCAATAAACCTAAATGGCAGAACAGTTGGATCACAGGAGGTTATGAAACAGAAGTGTTTCAAATGCCACGAGAGAATTAATCAGTATGTTTTAGAGACGGGATGGGAATTATTGGCTAATGCAATGTGTTTGTAAATTGGAAATCAATTAAAAGAGCTTTTATTCTAGTTCCTGATGGCTGTCCAATTTCAGGTGACGCGTGACATCCCAGCTGCAGTTCCTGCAATGCAGTTCAAAAAAATAACCCAAACTCCTTAAAATACACTTCCTTCATTGCCTATGCTGACTCAAGTAGTAGTATCTGGCAAATATATCCTTAAGAAACATTGATGAGCCCTAGACTGGGTCCATTGATTAGCACAGACATTCTCAAAGCTTTGGCCAAAATCTAGTATCATTTTTTAATTCCAGATAGTAAAAGATCAATATTGGCTTTTTATTTATATCTGAATATTCATTCTCATATATAAAGGATGACTTCATGTTTTATATAATAATCATTGCTGATAAAATATCTGATTTGAAAAGGTAGGTTTGTTTGTTGTTGTTGTCAGAACAATTTCTGAGGTAGACTGTTTAAATAATTTTGATGGCCAACCTAATAAAGGCTTTAAGAAAAATTTTTCACAGTTGAAATTGAATATGTATTGTTTCTTCCAACAGGTTCTCAATTCCAAAATTGGTATTTTGGGTTTTCATAAATTAATTTAGTGTGTCTTTTCAGCATACAGCTTCAATTTTTTTCTTTAATGCTAGCCCTTGTTCTTTGATCCTTTAGAGGTCTTTATTCTATGCCTGAACCCAAAAGATATATCCCAGTGTGTAGATGACTTTTGTTTTTCCATCAAGAATTGTTTCTTTTGTATTTTTTTATTCAGAATAATTAGAAGTGAAGCCGGAGTAAATAATAAACTCATAACACTGAAATCAATCACCTTTATTTGTATGAGCCACTAAAGAGTATGTGCATCCTTTATTATCCCTAAAATAGAATCTACTTCATTATAACAAGCTGTTGGCTCTCATCCAACTATCTAGAAAACGCATTTCCTTTCTTCCCAGCAGTTCACTTTTTATGGGGTTAAACTTGGGAGCCTTCTAAGGCCTCTGTGCTTGTCTTACAGTCACCCCAGAAATGAGTTCTTTTCATTTCTGAAATAAACAAGATTCATGTTAAAGAAAATATCCACAAATAGATTCTTTTATTGAGTCACTAAGATTGAAATCATTTGAATTGACTTATTTTGACTGAATAACAGGATAGATACTTTTATTTTACCTATTAACTTCATGGTGCCTATCTATAAGAAAAGGGTGTAGGCGGATTTGGCATTATTAGTCTTCCTGGATTTTCTGTAGTAGTTTCCCACAATAGTTTCTTAAACTTCCTGATTGAAAAAGTGGGCTAAAAATACAAATACATCCTCTAAACACAAATAAAAATTCCAAAATCACTAAATATTTTCAAATGAAAGCACGTCTTCTTTATGAGGAAATGTGACCATTTACAGCTACTTCCTCACTTAGGTTTCATAAACATTTTCAATGATTTGTAAGCCCTCAGACTTTGCAGTGATTTAAGCTCATCCAACCCTCCCCCACAAGGCAAGAATCACTTTTCAATCATGGGGTCACCTTTGGTTTCACTAGAAGCTGAAATACTAGTGATCTGTGAAGCCATTCTAAACCTGACTGCTTAATTTAAAACAGGGTTTGTTTGTTTGTTTGTTTGTTTTATTGTTGAAACAAAACTACACATCTTGATGATTGTGTTCTACTGGACTTAATTTTGTTTTTTGGAGTCACAGACAAATTAATCTATTTCTTCTTATAAGTAGAATCAGTTCAGACTTAAGGCATGTTCTCATGAGTATTTTCTGCCCCATGAATGTTCCGGTTGTCCCTTCAACCATTTTTTATCTGACATGGTTTACAGATTCAACACTGTTCTGAACACTTCCACAGCTCCATTCTAGTTTTGTTATGATATTTGTTAAAATGTAATGAACAGAATTTAATAAAACATGTAATTAGAATAATCCTAGCATAATGCAATGACTAGTTCTATCAGGATGGTATCTTGGTATCTGGATGAAATGTTAAATGCATGTTTCAGTTATTTTAATTTTTATGCTGTCTTGTATAATATGGCAATTCTACCATAAGTTTCTGTTACTTATTCTGAATAAAAGACAATACAGAAGAGATAATTTTTTATTGTTTAACATGTTATGGAGAGTTTTACAGTCTTGTAGCAGTCTTTCAGATTTCATAACATTTCATTCAGAATAACTGTCAGAGTCAGTAATCTCCTTGATATCTTCAAAAAGAAAAAGAAATTACTTTGCTTATGAGTGTTTGCAGAGAAGTGTTGAAAGTATAATACTCTCATATCGGTAATTTTAATTGGGTGGCCTATTTTGATATTTTAGAAACAATAATGTGAGATTTGAATTACTGGTGATATTTAAATAGACTCTCATGCCTCTCCCTAGCTCCTTTGCATATATACTCTTGTCCATTTTAAATGGAGGCCACTTTTGCTAATTTCTACGGTTGTCACCAGTTGATGTTCTGTCAGGATTTAAACACAAAATGAAAATAATGTCGTTAGGGGGCGCCTGGGTGGCTCAGTTGGTTAAGCTACTGCCTTCGGCTCAGGTCATGATCCTGGAGTCCCGGGATCGAGTTCCACATCGGGCTCCCTGGTCGGCAGGGGGTCTGCTTCTCCCTCTGCCCTCCTCCCTCTCATGCTCTCTATCTCTCTTTCTCTCTCTCGCAAATAAAAAAAAAAAAAATAAAAAAAAAAAAAAATAAAAGAATGTCGTTAGTTTGGTTGCAGATGCAATGTGTGAATCTAATTATTTATTCTGCTAAGAAAATCAATTAACATACGACTTCAGAAGATCTGTAATAAAAAGGGAAATATTTTAGTACCAGAAGATAGTTTATTGTTACATTTTGGTGTCATTTACCACATAACTCTAATGATAAACTATCATAATCATGTCTTTTGTTTGTTCATTCATTGAGTACATTTACTGATCATTTACTATATGCTTGGCACTTGCTAGGCTTCAGCAATACAACAGACAGATCATGCCTTTGCAAGGTTTTTTAGGTGAGATGCTGTCATGTAGCGAACTGTCCTCTAATTTAATTATCTAATACCGGAATCTCTCTCTCTCTCTCTTTTTTTTTTCTTGGTGGGCAGCAAAGCCAAGTTTATTGAGTGGTAGTAAAGCAAAATTCATTGGGAGTACAAAGCTCCCAAAGAGGGAGGGGACCCGAGAGAGTTGCCCATTCCTGAATCTCTATTAAAATGATCATTTGCCTCTAGAAATTGTATCAGATAAAAATTATAAAGCTGACATTCTTATGACAGGGTGCTCATTATCTGCTTTTCTCAGACACTAGGAAACAAATTTTTTATGTCTGTTTTTTTCACTTTTGAAATGAAGAGTTTGGACAAAGCAGTGTGTTTGTTTTCAATTTTAACTTCAATTACTATCTGTGCAGCCCACCTTCTTTGCAGGAACTCTATAGAGATAATAATTACATTGATCTCTGTTTACTGAGGCTACACCGCAAATTGGCTTCCCGGCTTTGGGAAAGTATTTAACCTAAGACCCAGATTTATCTTTTGTATGAAGAAATATTAACACCTAGCTAATATGGTTGCCCCAAAGAGTAGAATGATCAAATAAAGTGCTTTGTAGAGTTCCAGGGTTAAAGGCTTGGCCAGGGAACGTGGTGCAGCGGCCCACATGGGTTTACCAGGTTATCTGTCCAGTACCCTCATGTCCCCTTGAGAGCCCAGTTCCTTGGGAATGTCAGGACTGTAAAAAGGACAATGAGACTTCAAGGTGCCACCAGTCACTAAATCCAGGGGTCAGTGTCCCAAACTCTCAATGCCAGTTGGTGAGAACTTGCTGTTTATTTGACACTTATTACAAGTCAATAAGCCTTTTTAGCTGCCTGAGCTCTGTTTGGTTCTAATTTGGGTTCTGTTAGAATGCAGAGGAGATTTAATGATAAGGCATCTTTGCTTTTTGCAGGATGCAAGAGGCAAATGGAGGATTAGAGTTGTCATTGGTAAAGAAGTAGCCTTCACTCAAGTAAACCTCGAGAGGCAGACGGTTGGTTGTTTTTCTGATGTGGTGTCATGTCTTTGTTTCATGTTCAGAAATGATTACAAGTGGTCATGTTTTCTTTCTTTCTATTATAGACCTGGAAGAATGTTATCTAGTTACTGTTAATAGTTTATAAATTTTTTTAATGCTCAGTAATACCATTACAGTCTAGCTGTTGGTTACCAGCTTTCAAAACCAGAATTCTTTTTTTCCCCTCATTTTTTTTTCACAGCTTTAACTTATCCTAACGTCTTTCATTTCATTTTTTTTAAAGATTTATTTATTTATTTGAGAGAGAGCACAAGCAGGAGGGGCAGAGGGTGAGGGAGAGAGAATCTCAAGCAGACTCCCCGCTGAGCACAGAGCTTGAGGTGGGGCTTGATGCCCTGGGGCTTGATGTGGGGCTAGATCCCATGACCCTGAGATCATGACCTGAGCCAAAACCAAGAGTCCCGATGCTTAACTGACTGAGCCACCCAGGCACCCCTTTGATTTTCCTTCCAACATTTTTCACTGAGTTCTTTGAGTCAATGAAGCAATTGTAATTAATACATCTTACCTGTATGGGTTCTTAATATCTTATATCTGTCTTATTAACAACAACAAAGATGAATGAAGAGATGTTGTACTTAATATATGTTTTATGTGCTGCTCTATTTTATTTTCATCTAGGGAAAGTCCTAGTTGGATATCTTTCAATTGTTTTCTCTTTCTCTGTATCTATTATCTATCCTCATTCTTTTTTCTCTGTAGTTGGAATTCTCAAGCTAGGACCTCTCCTTTGCTCGTCCTTAAAATAGAATAACATTTAATTTTATTGTACTTAATATGCCCATTTTCAGATTTTTAAACTTAATTTAAAGTATATACCCAAACAAAAATAGTCACATCCTGAGTTGACATAATGTCTTGATTAAAAATCACTAGTTTTCATTTTTTCCAATATGAAAAACATAAATTTATGAATATGCACAGAGTAGGTTTCATTTCAGCTTAATCTAGGCTACATTCTCCAGTGTGCTTATTTATTCTTATAATTTAGGTAATTTAGTTTTAAATGTGCTTTTGATTAAATGATTCCATCAGCAAATATTCTTTGTGTTAAATGAAAATTTAAACAAACTCACTATCTTAGTCAACTGAGAGTATAGAGTCAAGAACTGAAATATCAGATGTGAATATTGATTGGGACAAAATAACATAATAATAAATTAGATGAAAAGTGTATCATCTAATATTGTCTATTGGGAAGCAATCTTAAACATAGCTAGCTGCTAAAATAAGTTCACTTCTATAACTTTATTAGAAAAGAATATAAAAAATGGAAACAGGTTCTGGTTTGCTAATTACAATTTACTTCTTTTCTAATTAATGTCAGATACCATGACAACTACTGGGAAATGTTTTTCAAGTTCATCTATAATATTCACTATTGTGAATATGTGCCTTATCCATCTGGAGTTTACACTGTACCAAGCCTAATGTCCACATGTATTTTCTTCTAATATAAATGCCAAATTGTTTTCTAAAGAAGAAGAAAAAGCTTCTAAAGTACAGGAAAGCCTTCTCCACCACCTCAACATTTAGGTAATATACTGTTTTGCACAATCTGGTGATGAGTTTTGTTCTGTTTAGAAGCTATATATATTGCTGGATTGAAGCATGGAACAGGTGGGTAGTTTCCTGGGAACACTAATTCCAAGGGGCAGTAAAACATTCATGAATATGTAAAGAGAAGAGTAAAAAATTATTTACTAGGACTTCACTCAAGGAAGATGTTTTATACACTAGACAGGAAGACTCTTAGGGTAAGGGATTAGGCCATTAGCTATAGATGGTTCCTATAGAGCCTTCTAAGGTGGCTAAATCTAGTTATTAATTGCAGACATTTTGCTTTCTCATTGACAAATGCCGGCTGCAGCAACATAACTAGCAGTCATCCCCTGCCTTTCCTGCAGGTAAATCTAAGCTTCTCTCCCAAATGAAGGTTAACCTATTTAAATAATATTATTTAAAAGAGGAACCAGATTAATGATACTCCTTACAAATAATTTTCTCACAATGTGTATGTATAAAGGATAAAATGATTCCTAATTTCTTACATAGCTGAGAATATGGTTTAGTGCCACTGAATTTAGTATGTATATGATTATAGATAGGAGGCTTGTATTTTTTTCCATTTACAGTCCATACTTATTACTTGAGGCCACAGAAAAGTTGTTTTTCTTAATTTCCCATTGTGTGTTGAATCCACTTTATTTTTTAGAGTAGTTTTAGACTCCCAGCAAAATTGAGCAGAAAGCACAGAGAGTTCTCCCCTGCTGCCATGCATGCACAGCCTTCCCCACCACCAACATTCCACGCAGAAAGGTATTATGCCAACCTGGAATCAATTCCTTTTACCTTTGAAAAAAACCTGATCGCGAAAGTATGTCTAGAAAGGGTTGCCTTTTTGTCTGATCAATGACTCCTTTCGATCAAGAAAGTTTATGTATTTTTTTTTTTTAAGATTTGACTCTTTGAGAGAGAGAGAGAGCATGAGCAGGGGGAGGTGCAGAGGAAGGAGCAGACTCCCTTGAGCAGGGAGCCCTATACGTGGGGCTCAGTCCCGGGACCCTGGGATCATGACCTGAGCCAAAGGCAGACGCTTGACCAAGTGAGCCACCCAGGCACCCCAGAAAAAGTTTATGTATTGATTATTGCTTCTTCACTGATTGATTTATTGTTACATTCTGGTATTTATATATATATATATGTATATATAACATATATATATAATGGCATGTATATAAAGACATATTTTTATATATCACCTAAATTATCTGTAATTAATATGTCCATGCCTTTCCCCTTTTCCCCTAAGTTTTGCAATACTCTGAATTTACTGATTTAGTTTTGTGTTGAAATCGATGTATATGTATGGGCATGAGTATGAGTGTGTAGTGTGCGTGCACACATGTACGTGCATTTGTCTATGTGACTATATCCATTAGTTTGGCAATTAGGTTTTGCATCTGAAAACAGTCATGCATTCTTAAAAACACGGTGTGCATTATATTTTTAAGAAGGATCTTGAGCCATTTTAATACAGTGAACTTTGAGAAATAATACCTGATTTCAAATGTTATATAAATAGAATTATGGTGTTTGAATTTGTGGGGAAATTGCTTCTTTCTCTCAACATTTTTTTTGTGAGATTAATCCATGTTGTTGTGTGTAGCCTGAGTTCATGTATTTCAATGCTGCATTACTCTATTAAGCAAATATAGCACTGTACATTTTTCTAGTGCAGTCATGATTAATATTTGTGTGGTTTTTATCTTGTGTTCTCTCATACAGTGATGTTTTGCATATTTTTTTATTTCGCTCTCTGTGCATATAGAGAATAATTTCTCTAAGGTATATACCTAGAAATAAAATTATTGACTGGTAAGGTGTGTATATTTTCAGCTCTACTAGATAATCCTAAACTTTTCAAAAATGGTTATATAAATTTATAGTTTGCACTAGCAAGGTTTATTATTTATGCATCAGCAAATTTTCCTACACTGGCTGTCAAACTTCATAGTTTTTTCTAGTCTTCTTCTAGGTATTCAGTTGTGTGTCCTCTCCCTTTCTCTTTGTCCGTTTTATTAGGGGTTGATCAATTTTCTTGATTTTTTCACAGAGTCAGCTTTTGGTTTCAATTTTTGTCCGTATTGTTTGTTTTCAGTTTCATTGATTTCTGCTCTTATTTTTGTTTTTTCCTTCTGCTTGCTTTGGATTGATTTTGCCTAACACTGGAGTTGAGACTACTGATTTGAGATCTTTCAGTTTTCAAAACCTTTATAGCTCTATTTGGATCCATCCTTCGCGTGGGCCACCCAGAGACTGATCTGGGATCTGGGTAGTTGTCTATTTATGAACTCAGTTCTCAAAGTCTGTCTGAAGATACTTAAAATCAATCGGATCCTTGCACGTGAAGGGCAGAGATGAGCCCAGGAATTCATGTACTACTTTAAGGGGTAATTTTCCCAAGGCCTCCCTCTTGTCAGTCTTAGTGGTGATCTAGGAAAGATGATGGGGTTCAGAGCCAATGGCCAGGAAAGAATTCTTGAGATGCCTTTGGTGCAAAAAGGTGGTTTTATTAAAGCACGGGGACAGGACCTGTGGGCAGAAAGGGCTGCACCGGGGTTGTGACAGGTGACTGATTCTATACTTCCAAATTGGGAGGGGGTTAGGGATAGTGTAAGTCTCCAAGGAATTTTGGAAGCAAGGTTTCCAAGGCCTTGAGGGGGCTAGCTATGGCTGGGAAAAGGTCATTTATTACTGTCTAATAAAACCTTTGCCATGAGACCCTTCAGATGTATATCGGTGGGTTATATGCTTGGGAGATGATTGCTAACACGTATCTTGGGGGGGGGGTAGAGATAAAGGAAGTTTCCAAAGGGATTTTTATATGTTAAAGTAGATTTACAGGATTCTGAGGGTGGGGCTAAGATTGCTTATGCATTGCCTTAGCAAAGTCTTAACATCTAGGCAGCTGAGTTCCGAGAGGAATGTCACTCTGTTTCAAGGACTTGTCAATGGGCTGTTAAGTAGTAAGGAAACGTAATTTTTCTTTTGCTTTTGTTTCCCACATCAGTGGTATTTAGCACTTCCCTGTGGATCCCTTTTTTGTTCTTCCAGCCACAAATGTGCGGCTCTATTTACTTACTCTTCAGTGCACTACCTGTGACTATGACTGTATTCAGGGCTAAGGGGTGTGAAGATATCAGAAAAAAAAAAAAGTGCAACTCACCGCTAGTTTGGTGGCACTTCAAATTCTGGCTTTCTTCCCAAATCTGCTTGTTATTGACTTCAGAGTCCTCAAGTAGCTGCTCTGTGCATTCTTTCCAGGTGTTACTGGTGTGCTTAATGGTCTTGAATTTAATTGCAATAGGTTAAGAGAACTTGGTCTGTATGTTACTGATTTTTTGAAATTCGTTGAGACTTGCTTTAGGACTGGAATATATATGATCAATATACAATCAATATATAATCCATTTTTGTGAAAGTTCCATGTAAGATGGTAAATATTTGTGGACATATCCTGTGCGTTTAAAAGATTTTTATTTGTGTAGTTCAAATATTCTGCATGTCACTTGATCTAGTAAATATTAAAGAAATATATTGAGATAGCTCACTTTTCAAGTGCAAATTTCAAATTACCTGTGGATTTTAGCAAATGTAGATAGTAGTTGAGTAGTTTATCTTTTGGATAAATGAATTTTCACGAAGTTCCTGAAACATTATCTAAAGTTATTTGCAACTTCATCTTACTAAAGAAACTTTCCTGGTTTTAATAAAGACATTTTAATGCAGGATACAGAACACTAAAGTCATGTTAATGTGAGTTAAGTATTTGTAGATTGGTTCACTTCTTATGTTTATTATGTTTTAGGGTTATCTTTTAGCTCTATTTTTTTCCATGGATTTATTTCCCTTTTAGATTTATTCTCATCACTGATTCATTTATCTTTAAGTCCATTTTATTTTTGCTTTTTGGATTTTCTACTTTCATGCCATTTTACCCTTTTCATATATTTTGTATATTTGTCACTTTTTTCCTACTCACTGGATCCTTGGCTATCATTGAGTGAAGTGGTATCTCCATTTCTTCTAGCATTTAAGTTTGCCCTCAAGCCTTAAGTCTAAATTTCTAAGGTCAGTCCTGCTCCATATATGCCATTTGATCCACATGCATTCCCCGCCCCCCCTCAGGCTTAATTTATTTAATCACCAGCTAGAATTAAGACCACATGGCTCCTGAGAATGGAAGTGATGTCCAACATTGTATATTAATTCCCGATTCTTTTGAATTTAGTTTATGTTTTTTGAGCCCCAAAGTCTCATTTTGCTAACTGTTGAATGGCATGCTGTAGCTGGAATTTGAACTTGAAAACTGACATGGGTGGTTATTAAATAGTCCAACAGAACACTCAAAATAAACATCTCCTGAAACAAGTTGACATGAGAGCTGTGTACATTTCATCCTCAGAGGAAAGCATCCATATTCAAGGAGACCATTCTCTTATTTTCATCTCTGAAGTCGGCAAGTCTCCAGGGATCTTTTTGTATTTTTGGCACCTTTTGAGTACAACTATGCCTCTTATTTGAAGGATTCCTGTTTCCTTCCAATGTTAGCAATTCAGATGTTACATGTGGCTTTGAATCAATGGTTTTTATCTGGAATTGAGTACAAAATCTTGGATTAGCACTCACAAAAGAGGTACTACTTACATAGTTCAATTTGTGAACAGTATCTAATTTGACATTGAGAATTTAATAACTAAAATTTAATTTTTAAAAAGATACTGTAATTTTTGTTCCCCTACCACAGAATACATTAAGGGGAGGCACAAGTCATAACACTAACATATCTTAAAACCCTTTTTCTCTTTTCTCCAACTTTTTCACCTCCCTAAGTCTTGATCCTTTTGTGCCAGAACCATAAGACACTCTCTCACTTTCCTATCAGCTTGTTTTCCTCTCTTTCTCAGCTCTTTATTATCTATATTGACTCAAATAATTGCTTCTTGTGCTCTTCCTTTCTCTTCCATCAAGCTCTTTTCTGACCTTTCTTCATTACATGCATCATGAAAGAATAGATCCTAGGAGTTGACACAACGCAATAGGACAGAGGACGGGTAAACTGGGCCAACAGTTTCAGACCAGAAGACTTTGAACATTTCCACAGTAAGATTCCTCTCGTATTTTACATACGCTGCCTAGTTAAGACAGGGGGATCATCCCCTAGTGTTGGTTTTCCCTGTACTTCCTGAGGTCTCTGGCAGAATTCAGATTTTTCTCCAGTTGACTCTCATAAGCCCCATCTTCATCCTCAGTCCTTGCTGCTGCTTCAAACTTGGGGTTTAGAAGTTCTCCTGCAATTCTACCGATTTATTTCCCAATTGAATTGAGAATGGCGCCACAGCTGGGATAGTCTCATCCTTCCTACACTTGAAAGACTTTCTAAACATATTAGATTTGGTCATTATACCCTTGCTTATTTTTACAGGCACTTTCAAGTATGTTTTTCTTCTTTGCTTATGTCTCTGGGAATTTAGAAGAGTGAGGAGTTGAATGTGTGTATCCAGTCTCTCTATTTAAAACTTACCTGCAATAAAATTTTATATCACTCACTAAATCGCTGCATATATATTTTAATAGTGTTAACAAACTGCAAAAGCATGAACAATCTAACAACATGTTTTGAAATTTATGGCAGTTTTCTCCTCCTTTATGATTATAAAGAGTTATTGATTCAAAGAGATTTATGGAATGGCTTCATATGAAGATGCCAGAAATTCATAGAGCAGACTGATAAAACAACATTTCCATTTTAATTGCCACCTAATAATAAACCCCTGTGTCCTGGGCTCTGCTTCCCAGAGCCTTTAGAGTATCTGTGTCCTACCTCAGGAGCACGGACATGCTTTAGGACCTGAAAATCTGTCTTTGTGAGTAAAACCTGAAAGCATGAACTAACCACTGTCAGGAATGGTCACAGCCAGTCTTCTGGTTGTATGTACATTGGAGCTATTTATGAACAATTTGTTTCATAGATAAGCATTTGACCATTAAATTATTGGGATACTATTTTATAGGGGAAAGGGGGGAGGTTGAACATTTGGATGACACATGGAAAAAGAAGTCACAAAATCTTTCCAAAATACTACATATACTTGGAATAATGGAAAGGAAATATCTGAATATTTGACCAAAATTCCCACCAGTTTTTAACTCCCACCAATGTCAATTATTTGACATTAAATAGATACAGAAAAGCTGAGGGGTTCATAGAATTGAAAGATAATTGGCATTTGTAAAAAAAGATAGATCTGTGCTTTGGTGGGGGGGTCACTCTTTGTCAGGGAGCAGAATTCCTGTCCTTTCAAAGGTCCTTCTAGCTGGACTAAGATTCAAATTGTGATGAGACAGATTAACAGGAGAAAGTCAAATTTAATATCCTACGTATGAAGAATCCACACAGACATGGAAATTCCAAAGACAATTAGGCAAAATGAGGTATATATGTCATTTGAACTAAGAAGAAGGGGGTAGGGGTCTGGGACTTCAGAGGAAAGGAATGCACTTCACGGGGCAATAAGAAGAGCAGATGTTTGGTAATTAGGTGTTTGCCCTGCCCATACAGATGGTTCACTCAGATAAAATTTATCTTCGCTAATAGCCCTTATTCTGGAAATATCCCCAATCTAGATTCTTCTGTGTAGTTAGGGGAGGGGCAAAAATTTCTCTTAAGCCCAAAGGGTCTCATTTCCCTTCAGTTCAAAATAATCCACATGACAAAGTGGCACATTCTGGGAAAACCTTTCCTCAACCCCTTCACTCTCTTAAAGTACAACTTCACAGAGTATCATATTTCAAAGAAATATATATGTTACTGCCCCTGCCAATTGGAAAATAACAGAAGTGCTTATGGAAGTCTCATGTAAAGGTAGAAATAAAGGGACAGGAGAAGTGGTTGGTGACTTGTGTTTATAACACAGTCTTTGGCAAACCATCCTAAAAATGTATTGAGGCATGTCAAAGTTTCATGTATCTTGTCAATTTGTCTAATATTCTCCTTTGTACCCCTCAAAACCCTAGCCCTTTCTCTGTTTTCTCTTTCTTCTTCTGGACCTATTCTTTTCTTCAATAGAAAGAGATCAGAACCCCTGGTAGACACCCCCGGTCTGGACCTGCAACGACCAAATTTATTATTGAAAAGCATCATTTTGTCAGCTATTTTCACAAACTGCATGTAAATCACAGCTTTGCTACTAGAATAAGAATATTACTTTCCTAATGGCTTCAAGAATAAATGCAATAATTGAAATAAAATTTGTGATTAGAAAACAAAAGCTAATATTTGTCAAATAGATTAAATTTGGTATTTTTTATAAAAATAAATTTATAGAAAAATCCATATCTAAGGGTGCCTGGGTGGCTCAGATGGTTAAGCGTCTGCCTTCAGCTCAGGTCATGATCCCAGGGTCTTGGGATCGAGTCCCACATCGGGCTCTCTGCTCCATGGGGAGCCTGCTTCTCCCTCTGCCTCTCTCTCTCTCTCTCTCTGTCTCTCATGAATAAATAAATAAAATCTTAAAAAAAAAATCCACATCTAAATTCAAGTTTCAAAGAATAGCTCCCTGAATAAGACAAATTAATATTTAAAATAGGGTTTTTTTTTAATTACTCATAAAACAAGTATTTTTTAAGCAAATAATTATTTTACATGATCCCAATATGGTCAAGACACTTTGTGATGTTGGATAAGTGACTTAAGGGTTCTTTTTCAAAAATAAAATTAGGGCCTTACGATTTACAAAGTGCTCATGATCTCGTGAACTCCTCAAAAAAAAAAAAAAAAGGGAACATTTACTACGTGGACCAAGTCTTAATCACTTGGAAATCTGTAACACATATAGGACTTTTAATTATAAATTTAATACTTTTCCACTGTGCTATTAGACCAAATCTGTGTTTAACAAATGTGGCTTATTATCAAGTCACCTGATACCCTTGGAACAAATTTGATTTTTTTTTTTTTTTAAAGATTTTATTTATTTGACAGAGAGAGACACAGCGAGAGAGAGAACACAAGCAGGGGGAGTGGGAGAGGGAGAACAGGCTTCCCGCGGAGCAGGGAGCCCGATGCGGGGCTCGATCCCAGGACTCCGGGATCACGACCCGAGCCGAAGGCAGACGCTCAACACCTGAGCCACCCAGGTGCCCACAAATTTGATTTTTGTGCCATATCCCACATCTATTGAATCAGAATCTCCGGGGCAGAGGTTTGGGAAAAAGCACCACACTTCCCTAGTAATTTTCATGAGCACATTTTGGGAAACACTGGGCTAGATAACTTCAAAGGCCTGTTTTAGTTGCTGATTTCTGACTGTCTATTTAAGGAAAGAAATGTTAATTTTAATGTCTCACATTTGATTAAACTGAGTAAAATTTTATGGCAATTAAATAATCAAACTTCGCAAATTAGAAAAAAAATCTATGTTATAGCAGGAATAGAAGCAAACTTCTCAATTTAGTTATGACTCTGATCACACATTTTGGTATAATAATCAAAAGAAAAAAATGGTGATTTTTGTTTTGCCTTTGAAGCTGATCCATGTGTCCTTGGAAATTTGATTACAAATGTGGCTAAACTGTCAGTGGTAATCTGCTTTTGAATACTTTGCTCCTAAAATGTGGAAAGTGAGATATATGCGGGACAATAAAAGTTGTAGAGAGCAAGATGGAGTCACTCATGCCAAGCAGGGGCCTGTGACTCAAGCAGTTAAAATGCAGTGTCCAGATATCGCTGAGACCAGCACCAGCTGACGACACTCCAGAACTGATTACGAGCAGAAGCAGGGGAGGTCTGCAAGGTCCCAGGACTGATTCAATCCTTTTAAAAAGGGAGGATTTTTGCAGCAAACTTTCAGACTCCCCAGACACTGACCCTTCTATGTCTGAACACTTCAAAAAGGCAGCTGCTACATAAGGCTCTGGCTGATTGATCTCCAAAGAGAACCGAGATCCTTCCCTGCTTGAACATAACAAGCAGTAGGTGCCGAGAGCTGACCTGGACCAGAACTGTGTGCCCCCAGACTGACTTTGCGTTTGGTTCGTTAACTTCCTACCCTCTGTGTTATCTTGTTTGTTGTGTGACTTGTCTTGTGTTCTGTTTTGTGGGCTGTGTAAGAGGCCAAGGTAATCATGTGGTGAAATGTCACTGAGTTTGGAATCCTGAACCTGCTTTATAATTATGTTAACCTTGCTTTATGACTGAACGAAGCTGACATCCTGGAAAGACACAATTCATGTGTGTGCCTTCATGGCCTGCTTATGACCGTTCTCATTTACAGTTTACTTAGTATTGTTCCCATTGAAATTTACTTGATTTGCTCATCACATCCCAATCCGTCAAACTCATATTAGGTTACCTGTAGAATTAATTGCACTAAAAATTTAAGCATGATCAGTTTTGATGTTTTGCTAGTTTATGTCTTAAAATACAACGCATTTTCAACTGTTAATATATGTGGTCAACAGGGACGCCTCGGTGGCTCAGTCGGTTAAGCGTCTGCCTTTGGCTCAGGTCATGATCTCTGACCGTAGCCTGGGATCGAGTCCCGCGTCCAGCTCCTTGCTCAGTGGGGAATCTGCTTCTCCCTCTGCCTGTTTGTGCGCTCTCTCCCTCTCTCTCTTTCTCTGACAAATAAATAAATAAATCTTTATATATATGTGGTCAACAATACGTGAAATTTAAATGGATATTGCTTCTACATCTCCACTAGCTAACTACAAAGAACTCTTTTAGTTCAAAAATACATACATTCCACCCACCCTTTTCAAACAATACAGATCCTCAATATTTTCACTTTCCAGAAAGTCTTCTTTTTTTTTTAAGATTTTATTTATTTATTTGACAGAGAGAGAGAGTGAGCACCAGTAGGAGGAGTAGCAGAGGGAGAGAGAGAAGCAGGGTCCCTGCCGAGCGGCGGGGCTCCACATGGGGCTTGATGCGGGGCTGGATCCCAGGACCCCGGGATCATGACCTGAGCTGAAGTCCGATGCTTTACGACGGAGACACCCAGGCAGCCCTCCACAAAGTCTTCTTGTTTAATTTATCGGCAATAGTCACTGACACTTATTTGGTAATCTCATAACAATGTACACATAATATAATAGCTGAATTCAAAATAAAAGTAAAAATTATACCTTAGAACTCATATTTAACTACCACTGAAATCATTATAATAATAAAATACTGATGGTAAAGACTCCTTTTCCTCTTTTGCCAGTGAAGTACAAGGATTGGAATTCCCATCCTCAGAACTGAAATTGCTGTCCTCTATAGTTTAATTGCCAGGACTAGAAACAAAGGTGTAAGTTCTTCCAGTTGGACTAAGAATATAGATTTACATAAGACAGGTTAACAGGAGGTAAAAAAAACAAAGTTTTATTACATGCACACAGAGGCCCAATATCGAAATTGAGACCTCAGGAAATGACCAAGGCAGACAGTTTTTGTACATTTTAGACCAGGAAACAATAATTTTGTGAGGAATTGACAGGATAAAGAAAACGGGTGTTTGGAAGCTTTTAGCAGGGAATTTAAAGCAGAATTTAGGCTGAGGTAGTAGATTAGAAAAAAAAAGTAAAAAGGTTTGCTTCTACAGCTTTCTCGGCTTTAAAGTTCTATCTCTGGTAATAAGGATTTTTGTTTTAACTTCTTAGTATAGTGAGGGTATTTTTCATATGGGAGATTTGTTTTCTGCTTTTAGTGGAACGGAGAAGGGACTGAGCGTCCTTGCACTGGCTGTTTCTTAAGTAATTTTTACTTAAAATAATCGATATGCCAAAGTGGCACATTTTGGAGCAGCCTGCCCTTGGCTCCGACAAATACCTCTACAAAAATTGTTATACTATATGTTCCAGAAAATTTGTGCTTACTAAAATAAGACTGCAAACCAGCAAATAACTTTACCCCTAGCTTCAGGAACTTCCCCCAAATCCATTTATCCAAACAACAGATTGACCAACTAGGCCCCTTCTCAGCATAATAGCTTGCTCATCTGATTAAGCAGCTTTCTTTTCAGGACAACTGGGCAAACCTGCTTTACTTACCTCAAGTGGCTGAAGATCCCCCGTGTGATGTTTCCACCAATCCTCTAGTATTATATCAAGAATTTAACCCAGTAAGAAGCAGATTCCTGCACTCAAAGATCTACTTTAGTTAGGCCATTCCAACCTAGAACTCAGAAGTCTTCTGAAATTGAATTAAGGAGGTGTTCTCCCTTATTGCAGTAATAAACTAGGTTTTGCTTGATGAACAGCTGTTGTGAGACTTCTTTCCTTTTCTCTCTTCCCTCCTTCCTCCCTTTCTTCTTTCCTTCTTTTTTATAGTCTTTTAGGGAATCTGTAGTTGACAATCTTTTGTTTTTTATTTGATAACATTGTAAATTTATGCTTATTGACTATAATAACACTTTTTACACAGATTGTTTATATGAATTATCACATTACAGAAAAAGTATTACATTTTTTAAAATTTGTTTTGTTTGTTTAGACAATATACAGCCTATTAGGTTTATAAATGTATGGTTCATTCTTTTTTTAAATGATGAAATAGTCACTAATATTAATTATATTAATTAATCAAAGAAAGAACCTTTTCTACTATACCAATAAATGTATAAAAACTGTGATAACTCTCAAAAATAATCTATCTTTAAATAACCTCTGCTTACATCCTACAGATCAAAATAGTAGTCAACATGTTGATTAATGTTTTAAAAAACAAAATCTATAAAAATTTCTACGTTGTTGAATTCTAAATAAAATTTGTTTTTCTTTTTGGTGATTCTTTGTACTTTTATAATCTTCTAATTGTTTTAAGGTTTCTTTTTTGTTATCTTTAAAGCTGAAGATAGAGAATGATCTGTTCTATAAAAATATGATTATATATATCCTAAATTGATTGAAGACAATAGTTCATTTTTTTTTAAATTTTTATTTATTTATTTGATAGAGAAACAGTGAGAGAGGGAACACAAACAGGGGGAGTGCGAGAGGGAGAAGCAGGCTTCCCGTGGAGCAGGGAGCCAGACACGGGGCTCGATCCCAGGACCCCGGGGATCATGACCTGAGCTGAAGGCAGACGCTTAACGACTGAGCCACCCACGTGCCCCTCATTTTTATTTTCTTTATTAGCATTTTATCATGATTTACAGTAAGATACATATATATACAGTTTTAGAAAATTATAAACATTTAAAATAAACATACTTTAAATGTCTAATCAAACCTAAAATAATATTTTAATAACAGTTGAAATATGAAACATGCAGAAAATTATTCTTTTCATGTAATAAATAACAATATAGTTGGTTTTTTTTTAAAAAAAGATTTTATTTATTTATTTGACAGAGAGAGAATGAGAGAGAGAGAGCACAAGAAGGGGGAGGGTAAGAGGGAGAAGCAGACTCCCCGCTGAGCAGGGAACCGATGCAGGACTTGATCCCAGGACTCCAAATCATGACCCAAGCCGAAGGCAGTCGCTTAACCAACTGAGCCACCCAGGTGCCCCAAATAACAATATAGTTGTAACATTTAATATAAGATGGATCAGTAAACATACATAAGTAATTATTTCTTAATGTGGTCTTCTCAATAATATTTTAATAAAAATGTTTGAAATCTGTAATAGATTTGAAAATGGATATACATACAGAAACATGAATCAAGTAATTTAGTCACCATAGTAATGGAATAACATTTTACTTCAGGGGGATTTTACTTAAATTATGTATAATAAATTATTTGGCAGTAGAGATTAATGTATTAGAAAGTGATTTTCCGGGCGCCTGGGTGGCTCAGTCGTTAAGCGTCTGCCTTCGGCTCAGGTCATGATCCCGGGGTCCTGGGATCGAGCCCGGCATCAGGCTCCCTGCTCGGCGGGAAGCCTGCTTCTCCCTCTCCCACTCCCCCTGCTTGTGTTCCCTCTCTCGCTGTCTCTCTCTCTGTCAAATAAATAAATAAAATCTTTAAAAAAAAAAAAATTTATAAAAAAAAAAAAAGTGATTCTCTTCTGATAGGGCCAAATCCCTGTATAGTTATGAATAATTGATTTCCATAATGATATATTTCATGTAGAAAAAAATGTCATTATCATCTTTTCATATGTGTTAAGAATATGAATTACTTAGCACATTCACTCATTTAGCAAACACGATTGATTAACTGTGTTCACGCTTCTGGACACTTGGGAAATATCAGTAATAGAATCAATCACAGATCCTGGACATTATGGAGGATGTGAGAGCAGAGGAAAAATGGACTCATACAGTTTTTGCTAGGTGCCAGGTGCCATTCTAAGTGTTTTCCACATATTAAACCATTTATTCTTCCTCTGAAAAACAAACAGGGTTCTAGAAGGGGAGGGGGGTGGGAGGATGGGTTAGCCTGGTGGTGGGTATTGAGGAGGGCACATTCTGCATGGAGCACTGGGTGTTATGCACAAACAATGAATCATGGAACACTTCATCTAAAACTAATGATGTAATGTATGGGGATTAACATAAGAATAAAAATAAAAAAATAAATAAACCATTTATTCTTCATAACAACTTACAAAATAGGTACTCATCTTCTATATTTTAGAGGGGAGGAAAGGGAAGTGAAGCACAGAGAATCTAAGGGAGTCCCTGAGGTCATGCAACGAGTGAGTGGTTGAGCAGGATTCAAATGTTGAAAGCAGTGTGCTTCAAAAGTAGTGCTCTTAAATGCCAGGTTGAATTGCCTCATTTTTTGGTAACAAGTACATGCTGGAGAGTGGCTAAAGTTACTTTCCAAGTTAAATATTGGTATTAACTGGAAATTATTTAATGCCTACTTTATTCTTTCAATGGCTTGATCTTGTATCAAAAGAAAATAAAAGCACAGATATATTTTTCCCTTGTGTCTTTTATGAAGCTGAGAGCTTTATTGTACACTATCACTGAATTGACATTTTTTCACCGCTTTTATTTGCAAAGAATTTACATTTCATAAAGACCCAGAGAACTGCATCTTTTTATATACTACTGTGCATCCAATTCATTTTGTCTTTAACTAAAGCATACGAGTATAGCAGAGAATTGTCTGATGATTATTAACAGACATTAAAATGAATTTTATCAATATTACAGAACAAGAGATTTAATTGCATTACTTATTGGTATACTTATTAGTATATAGGCATAAACTCCTAATTAAAAAGGCCTAGAAATAACCATTAGGCATGTTTTAGAAATGATAAATCAAGAGAAGAATATTCTTCCCCATATAAGCTTACATATTTATTGGGATGTCTCAGTTTACCCTGTTGTGCAAACATTGTTCATTCATTGTGTACCTCTGGCTTACATCGTGCCTAGGGGCATTCCGACAAGATGGAGTCCTGAAGGATATGCCAGGTCCCTGTAATTCTCAACTTTGCTGGAAAGACTCCACAAACTCAATTTGTGAGTGTAGCATGTACACTGGAAGTTTGGAATTTCCTTGAAGAAGATGGAAGAGGAGTTTGTTGTCCAGACGAAAGGGAGAGAATCGAAAGCCATAGCTGTAATTTTTGCAGCTATCAGAGCAACCTTGGCCGGTGAATATTTTTGACACCTGAAGAGCAAGTGGAGGAGGGTACAATTCCCAACCTGCTATGGACTGTCTTTTTGGGAGCCCAGAGGATTCTCCTGGCACCTGGAGGGGCACTGTGGTGTTATAATGCATTCCTGGCTTGAATCACATCTGCTCCGGCAGTTGGAGAGGCCCACTCTCCTTTGTAACTGGCCTCTCAGTTATACTGAGAAAGCTGTTAGATTATTCATCCCTGCGTTTCATGTCTCAGGAAGTGAATCTCCCATTTTTTTTTTTTTTTTTTTTTATCCATTACATATTGGCTCACCTAACAAAGATCACTGTTTTTTCTACTGGCTGCCAGATTACAACTGCAAAAGAGACCCCAGAAATCAGACCTGTGCATTTGCTAATGAACCCATACAGTAGGTCAAGCAGTTATTATCTATTTAAATGGATTTACCAACTTGAAGGGAGAACCTAATATGACAAATCAAAAAATGTGGTGGCTACTCTAGATAAATGAAGAAAAATATAGACAATTATCAATAAAATAAAATTGAAGCAAAAAGCATATAGTATGCAGCCAGAAATGATTTTTAAATCTTAGGATTTAAAATTGAAAAAGAACAGCACCTGCTGGAAACTTGGCTGAGTAAAGAATACATTTCTTAGAATACAGAGGAAAAATACAAAGAAATGAATAACTGAAAAGGAAAGAGACTTGAAGGACAACTATAATGGGTTATAGATTCCTTTAATCGAAATGGATGACACTGTTATTAAATACTTCAATTTAAGGGCCAAGTACAGATTTTTGAAGCAGAAGACACTGTCTGGAAATATAGTGATAGCTTGGCATTTTAAATTCTAAATGATTCAAGCAAAGCCCAGGAATTGAGAGTTGGAAAAAAAAGCAGATGATTTCAGTGTAGTGGTATAAACATTATTGTTGAAGTATGAGGATTTCTCTGCGATGGTATAACATATTTTGGAGAGGCACATATATCATACTGATGGTAGTCAGGGAATATTTTTGATGGAGCAAAGCTAAATCCTGAATAGGAAGATGGCATAGCCAAGTAAAGTAGTGATGGCATTCTAGCCAGAGAGAAGAGCTTGTAAAATAGGCAAAAGTTCAAGAGAAAAGATGTGGGAAATTAAAAGGTGACCAAAAGTTATTGGAGAAAATAAAAAGGGAGAAGGTCAAGAGATGAATGTGGAGAACTAAGGAAGGTCCAAATCATGACTTTTTTAAAGGTGACATTTTAATACAACTTGTTTTCAAGATGGAAATTGCTTTGTAGAAAGAAAAGAAGAGATGAGTGCTTAAGCAAAACAGTGGAAATGAAGGGTGGTGGATTATCTCCAAAATGGCCCCCAACAAAATTTCCTTTGTATACACATGCATCTCCTGCCATCAACAGATGGCATCAATTTCCCCTCCGTTTAATCTGAGGAAGCCTTGTGACTTGTTGTGATCAACAGTATTTGATACAAGTGATCTATCCCAGTTTAAGTTTTAGGCACCGAGAGACCTAGTAGCTCCTTTTGTGTTTTTGGAACCTCAGGCCACCATGTAAACGGGTCCAGCAATCCTAGAGAAAGACTGTGTGGAGAAAGTGATGTGTAGCCTTTCCTGTTATCTCAGCTGAGGTGCCAGATATGTTCACAGCTGAATGCATCTGTATGAAAGACTCCAGCTACTACCACATGGAACAAAGATGGGTCCTGGTTTCACAGCCATAAAGAACTGAAACAAAAAGTAAATATATTTAAGAAATGTTACAGAAGGAGAGTTCAGATAACTTAAGACTTAATTTATGAAGGGTTGGAGGAACAGAGAAATGTACCAAGAAGAGCTTCTTGGATTCTGGCTTGGGAATCTCAGTAGAATGATGGTTCCAGTTACTGAGATGTGGAAGAGAGGGCTAGAAGAGGTTTGATTGTATAAGTTTGTAACTACTGTTTAGACCTCAGAAGATGTTTGAGGTTGAGGTATATATATTTGAGAGTCACCATACTGGTGCTGCCTGAGGTCACAAACTAGAAGAAAGCAATCTGACATGCAGATGAAAATCACCTGTCAATCAAAATGTCCACCTTATTCTGTCCTCTTAGAAGTCCTCACAGGCTAACTGTTCTCAGCTTTGGTAGTACATTAGAATACCCTGGGATGATTAAAAATAATCCTGATAGCCAGACTGAAACTCAGGCCAAGTGGAAATGGGACCCAAGTAAAAGTATTTTTTAAAGCTCTCCAGTTGATTCAAATATGCAGCCAAGTTTGAGAAAAGAGCACTATCATTTAGTGGAGGAGGGTCAAAGTACATAGTATAAAATACCTGCCTAGATGATTTTATTTTATTTTATTTATTTTATTTTTTAAGATTTTATTTATTTATTTGACAGAGAGAGACACAACGAGAGAGGGAACACAAGCAGCGGGAGAGGGAGAGGGAGAAGCGAGCCCTCCGCGGAGCAGGGAGCCCGATGCGGGGCTCGATCCCAGGACCCTGGGATCATGACCTGAGCCGAAGGCAGACGCTTAACGACTGAGCCACCCAGGCGCCCCCTAGATGATTTTAGAATGCCCTTTATTTGCTTGAAAATCCTGGATGTGAACCATCTCATTAGGACTCTACAAATTCAAATTACTGTAGTTATTCAAAATCAATACAACAATTTTTAAAAATAATCTGAATATAGTCATCTGAATATGGTATACTCAGAAAATATTATTTATGCCTAAAATATATTTCCTTTCTATTATCTTTTTTAAAATTACCTTTGATACATGATCTTTTTTGCCTTTATCTTGTTTTCAACTTTGCCACTGGCTAAGTTTTAATTAAATTGAAATTGAAATAAAAATTTCAGAAGCACACTTGATCCAGATTCAAATGTCAAATCAAAAAACTGTTTTACTTACCCTCTTAGTAGTGATATTTAAGATGTTTTAAAACCTGCACAGCAATAAGCAGCACCCAAACAGAATGGGTTCCCACTATAATAGCAATAACAGCTGTGCTCTGTATCGGTATGTACCTGATAAATATAGCCTTTGCAAAGATGGCACATTAGACTTGTCAGAATTAGATGAAGCTGCCTTTTAAGAGTGAGGTCTTCCTCAAGGCAACTAGGTATAGAAAAAGTCAAAGGACTGTTACTCTCTATTTACTGTTAATATTTATATTTTACCTATCTTCCCAGATCTCTGCTGTGGTATTGTGAATGTCTGAGAATCTTTGGGTTCTTCCAGTCTTATTACACAGCTGGACACAGAAGGGTCTGGCCAGTTTACAGAACAGCTCTGAAGACCTGACTAGGAGATGGCTTCATAGGATGAATTGCACATTCACTGGGCAAAAAATGGTGAATTTTGATGTAATCCAATCACAAGACATTTAGCTTATTTTGGTTTTGGCAGATCAGTTTCTATTCTCTATTTGAAGCATTAAAAATAAACAAGAATAGTTTCTGGACCAAGAATCATAGAGATTTTACAAACACCATATTTTCAACCTCTATTGCATTATATGACTTATCTTTTGGGAATGAACACACAGGTTTTGATATAATTTGATAGTCACAATTAATTAATGTTTCTTTCCAAACAAAAGATAAGTATTATGAATTCCACAATGGAAATCAGGGCCATGTAGGAATTTGAAAAGGTAACACTGGAGGTAACATTGTAGGTGTAGAATTAGAAAATTGTAATTCCAAATACTTTGATTCATCTTTGGTTAATATTATAGTGGAAACTAAAATGAGAAACAATAACAGGCAGAGGATAATGTTGACACATGAGCTTTTGAAAATGTAAAAGAGGGGTCCACTCAATATTCTTTTCTGCATCAAAAAAGGAGAAGGTTTAAAAATATTTACAAATCATATGCCATACACACACAATGAATAAATAGGTTAGCTGGGTTGGTGGCAGTAATGAGGGTACTGTTCAAAATAGCTTTACGTGTATTTTATGCCTTGTAATGGGAAAGTAAAATTGAACTCTTGGCATGTTATAAATAGAAAGGTAGGACACTCCATGGTTAAGAGCACATGACCACTATAGCCAAATGAACTGGACAGAATTCTAGCTCTACCACCAAGTAGTTTCATGATTTTGAAGCAAGTTAGTTGATTTCTCTGTGCCTCAGTTTCCTCATTTATAAATGGAGATAAAAATAGAATAAAAATGCCTACCTCTGACAATTGATGATGGTAAAGTACTTAGAAGGGAGCCTGCCCAGTGTAAGCAGTTATGTGAAGGATTGTTTCGCTATTTTTTTTATTTGCTGAAAAATGTGAAAAGTTCTGTATAGTCTTCTTTACAAAAAGTCAATAGTTATTTGAGTGGAATTAAATGTTACCTTTGAGGTTGTGATCGCTGCTAAGCTTGTTTTACAGTTTGTTGCAGGCAATTGTATTATATTCATCCTATGTATGTGTAGTAATTATGACAGATAATTATATTTGTTGTAGAAAATTGAATTTACCTTATGTAAATTGTAAAGTACTCGCCAGTACTGTTCTGATTAGCTTTCTGTAAATGACCTTTACAACACCCCTTTCTGTTTGCCACAGTATTTTTCCTGTTTTTCAGAAAGCATCCCTCATTGTGTCCTCACAATCTTCCTATATGCCCAGTGCAAAAATGAACTGATCAAAACATGTTGAGTCCAAAAAATATGAAGTATGAAAATATGAAATATTTTTTCAATATGAAGAAATAAAGATAAATGTGACTTAGTTTTTGCCACCAAAAAGCTTACCTTTAACCTAAGTGATTTAATTTCAACTACTACTATTCATGTTCAGCTATGGCCTTGATATGGATGAGGTGATCATACATCACATTTTACACCTAACTTGTCCCAGGATAATTAATATTTCTCCTAATATATATTTCAAAGGTTCCCCAGTTTGGATAATAAATTATATGGTCACCCTCGGTAATGGATACTACCTACACAAAAGCCCTTTCAGGGAAATTTGGTCTAGGAATTGCATATTAAGGTAATGGACACAGTTGATCTAAAATAATGACTGACTTAGCAAGAGGCCAAGGTTTGTCATCTGAAGAGAACCAGGAATATGAGCCTGTCATGATGAACTGCCCTTGTACTGAAACTTGAACTCTATTAATGGAGATTCATCCCTGAGGCCTACATAACACACACACACACACACACGCACACACAGATTACTTTTATGGTATTCCAACCAAAAATACATCCTCAGAATCTAATCATGAAGAAACCGCAGACAAACCCCACAATTAGTCTATAGTCTTCATTATCATGAAAGACAAAAGAAAGTCTGGAGAACTGTTCTACATTAAAAAGACTAATAGATACATGACAACTAAATATCGTACAAGACCCTGGATTGGTTTCTCAGCTAGAAAGGATTAACCAGAGTTAATCCTGCAGACAGGCCTGGTTGCTTACACACTGCACATTCCAAAGAAAGTTCTGTCTTCAGAACTGCAGGTTGGTTGGCTCTTGGGAAATAATCTCTGAGATTTTGGAATATTCTGCATGCTAAGAATGTTTTTGTATGCCTGGAGTCTTGGGCCATACTCTTATCAATTTGACCAGGTAAGTTTAACCTGATAATGTGATTAATGGTGTATCCTTGTTTTTGCTGGTGTGTTGGGGCACTGGGGCGGGAGACTAGAGTCTGAATAGCTGAGGTCAGTCAAGCAGGTGGTGCATGCCTTTGTGACTGACTGCCAGTAAAACCCTGAACACCAAAGCTTAGGTGAGCATCCCTGCTTGGCAACACTTCTCATGCATTATCATATATTGTTGCTGAGAGAATTAAGTTGTTGCTACATGAGTCCAATGGGAGGAGACACTGAGAAGCTTGCATTTGGTTTGGAGTTTGTCCCATGTGCCTTTCCCTTTGCTAATTTTGATCAGTAACCTTTCAGTATAATAAAATATAACCATGAATATAATAGCTTTTATGCATCCTGTGAATATTTCTAGAATCATCAAGCCTGAGGGTGATCTTGAGAACACCTGACACAGTTTCTATATTGGAAAAAATGACTATGAAGGACATTATTGGAATGATGGTTGAAACTGGAATATGGATTACAAATTAGATAAAAATATATCAGTGTTAAAATTCCTGAATTTGAGAACTGCAATGTATTATGCAAGATATTAATTATCCTTGTTCCTGGGAAATACATATTGAAGTATATTGGGGCCAAAGGGCAAGATGACCACAACCTACTATAAAATGGCTCAAAAAATATGTATACACACAACTAGAGAGAAAAAGAAAGTAAATGTGCCAAAATATTAAGAATTGGTGGATTTGGGGAAAAGATGCATGTGAGTTCTTCATATTATTCTTGCAACTTTTCTGTAAGTTTAAAATTATGTCAAAAGACAAAATGAAAATATAAACCTCTACAAAGGGTTTTATATATATATGTGTGTATTGCATCTTTGCTTATAACTTGATGTGAATTCACTATTCAAGCTTTCTAAATATCTACCCAAGAACCACATTAAGTAAATAGAAGGTGGAGAAAAAAACTCATTCAACATACAGAATTAAATTATTGGGCAACTGGATGTTGGCCTTAAGGTAGAAATTGTCACTAAGAGGACAAATGGAAGCACGCTGAATAAAGATGTAAATTATCAGAATGGGAATGTGGTCTCTGATCAAGTGGGTTAAAGATAAAAGTGATAGACACTGGGATGGAAACAAAGTCTTACAGGCTAAATTGGCAGAAGACAATGGTGACAATCCAGTTTCTCTGGTTAAGCATGGGGTTCAAAGAATATGACAGGCAATGATCCAGATGTGCAGACAGGTCATGTTGGGAACTCTAGCATGGGATAAAGGATGAGTTTCCAGACAAGTGACAAAACATAGCTATAGGGATCCAGAATGACAAGTTGTAAGTACCATCTAAATCTGGAGAAAATTAACAGACATCAAAAGGTGATGAAAGCTTAAAAAAGGGGGGGGGCTTTAGGCCTCAGAAGTATTGGTGAGAACAAAGTACAGTATTAGGCTTCAGGCGTCAATTAATGGGACAGAGGGGAAGGAACCTTGTCAATTCGGTAATTAAGTTTACCGAGGTACAGAAACCCAGCAGGATTAACAAGATGAAATGTTGAACAATCAGTCATTGGCCTAGAGCTTTTTAAAGAGAGGCTCCCAGCTGCTGGAAGGGGACAGAGTTTGCAGGTGGGAATTAAGTGGTCTCAGCTGGGAAATTTGGAGGGCTTCAGGAAGAGAGTGCCAGGCAGCCACTGAAATTACTTTTTCTAAAGTAGGGCTGCCAAATAAAAGGGATGCTAAAGAGGAGTGTGGAAGAAAATGGATTTGGGATTCATATAGATCATCATTTAAAATTTGTCTCTACCACTTACTATCTATGTGACCTTTATCAGACCTCGTAGTAGTATCTGCTTCAGAATTAAAATGAGTAAACATGTAAAGCTCTTGGTTCAGTGCTTGGCATGAAGGCTGCACTTAGTAAATTATTTACTTATTCTGAATGGAACAAGGGATTGCATAACATTTTCTCTTCCTTTGGTTACCAATTGATAAGTGATAGGAGAGGTAGGCATATTGATTCCTAGCATCACTGGTCAAAATAAAAATCATTTAAAACAAAAATCTTCTTGTGATATAAAAATTTTGCATAGTGGTAACCTGCTTTCCTTAGTGAAATAGAGATGGACCAATATTGACCTTAGAGTCATTTGCAGGGCCTACCTTTCCTCCAAGTCTCCAAGGTGGTATTTCCTTCTCTTGTCTTGAAATAATTCTTCACAGGCCTATGTTGTATGTTTGGCTGTGTATTTGTTCTTCATATCCCCAACGAGGCAGAGATTCAGCTTAACTCTGCATATTTTGTCATTCAGTTTGTTCCAGTGGTTCTTTGTTCAAGGTTTTTGCTTTGTTTTGCTTTGTTTGCTCACATAGGCTTGTTTTATCCGTGTTTAAGACTTGCAGCTGGACAGCATGTTAATAATCACACATGAGTGATAAGTCCTTAATGTTCCTTTCAGATTGACTAAACCTTTAAGCAGGCTTCTTCCTGACTCTTGGCTCCTGACCTCCTGCCCCTTTGAGATAGAAACAGTTTTACAATTCAGGAATGTCTTTTTTAAGGATCTGTGAACATCTCCGTGAAATGTAATAACAAGAAATTGCCAATCGGAGCTTAACTTCCTTGCTCTAAACTGTAAAAGTATGTCCTGTCATGAAAATATCAGAAAGTTTCCTTTTCCTTAGGATAAAGCCAATTAGCAAACACAGAAGGCCTATGATCCTCCACCCCAACCCCCTCAGTTCTTTTTTTTTTTTAAGATTTTATTTATTTATTTGAGAGAGAGAGAATGAGATAGAGAGAGAGAGCATTAAAAGGGGGAGGGTCAGAGGGAGAAGCAGACTCCCTGCTGAGCAGGGAGCCCGATGCAGGACTCCATCCCGGGACTCCAGGATCATGACCTGAGCCGAAGGCAGTCGCTTAACCAACTGAGCCACCCAGGCGCCCCGCAACTCCCTCAGTTCTTAAAAACTCTATCCTTTGTTTCATTAAAGTTGAGTTTAGGCCTCTCCTATTGTGATAATATAGAATAAAGTCTTGCTTGCCTGTTTAATTTTCGTGTAATTTTTACTTTGACGTGTGTTATACATAGCTCAATTATTTTAAAATTTCGTTTAGAAAGGCTGACTTCACATGAGATGGTCACCCAGTATCAATCTAAGGAAATCAGATCTATAGAGAAGTGTGTGAAAACACAACAGTCCCAGGAGACACTGCTACCAGGCTTCTATTTTTTGTCTAATTTTTCTTTTTTGTTTGTTTGTTTGTTTTATTTTTGGCCTACACAATTTTCTCAGGATGAAATTTAGCTCTCTACTTTTGTCTCCTTTGTCATCTGAGAGGTATAATCTGACTAGATGCAGAAAGGGGTATTGAGTTAGTGAGGCAGCACTCTAACTTCCTCTAAAGCTTCAGCTGAACAGCAAAAGGACAGAAAAGAATCAATCTTCTTTTCTTTTTTCTTTCATTTTAATTTTTAATTATATAAAGCATCTCTAATGAGACAAACAGCTGCATATGCTTAGTCTTTAGGATGTTCAACCAGGGGGGTGGGGGAGAATTAACAAACAGCAATTTATTCCCTGCCATTGTAAAGTCACGTGGGTCACTTCTCAAAGATTATCAGAGGGGCGCCTGGGTGGCTCAGTCATTAAGCGTCTGCCTTCGGCTCAGGTCATGATCCCAGGAGGCTCAGGTCATGATCCCAGGGTCCTGGGATCGAGCCCCACTTCGGGCTCCCTTCTCCGCGGGAAGCCTGCTTCTTCCTCTCCCACTCCCCCTGCTTGTGTTCCCTCTCTCTTTCTCTCTCTCTCTGTCAAATAAAATCTTAAAAAGAAAAAAAGAAAGATTATCAGAACTGAAAATATCATGGTCTTGAGAGGTCCAGCTGACTTACACTTACACTTAAATCAGAGTGAGCTAGAATATCTCAAAGAGGGAAGTCATAGAATAGCAATGGTCCCTGACTAGGAATAGGAGATCTTTTCAGATAGCATTATAATTATACAAGTGAGATAATAAAGGCTTTAAAGACTGGAAATGGGGATGAATAAAATGAGATGGATTCAGGAAGCTTTTGGAGGTAGATTTGTCATGAATCTGTGATTAAATTTGGTGGGTCAGGGAGGAAGGAGGGAATAATTATGTCTAAAGTTTCTAGCTGGAGTCATGGTAGATGATCAGGAACAAAACAGAAGTCAGTAGGTGGTATATTGGAAAGATAATTTGTTTCTAATCTTGGATCTGCCTCAACAGATTGTGTGACCTTATAGAAGTCTATTAAAAACTTTAGTCTCTGATTCTTCATCCAGTTTATCTCGATATCCCCTTTAGCAGGAAAAATCTAATATTTTTGAGGTAAATCAATCACCATCACAACGAATGATCTCTTCCAAATCATGATATCGGGCATTTACCAAGCATCTATTGTACGGTCGCTATAACCCTGAGAATTGAGAGAGACACAAATTAAAGACAGTATTTGTATAAAGATAGTGGAAGAACAATATTTACCTGCATGATGCATTTATAAAATAAGAAAACTATAATTATTTAAATTCCAGTGTTTATGCTATAAAAGGTTAATACTATGGAAATTTAATTATTGTAGGACAAATTAATAAAGAAGTCATCTCCCATGGAAAAAAATTATCTTACAACACACACAAAAAGTCTGCTTCAAAGATGCCAAATACAAAGTGACTATTTAGGAACTGAGATAGAGAAGATCACAGCAAATTTTCTAAGTTCTGTGACTGGTAAAGAGAAGAGAGCCAGGTTTAAATTCAGACATGTCAGAGTTCAAAACTCATGTACTTTAGTTTACATCTTTGGTAGATCTAAGCATTACATACTTTACTTTCTTCTTAAAAAGTTTTAATTTAGGGGCGCCTGGGTGGCTCAGTTGGTTAAGCGTCTGCCTTCAGCTCAGGTCATGATCCCAGGGTCCTGGGATGAAGCCCTGATCAACGGAGAGCCTGCTTCTCCCTCTGCCTCTCCCCCTGCTTGTGCTTTCTCTCTCTCTCTCTCAAATAAATAAAATCTTTTTTAAAAAAGTTTTAATTTAAACTCCAGTTAGTTAACACACAGTGTAATGTTAGTTTCAGATGTACAATATAGCAATTCAACACTTCCATGCAACACCCAGGGCTCATCACAAGTGCCGTCCTTTATCCCCGTCACCTGTTTAACCCATCTCCCCACCCCTCTCCTCTCTGGTAGCCATCAAATTGATTGTTGCCTTCTTACTTGGGAGCATAATAAATACATTGGCAATTTGATAAAACTAATATTTCAGATAAACTAATACATTACTTCAACTATTTTTTTATCTTTGGGGTTTTTGAAACAAGTTATCAGTCATAAGTAAAGCACCCGTTGAAATGTATTTTATAAGAACTGAATTATGCTGCCATCTAGCGATCATTTGGTTGCTGATCCGGTTCCCCTGCTCTCCGAAGGAGTGTTCCTATGAAATTTTTCATAAACTGAAATGGCATACATCGAAGAAGCAATTATCATTAATTTATATTGAAAAAATTTTTGAGTGCTTCCAGACCTCAAAAATAACCTCTTTTAGGTTTCCTAATGCTTTAGGACACATATTGCTAATGGATGCATAAAATAAATATAGATAAAGCACAGATGTTCACAGACACAGTTCAAAGTTATGGTGGCTTGAGGCTGAGATGCTGAGTGTGGTTCCAGGGCAAGGAGCGTGGTGGGGCCACTCTTGCAGGGGGCACACAGCTTCTGTCACAGCTGTCACAGCTGTCTGCAAAACAAACGCTGAACACCATTTGCCTTTTTTTCATAAAAGCGAAAATCCTCTCCAGAATTCTTTCAGTTACCCAAAACAGGTACTAATGTAGGTCTTTCATAAACATGAGTGACATAACACAAATTTTCAAAAACAGGGGATACCTGTATTCCTCAAACATTCAAAAAAAATCAAAGAGTTTTGTATGTACAAAAAGTAGGCTAACAAAGCTGATACATAGGCTGACATAGATTTGCATGGTAAATTCTACACAAATAAAAAAATAAAATAATGAAAGAAAGATATTAATAAAAAAACTATAATTTTTTATTTTTTTCTTCTTAAAAGTGGAGTCTGCATCCGTTTACATAAAAAATGTAACTAGGTCCTTTAGTAGAGTTTCCACACCTTTTATATTATGGATTCTAGGGTTTTTTTGTCTATTTATTTAAAATAAATATTCTTTGTAATTTACACCTAGTCTCAGTTTAGAGAGATTATATTTTAGAGAAAGCCATATCTTTCTACCTCATCTGGAGGTGAGACTAAGAGTTGAAAACAATCGACTACAGAGATCTCATGAGGGTCACGAGTAGAGGAGGAAGCAGAGTGGAATGTGCAGAACAAAAAGGATTTGTTCTTAAGGTCAGTTGAGCTCAGTGTCCTGGGGAACTCAATACTCGCTGGGGAATCTTTAAGAAAGCATTTAATGTAATGGTAACAAGTAGCAGAGGTCTCAAAGCATTGTAGTTTGGTATATTACACAAAATAAACATAGGATTTCAATTCTAATCAGTCATATCCGAAAAGAATCTAAAGCATATAAAGTATTGATTTTTTTTAAAGATTTTATTTATTTATTTTTGAGAGAGAGTGAGAGTAGGAGGAGGAGCAGAGAGGAAGAGAAAGGGAGGGGGAAAGAATCTCAAGCAGCCTCTGTGCTGAGCAAGGAGCCTGACATGGGGCTCAAACCCATGACCCTGAGATCACAACCTGAGCTAAAACCAAGAGTTAGACGCTACTGAGCCACCCAGACGGCCTGGTTTTGATTTTTATTTACATGTGACTTTTACATGAATGTAGAGATCCATAGGCTTAAAGGCTTGAGTAGGAAAAACAGTACTAAGAACGGAAAAAAAAATCTTCAGTTCTAAAATGTATTCATTTTCTTGTTCAGAGTGTTGAAATGAAATGACTTATAATACATGAGATGCTAAACCATGTGTTATGCACTGTTGTATATTAAATTCTCCCTGCCCTTAAAGAATGTATAATTAATTGATATATAAAGATATCTATAAATTATTGAATATGCCAGATGTGGAGGGCATGAGCAGAAGACAACTTGTTTTTTTTTTCTTCCAACACTGCCTAACTTCCTTCCCAACTCCTTAGAGATATTTTTTGCAAATTATAACTGGTAATATGGGGGTATTAAAAATTTACCTCAAAGCATAAACTAATCAAAGTTAAAATCTTATTCCCTCACCTAGTTCAATGTTCCTTCCCCAAGATCAGCTCAGACTTTAAGAGGAACCAGAATCAACGAAGGGGGAAAAGGCAGAGTTTGCTATTTATTTATTTATTTATTTATTTATTTATTTATTTATTTATGCTCTCTTAACTTGATTTCCTTTCCCACCACCTCTTCTCCCACTGACTCTTTCAGGAAAGCATCAGGAGAAGGGATGATAGAAGTTAAAAAAAAACAACACCTTTTCATTTGGCTTATGCTGTTTGTGCTCTCCATTGTGGTAGGTACTCAGACGGTGGCATTCCACCATAGTGAACTTCCTGATACTTCAGCCATGCCCCCATTCCACATTCTGTTACACGCAAGACCATCTTTTTAAATATGTGACTTTAAACTTTTAGTATTGCTCACCCTCTTGGCTATAAAGCTCTCTGGGGCAGAGATGTGACGTCTGTCACGGCTGATACTGAGCATTCATGCAATGCTACGTTTATATGGAACACTCTGAGAATCAGGGAACCACAGAACTTCATACTGAAAAGGGCTTTAAAGCAAAAGAGAATGAACAAAGATAGTGATGATGGTTTCATGAATGTTTACTTATCTCTAAACTCATTAGGTTGAATACATTAGATATGTACAACTTTTGTATGTCAATTATACTTCAGTCAAGTGGTTTAAAAAAGAAAAAAAACCAAGTCATTGAAAGGGAAGAAAATGTTGACTTTTGTAAAAGCAAAAGCAAGAAATAATATTTTGCTTTTGAGTTACATGAGTTTCATTATAAATGAAGTTATTCATTTTCAGCCTTCAGTACCATAATATAATCAGGAGAAAAATGTTGTATTTAAAGTCAATCGATTTCAGAATAAAATTTCCACAAGAAGAATAAAGGCAAAGTATTATTGAATCTCAGGCAAGTCTTTATTTATAAATACACATTCTCAGTTATGGTTTTCATCCAATTTGGCTACAGCTTCTGGGAAGTTGCTTGGTGACAGATGTCTGTGCTTGAAAAGCTAATGAAAAAGTGGAAACAGAATTGCTTTTTTTTTTTAAAGCTGCTAAAATGATATAGACACACAGGAGAATGGAACAAATTATTTACTTTCTCTAAAGGTTAAACTACCATTCTATAGATAATAACAAGTTTTGTGGGTATTGTTAATATTTTTCATCTATATGTTTCCATGCATGATTTATCCTCCCTATTTTCCTTCAATAAGGTGAATTGCTTTTTCAATGAAGGGTCATTAGGTAACACGCTGGTTATCATAAAATATAAATCTAATGATTAGAACCAATGTGCCAGTTGAATAGAGTCAATATCAGCAAACATTATTAGCAGAAAAGAGAAAATGACTTGAATGTCTAAATGCCTTTTATGTTACCTGTAGTATAAGGAGAATCTGTTTAAAATGCAAAACAGATTCCTTTAACAGAGTTTGGTTTTAGGTTTAGAGGAGAGGAAATGCTTGCCCCTTCATTTTCAGAAGGTGCATTGACTGGAAAGATATTTACCCTGGGAGACAAATGAATTAATACCCACCAGCTTATATCAGGAACTCTGGTTTGGGGCAAGATGATTGATGTTGGTTTTGAGATTGATTTTAGAATGTAGTTTTTTAAGAGAAGGGACCAAATTATATTCACCCTTCTTTTCTTCATGTATATACTGACACAATCTTTGTCATTCAAATATATTTATTTTTATACAAGTCAATATGAAATCCCTGTATAACTCTTCTAATACAGTGAGGGTTTGTGGAATAACTAACAATTATTCTCATTTCCTGGAGATATGTCATGGAAGAAGAATAAGTTTGGCTTGAATTATTAGTATGATCATCTTTATTGGGAGAATTATTATACCATGTAGCTTTTTGTGATGTACACCTTTCAAAATTTATGGCTACTTAGCCTTTGATCTTCTAACTATGTTTGGAGAATTCCTTACTTTAAGAATGTCGGTAGAGGGTAAAAAATACCCTCCTTGTCTAGAAACTAAAAATGCAGGGCGCCTGGGTGGCTCGGTCATTAAGTGTCTGCCTTCGGCTCAGGTCATGATCCCAGGGTCCTGGGATCGAGCCCTGCATCAGGCTCCCTGCTGTGCGGGAAGCCTGCTTCTCCCTCACCCACTCCCTCTGCTTGTGTTCCCTCTCTCCCTGTCTCTCTCTCTCTGTCAAATAAAATCTTAAGAAGAAAAAAATAAAGATTATCAGAACTGAAAATATCATGGTCTTGAGAGGTCCAGCTGGCTTACACTTACACTTAAATCAGACTGAGCTAGAATATCTCAAAGAGGGAAGTCATAGAATAGCAATGGTCCCTCACTAGGAATAAATAAATAAAATCTTTAAAAATAAATAAATAAAAATGCTAGTTACTCATGATCTCAACCTCCCGCACAGTCAACCTTGATTCAGTAGCTTATAAACGAGCAGCTCTCTTTCTCAGCTAGGGAGAGCAGTAGGAGATGATGGAAGGTGACATTTATGAAAACGGAAGTGTCTAGTGCTTGAAGGAATGTTCTTTAACATGTTGGTTCTGCAATGTGGTGTTATGCGTTATTCCTGGCAATTAATTTAAAATTCTGTTCTTTGGTCTTTCCAATGATTCTTTTAATGAACTCATTTTTTTCCTTTTCAGATAGAGCAAGTTTCTGCTAATTGAATAAAAAACCTGATCAGTTTCAGTCGCATACTTCATTTCATTGTGACTTCCCTTTTTTGGAATTTGTAGAGAATACAATCTTTATGTGTCTTTGTTCCTCTATTTAATCATAAACTGCTTGATCATGATACACTTTGTTATTTATTCTTTGTATCACCCATAGTATTTAGCAAAATGCTATCTTACAATAGATGATTGAATAAACACATGATTACACAGAAAAGGCATAGGCCTGAGAAACACTCAAAGCAAATACCACTTTGCTAAATCTTACCTTGCATAAGCCACCGTGTATCTCTGGGTCACAGAGTCTTCACATATAAAATGAAATGGTTAGGGGCCCCTGGGTGGCTCAGTCGTTAAGCGTCTGCCTTCGGCTCAGGTCATGATCCCAGGATTCTGGGATCGAGCCCCGCATCGGGCTCCCTGCGCGGCGGGAAGCCTGCTTCTCCCTCTCCCACTCCCCCTGCTTGTGTTCCCTCTCTCGCTGTGTCTCTCTGTCAAATAAATCAAATCTTTAAAAATAATAATAACAAAAATAAAAAAAAATGAAATAGTTAGATAAGGTTTGTGGTTCTAGAAATTCATATTTATATAATGTGTCTCAGCCCATTTTGTTCAGCAGATCTTGAAGACCTTTAATATGGTCTTCCTTCATAAGATTTCAGGAGCAGGTGTGCATAACATGGATGCACAGCCGCTATTTAATTCAAGTTTGTTTGTTATGTTTTTCTGCCCATAAACTAAGGATTGATGAAACAGAGGCCAAAATAACCTCAATTTACGGTAAGAGAATGAATTTGAGTAGCTCTGCTATCGGACAGCACCACGTCCATTGTCAGCTCTCTTCGTGAGCTCGGTTCCTCCAGCTTCTGGGCAGCGCAACGAGTACAGCAGTTTGGCATCCTCCAGATCTTCCTTCCCTGTAATTATTTATCTGTCTCAACAGCTCGGTTGCCATTCCCCAACTGCCGCTGCTTCTTGTGTCTGCTTGAGGATGAAACAGTGAGTGGCAGGCACATCCAAGCTCTCCCTCTCGTTATCTCAGCAGATACCTCTAATGAATCATGTCGCTCTGTCTTGCTGAGCCTGCATATGTTTGGCCAATCTTCAGAGCACCACTCCAGGAAGTCAATACCAATCAAGGTTGGCACAATTTGTTGCAGACACTGTGCATTGGCTCACTCACCACTCATTTCAATGCTTTTTAGGCTTACTTTCTTGAACAATGGAGGCTGGCCACTCACAAGGTGCATTTTCCAAACATCTTTTTAACTAGAAAGCAGACATGGGACTGAAGTTCTGCCAAGCACATGAACCTGCATGAAACAAGGAGAAGGAAATAACCAACATAAGGCAGCTGTTGCATGTGGGTCTCCTGGCGCAGCTGTGGTGGATTTCCTTTTCCTGTTGTGGAGGGGCAATGGCAAGGTTTTGCCTTTGTAATGACCTTATAGTATGACTGGGCATTTTTCCTGGATATGTTATCCTTACGTATCCTTAGATATATCTTCTAGGAATGTAGTGCCCAGGCTTAAAGGCCATCCCAACAACTCTGTTATATGAATGCATCAGCTAGATTAGTTTCAGTTGTCTGCAGCCATATGAAGCTGAAATGTACTTTTTATTTCTGTCAATTAGTAACAGAAACCCCAATAAACAGGGGCTTAATTAAACATGGGGCTTTTCTTTTCACACGGTGCTCAAGATGTCAATGAATTATCTTCAGCATGTGATTTCTGACTTCATTGTTAAGATGAGTTCTGCATCTCTATTTTGTCTGCATACAAGGTAAGAGGGAAGGGGTGACTTAAGGCTTCCTTCTAACATCATTTGAGAAGGAGTGCCATAACCAGGGACCTCTGCAGACCTCTCGTCGGCTGGCATTGTTACATGCCCTCTCTCAAGCAAAAGGCTGGCATTTCATGATTCTGTTTTTGTAAGAGACAGGCAAAGAAGAAATTGTGTTGAATGAGACATCCTACAGGGTTTGCCACACCATCATTATCTTAGTCTCTGTTATTACCTAGGCCTCCTCTGATGAGCTCCTACCAAAGCTTACTCACATATTCAGATGAAATATTTAGTTACCAACTTGATGCAATTAAACATACCAAGGGGCCCGTCTTTTCAAAAGTAACTTCCCCAAAAGCTTTTCACCTAATGTGAATTTTTCAGTTTTAGGGTCACATATTTGGATTAAGATCCTTGCCAACCAGAGAACATATGCTAGACTATATATGTATTATTCAGTGCTGGTAACTCAAAAACCCATGACCACTCATTATCTTGTTACCACAGACAAGATCATTAAATGTGCAGATGTATCTTCATGAAAAATAGAGCAGAATGGTTTCGCCTGAGGGAGGGAGCCCTGGAGGGACTATTTGGCATCACAAGCAATTGGATTCCAGGTATTATGAAATGAACTAATGAGGGAAACAAGTACAACTAAGCTTCCTCTCAACTGCACCTTGACGTGTGCCAGTTTTAATTAGAATACATATTACATGATTACTTCGCATATAATAGAGTTCTAGAAGGACAGTTCAGGGGCACTTGGGTGGCTCAGTTAAGCATCCGACTCTTGTTTTTGGTTCAGGTCATGATCTCAGGTTCGTGAGATTGAGCCCCACATTGGGCTCCGCGCTCAGGATTTTCTCTCTCCTTCTCTCTCTGCCCCTCCCTCTCCTACTCTCCCTTTCTCTCTCTCTCTCTCTCTGTTTCTCTCTCTCTCTAAAATAAATAAATAAATTTTAAAAAAATAGAAGAATAGTTCATAGTGTTCCTCTCGTCTCTGTTTGATGTTGGAACAAACCAAGAAATGGAAAGACAGAAGGAAATTACAATATCAATTTTTCACTCATAATGGTCTCTATATTTTATGCTTAAGTTTTTGTCTAAGTGGGTTTGTAATCCTTGACCCCTGAATTCTACTCATTAACTTAACCCAGTCACTGGCACAGCTGGACAACACCAAGCTTCACACACACACACACACACACACACACTTAGGCAACACCTTTTATTACAGGCAGTCAGAACTGAAGAGGAACCAGAGGGAGCCAAGTTACACCTGGCCAATTCATTGCCCCACCTGCCTATTATTGCACTACCTTCAGGTTGGTGAACTTGGGGGATGGATGAGAGACCAGGAGTGTTGCTCTGGTGTTAGGCCCTTACCCAGAAAGTGAAGAAAATGGAGGTACGCATTCTCCACTGATGATTCTTTGAAGTTAAAGCCAAACAAGGGAAGAAAATGACAAAGCAATTCCAGATAATAATACCATCATTATGACTATTTCATCATCCTATATTATGTTTAAAAGGATAATGATAATTCATGTTCTGCTGATATTATTATACCTTTCCTATAATATTTACAGCAAAAACACTTTTAAAGGGGGAAATACACTATGCCTCCATGTATGTTTATGATTCCACAAATTTTTCATTTTATTTGTGAAGCAAAATAACAGATAAAAAACATATAAAAAAATTTGGCCCATAAAAAGCATAAAAAATTGGTCCAGACTCGACTCCATCTTGTTCTGATTTTATTTTATAGTCTAGTAAAAGCAGTCTGCCTGCAATGATCATGGCACATTTTATACTATTCTGTGCCTCTGCTCTTGGGTTTTTGCTGTTTCCTCTCCTTGAAATGTATTTTCATGAACCTTTTATCTAACACTAAGTATCCTTCAAATCTTAGTTCGAGCACTATTTTATTCCATTAAGAATACTTTCCTGAATCTCCTGGATACAGTAAGTGACCATCTTCAGTGATTTCATAATAGCACTTTTCACAATATTTGAAATTATATGTCATATATTCGTTAACTCAATTGAAACACAAGAGGCTTAGGTTAAGAATTCTTGTTTTCATTAATATTTGTATCTTTATAACTTAGCACAGAGCTTGTTCTATGGTAGGCACTTACTATGTGATTTTTGGATCGTTGAACTAAGGCAGAGACAGACAATGGCATTATTAGGACAGAAAAGATTTTCAGAGAAGAACAAATTGTGCATGAAGATACACTTAGTTAAAAGATGTGTTAGAAGCTTGAGGAATGGCATGATTCTTAATACAGTAGATCTTTAACTTTTGAAATGTCATATTAGTTTTTAAAAATCTTAAAAGTGTGATATTTTAACACTTAAAAAGAAACACCATTGCACCAAAAAAAAAAAAAACAACATCGAATGACACTGAACTTTTTAAAAAGTATTTCCAAAAGACTAACAAAGAAAAGTGACTTCATTAAACTGTTGTAAAATGATTAGATTTCTTAATATGTGTTTATATTTTTTCTTTTTGTATCATCAGCATCATGAGACATTTGGTAATTAAATTATAATATGCATCATTGTAGTTCAGAATGCATCAATTATACATACAAATGAATTCAAACACCAGAATGAAAAAGAATAGATGTTTTTTATATTCTAAGGTAGATCCTAAGAAACAAATATAGTGCATAAAAAAAACACAACCTGGATATTTTTCAGTCATTCTTGATTATAACAACATATTATCAAGTCAATGACCTGCTTTTTGAGGAGCATCTTTGAATATGCTGTGTATTATATGTGGATAAACTGCAGATAAAATCCTGTCTCTCAAGTTGTATCTATATAGAAAACCTGATAGAACATTGCTGGTCAATAAGAGGCTAGATTGGCTTTTTACATCAGATATCTGAAGACCTTTTCTCTGATACAGATCTGATGAGATCGACATCTTTCTGTTTGGTTCTTCTGCCTGAAATCCACAGACGCAGCAATCCATTTCCACACACCCATATTTAGACAAAAACAGTTACTGGCCACTGTAATTATGGTGGATCAAAGTCCTACATCCTAAACTTTTTTGTTTATGTCTTAATATTCTTGAGTTCTGGCTTAAATTCCAATTCTAATTCTATAATTCCATGGTTTTTGGCCCTTATTTATAGATATAAATATGGTTTGCCTCTCTCTCTTTTTTTTCTTCCTTCCCCTATATTCATCTGTTTCATTTCTTAAGTTCCACATATGAGTGAAATCATATGGTATTTGTCTTTCTCTGACTGACTTATTTCACTTAGCTCATATACTCTAGTTTCATCCATGTCATTGCAAATGACAAGCCATCTTTTTGATGGCTGAGTGATATTCCATTGTATATGTATACCAGAACTTCTTTATCCATTCATCAGTTGATGGACATTTGGGCTCGTTCTATAATTTTGCTATTGTGGACATTGGTGCTATAAACATTGGGGTGCATGTGCCCCTTTGAATCGGTATTTTTGTATCCTTTGGGTAAATACCTAGTAGTGCAATTGCTGGGTCATAAGGTAGTTCTATTTTTTCACTTTTTGAGGACCCTCCATACTGTTTTCCAGAGTGGCTGCATCAGCTTGCATTCCCACCAACAGTGTAGGAGGGTTCCCCTTTCTCTGCATCCTCGTCAACAACATCTGTCGTTTCCTGACTTGTTAATTTTAGTCATTCTGACTGGTGTGAGGTGGTATCTCATTGAGATTTTGATTTGTATTTCCCTGATGCCGAGTGATGTTGAGCATCTTTTCATGTGTCTGTTAGCCATTTAGTAGAGACTCTTAACTATAGAGAACAAACTGAGGGTTGGTGGAGGGAGGAGATGGGTGGGAGGATGGGAATGGTGATGGTTATTAAGGAGTGCACTGGTTATGATGAGCACTGGGTGTTATATGTAAGTGATGAATTACTAAATTCTACTCCTGTAACTAATATTACACTATATGTTAATAACTAGAATTTATGTAAAAACTGAAGCAAAAAAATAAAGATATAAAAAATGTAGGTTTACGAACATGTATAAAATTTCTACAGAAATTTTTTGACTTTCATAAAATATTACAATTTATTAGAAGAATATTGATTTCAAATTTTATTTTTTAAGATTTGCACTTTACTAGGACTAAATCGGATGCTTTATAGTTAATGTTTATTCATATAAATCAACATGTAATCCCCTTCCCCTTAGCAGTGCCAAAATAAATGATAAGATTGGTATCTGCCTACTTAATCATTTCTAGAATCAACCAATTATTTATTTGAATTTATGTTTTCATAGTCACTCATGCACAATTAATCAGTCTCAGAACTGCTCAATCCCAAAGAGGTTTGACAAATGTTGCACTTAGAAACAGCTTTGTTTTCCCAATTGCATTTTCTGCACCTCTCTTTTATTTTATTACTAACAATATTTGCATAAAAATAGTATCGAGTTAAACAAGTTGCCAACTTAAATTTAGTGGATTTAAAATCCTCTTGAAATTATTACTTGTCAACAAAATGTAAAATTGCTTGCATTAGCATACATGTGTTGAAGAGCAAACATATCCAACATTCGTCTTAGTGGTACCTAGGTAAAAATACTGCTTTATTCTATTATTCCAATCAAAGAACTGTAAAAGATTGCCTAAAAACTACCTCAAGTTTCTGCAAGTTCAAAACAGAAGCATTTGATTTCATGAAGATTAAAGCGAACTTCTAGTAGATGTAAGCCACTCCAGCTCTCCAAGCATCACTGTGTAAAATCATTTTCAGATTATATAAGCACTGCAAAGAGTCATCACCTGAAAACATTAAGAATGTAACTAAGATCATTTTTACAGTTTCTATTCTTAAAATTTCTTCGGCCCTGTAATTTTTATTTTAGTTTTCTATATAAAAATCATTAACACCTTAGAACGATCTCTGAAAAATACATATTTAATTTTGCTAACACCCTGTACTTCCATTTCTTTATCCATTTTTCAGCATACCAACTATTCAGGCTAATATAGACTTAAACATATTAGGAACCTATTTTTCTCAGTTTGCTTATCAGGTAGGCTTTTACTTTTGATTGTATTAATATTTTTCCCCTCCTACTATCATTCTTACTAAAATAGGTACTACTATTTTAGTGACAATAACAGAATGCTTAACTTCAGGATCATGGGGAAATGAAATTGGGAAAATTTAGTTAACCATACATTCTCTAGTTTCTACTTCCAATCTCATCTTGCACATTTCCCCCTCTCCAGTGTAGTCATTCATCCCCACCGCTTACTCACCTAAAGCCTGTGTTTTGCAACATTCTGTTTCTTTTAAAACCTCCCATTTCTCTCCCTTCCAATAGAATCTGCACAAAATCGGGGCGCCTGGGTGGCTCAGTTGTTGAGCGTCTGCCTTCAGCTCAGGTCATGATCCCAGGATCCTGGGATCGAGTCCCACATCGGGCTCCCTGCTCTGCAGGAAGCCTGCTTCTCCCTGTCCCACTCCCCCTGCTTGTGTTCCTGCTCTTGCTATCTCTCTCTCTCTCTGTCAAATAAATAAATAAAATCTTTAATTAAAAAAAAGAATCTGCACAAAATCTATGAATTTATCCTATCAAAATAGTTTTATTAGTCTGACCAAAATCCATAAAATTCCTACCTATTTTCCGGGTTTTGAACTCTTTCCGTAATACAACTCAACGCAGCTCCACTCGCCCGCTGCCCCTACTTCCGTGAACCTTGTTCATCTTCAGCCTGGAAGTTGGTACCCATTGACATCTTCCCATTTCCCCCACCCTTCAGCCCCTGGCAACCGCCTTTCTAACTCTGTTTCTACGAGTGATGTTTTTAGATTCCACATGTAAGTGAGATCATACCGTGTTTGTCGGAGAAAGAGCTGCTCTAGAGGATCTCCTGGACCTGCAGTGTACTTTGTTAACAAACAGTAAACTTTTTCTTTTGTGCTACTAAGATTTGGAGGTTGTTCTTACTTCACCATAACTTAGCATTTGTGACTAATAAGTTACTCTGTTGGCAAGTCAGCATAGCTCCTTAAGAACTGGCTGCCGTCTTCACCATTCTCTAGCTGTGTAATTCTGGAAATTTCTCCATCGCCTCAATTTTTTATCTATAAAACATAAGTGAGACTATTATTCATTGTAAAGGATTATTGTGACAGTAAAGAAATATAAACCTGGAATGTGCCACACACATGGTAGCCCCTCGGCAGTTATTACTAGTTTTCATATTGATTTTCTCATTTTTATAGAGACCAAATACAATAGAGGGACTTATGATAATCAGTTAATATTATAGGGAATTTGGTTAAAACTTTTTTTTTAAAGATTTTATTTATTTATTTGACAGAGAAAGACACAGCGAGAGAGGGAACACAAACGGGGAGTGGGAGAGGGAGAAGCAGACTCCCCGCGGAGCAGGGAGCCCGATGCGGGACTTGATCCCGGGACTCCAGGATCATGACCTGAGCCGAAGGCAGTCGCTTAACCAACTGAGCCACCCAGGCGCCCTCGGTTAAAACTTTTTAAAAATACTGCCTTATTTGTAGCTCGTGGGAGTTGGTGGGGTTGTAAATTGGAATGATTTCTATTGAGGAAAATTAGATAGTTTTTCAAAATGAAAAATGGTCATATCTGTTAACTCGACATTTTTTTCTTCTGTTAATTCTCCACATATGCATGAATGTGTATGAAAATACCTTGTACCAAATAGTCACTGAAATGTTATTTGTGATAGCAAAGAAGGAAAAATAAACCTAAATAGCTACCCTTAGGAAATTGGTTAACTAAATAATGATAAATTTAGACAATGAAATATTGCCAGGCCATTTTTAAAATGAGGTAACCTATGTGTACAAATATGGAAAGATTTTTAAGATATATTAAAGTAAAAAATGTGAGGTGTAAAAAAAAGGTATAATATGGTCCTATTCATGTAAACAAAATATGTATATATACAGAATATCTATGGAGGATGGAGGATGAGAACAAACAACTTGTAAAACTACCTTTGGAGAAAGGAGTTGTGTTTTGGGATAAATAGTTGAAAGAATGTATTTTCCATTATATTTCTTAAGATAGATTTTATTTTTCATTTGTACCATGTAAGTGTGTTATCCATTAACATAAAATAGATAAAAGGAAAAATGATGCATCAGACATACTTTTGGCATTATACTGTCACTAAAGGGATATTTATGGATAAACAATTGGATGACATTGACATGAGCTTTTTTGATACACTTGAGGGTGATTTTTATATATAAAAAAGACAATTTAGAAGAATTATTTTTGCTTAAAACTAAATATTAAGATTGTTAAAATTAAAAATATATTTTCCTCTGTGTCTTAAATTTATCCTACAAATTTTTAATCCTATTTCTAAATTTACTGGGTCTTAATAATTATTTCTAAGGACCTTTAAATAATTGTTTGCTTCTTTTTCCAAACTTAATCAAACTTTAAACAGTGAAATTCTAAATTTACTATATTCAATTTTTTTTCAAAATACTTAACCTCTCTAGATTAAAAAGAAAATCCTAAGTATTGGGAATACAATGTACAGCATGATGGCTATATTTAATAATATTGTACTGCATATTTGAAAGTAGCTACAAGAGTGGATCTTTAAAGTTCTCGTCACAAGAAAGAAATTTGTAACTATGTGTGATGGCAGATGTTAACTAGACTTATGGTGATTATTTTGTAATACATATAAGCATCAAGTCATTATATTGTTATAATGTTATAAAACAAATATAATCTGTAAATTATATGTCAATAAAAAATCAAGAATTGAAGAAAGAAAAAACAATGTTATATGTCCAATAAATTAAATATACCACTAATTCAAAATTTAGTAAAGCTTCAACTTAAAGTCACTAGTCTAAATCAATTACTCAATTACCTATTTTTAGATTGTCTCTTAAAAGACTGTCACTCTAATAACCAACTGTCTTAAACAATGTCAGTTCAAGAATACTAATGATTAGGTGAGATCAAATCTTGAGTAAGTTGGGTATTTATTTTACACGTGCAGAGGTTAAACAACTTGACTAAATTCATATAACTAGATAACAGCAAAATTGGATGCAGGTTTATCTTATTCCAATTCCTATAACTTACACACTATTTTGCCTGCTTTACCAGATATCAGAGACTGGCAAAAAGGAATTTTATTAGCTCATGCATTTAAAAGTTCAAGGAGTAGAGCTAGCTGCAAGTGCAGTTGGATTTGGGGGCTCAAATGATTTCTTCACCATCCAGTTTCTTCCTCATACTCTTGCAGTTTTGCCTTCTTGGTGTTGGCTACATTTCTTGCTGTAGAAACAAGCCTTATATCTACCTACCATCTTATCAAATGCTGGTGTTTCATTTTTCTGAAATTCTCCAGGAAAGATCTCATCACATCCTATTTCCTTATTTTTGCCATATCCACATTTTTGAAATATAATCACTAGCCAGAAATAAGATGTACTCATTCACATAGAGATAAATCAAGGTCAACACCTATTTTTCAGCAACACAAGTTTTCCAGAGTACATGACAGTAAATTGGCAGATAGCTATCTTGACGAATCTTAATAGAGGGAATTGGACAAAGGATACCGTGAAATTTAGAGTCAAGTAACAGGAATCAGAGTCTCAGTTAAGCTGCTAGGTATTGGTTCAAGGCTAGGAGATGTCAATAGTAAGAGCAAGTTGCTATGCCAGTGTAGAAGGAATTGTACCACATAGCATGTTGTTAAGATAGAGAGTGAGGGCAAGGTTTTTAGTACCAGAATTCCATGAGGCAATGACTAAAACTTGGCTGGACACCAACCCAGGAGTCACAGCTAGACATAACATCAGACTTCTTAACAAGTGAGAATGTTGGGTTCTAAATCATATTTCTCCTGCCTAATGTCAGTATTAGTTCTGATAAAAATAGTTCCAGGAAAATGGCTCAGACTTGAAGAAATGAGCCTTGCAGAAACAGGACCCGAAAGCTTCCACTTAAGGTGCCATGTATCCTCAGGTTTGCTCCCTAGGCCCCTTCTCTTAGAACATAGATTCCTGGGGCGCCTGGGTGGCTCAGTTGGTTAAGCGACTGCCTGCAGCTCAGGTCATGATCCTGGAGTCCCTGGATCGAGTCCCGCATTGGGCTCCCTGCTTGGCGGGGAGTCTGCTTCTCCCTCTGACCCTCCCGCCTCTCATGTGCTCTCTCTCTCAAATAAATAAATAAAATCTTTAAAAAAAAAAAACAAACACAGATTTCTTTTCTTTCTTCCCCCACTGCCTCCCACCCTAAACACTATCATGTCTTATATTTTATGTCTTGAGGATTTTTCCATCTTTATTGAGATAATATGGTAAGAAACATTGTGTAAGTTGTTTCCAATCATCACATTGTATTTGATGTATTTATGTATTATGAAATGATTGCCACAATAAGGTTATTTAACATAGCTATCACCTCACACAGTTACCTTGTGTGTGTGTAATGAGAACATTTCAGATTTACTCTCTTAGCAAATTTCAAGTATACGATACAGTATTGTGAATGACAGTCACCATGCTGTACATTAGATCCTTGGAACTTATCTTCTAGCTGAAAGTTTGTACCCTTTGATCAACATCTCCCCATTTCCTTCACTTTCCAGTCATTGGCAAGCATCAGTCTATTTTCAGTTTCTGAGTTGGAATTTTTAGATTCTACATCTAAGTGAGATCATACAGTATTTGTCTTTCTTTGTCTAACATTTCACTTAGCATAATGCCTTCAAGTTTCACCCATGCTGTCACAATTGGCAGGATTTCCTTTTTTTCTTATAACTGAATAATATTTCATTTTTTAGATCTATATGTATCTATATATTACATTTTCTTTATCCACTGTTCCATTGACAGACACTTAGGTTGTTTCCATGTCTTGGCTATTGTGAATAATGCTGTAATGAACATGGGAGTACAGACAGCTCTTCAAGATAGTGATTTCATTTCCTCTCAATATATACCCAGAAGTGAGATTACTGGATCACTTGGTGGTTTTATTTTTAACTTTTGAGGAAACTCCATATTGTTCCCCATAGTGGCTATACCAATTTACAGTCTTACCAACAGTGAAGAAAGACTCCTTTTTCTCCACGTCCTAACCAACACTTGTTATCTCTTGTTTGTTTGTTTTATAATAGCCATTTTAACAGCTGTGAGGTGATATATCATTGTGGTTTTGATTTGCATTTCTGTGATGGTTAGTTATGTTGAGCACCTTTTCATGTACCTGTTGGCCATTTGTATGTCTTCTTTGGAAAAATATCTATTCAAGTCCTCTGGCTATCCTGAGGATTTAAATAATCAACTGAATGTACGTTTGTGTTAATGTGTTCTTGTGCAAATATATTTTTAGGGATTAGTGTAGGCAACCACAGATCAACGGAATAAAATTGATGTTAAAGAATTAATTATCAGAGTATTAGAAATGTTGATATATAACCTAAGTAGTAAAATACTCTTGGTCACACACAAATTAGTTTAAAAAGTAATTTAGATACTTGATCCATTGTTGAAGATAGTAAGGATAACTCTATCTCTTGAAATATCCTGGTCAAGTTACAGAGCCTAGAGCATCTGATAGGTACATGAAGTAAAGAAATGATTAAAAAAAAAAATCCACAATGATGGTGAGGGGCTATATCAAAAGGTCACAGGAGCCAACTGAAAGGGTTCCCAATGGCCAAAGCTGAAACCATTAAAATAAAAAAAAATAAAGAATACAAACATAAGACAAAGATGCAACAAAATATAATAGAAAGAGTGTTAGGGGCGCCTGGGTGGCTCAGTTGGTTGAGCGACTGCCTTCGGCTCAGGTCATGATCCTGGAGTCCCTGGATCGAGTCCCGCATCGGGCTCCCTGCTCGGCGGGGAGTCTGCTTCTCTCTCTGACCTTCCCCCTCTCATGCTCTCTGTCTCTCATTCTCTCTCTCTCAAATAAATAAAATCTTTAAAAAAAAAAAATAGAAAGAGTGTTAGGCTTATAATTCAGTGGTTCAGTTCTGATCTTAATTATGCCACTTGTAGAACATAAATTCTTTACCTCTCAAAGACTAACTTTCATAGCTGCTTTACATTAGAAGAGGTCTCTTTCACATTGCTCTGGTTCCCATAAAAAGAGTATTTTCCTCTAAATATCCCTAGCCTCTTGCCCTGCTCTTATTTCTTTCAGCAGTGGAATCAGGTTCCTTGATGCTGGATAATTGTCTGTAATTCATGATTCTTGGTTGAATGAGGATAAGCTAGAAGTGGTTCTAAATGGGAGATATTTTATCCTTTCTTCTCTACTCTGGATCAGTGTGGGACAGCTGAACAATGGCTGAAGCATTTGTTGTTTGGGCAAAATGTTCTCTGGAGATGCACTATTTTTCTTTATTGAGCCTTTGCTAAAAGAACCACCAGCACACTATATATAAGCTTAAGATTCTGCCTTCCAAGTCCTGGGAAAGTAAGTTCTTCCAATTTTATAAACTCTAGAAAGGGGGTGGGGTGCGCTGGTGAATAAAGCAGTGTGTAATTTGGTTGTTCTACACCCAGCCCCAGGGAGTGAGTAGTCCCATTTGGGCTTCACACCATGTTCTCATACTAGTTTTATCACACATAGAGATGTTTTGATTTACCTTTTGTCTTTGAGTTAGTGCTCAATCGGTTCATAACTTAAATGAAAAAAGGGAGGTGTTATTTGCTGACACCCTCAAAACAATCCCAGCATTTCATAAAACCAAATAAAATCATTTATGCTCTGGTAGCTTGAAAATAATAAATTATCATATAAATATAACTTCTTATCATAGTAACAACTGTCATCATTGTTACTGCTTCTGATACTATTCAAAATAATGAAATTTTCAACTTGTTTAAAGTTTGTGGCAAGCATGCTTAGCTTTATAGAGTGGACTCTTACATACATATTCCTAATTGCCAATTATTTTCCTCTCTCTGCCCAGTGCACGTTCAATATAAAACTATGCTTTTAATTAACTTCTGCTCAGTAAATAGGTATTCAGATGCGCATTTTGTGTTTCAAAATCACAATTAAAGCTGTAGGGTTAGTTTTTGCAACGTTATTCTAATTAAAATACTTTTAGCTGTATTTGGCATGCATTAAAATGTCAAGTAATTGACAGCCCATAAGTGAAAAATTGATCCAATTATCAAGCCAGCTAGAACTTTTCTCTTTTTTCAACTGTTAAGATTTATTATGGCCATTAGAATTACAGATGTTTATATGTTTGCTTTTAGTAATTGGAATTCATTTAACTTTGCCATGCCCTCGGTGTTGTTTCTGCTCTTCAGTGGGATAGACAATTCCTCAATCTTTGAAATGCACATTTAGAAAAGGCCTCCCAAATCTCTCTTCACATGGAGTAGATAATCGTGCTTTCATTGGAGTTTAGGGAATAGATTTTTCTTTTCATGTCTCCAGATGGTCCTTTTAGTAATGAATCACAGAGGAACACAGCTTGTCCTAAGATATGGCTTCTCTACATCTTATTTTCTAAATTAATAATATAAATCTTTAACGAATTAATTAATTTAAGACTATGCAATTCTATATTAATTCTATGCAAATAGAATAAAACAGAAGAAAATATAACAAATGTTAACTTCTAATTGCAGCAATTTCGTTAGTTTCCCCTGCAATGTAATAAAAATATTTAATCTTCTCAATAAAAGTCAACCAAAAAACCTCCAAAATATCAGTTCTGCATGGACTTGAAAGACAATTTAGAACAATTATTAATAAAACAGATAAAGAAAAAAATGAGGAGGATTAATATTAATATTCACTCATTTATATTGTTATTGGATCAGTACTGTGGGGAAAGCAATTTATATTGTTTATTAAGAATCTTTATCTATAAATACTAACCCATTAGAAAAGAAAGTTCATTCAGAGTATAGGTTGTAGGTATTAAATTTATTTATATCTGGATCTAAAAACTATTACTGCAATAAATATCAAACTTATTTGTTATGGATGCCATAGACATGTTAGGTCCATTAATAGCATTTTATATAGTATAGAGATATGTCTAAATATATCCAAATTCTAAACAAGTCCTCTTTTACCCTAGGTCTCATAATAAATTTTGTGTGTTAAAGTAAATGCAAGGTTCTCAGCTCAGTACTCAGTGCCTTTTATCATTAGATTCTAGTACTTCCACTCATCCAGCCACATTCTTGGAATCCTGATCCAGCTACCCAATAACATCCAGCACATCTTGGCCAATCCCACTTCTTTGCTTTTTCCTCTGCTATTCTCTTTTCCCCCAGTAGCCTTCACTCTGCCTATCCAACAGTTCCAAGATCAGCTTCAAAACTTAATTTCCTTAAGAACAATACTTTTATTAATCTATTCCAGAAATAAATAGTTTCTTATTTTATTTTATTTTTTTAAGACTATTTATTTATTTATTTGCCAGAGAGAGAGAGTACAAGCAAGAGGTAGAGGGAGAAACAGGCTCCCTGCTGAGCAAGGAGCCCCATGTGGCACTTGATCCCAGGACCCTGGGATCCTGACCTGAGCTGAAGGCAGATGTTTAACCGACTGAGCCACCCAGGCGTCCTAATTGTTTCTTATTTTAAATACCACAGTAGTCTTATAGTATGTACTTCACTTTAAGAAATTTATAGTCAATTGTCATTATTAGTGGTAGTTATGTTCTATAAAGTCACTGCAGACACTGAATCATTGCTTCTTGGTGAAATAAAAGTAAAATAGAGAGTGAGGTTTCTGGGAGCCTCTGTTCGTAACATTTTCCTTAACTGATCAATAGATAATCTTGTTTTATGTGTGTTTCTGTTTCAAGACACCTTATTTAATATGTATTGCAGATCCATTCACATTGAACTCATGGCCATCAGCACTATACCTCATGACTGAATAAAACTTATTTAACATATCTATGTTCTCCATATGGCACATCACAACCTTCTTCAACTTAAGGACAATGGACAACACTTCAACACTAAGCTTGAGAGTCTTTTTAAACAGTGAAATCACCAAGAGGAAGCACACAAATGTGGCACTAAATAGAGCATGAAAAGAGCACTTTTTACCTTATGAAAGCTGAAACAAGATGTCAGAGCGATGCCTTATTTGACCTGAGTTGGGAATGTGTGCATCGGGTGGCTCAGGTTTTTTTGCTACAGTGAGCGTGTGCATGTCCAAGAGTGGGATGACTATGAAAGCGCAATCAGTACAGATTTTGGGATTCCAAATAAATTTTAATGAGTAGGTGAATGCATAATAATGAAATTTACAAATAGTGAGGGTCCACTGCCTATTTCTTAGTTGCTTGCAACTATTTTATCTTGTCTTCAGAATGACATCCTTCACCCAATATTGATGAATCCATTGTAATACTTTTAATAATCCTTGCTGGATAACAGAATAAATTAAATCTTACTTTGACACAAAAATGTATCATAAGTGTGAATATTACTATTCAAATTAATTTGATTATGTAATCTCTGGTCTTATTTAGAAACATGGATTTAAAGGTCTTTGAGTATAATTTACTTAGAACTTAAAATGTAAGTATAAAGGAGGAAGCCTAATTATATTAAGTGATAACTTCAGAGGTAAATATAATGACAGAGCAATATTATATCAGTCTTGATAATATAATTCTGAAATAGCTCTTGTGACAGAGACTACAGGCAAGTATACCAATAAAGAGTATATTGAATGATCTAGATTTGAATGATAGGTGGGGTGGTTGGATTAGGGCAGCTGCAATATAAAAAGAAAGGCAATTTAAGAGAAATATTTTTTTTCATTTTTTTAAAGATTTTATGTATTTGTTTGACAGAGAGATAACGAGAGCAGGAACACAAGCAGGGGGAGTGGGAAAGGGAGAAGCAGGCTTCCTGCCGAGTAGGGAGCCCGATGTGGGGCTCAATCCCAGGACCCTGGGATCATGACCTGAGCTGAAGGCAGATGCTTAACAACTGAGTCACCCAGGCATCCCTAAGAGAAATATTTTTAAAGAATTGATTTGAAACCTCTTAAGAAAATTGTTTCTAGCTAGCAATCAAAATTGAAAATAATTTCTGTTTCAGCCTATATATAGCATATGATAGTATTTAAAGGAAGTAGAAGAAAAGACTATTCTGCAAATATAGAAAAAGAACATGAACCAAGACACCAAAAAAGAATAACAACAAAACTGACATTTATTACTAGTGAAAAACCAGGACAATATTTAATATGTGTGATTCTCATTCTAAAAATTCAGAAAATTTAGGTTTCCCTAAAGGAAAATGAATCACATTCAAAATGTTTTTTAAGCATCTTGCTGAATTCTTTAAGTTTCTACTTATAACTATGTCCTTGGGAAGTATAAATGGAACTAGCAGATGTTAGTAAAAATGACTATGACTTAACAGCTTCTCAAACAAAAAAACTAGCCAAGTTTCCAAGTCCATACTAATTTCTTATTTGTGTGAAAAAGATTCTTAATCACACATGCATCATCTTCTCATCTATTTCTCAACGAAAGCAATCCTTCACAGACTGCTAAACATTCGAGATGTTGCCAAATCGAAAAAGGAAGTGCTTTTTGCTTTAATTTTCCCACGATTTGTACAGTTTTTTTTTTGTCCATGACAAAAGCCAGTGGATAATTTTAATGAACCTGGATTTTTTCTTTAAGTTCAATTATGCTACATTCAAATTTGGCAAAAAATACTACCTTGCTTTCTGTTTCATTTAATGCACATGTTCAGATTGTTCACCAAGAGGATTCATTGCTTCCTTTAGGTAATTAGTATGTATAACAATCAAATGACCCCAGTAGAATATTCCCTAATCTCTAACATTATGCTGAAATTAGCAATAGCTGATCATCTTATAACACGTATAAAAATGAAGCCGATCATTTTTTCAATTGCAACTCTCTCCATTGGGAGGAGCCATTGTCCTTCAGGAAGTGAAGAAAGCATGGTTACAGAGAAAGTTTTATCTTTGTTTCTGTTTTCTTCTGGTATCAGGTCTTTGTGGCTGTAGATCAAAATTCATTCTAGGAAATATAGATTTTTCAGTAATGTTTTTATTATTACTGACTCTATTCATAACAAACAACTCCACAAAGCAGTCCCTTTTCGACGATGTCTCTGTGCCTAACGCAATGTATGGTAAAATATTATATAATTTAATTCTTTCAGAAATAAAAGAGCTACACTGAATTAGATGTTGTTTTGTTTTGCTTTTAGAAGAACAGATAAAATGTTCACTGGAAAGTCATAGGACAAATTGTCCTTAATTTGTATGTAAATGTTTTTCAATTTTCAGATACTTCTTCACCTTTATAACTATGTATGTATTAAATATTTCTGTGGATGAACTTCAAAAATGGCCTTTAAATATTTTGTTGGTTGCAGCAATTATGCTGAAAAGATATGAAATACTTGAGCATCAATCACATACTGACTGTGCAAAATCTGAAAGAACTAAATCTAGTTTGAGGTAGCAAAATATACAATTAGAAATTGAGCATTGTGTTTGATATGCTTACTTAGGAAATGATCTTTTGATCTTTTTCTGAAAAACTAGTTATTAAGGAAAACATGATGCAAAGGAGTAGGCAATGGGGCATAAAGCATTGACACTAAAGAGAGCCAATACAGAATACAAAATTTTGAATAAATTCAACATACAAACATTGAAATACTCAGACCCAAGTTCTTTCAAGAATTTAAAAGCATAATACTTTGTCAAAAGAATAGACTTCCAGTTGGTTAACTGGAGCAGCAACTAACAGAATGAAATTCATTGTCAGTGATCTTGCAGTCTTCATCACTATAATTTAAAACGAAGAGACAATAAAAAATCCTCAATTTTAAAAGTTCATCTAATTTTTAACTTAATAACTCATAATAGATAACATTTATGTAGGGTCTATCACGTGCTACTTTATTAGGCTCTTTATCTTCATTATCACCTTTAATTCTTTGAAGAAACCAATGAGGTAGGCATTATGATTTTTATTTTATAATCTTCAGAATTCTAGGTTCAGAGAACACAAACAATTTGAATGAAGGTACATGAAATTTTCAAATCTAGGTTTATATCACCTCAAAGTCTGGACTCTATCCACTTGAAATCATTTCTCCAATTAGCAAAATCCAATCTTCTGTTCTCAGTCCTCATATTAATTAACCTTTCAGGGCAATTTCACACAGTTGATCACTCCCCTTGGATACATTTTCTGCACTTGGCTTCCAGACCACAACAATCTTCTATTTTTATTCCTATCTTACTGATTTCCAGCGAGTTGAGGCTTTTGCCTGCTTTATTCACTGCTAGATCCTTAGCACATGGAACAGAGTGTAGAGCTTATAAGTGGGAACAAAAAATTTACTGAAATAAAGGTATTTTTAATTTCTAGAAAACAATGAAAATACAGTTAGCCCTTAAATATGTAAATATTAAATAAAACAATATACTAGTGAACCTTGAAAATATATCATCTTTATGCATTTCTCTTTCCTTACAGAAAAGTTTACTTAAGAAACTTCTTTTAGATTTTAAACATTGGTTAACGAATACACATATAGATGACACTGACAGCTATAAAAATACATTTTTTGATACACATTTTTCTCTAAAAGACAATATGCTTTTACTCATAAATATCTGCTGAAAAACTACTCTTCTGTGTTCTATGGATATAGCATGGGTCAGCATTGGCAAGGCCATTTCGGATTGGATAGTCAGGAAAGAAATCTATGAAGAGATTTCTTCATGGCAATCTATGATGATAAATGATCCATCTATCGTTTGAACAAAGACCTAAATGATGGAAAAGTGACTGCCTTGGGAGTAACTGGAAACAAGTGTTCCAGGGATCATCAAATGTGAAAACCCTGGTAAGATTTACTAATAAATATACTAGAGGAGGAAAGGAGAAAGAGTAATCAATTGCCTGAGCAGAGAACTGAGGTCATAGGGCAAACAGCTGCTCCAAAAATTGTAGATCAGGAAGTGGATACCTACACAGAAGCCCAGGAGCATGAACCACTGCCAAAACCAGTACTGGGGTCCTAAAACTTAAACTGTAATTGACAAATTGCTGGAGGCTCAGTGTGGAGAGTCTGAGAGTTAAAAAACCCCAAGGAATCCTATTGTGGGGGTGGGGAGCAGGGAAGAGGACCCCCATATTTTCATGAGTTTTATCTTAGGTATCTGATCAGATTTTCACAGTGAAAAAAAAAAATTCTCTCATGCTTCCTAAATAGAAGAGGAAATTAACTGTTTTGAAATGCATCCATAGTACTGCATCCATAGTAAGGCCTTAACCAACACAGGCTCATTAAAAGACTGAGACTTGATGCACTATGGAACACTTATGTTTCCAATACAGCTTATAATCACATCAGTAGGGCTCCTGTGTAATTACAGAGGATTATCACTGAAAGAACTGCGTATCTCAGACCTTATTTAAGAAGTCCTTAGAGAAATCCAAAGAGACAAAAACAAGAGCACCAGAGGAAACTTTACCTTCAGACACTACAGTTACAGATAATAGTATCCACAGCCTAACCCCTAGCCACATAAACATAAAACCTCATACTGAAGGTCTATTTACTTTTACCTGTTCATCATGTCCAGCTTTCAAAAAATTCACAGTTCATGCCAAGAGACAAAAAACACATTTTAAAGACATAGTTTGAAGAGATAGATCAAGCATCAGGACAAGATCCAGATATGGCAGATACGGCAGAAATTTCTAACAGAATCAGACTCATAATTAATTATCATAACAGGAATCTAAAACAACTATGATTAATATGCTAAAGGCTATAATGGAAAAAGTGGATGACATGTAAGAGCAGATAGGTAATATAAGTGGAGAGATGGAATCAAAAGGAAACGCTAGAAATAAAAACAATTGTACAAGAAAGGAAGAATGCCTTTGATGGGTTCATCAAGAAATTGACACAGTTGAGAAAAGAATTTAGTGATTAAAGAAATGTCAATAGAAATGTCTAAAATAGAAAGGCAAACAGAAAAAAAAGATGAAAGAGATGGAACAGAGTACCCAGGAACTGTGGGACATTTATAAAAGGTAAAACATATGTAAAATGAGAATTACAGAAGAAAGAGAGAAAGGAACAAAGGAAATGTTAGAAGTAATAATGGCAAAGAATTTTCTAAAACTAATAACAGACACCAAATCACAGATCTCAGAACCTCAGAAAACACCAGGCGAGATAAATACTAAAATATCTTCACACAGGCAAACATATTCACACTGCAGAAAAATCACAAGAGAAAGTTTTGAAAGAAGGTGGGGGAGGGGGAATAGAGGAGCAAAGATAAGAATGAAATTGGACGTTTCTTTAAAGAAAGAGTGCTAGAAAAGGAATAAAGGAAGGTAAAATAAAATCTTGTATTTCTTATCTTAATTGATTTAACAAGTAACAGTTTGCTTAAAATAATAATAGCAACAATGTATTCAGTGAATTTAGCTTATGGATGAGTGGAATGAATTACAGCAGTGTTATTAGGGCAGAAAGAGGAATTGCGGATACTATGCTGTAAAATACTTGTACTACTCATGCCGTGGTACAATGTTTTTTGAAAAACAACTTGGTTTGGTATAAATGTATTCTGTGAACTAAAGGACAATCACTAAAAATGGAGAAAAGAAAAATGTATAATTGATACGACAGAGAGGAAAGAAAATTGGAAAATATTAGATAGGAAAATTACAAGGGACTAAGAAAGGCATTACACAATGAAAAGGGGTCATTTCTCAAGAAGACATACAAGTCCTTAAGATGTGCATGCCAAACAGTAGGTTGTCAAAATACATGAGGCAAAAACTGACAGAACTGTAAGGAAAAATAGATAAATCCACTATTACAGTCGGAGACTTCAACAGATCGCTATAAGTAATTGACATATGCGGCAGACAGAAAATAAGTAAGGATACATTTTAACTGAACAGTACATCAATCATGTGGATCTAATTGACTTTTATGGAATACTTAACTTCACAAAAGCAGAATACAATCTTCTCAAGCATATACAGAACATTCACCAAGATAGACCATATTCTGGGCCATAAAACATTAAACATTTTATAAGAATAAAGATAATTTTAAAAAATAGAAATAAATAGAAAAAAATGAAAAGAATAGAAATGTAAAAAAATAGAAGTCAAACAAAGTACAATCTCCATGGAATTAAACTAGAAATCAATAACAGAAAGCTAGCTAGAAAACACCCAAATCCTCGGAGATTAAACAACACACTTCTAAATAATGCATGGGTCAAAGAAGTCTTAAGAGAAACTTAAAAATATTTTGAACTAAATGAAAACGAAAGTACAATTTCTCAAAATTTTGAGATGCAGCAAAAAAAAAGTGTTTAGAGGGAAATTTATAGCATTTCATATATATATTAGAAAAGCAGAAAGATCTAAAGTCAGTAATATAAACTTCCATCTAGAAAGGAGAAATCACAAAGGAATCTTTTTCAGCAGAAAAGAAACTAACTACACAGAATTTAGATTGGTAAATTTTGGATTTTTAGTTCTTTAGGTAATCTCCTTGGATTAATAATTGTGTATGTATTACTGATCATATGTTTGATTATTTCCTACTGCACAGAAGTAAAAGTGTTAGATCCAAGTATGTGTTTATATTTAAGGCTAATAATGCAAACTGCTACTAGGGATTCAAGAAATAACACTAGTATTATATGAGGATGCTAATTTCCTTACATGCATGTTAAAACCGAACATTTTTATTCTTTTTATTGGTTGCCAATTAGAGAAGCAAATACACTGTAACATCAAATTTTATTTTACTATTGACTAAATCTAATTACAGATCCAATCTATGCTGACAGTACCAATCCAAGCTTCTAGAATAAAATTTAAAGTCTAAATCAGTGCCACTCAAAATCTAGTTCACAGACCAGATGAGCAACATTAGCATCATTTGGGAGCGTGGGAGAAATGCAAATTCATGGACTCCACTCCACAACTATGAACCCAGAATCTCTGGAGAAAAGACCAAAAATTTGTGTTTTAATTATTTTCATATTCTTTCATATTTGAGAAGCACCCATTTGCACCTTGTGCCACCAGCAGTCTGACGAAGCTTGCCATGAACTTTGCCTGCCTTTTCTCCTTTGTAGAATCTAATGTCATAGAGTATGTACCTCAAGTCCAGATGATTTCTATTCTTTTCCAGAATAGAATCTGGGCTAGGCTCTATGCAACTTCTATGTTAACTATTTAGTCAGGGCATGTCAAGGCACAAGTATGTTTTTACTATCTGTCTGGAAATCTGTCAATGATTTCATTTATATTTTAGTTTTCTGGTCAGTTTTCTTCAGTTGTGCTTTTGTATATCATCATTTTCTTTTTATTTTGTTTTATTTTATTTTGAGAGAGAGAGAGAGCTCAAGCAAGCATGTGAGCAGGAGGGAGGGGCAGAGGGAGAGGAAGGGAGAGAATTTTAAGTAAGTTCCACACCTAGTGTGAGCCCCACGCAGGGCTCCATCTCATGACCCTGAGACCATGACCTGAGTCAAAATCAAGAGTCGGACACTAATGGACTGAACCACCCAGACACCGGCATATCATCATTTTAAATGCTCAGCTTTCTGTGTAAGTGATAACTAACATGCTTATATAGATCCTTAGGCTCTATTCTACACATGTATTTTCATTTCCCTAAATGATATAACTTACATGTATCATTATGTTACTGTTTAATATTTTAAATAGATTTTTCTCCCTTATTTCTCATGTAAATTTTAATTATGGTTTTCAGTTTGGGGTTTTCTATTATTTCTCATTTCATTTATCCCCCTTTGTATCTCTGTTATATTACAACTGTTTATAACAATTTGTTCCTTTATGTCAGAATACTTTTTTATCAACTTAAGTGTTCAGAATCATCATTTTTGTTTTGCACTTTATTATTTCTATTGGTCCTTTTTAGTTGTTAATAATCATTTTTATTTTATTTTTTATAATCATTTTTAAATGAAAAAGAAAAACCTTTTACAAATATCTAAATAAGGAGTTTGCAGCTTCTTATTACTATCTTGAAACTTTCTGAATAGTCGTCACAAATGGCAGTTAAAATTGAGTATTACCAACTCTCAATGGGAGCCTGAAAGATGTCTCTGGCCACTTCAATGCCAACTGATGTGAGAGAGAAAGTCAGAGTGGAAAGTGATAGTGGTTTAACCAATTACAATGAAAATATCTGACTTTTGCAAGTTTTACATAAAATATTTGGCCATGTGAATCTATTGATAGGAACCCTCCCATTGTATTAGAAGGTGACTGTATAAATAGCCCAGGATTTTAAGCTTCAGTCTGACTGCAAGTCAAGTTTCAGTCAAGATTGTTTAATTTCCCTGATTGTGTCAACTATTTCATTGTTTTCCCCTTAGATTCTTTGCAGGTTCTATGTAAGATATATGTAAGATCTTCTATGTGCATACTTTATAAGAATATCATAATAACTACCAGAGACACACCCCTCTCTCTCTCTAAGGAATTTTCCGATTCAATTAGAAATCAAAGTTCCTTCATGATTACAGGCTTTACTCCTGTAGTTTAGATGAAAAGAAATAAATGAAGGACAGAAAATTCGCTCTACTAATACTAAACCAAATGCATATAGAAATAAACTTCGTAATGAAAGAATTATGTCATTGATGTTGATGTAGTTGTTTTGGAAACAAATGTCTCTAATAGCCCTTTATGATCCACCTGGTCCTTTCCCCCTCCCCCACGATTACATTTATCTATCTTTCCATTTTTCTTTCTCTCTAATATCTAGTAGGGTTATTACTAGACCCTTTCTTAGATGACAAAGAATTATGGGATGATTGAACTAAATAAATATATGCAGCTTATTATAAAATTCTCCATACAATAACCTATTAAGAATGCAACTCTGGCATTATCCTTCAGTCCTTAGCTAGATTTAGTGTCAACTCTTAATGCTGTGCTGGCTCTCAATATGCATTCAAAATGTTGGAGATAAATAATTCCAACTGGAGCCCTCCTGTGCTCTGCTCTAACAAGGAACCTGGAGGCATTCTCACCTATATCATTATACTTCTTGAAAAAGAGGTGTCCCCTTTACTGTTCACAGGTAATACCTCTCTTTATGTTGTGAACCTGATCTTCCATCATTATTTGAGACCTCATTTCCTCAGTTAGCAGTCTCTCTTTTTCTTCTCTATGGTTTCATCTGTAAAGCCTAAAGACATGTTTAAGTTACCCGCATTTCAAAACTAGAAGGAGAAGGAGGAAGGAGTAAGGTGAAAGAGGAGGAGGAAGATCAGGAGAAGAGTGAGGGGAAAGGAGAAAGAACCAAACATCTAAATTTCATTACCTTTACATGCCCTATTTCTCGGTATCTTTTCATAATCATTACTTGACAATGTTGTTCATGCATTAATTGACCAACTCCGTAGATGCTTTATCCTTATTTCATTTTGTCTCTATGTCAATCGCACTCTTGGACATTGATTCAGTTGGAAAAAAAAAATCTATCTTCTTTTGGCTTTAGAGACACTATTTTCCCATGTTTCTCTTTGTGATTTTTCCTTTTCATTTTCCTTTGAGTTCCTTCCTTTAGTTGCATACCCTGATACATTGTGTTTTCTTAGAATTTTGTTTCTTTTCCTTATTATGCACACTATACAACAAATCTAATTTTTTTGTTATTGAAGTACAATTAACATATAATATCTTATTAGTTTCAGGTGTACATCATAGTGATTTGATATTTTTAGACATTACAAAATGACCCCCATGATAAGTCTAACTACCATCTGTCACTCTCAACATCCTAATAAATATCTGGGTAGACTTAAAGTAAGAGAACTCATAATACGAAATACTATCAGCTAATCAAAAGCAACTATCTGAAAGGACTTTTATTCTTTATTGGGCAGAAAACTTGAACCATAACAAATACATGGCTAAGTATTTCACCAAAGAACATCCAGGATTTTTATTATAAAATCAGTACTAACTACATATTGGAAATTATTTCAGAGATAGTCTACTGTCAGTCATTTGACTCATAGAACCAGTATTAGTAATAAGCATAATTTGCACAAATATCTTTTTACTCTGAGATAAATAAAAAAACCGAAGTATCAATTTCCTTCATTTTAAACATCTATTTCATATGTAGGAAAGGATGACAATTCTCAGAAAATAAATAGGCATAACCTGGCTCATAGGTAGTTGAAAATATCCTGGAAAGTGATTTATAGAAAAGTAAAATACTACAGGCAGGGAATAGAGATGAAAAATCTCAGATCGTAATGTTTCTAAGAAACGTAATTCTTAGCATGTCCTTGTATACTTGATTGGGTCAGAGTTCCTTAGTACCAGAAAACTGAAATTGAATGAAACCCTAAAACAAGGGCAGATGTTTTCTATTGGTAACACTGAGAATGGACAAATGAAAAAAAAAAGGGAAGGAAGGAAGGGAAGGGGGGGGAAGGAAGGAAGAGAGAGAGAGAGAGAGAAAGAAGGAAAAGGAAAAGAAAGAGGAAATAAGTGCCTTAGAGAAAACACCCCGTGGGGTGAGAGATGAATAGGTAAGAAACTACTAACTACCATGAACAATAAAAGGAAGAAGAGCACAGCCCTAAAAAGAATCTACTGCAAAATTTAGAAGGAAACATTGGGAACATTTTTATTTGTATTGTCAATGGAATTAAGAATGGCTTGGCCTATAAAAAATAGGAGCAAATAATTATTAGGACAGATGACATTGAAATGGAAATTCCTAAAGATGAATTGAAAAGTCAAACAGATGAAAAGATGCTTTCAGAATGAGCTGGAACAGGAATTTGACATGATTATGAAAGACTGCAAGAATACCAACAAATGCAAAGACAAAATTAAATCCCCACTGGAATCAATACAAAGTGAAATTTACATTAGGGAAAATCAAATCACTGACCACTGAAAAGTTCTCCAAAATTGCAAAGGAAAAAGACAAACAGATAAGCCAGATGAGAGATCATTTTAAATATAGGAAAGAGACAGAAGAGAAAATGTTCTAAGGAGAAATGAAAACAAGTAATAAAATCTAGGTAACATGGATTCAACATTTTTGAAATTATTTTTTTTAATTTAATGTTATTATGTTATGTTAAGATCTGTGTATTCAAACTGGTGTTTCACCTCATTCAGGACAAAATCAAAGATAAAATATTTGGAAGTATTTTGGAATGTTTTTGAATGACAAAAACATAATAAAACAAAGCTTTGTAAGGAAGCACTCAAATTAAAAAAAGAAACTTTTCCTACACAAGAATAAATTTCAGGTCATTTTAGGATAGTATTTGTAGAAGACAAAGGAGAAACAACTATGCAAGAAAGATTCTCAGATAAAATCTTTATTCAAGTGAAGAAGTATACCTCCATAATTTAAAATAATTATAAAACAATTTTAATTGATCATACAGCTAAATTAAGAGATCAAAATAACATCACAGAAAATTTTGAGTAAGGTCTTTAATTTCTTTCATCATAGTTCTGTAGTTTTTTTTATATAGGTCTTGTTCATATTCTGTTAGACTTACCTAAATATTTCATGGTTGGGGGTGTTAACAGAGCTTTTTTACGAAGTATGAAAAGATGGAATTTGTCAAACTTGAAGACTTAGAAAAAAAATTTAAAAGACAGCACAGAGTAACAGCAACAAGATCTTCTGTTCTTTGTTGGGTGATTTTCTTGAGCATTTGGTAATAAGCATATATCATTTGTGTAAACATTAAATTCACTATATAAAAGAAAGTCATGGCATAAAATAATGAGAGTCCTGATTTTGTGAAAACGAATTTAGATAATTATTACAATCTGATGATAAAGTGCTCTAATTCTCAAAATATATTACTGAAAAAAAGACATATATAAAACAATGAAATATGTATCTAAAACACACTTTTAATGTATTTTTAAAAAGATTTATTTATTTATTTGAGAGAGAGAGAGTATGTGTGTGTGTGTGTGCGCGCACGCACGCAGGGACATGCACATGGGCACAGCAGGGGAGGGGCAGAGGGAGAGGAAGAGAATCTCAAACAGACTCCTGGCTGAGCACAGAGCAGGGTGGGGGGCGGGGATCTCAGAACCCATGAGATCATAACCTGAGCCGAAATCAAGAGTTGATGCTTAATTGACTGAGCCACCCAAGCGCCCCTAAAATACACTTTTAATTTAAAAAGTTGGAGAAGCATATAGGTGAACAAGCAAAGATATGTAACACTCTTAGCTTTTAATAGAGTTATGTTAAAAGTTATTTTCTCTCTTTATTTAGAGAAATATAGGTTATTTTTTTAGCATATTTTCGAACAACTGCAAAAGAAACCCCTGGTAGATATAAATAGAGTACCTATTAAGCTTTTAAAAGAGTGGGTAAGAACATAAAAAAAATACAGTCAATATATTAAAAATACAAAAGAGAACTAATAAAGAAAAGAAGTAAATAGGTAGAGATTATGCATTTTCTTTCCCTGGAGCCCATTCACTACTTAGCTTATATTAGTCACTAAATTATTATTTGTACAGAGAAGAAAAGAAGAAAGGAAGGGACGGAGGATAGGATGGCAATAAAATGAGATTTTTAAGGAAGAATAATAACAAAGTTCTCAGAGCTGTCCACTCCTTTAAATTTCTTCTTTAAATTTTTGTTTAGGAACATATAAACTCACACTTGGAATAATATCTTGGAATAATTTCTTGAAGTGATGTCTTGGAATAGTATATTTAAATATATAATATCTTATATTTGAAGGTTTCCTAATTTCCTTTTCCTCCTTCCTCAAGTGGTCTTGCCTAGTGCCTTCAAACTCAGCATAAAATTTCTTAAGCCATTCCCTTATACAAATATATTTATCATGGATACTGATTTTAAGAAGTAAACTCCAGCCTCCTTAGCACGGCATTCGAACTGCACAATCACTGTTGGAATAAAATGTGAAATTGATGTTATTTGTAGTGAGAATTGTCTCAAAAATATCCTTGAGACCTTTATGCTGACTCAAAACTATCATTGAGAAATACTAGAAAACAATGTTGATAAATTGAGTAATTCTAAGAATGTTGAAAGTTTTAGGGGATACTTGAAACATTAAAAGGCTCAGGAATGAGAACTGCAGATATGAAAATTGGAAGAAAGCATAGGAAAAATAATGCTCTTAAACATTCTGTGCTTTTTTAAACATTAAAATTTAAAAATCCAATAAATGGAATTGTTTCTTATGTACAGTCAACATATATCATTAATTTGTATCAATGTGGAAACCAGATTTTTTTCCTATATATTAAACGGGACTCAGAACCTAACATATATTAGGTGCACCACGAGAATAAATTACTTAAAGTAAATGTTCACTTTTTCAAATACATAAGCTCCAGTAAAGTTAAATGAATTTAGGAGAATATCAAATGATTGATTTTTCTTTTAGCTATTTTTACTGATAGTATATGTTTTTTAAACAGAGTAGAAAAATTTAGGAACTGTAGCTTAATTGGAAATTTTTCTTTATACTTTTTCATGAATGGAAAGAGAAAATCCTACAGCCCTTAACTGTAAAGAACACTGATGCATTAGCCATTTATAACTCGTAAAAACAACTTCGAGTAAAATTTAATGAAGAAAAAGGTGCATTAGTTCTTTCCATTAAGATGATAATTTTTTATGAGTTACACTTGTGAGCAGAGTAAAACACAATGATCTTTTTCTTGCCAACTATTTGGGACAGCATCAGTTTGTGCATACTCTCTCTGGGGTGTGTAATGAAATGGTCATCAGCTTGAACTCCCAATTACATGACTATAATTAATTACATCACAACTGACCTGCCGGTCTGATCCTCAGTTTTCCATTTGCCCTTGCCAACCTGGACCAATAATTTCCCACCAACAGACAAATTGCATTTTGTACTCCTTCACTATGAAACAAAAAAGTGGGGGCTAGTGACGCAAACGGCACAGATATTTCATACTCACCCACGAGCTCATGCGCAGCGGGGAGGGGCAGAAGCAGGCTTCCTGCTGAGCCGCAAGCCCAATGCGGGGCTGGATCCTGACCTGAGCCCTGAGCGGAAGGCAGCCCCTTAACCGACTGTTAACCTTGTATTCTTTATAAATATTTCCTAGTTTATCTTTAAATGTGTTTGAGGGGTTGTAATGAAAATAAATTGTTATTTTTAGGTAGTAAAATGTATGGTTTCATTTCATTCATAGTAACAAAAGATACACACTAGCTAGATCTATAAACTAAGACCATTAAGAGGAAAAGCACAAAGCATTGCCGAAAGACAGCAGAGAAAACAGCCTTGAGTAAAAGGAGAGGGACTGCATGTTTGTGAGGGGAAATGTCAACAACTGGTATGTCTTAAATCGAGTTTCATTGGGAACAGCCTCAGAGGAAGATTTGTTTGAGGGCAGATTATTGAGGAGTGTTTTTGGTACAACACCTGTGAGGGAATGGGAGGCAGGATTAGGTAGCGTGAGAATCTGAACCCTATCCAGTTACAACAAAGTCTAAGCCAATCCTGTGGGGAGATTGGAAACTGGGGTGGTCCTTTAGAAATTCTTGAATTGAGGCAAGGGGTCTGGACCTTTTTCCCTGCACCTTAACCAGTCTGAAAATTAATAAAGGAAGCCTTTTTAAAAATGGAGTCAGGAAAGCCTGCCGGAGGAGCTCCCACACATCTACCGCTGATGGCAGCCCGCATAACCCGCAGAAAGAAGGAAAGTAAGAATTAGCTGGACAAGGGAGGACATTTTTCATATGGAATTTCATATCCTGTTTTCAAGAAAAAGGAAGATCCCTCTCTGCCTCAGCAATAACAAATTAACCACCACTTGCAACCAGTGAAAAATCGCCACAACCATGAACTTTGTTCTCCAGTGAACTTTTGTTTAAAACAACCCTCCCTAATTCCCTCCTAAAACCTAAGAAAAATTGACTTTCCCTTTGTCTCCTAGGACTTGTCTATGGTTCACCATAGCTTACAAATGTCCCAAATTGTAATTCCTCTGCTATTCCTGAATAAATTTAGCTTGTAAGTAAAATAATTGGCTATTTTATTTTTAAGGTTGACACCAGTCATAGTAAATAGGTGCCCAGGGGGAGGTGGGTTAACCTTGAGCAACTTTTAGGGGAGGAACTCAGGTATATACTATTGGTAAGCAGTATTCCTGGCAGCTTGGGTAATGAGAGCCTTAGCTCTGAAAGGGGATCCGAGCTTCACACCTTGGCAACCACTAAAAGGTAAGATATTAATTACTCTCGTACAGTGCTGTTGGCAGTATAAGTTGGTATAAATTTCCTAAAAAGAAATTTTGGTAATGTAAATCAAAAATTTTCCCAGTTTGCTTCAGATTTTTTTCTAATAAAAAAATCAATATAGGGCGCCTGGGTGGCTCAGTTGGTTAAGCGACTGCCTTCGGCTCAGGTCATGATCCCGGAGTCCTGGGATCCAGCCCCCGCATAGGGCTCCCTGCTCAGCGGGAAGTCTGCTTCTCCCTCTGACCCTCTCCCCTCTTATACTATTTCTCTCTCTCTCTCAAATAAATAAATAAATAAAATCTTTGAAAAAAATCAACATAGGACAAAGATTTATAGGCAAATATGTAAAATTTATGTTCTTATTCTTTACCTATAAATAAAAATACATAATTATAATAAACTATAATATATATTATATACTATAAGAGTATAATATACTGTATATAGCATAATACAATACTATAATATAAAAATATATATGGAAGTACTTCATATATATGGAAGGAAATGTGCAGAGTATTTATATAAATTGCTCCTGGATTATGGAATTTTGGGTAATAATTTTTTCCCTGCTATTTATTTTTCTGTTTTTTAAGTTACCTATAAAAACTAATATTACTTTATAATTAAAAAAATAATTAACCATTATATTTAAGCTTTAAAGTGTCTCCTGGCTTCTTCATATAAAACTTACAAGAAGACCAATTTTTTGTTTATTTGGTTTCATCATTGCTATTTTCTAAATCATAACCAAAGTCATATAAACACATGGACTATACATCTCTCAACCCACAGAGATGCCTCACTAGAGAATGTTGTGAAGTGATTCCTGAGATGGAACATAAGTTATGCAGCTGTTTTTAAAATTTTGACCAGGTCATCTGGAATGACCTATTCATTGAATTTAAGCTTGTTAGGGCAAGCAGTGCTGGTCAGTCAGGGTAAGAGCATAGGCTTTAGCATTCAACAAATAGGATTCAAACTCTTAGCTTTATGATTTGCCAGCTATGCATCCTGGAGGAAGTAATTTCAGGTCTCTGTAAGTAATTTCAGGTCTCATCAGCTGTAAGCAGGGAATAATGCTGCTTATTGTAGAATGTTGTACATACATGAAGTGAGAGAGGATATGTTGAGTAATTCTTATAATTCCAGCCAATTTTGTGAAATGTTTTAAGTGATCAAAAGTGATAGCTACCTTATTATCACGCTATGGAATTTTTTTTCTTGAAAATTCATTGATTCTGACTTGAATACAAACTGAAGGAAAGAAAGTATGAAGAGGTTACCAAATCACAGAATTCTTATAATGTGTTGGTCTAATTTTTATCATTTTATGGGTGGATGACAATAGTTTACTTTATTCAAAGTAGAGGAAAACAATAGTCTCTATCTAGTAGCTTTGAGAAAATTAGATTATCACTACTGCAAATTATTACATTTACAGTATTAAATTATGGAAAACAATTATACTAAAAATGTTCATATGTGTGTGTATAAACACAAGCACTTGTTAACTCGCATCGGATGTTGCCCTTTGCTGTCAGATTGTAGAAGAATGCTATATTCATGCACTGATGTGTAACAGAAAATCTTTTTGCACACACAAAAATGTAGGTTTCCAGTACTCTTGTGTCCAATGAATGAACTGAGAGGAAGAAGTGCTTATGCTGAGGATCCGGAAAGCCAACCCAAACTTTCATTCACGGCAAGTTACCCAGGATTCTGACAAGCACAGTGCCACCTGGAAATGTATTTTGCCATATCCGGGAATCAAATCTGTGATTATCCCCTTCATAATAACTTAGTAAAACTGCAAACCAATTTTGTCATGGTTTTATTCTTTTTTCATTTTAAACTACAATATGACTAATCAGAAGCACAGTCTTGTAATTCCATATGAATGATATGTCTGTTTTACAAACATATTAATTGGGAAACTACATACTAACAATATTGTATTTTCTCAATCCTTGTGCTAGGCGCTTGAGCCTTTTTAGTCTGGAAAGTGATTAAAATTGAAAGATAACCTAATAAGCAATTTCACAGAGTCCCTGAGATGGAGATTAGTAAGGCAGTTTTCTTCAATTAAATCTGAAGGCTAGTGAAATGGAAGGGCACTTGATTCATTCATTTCCATCTACCCTTTGACTATGACATGAGCAAATAAATTCTCTGTCAACAAATAGTGTACATATAACAGTTACTTTATTTATAATATTAAATTGTGAAAAGCAATTATTTTTTCATAACCCTTCTGGAAATAGATGATAGTTCAGCTCAGATTTCTACCTTATTTTCAAAGTAGCTCTTTGTATAATGTATTACATAATGTATATTGTTTTTCCATGAAAATTTTTCTACACCAATATAATAACACAACTGCTGCTTCATTCATTTCTTCTTCATGGTTTGGGTTTTAGATACAGTCTATGTTAAATTAATCAGATGGGTTAGTGTTTTCTCCTGTAATACCACAGATTTTAGTCATATATTCAAAACAATTTTTTGTTGTTAATTGTTGTAATTCTTGAAATGTAACAATCTATTGAAAAGGAAACATAATTGGACCGAGAATCAGGAGTTATGGGCTTGAGTCCAGGCTCATTTCTTGTCTATGTAAATCTTGACTAAACCACTGGGTTCTCTGGGTTCTGCATATTTTCACTTATCAAATGTGGGAAAATTATTTTTCAGTTTTCTTTTCTCCCCTAACTCTAAATTTAATATTTTTACAAAGTGTGTGATTAAATCAGTTATGCTGGAAACCTAATATATGGTGATTCCATTGTCTTAGGAAACACAACACAGGTCACTTCCTGGGTCCAATTAGTATCCTCTGGGGTTAGAGCCCATATAGAATCTGTATTCAGGAGGTTTCCCCTTCTCTCTATTATATTCAGGTACAGTTGTCTGCAGGTAAAGGGATGTCTTGTGTCACTTTATTAAATTGTTTTTGTTGTTGTTTCTGAGGGTCTTTTTCTTTGGGTTAATAAAGATTTAATTTTGTTATGTAATATTATACAGAAATTTGAGAACTGGAAAAGATGAAATGATAAGCGAGAAGTTTTCACTTGCTTCCCTTATTCTGGAACATATGACAGCAAAAATAAAGGAATCAGAGAAACATGATTCATATGTCTATCCTCCAGTTTCTGCTTCTTTTGGAAATCAGGAAGACTTACTCATCTTTAAGTTTTGACCTCCCTTAGGAAAATAAGTTATTTTTACTTTGTTTTTAAAAATTCCCTTTAAGTCTACTACAAACATAATGTAATTACCTACAGATTTTTAAATAAAAGCTAAAAATATTCCTACCTTCTTAACTCAATTTTATTTGGGTATGAAGCAACTTATACAAAAAGTCTCCCTCAGCCAAGCTGTGCACTTTGGGGAAAGGAGTAACAATATACAGTGGTAGTGTATACATTTGAATGCTGATTCTAAGCCTGAGATTAGCCTTGGGCACTGATTCTTTGTTGGTAAAATTGGTATACAAGTTTTATAATAATGTTTTTACAAAAGTAAAATAATACAAGTTCCATCATGTTTTAAAATGTTATGTAAGCCATGAAATAACTTGCAAATGAAAGATACTGTTTTAACAAATTTAAAATACAGTTCGGGCCTTGTCTACAAAAGCCATATGTGACCAAATACCTGGTTGATATAACACATATCTTCTGGTTTGCGTATCTCCAGAAATAGAACGGGAAAGAAATTTATGAGGTCATGCTCATGTTTCTTTTTTTTTTTTAAGATTTTATTTAGGAGCACCTAGGTGGCTCAGCCAGTTAAGGGTCTGTTTTTGGCTCAGGTCATGATCCCAGGGTCCTGGGATCAAACCCCACATCGGGCTCCCTGCTCAGTGGAGAGTCTGCTTCTCCCTCTTCTTCTGCCCCTCTCCCTGCTCATGCTCTCTCTCTCTGAAATAAATAAATGAAATCTTAAAAGATTTCATTTATTTAATTGAGAGAGAACGAGAGAGAGCACAAGTTGGGGAGATCATGACCTGAGCCAAAGACAGATGCTTAACCTACTGAGCCACCCAGGTGCCCCTCATGTTGCCTGTCATATCATATTGAACTAATCTTCTGGCCTGTGATGAAAATCCATTTCCTAAATAATTATGGGCATGTTTTACACTAATGTTATTAGCAAAAATTTTAAATGCAAATATAGACTTTAAGTAAAATGATGTTATATTGAGATAACAAATCAAAGAAAATATGAAATGTACAATCATAATGTAAATCTAATTTACATAATATAAATATAAAATTATAATATATAATATATATAATTTACATAATATACATATAAAAATGCAAAAAAATAAAAATAAATATAAATATACCAAATCTGGAAAGATTTAAAGGCATGGCTGGGTGTTAAGAGTGGAAGATCCAGAAAATAACTCTTGGTAGCAGAGCATGTTTTGATGTACATAGAATTATAGAATTTGCTAGGGGAGAATCACTTCATGGTTTGTAAGCAACAAGAACCGGCTTAGGCTTTGTTTGTTTGTTTGTTTTCAAGAAGATCAGGATGACCTATGGAAAAAGACTTGTAAAGAAAAGCTAAGCAAAATTCTGGGACAGATAGGTAGTATCAAGGTAAAGAACAGTTGAATCCAGAGGAAATAACAACACCCTAATGTTCAAGAATGATGTACAACCTGCAATGGATGATTAAGCCACCTAATGAGGAGTTTAAGATTGTTGCCCAGGAAATTAGAGTCTTAGCACCTGAAAAATCAGACTATGTAAACTACTATAAATAGGAATTAGTAAAAGGAAGTTCCCCCAACTTTTTTAGCTTTGTGTAATTTGTACTCAATTTTCTTTCAGAGTAAGAACTTATTACTTTGACTAATATGAATTGGCTTGAAGAAGCTGGTGTTTTTTTTTTTTTTTAAATAAGTACACTTTTACGGTTTATTTGTTCAAATCTGGATACAAAAATGGTTCACACATTCCTTTTGGCTGCTACATCTATTAGGTCTCTAAATCTATTAACAGTTCCTTTGCTCACCCCTTCTTTGTGCTGTTTATTTGGTTTTTTAAAAAAATTTTATTGTTATGTTAATCACCATACATTACATCATTCATTTTTGATGTAGTGTTCTATGATTCATTGTTTGCGTATAACACCCAGTGCTCCATTCAGTATGTGCCCTCTTTAATACCCATCACCAGGCTA